>NC_061772.1:26323524-26931536 GCF_022458985.1 Mugil cephalus
CAACATGAAAATGAAAAACAATACGAAAAGAAAACCTCTTTTTATTGCCAGATTACCAAAACCTACAATATAAATAACCCTTCAGGCAGCGTGTGAACCTGATTCAAGATTCAAAGACTTTTTATTGTTACGTGGACAGTGTAGAAGCATGTTTCCCTGTACAATGAAATCAATGAAATTCTTCTTTTGCCGTCCACCCAAATGGCCAACGATATAAAAATCCCATAAATAGAATATACAGAGAAATATATACATACAAAATATAACATAACTAGTGCAAATGACGGCGCAAACAATGAACTGAAACAGAAAAAGTTGTACATAACATTGGAAAGTCAATGCTGTTTTGAATTTCATAAACGCATGCTCTTGACTGTGGAAAGTGTAGGATTCCAGCATTTCATGAAATATTTAATATTACACCGCTAACACAGAAACTGTGAGTCAGAGATCTCTTGGATGAACTTTACAAAGAGACCTGCGAGCTAAAGTTTTGTTGTTCGCAGCTGGAGAAGTGCAGATCTATTATTACCTGAACCTTGCATTAATCAATGTGCACGGCTTCATTGTGACAACAGATTGCTCTTTTCAGATGGATTGGTCTCTACGGGCTTTTAAGGCCCAAACAACACACCTCCAAACAGCACGGCTCATTAGTATTCCTTTATGGCGTGTCGGCCCGGCCCTGTGATGGAGCACTCTGACGTGCCGCACGAATCTCGCGGCTGGCGCGTGTCTTTCCCCTAATATTTATCAATTCTTCACCACGATAACAGATCCAGTATCTCACACATCACACAATCAAGGTGATGTTCGACGGGTCCCTACAACTGTCATGAGGATGCAACAGTGAAACAGCGCCTGATATATCGCGCAAAAGACTCGACACATGGTAAAAATGTTAACGCGGGGGAACGATTGTAATCTCGGAACAATCCGTCTGCCACGCACAACCTTGCAGAATCGAGGCGCAGACAATGCGTTGAGTGCGGCCCTCTTGTTACGGGAGGGAATTTGACATCTAATTCACACCGAGCTTTGTACCTCCAGCACGGAGGCAGGCCGGAATACATCTGAAGATCACAAAGATCAGAACAAAAAGTCGAACTAAAAAGAAAAAAAAAAAAAAAAAAAACCTTGCCTTTTGTCATGAAAGAGAGTAAAAAAGCTATTCACCGTGTGATAATATCTTGACTGTGCTGCCTTGTATTTAAAATCTTCCAAAGGCCAATTAGCAGATTGATCTCTGAAGAGGATAAGGGGACAGCGAGTTGATTCTCTCGCTCTAGGTTCTGCCTCTGTGTACGACTAAACGGTTCACCAAATACATGTCACAGGAAAGAGGACGTCCTCTCTCAGGTTAAAGGTTACATAACTGAATATTAGTAATTATATAATAATATTATAACACTTTCGGTGAACGCTTTCTGACCAAATAGGGTCGTGAGATGTATTTCATAATTATAGTGACATACACTGATCAGGCATAACATTATGACCACCTTCCTAATATTGTGTAGGTCTCAAAACAGTTGTGACTCATCAGAGAATAGACATGGACCTTCTGAGGGTGTCCTGTGGTGTCTGGTAACAGGATGTTGCCTCTGTGGATCATCCTACAGATGATCAGTTTTGGATCCAGTGAATTTGCAGGCCAGGTCAACACCTTGTGCTGTTCTTCATATTTTGAGTGAGTGCAATGGAGTGTCATTACTATAGGGTGGAGGTGTCTGGTCTGGTCTGGTCTAGGTGGGCGGTGCATGTCTAAGTAAGCCAGGTCCAAAAGTTACACAAGACGGTCATAATCTTACACCTGATCGTTGTGTACCTCACTGTGATGTGTGGTATCAGTCTGGTCTATAGGCTGGTCTATTAGTCCATAATCAATTTTAATTAGAACATTAGAACAGGAGTGCGGTAACACAGCATTTGGATTTCATTATGGAAATATAAGCTTTCAATCAATACAGATACCTTTGCAACATAATTAGATAGTCCTTCAACCAATCACCGCTGTTTCATTGTAAACACAATTACCTCAATGGCGCTCAGAGGATGTGTACAACTATGTGTCTGTTACTCTTCTATCCATCATTGCATAAAGCCAAATGATTTCAGTGGTATTATAGTGATTTGACTTTTCTTTTGTAATTAGCCAAATATACATTTTTTATCAGTACTTTTATAATAATCAATAAAATAAGTATCTATTGCACAACTAATTTAATAACTACCGTTTTGTAGTTGTCCTATACTTTGCTGGGGAGCAGCACCGGGAAAAAAAAGACATCAACAGGATCGACAAGCTGATATGAGAGGATGGACGATCCTTCACACCCACTTCACCGGGCTATAGAGGGCCAGCAGAGCTCATTCTCCGACAGACTCATCCAGCTCCGCTCCCGCAGTGAATGTTATAAGACTTCATTCCCACCGCATTCAATGCAGCTTCACAACAACTCACCTCTCTGTAACAAATAACTCCTATTCATGCCGATGCTCCTCCATCCTCGTTATTTATCCTCTCCATGTATACGCTGCATATTAACTTCTGTTTCCATTTCTTGTAGATTTGTACGTACACATACTTTTTGCTTATACTGTTGGATTTGTTTTAACATATTTTATCATCATTTTATTTTGAATATTTTATACTTATATTTCTTTGAATCAAGTCATGTCAACTGTATTGTCAATTCTGACATGTGCAACACAATACAGGATTGAAATGACCCTCCTCAAAGGCCTACGGTGCAGCAGCTAAGAAAAAACAATGTGCAAACGCTTATAAAACATAAAAATATAACCTGAACGTACAAAGTGACAATATACAATATAATATACCATATACAGTACAAAAATGACTGAAGATACAAATACAACCGTACAAACAACTAGAAACACAATCCCACTCTTCGTTGCTGTTTGAAAGGAAAATCAGTCTGAAAACAATCCATGTATACAATATATAAATATATATAAACCCAGCGTAAGGCTTCCTCAGGATACAGTACCTTGGCTGACACTTGCATGCTGTTGTCTTGCATGGTCATGATCGCCTCGGAGATCTTGATGTCGATCGGGTCTATCACTGCTTCAATGTTGAAGGGTCCCTGCAGTCTGTCTGCCACCAGCAACATGGCGTCTGTCATCAGACACAGAGGACACACGTCAGGTCAGAAACATTAAACACACGCACGAAAACTGTGCAGCTTCTCTTTACGTGCACATTTTCATCAACTGCTATTAACGGCGCGCTCAGAGTGCTGTGCTTTATCTCCTGTCTAAGAGTCTAGGACATAGGTCTTCAACAGGTGGTCCCTGGAGGTTGACTGATTGGTTGATTAGGCATTTTTATATATATTTATATTTAATTTCCCCCCACAAATGAAAATTTCTTTAAATATTTCTTATTAGCGTGCATCCAACATGTTTTGGTTGAGGGGATAAATGGAGGCAGTAGACATTATCTTTCACTCACTCAGAGATACAGGAGCTGTCTCAATAGCGTGCCGCTTCACACAAAGCGCCGCACTACATCACACGCTGACTGTCAGGTTCCGAGAGCCTATTCAGTTGCCAGGTAAAATGCCAGAAGCACGTTGCAATATTAGCAGAAGAGAAGCTAAACAGTGCAGCTCGCTCCCATCAGCCAACTACTGAGGCCAAAACGAATCACTTTGTCACCTCAACAACAAATACAAATTAAAAAATGAATATTTGAACCTGTGTATTGTTTGAATAGCTTCATAATGAATGCAGAATAGTAATAATGTATATTTATGATTTGAACTAGGCCGAGTTTAATATGGAAGACATATAGAAGGTAGGCGGTCACTTAATCTGGCCTGAAAAACATTGAAGACCCCTGGTCTAAGACACGGTCACAATGAAGAGAACGTACAATAGTGTCACCTCCAAATGTGTTGACTACCGATGGGTACAAACAAAAAAAGGGTAATGTACCAGTCCACGTTTCACCCCGAACCCTCCCAGTGTAAGAAACCGATAGTTACATAGAGGGAGTCTGCTGCTTGTAGGAGGATGTTCAGCATCAAGTAGAAATTAAATTGCAATGTACTAAACTGACAAATAGCTTATACATAAAACAAATGTGTGATTTGCATACATGCCTCCTCTCCAGTGGAATGAGCTCCGGTTAGACAGAAAAATACTGATTTATTCATCTATTTGCATTGCTATTTCTAAATTGCGAAAGTACATCAATAAATTAATCCAATGATGTTTATGTATAATGTTAGTAATTCATTTTTTAATTACCTCTCAGACTCTCAGCACTAAACTAAATTCTGAAGCACGGATGTGGCTCTACTGTTACGCAACATTTGTCAATAATAGCACCTTCGAATCAGAATGATTCAGTCCCTTTAGCTTGGCAGACATCCTAGTTTAGAGAATAAAAACCACTGAAAACATTTAAACTTAAGATACAATCAGATGAACGAAGTCCTGACACAGATGTAGTAGTGAAATCATTCAGCCATTCAAGACGATAATAAAATACTTTTATGACCATGAATAAATGTTTATTGTAAGCTTATGACAGTCCTCATTTGGAATCTCAACAAAAAGGTCCAACGGCTTCCAGCTCACTAATGGCGTTGGCTTTGCTTGCTGATACTTCATTTCTTTAAAATACCTTTTAATAGGGAATCGAACCCAGGAAGTCAAATGGCTACTGAGGGACATTCAGGGAACGAATGAACGAATCCACCGGTTGACTTAGATGTATGCTCAGGAGCACTGCCTTGCAGGAAAAGGTTCAAGGATTACCGGTCATTAGTTTACATACTGACGGCCTCACATCTGTCGACACATCGGCCTGCTCTTTAAGAGAATCCATATCGTCGGTCACGTGGTGCAGTTTATCAGCTCCCGCAGCAGCAAAACAAACCCATTACGTGTCTGACTGCCTTAACCTTCCTACAGCAGACATAGCCTACTGCTGACTCACTGATTCAAACTGTTATTTTCAATATTTAAGAAGACTTTGCACCGATCAGGCACCCATGTCTGGGTCAAGGAGTGTCGTTGCTATGGGGTGCAGGTGCCTGGTCTGGTCTAGGTGGGTGCTACATATCTAAGTAACATCCACATGAATAAATTCCAGGTCCAAAAGTTTCCCAGCAGAACATTATATTGCCACAAGACGGTCTTTGTCATTATCTTCTCCTGTCAGTGCTCTTTATGTTACACCTGATCGATGTACATTGCGAAACTCCCCTTTTCATTGTATTTGAAAATAATAAAGAGCGTTCAATAAGGACTATACAAGAAAAGACTGAACGATCTGCCTGGTAATATGAGCTAAAACCATTAAAAAAATGGATCTTTTGTGATGCAGTTTTTTTTCCAGCATTAGGTCCTTTCCTGCAAACAAGATATTAAGTCTTGAGGCACTACAGTAATAAATAAACAAAAAAATCCTCTTATAATACATGGCTGACACTAAATATTTTCAGGTCTTGTGAAGACACATGTAAAGATAACAGTCTGCTAGATGTGGTAGATTTTTAGTTTCCATGTACCATGTGAACTCTGCAGCCTGCTTTTCTAGCCACACAGTCTTGTGTTACTTAAGTATCTGCGTTGGCACTTTATTTCTAAGCCCTAATGAGGGCTTTCAGCTGAAATATATGGGTGTCAGCCGTGTATTCTTGAAGGCTCTTTATCGGTTCACCTCAGACTGCCTTGGTTTTTTTTTCCTCTCTTCGGCGCTGTCATTGTGGCCCTTGACTGTTCTCTTTATGTAATAAACCGTAACAAAGAGTAAATAAATTAAAACATAAAAAAACAGGGATCACGATGTTGGATGAGTAGTGGCTTGAATCAATATCCAAAACAGATTACCCACCAAACTGACACTTTTCACTTTCACAAAAAGAGTGTGATATTAATATGTTCACGCAGAGGGAGGGTAATATTGATCGCGTTAGACTGTTGAAAGGCCTGGGGTGAAAATAATGTGTTTGGTATTTTCATTAGACTCGTGTCTTGTCTCTCAAAAAGTAATTAAAAGTGCAGCCAGTCTTGTTTGAGGTGTTAGCACTGGTTAAGTGGGAGGGCAGTGATAGCAAGAAACCATATATTCCTGTGCGGTGACATTTGCAGAGATGTGGAACCAGGGGAAAAGTCTACTTTATGCCAAAGGGCAGCAGAAACTCTGCTCCTCAGTCGCAAGTCTTCAATAACAGTTGAATGAAATGTGTAAATCATTAAACCATAACTGATCATAACCAGGCGGCAACCTCCGGGTCTGAATGATGAAGTCTGTGCGGAAGTGCAAAAAAACTTTATCGAGTGGCCACTTCATTCATTTAAGTGTTTGTTTTTACATTTCTCCATTAAGATCTGGTTTAAAAGCAATAAATTACTTGTGTGTTGCAGTGAACAAATTCAGTTGTTCAAAAAACAAACAACAAACACAGTAATGTCAAAGATCCCCAGCCAAACAAATGTGATATCATGAAATTGTTATGTTAAAAAAAAGCACGTCATTCCTGCAGCATTAAGCTTTTTGAACAGCATTCAAGCTGTAAAATGAAATGCCTTTCCTTGTCCTTAAGGTTTGGGCTATGGGATCAATAAAAAAAGACTACAGTTCCCCGGGTTCATCATAATGGAGCAATTTATCAACTAGTGAAACAAAAACAATCAAAATCTATGGCACACAGAAAACTCAGTAGTTTTTTTAACAGTACGAAAACAACAGTCAACAAGGAGTCTATTGCAATCTCAAGGTTTTAGCACAATTCCGTTTCAAAACAGCTCGGGAAAATACAGAACGTTTAAAGAGCACTTGAACAAAATCAGCACAAGAAGTCCTCATCATGAAAATGATAAACAGGTTTTTTATCAGTGCCTTCAGTAACAGCACGACTCTACTCGCTGATCCGACACCCCCGTGGTTCAGACGCCGTGCGTTTCTGCAGCTGAAATGACTTGGTTACAGTCAAAGCGTTGAGGTTGTTGGTAAAGGAAACGATGGCGACGGTGGGAAGGAAAGGTGCAGTTTCCACTCACCGTTGCACAAAACTCAATCAACTCTGTTTTAATATGGTGCCCTGTACCCTCGGGTGGAAACTTTAACAGTAACAAAAGCCAAGAAGTCTTGTAGAAAATGACAAATAAGATCATTGTGGGGAGGCCAGGTACATTAAAGTGTAACGCGCTGGAGCTGTGGACAGCAAATACAATTTGAGGCGTGTCCTGACGAGCCGTCGCAGGATTAGCTTAGTTTCTTGCCTCTGGCCGACATTTCACTGTCTGTCATGGGATACATAAAGTCTTCCTCCTTCTAAGTGGCAGTTGACCGCGCAGGATATTAAGCTCTTGACAATGGGAACTGTCTTAGGTACAGGTGAACAGAAAAGAAAAGCATGTGAATCTGCTAGAAAAGGTACTGAAAATATAAAAGCTGAACCCATTTGTGACAATTACTGAATTAAATTGTAACAGAATCCAAGGCTCTGATACCCAGCTGCATCAAAACAAGCTTACATTAAACGTACGTAAAGAATGTATCTCTAGTATTTACTGTAAGGAAACACAGCTAACCCTAACCCTAACTTTGACCAGTGACCTGATATGAGTTTCTGCGCTGACATTAGATGACTACGGGTGCAGCAGCTCGTCAGCGTCCTTTACATATTTTATGTATATTGTTGTATCGTGTGGAATTTTCTAAACATTGCAAGGGTTAAATTAATCCCTAATTACGGTGGCTCCCACGGCCAGGAATACCAAAAATGAAAAACCTCTAACCGTGAGCACCTCAATGTATCCACTGGCTTTCCAAACTCAAAACCAGCAGCCACAATATTCAGACGGTTACAGTGAGCTTTGTCTGAGATGCATCTTCATCTGAACTAAACAAAGACTCTCCAGGGCAGATGTTAATGACTAATATGGCAGCGCTGCTTTCCTCTGCACTTACAATTACAAGCAAGAAACAGTTTGTTTCTGTGCGTGCACAGCTACCAATCTAAAAAAAAAAAAAAATGGAAATCAGCTTAATTTGCCAAGTATATACCGTACATAGCCTGGATGCTAGACCGTCGTTTCTCTCCACAAATTCCTTACGATGGAAAGCTGATCTGGAATTGCTCAGTTGGGAAGTGATAAAGATCCGACGGGCCAATCAAATCGTTCGGGGGGGGGGGCTTTATGCAGCCATGGACATAAAAGTAACAGCAGTTATAATCAAACATGTCATCTGAGCACGGTGGGCTTGGCTCCGATTGGTTGGAGGACTATCCAGTTGCATGCAGAAGTCCGTTCTTCCCTCCATACTGGTTGCAGCGTGTCTCATAACAAAATCTAAATGGCATGTTACCAGCTACGCAAGGGCTACACTCTCATACAGACATACACGGATTTTGTTCTGTGCGTTTAACCCATTTATTATGTACACATAGAGAGTAGTTACACTTGGATGAGTGGACAGCACCTCAAAGGTACTTCACCCATGGATGTATTGAGCCAGAGACGCTACAGTTCCAAGTCCAGGATTTCCATTAACGCTGAACTCTAAGTGGGTGCAAGCAACCTTTTGCAGATAAAAAAAAAATACAGCTGCATTTCCAGTAACAATCAGCACTATTCACCCAGCACTGCTGGTGCTAATTAATAACAGAATATAGTAAACAAGCCAATTTCCTAACCTGAATAAATCATATTTTTTGTTAAATATTGTTGTTAAAAGTCTAAAAAATAAATAAGAAGTCTGTCTGCATGGCCCATCCATAAAAAACAATCAATAGATTAATGGACTGAAAAAATAATGGCTTGTTTGAGCCCTTTTCAACATCCTATGAGATCATTTCTCTTATTTTTAATGAGCACTTTGTAATATTTCTAAATTTTCAGTTACATTTGAAAGCACACTGAAATACACTGGCTAAGAAATTAGACACTTTTATATTTGTATTTTTGTTGCATTCACATATACAGTATTATTGCACAATTCAACTGGTCATGACTGCAGTTTACATCAAGTCCGAGTCAGTTTTCCTTTTAAATTATTGATTTATTTGTGCAAACCCTCTCAGCCAAATCCTGCCGATAACCGTAAAATAATTTTACAATCTTTGATCTATTCGATCCAACATATATATACATTAGTTTTCCATCCAAATAAACGTGGCTGTGCTCCAGGTTGTTTGGGTCAGACCTGCGCACTGAGTGAAAGGAGCCACAGAGAGACTCCTCTCTTTGGTCTGTCAGTGGCCGTGCCTTTGAAGAGCGCTCCTGTTTGTTTACTCCGGAGCCTCAAATTGGGCGTGATGCTTGGTTAGATTTCCATCAGGAGCTGGCTGAAGGTCATCGCAGGGGGCCAACCCGAGTCCTGTGAAGTCTTCAGCTGCCTATGTTTAGCAGAGTACTCCCCTAATGCTTCTGAGAGAGAAAAAAAGAAGAAGAAGAAGAAAAAGCCTAGAGTGGAAATTGGCAGCAATTCTGTTACTCATTCCATAAAAGACCCAAAGACCTAAATGATATCCTCGGTGGAGTTCTGACAACCTATTTTTCATATAGCTTAATGAATATTTGATGGATTGCAAGTATGAGTCAGCCATATCAATTGCTATGAGGAAGGCCTACATCCACATGCTTAAATACCTTATGAAATAATGTCACGTGTGGGAAAATTTAATGATGGATAGGTGATGAAAAGCATCTTAAAATGCAATCTACTCTCGCCATAAATCATCAGAAGGCCAAGCACATACAGCACTTCAGCGCTGCACAATGTTCTGCTTCTAACCATGACCATTTATACCCCCATTTACTACAGAAGCCATGTAGTCACAAACATCTCATTCTTATTTACTTGTATTATTTGTAATATGTGTCCTCATCTCTATTAGTCGGCTGGGAACAGTTTATCATCTAGATCTTTATGAAATAGCCTCTTCAGATGGAGATGGAGAGTTTTCCTCACCAATTGTTGTCTGCGATCCTTGCAGCTCGACAAACCAGCTCATACGTACTGCTGCCCATCAATGTTGCCAGATGGGAAATAAAGAAATATAAACAAGTAAAAGTAACTTATATCACATGCTAGGACACTGCATTTTGAAAACAAAGCTATTCTATGTGCACGGAACTTCAATAACCTGCTTCGCTCATTGTCGGTCAAATGACAAACTAACTAAACTAACTATAAATATGATAGTAATCTGATAGTTCACTGCTGCATGAATAAATATTCAGTGCAATAGACAGAAACAAAATAGACTTAAGACTTAGTACTTTTTTATGTTCTTTCAATTTATTTGTGAAATAAGTTTCATTCGGTTAGAGCTGCATGTTTATATAAACTTACAAAAACAAATCATTTTAGATTTTTGAAACAACATTACTCTGTATCTGGGAGCACCGCAATAAATTAGAACCTGAACAGTTTCTATTGCATTACGTGGCTCATGGCAGCCACATGTCTACCTGTAATGGAATTAAACATAGTCAGGAGGTAATTTGTCTAAACTCGTTATAACCAAGATGAGTACGTCAGTAGATATCATGTGTTTTGGAAGGATACACTGGAACAGTCGGGAAAGAATGTTCTCACGGCAGGTATTAATGCAGATTTTTTTTTTATGGTCATATGTGGTCACAAATCACTGATTTTAGTGTTGAACACTAAAAATGACAAATTTGGCCAGTTTTCTCATAAATTAAACCCTAATATTCCAGAATGAACGATTTTATTGTACCATGGCTGAGAGATCAAAAATTTGGTTATAATGGAAGTCAACGGGATATTTTTGTCCACTAAGGTTACAAGAGGGAGTAAATTTTAAATCTGACGCTACACAAAAACGAATGATCAATGAATAAGTCAATATTTTAGATAATCTGGTCATACCCAAGACTGATCTGAAAAAACATTAGTTTTATGGAAAATAGCAATTTTTTTTAAGGGACTTCAAGTAATCATACTGGCATTTAAAGGGTTAAAATTCCCCAAAATTATTGAATTTGGTAGTTTTTTTGTAAAGTGCTGAAGTGGTTTAAGAGATTTATACAGAAAAAAAATCTGAAAGAAAATATTAATCTGTTAATTTTTTATAGCAGTTTTTGGACATGGATGTTTTTGTTTGCTAAAGTTACAAGAGGGTGGTACATCTTATTCATAGTTCTCTGTTTACCTATAATTTATTTTTTTGAATTTCAAAATTTGTGTAGAGATAGACAAAAAATTGTGCCACAAAAAATTGTGCCACAGGTTGCCTGAGGGTGAACTCATGTTTACTTTCTTTTCATATATTTGTACATATTTCTTTATATATTTATTGGACTCTGGACTCACTGTGTTTTCCCACTCTGCAATACCCCATATGTTTCTTATATTTTGTATTCTTACTTGAATTGCTTTCTTATTCTTACATATTCTCATTGCCTACATTGCTCCTAGTTCTGAACACTGGTACACTTTGAGTAGGAGCTGCTGTAGCGAGTAGTAATTTCCCCCCTGGGCTTAATAAAGTGATTCTGATTCTGACCTGATTCTGATTACAACACGAGAGTAAAGTGAGTATATCAGAGAGGTTTCTGTGGTCACTTTGCTTGTAAACCCACTGATTTGTCATTTGCGATTGTGTGCATCATCGTGCCAGTTAGAGACCGCTGATGGGACGGACACATTTTGCATGTAGAGGCCACGGATCAGAGTGAGGATGAGAACGATCAGAATACAATCAGCTGGTTGAAAGAACATAAAATAAAAGTGGGCAGATGGACAGAATATTTACGTGCGACTTCACCAAAGGAACCAGACATCTGACGGAAAAGGTGCGTTATTGCACAGAGTCGCTGACATGCTATAAGCCCGCGGGTGGCGAGCTGCACAAATGGACCACTTCTCGTGGTTTCACATGGGGCATGGCAGAAAGTGTGGTGGTGCCAATCTAGCAGCACGATGCAATTGGCATCACCACAGCGTCTGCCGTGGCACTGTGCTGCAGGGAGAAATCACCAAGCTGGTGCAATAGAGGAAATAACTTTTTGATGCAGAAAATGCCAGCTCGTACATAAGACACCGAATTCCATGCATCAGTGTTAGAAATGAAAGAGAGAAAAGGTTCTAAAACCTTCTGATGACATGGCCCATTAGGACAGAAAAGATTTATTCAATAATACCAGAATGTGGCAAAATTAGATTCTTGTTTTATTCAGATTATATTCAGGGGAAATGTGCTGTCTTGTAACCAGGGTTACTGCCAACCCGGGGACTTATAAATGTCTTTGAATGGAAGGTGTATCAACACAGACTTTTATTCATATTTCTGCTTCATCCCTAACCATATCCTCAGATACGACCGGCCTGACCACTTATTTTTCCCTAATAGTTTTATAAATGCTTTTCTGTCACTGCCTTTCTCTGACATTGACCTTGCAACGATTTGGCATCAGTTTGCAGTAATGATGAAATCACTCATTTGCTTTGGGTTTTAACAAATGCACAATTGATCTGTACGACCATTCATCCATCTATCCACTGACTGACACAGCGGGCCGTATTGGCATAGTTGTTTATTGCTGGCTGCATGGTGCCAACTTTTTTCTTTTTCTCTCGCTCTTTTTTTTTCTTTTTCTTTTTTATCGCTTCACGCCGCATGCTTGGTTATTATCTAATGAAAATTTCTCACCTTTTCTCACCCCGAAGGGCTTGGAAAATCTCCAGCAAACTACCCACAGAGTCCCCTTGGAAGTACGAAGATTATTTATGCGCAATTTATTATGACGAATCAACAACTCTGAGGTAAACATGGTCGGAAATACAGACAAGCCCTAATTAATCTTTTTATTTGATGACTCACTTACATTGAGCGATCGCCCAGTCGACACAATCTGATGTGGTGAATGGCGCTAAAGAGGTTAATTATCGCATCCGCGATGAGATCGGACTCCTCTGTCACACACTGCCATGAATCCGTCTGAATTTATGTGCAGCATTCTTCCTATTGCAGGGAACTTGCATATTCTAAACCGCTGACAACAATAACGACGGCAAAAACTGAGCCTGTGCCCCGACTCCTCATCATTAATAGCATGTGCTGATCGGCGATAATAAAGTTTTTGAAGAACAAAGGTGAAACCTCAATTTAGATTTCGATAGGTCGGTGAGTGGGAGTTGTTGGCAAATCGCAGCCTCCTCAACGCCACTTAAGATTGATCCGCAGTGAAATAACACACTATACAGCAGCATATAACAGATATACATGCATTCCTTGACTGTGCGTGGCGCCCCCCCGGAGACAACGGCAGGACCAGAAAGCCAAATTACTGTCGACGTGCAGCCTTATAGTTTCAGTCAAGTCGGGCGTATTCAGATTCACCTTTCTGTGACCTGGAGCCATGCGTAAAGGTATGTATGCACAAAAAAAAAGAAACGTGACAGGAGAAGCTGTACACCTCACAGATGCACACAAGCGATTTGGTAAAGGAAAACTGGCAAATCAAATTCCACTCCGTATCTGATCAGAGCTCTGTCACATTCCCCACCTACAGCGTACAGAGGGAAGACTTTAAAGCTGCCGACGCTCGTGCGGCCGGTTGTGGAGCGTAAAGCGGTTGTCAGTGCAGGATGATACTAGTACCAGCTGGACTGAATAAAAAGATGAATTATTCCTCTATGTTGGGTGTTTCCACCGGCTAACTGATGAAATTAAGATCATCAGTTGCACAAATACATCATGGTCTATATACTGTGGGCTGATCACCAAATACGCTTTCAGTTTCCATCTAATTTTTTGTGTGTGTGGGGGGGTAATGTCGCAGCAGTGAATGAGATTGTGCTGTCATGCACACAGTGTGCAATGGAGACACAGCGGTGGCTGCCACACAGTTCTCCAGTCACCTCACCTGGCACATCTTTGCCATCTGCACATTTGGACTGTGTAAATGAGCCAAGTCTGGAAATAACACCGGCCATTATTCCACTCTATATCCTCATTAATCCTAATAATGAGTTCACCGTAACGAAACTATACGCGCTCCCTAACCTCTCCGCTCACCCACAAGCGCCTCAATTTCTGTGACAGATGATAAAAAAAGAAAAAAACAATAATTTTGTGCCTCTCAGTTATTGCCACGTCATGCCGTCATCCGCGGTGCATTCGGATTCAAACGAGGCTTCGTTACAGGAAGCGCAACTGGACAGAAAATGGGAAAAAATGAACCGAATACAAGACTCAAAATGGTGATACAGGACTGGATCAATTATCAATGGATGCATCAATCTGTCTGTATGATTGTAATATTATTATACACTTCCCACAGAACTTGTGTTTTATTTAGTTGCTTGAATTTGAATTCTGTGGTTGCAATAATTTATCAATAAAGATCCAAGTGATCATAGCATTGACCACTTTTGTTTAAATGTGGTTGTGTAGGGTGAAGGATAAGATGAATCCAGCTCTGCCTGCAGGCTCACAGTTTTCCATTTCAGTTTATCTTCTGACCACTTTTCTGCTTTTACACCCATTTACACTTTTACTATGAACCCTATCTACAGTTTTATAAATGAAGCTGCTGCTCTTTAGGATTTAAAGATATATCACTCTCCCGGTTAGGAGTCACAAATGTTTTTTTTTCTTTTTCTTCAGTGACAAGCAGTTAGTGGACATATCTGATTGTGAGGTTATAAAGCGGGTTCCGTGAAACCCAGCGCAGTCGCTCAAACTTGGTCAATTTCAGAACTTGCCTCGGCTGTGCGCTTCCAATGATCACTTGTTAGCAATCTGTTACTGCAGCAATTGCCCTTCCAGCGCGGATATGAATTAATCGAGGGATAATTCCGCCGCACTGGAAAGAAAATTGCTACCCAGTGGACATAAATAGTCAGGGCCAATGATTCAGAGTTGCAGTGATGAAAATGGAAAGAATAACTTGCACCATCTGCCAGCGCAAACTGGATAAAAATGTCTACGTGCAAACAGTATGTGTCCGACAATAGATGTTGATGACACCCTTCATGGACTGCCAGAGATTACACCGTCACCGACGGTGTTGTTTCTATACACGCTGGAAGATAAATGTGGAATAAAAACATTGCTTTCGCTAAACTCTGATGGGCAGGACGCAGACATTCTTCATAACTCTGCGCTCTGCCCTTTAAGATAACGACAAATAGACGTCTCCTGACATTTATTCATCAATAAGTTAAGATTTGCTTGGATTCCAACAAGCGTTGTGTGCAAACCGTGACATCGTTCCGGGCTGGTAAACACGGCCACTGAACGGCAGCTTACTCGGAAATAAGAGAAAATAACTGCAACTGCATCTTTGATCTGGAAAGTAGCTCCATGTCAGGGAGACGGCGGCGCGTCACTGCTCTACACGCTCGTGACACGGTTCCTCGTCTACATGCTTTGCTATTTTGACAAGCCGAGAGGAAAAACTACAGCGGCTTTGTTCAGCGGGGGGAAGGTGTCACCTAAATACAAGAGTATGGCTCTTTGATTTGTTACCCTCCACCGCTGTCTCTTTTCATTTATTTTTGTCGGTGGCGGCGCATAGGAGACGAACACAGGTGTAGGAGTACCTGCGCAAATTGTCACTTCAGTGATATAGAGGTGCAGTTCTAAATAAAAAAAATTAAAAAAATAAATAAATAAAAATGGAGGAGTGCGCTTTTTGCAATAATTAGAGGAGGAAGTGGGAGAGCTGCAGATTTTAAAGATGACTTTTACAACATCACATGCCCTCTGAGTGCCCTAGAAAGACTAAATGGGGTAAAGCCGTGGATTAATTTTTGTCCCAACAGACCACAGAGCTTGCCGGCATTTCTTTAAAGAGCTCAGTGGATGAAAATATGCAGACATCCAGTGACAGATTATAAACACGTTACACGCCACAGTGACATATTTTGGCATGCGCATGTTTCTTCTTATTTATCAATGAAATAGATAATTAGGATAATTACTTGACAGATCTACAAACCAGCTTGTTCTTGTCAATCATTACGCCGTCATATATGACTTGAATCAATAATCTTCCTGTGACAGAAACAGCTTTAACCTCGATGAAACATCCAAGGTAAAAAATAAATAAATGAACAAGTCCATGCTGATAAAGCTCACAAATCGCAGTTTTCCATCCCCATTTAAACACTCTTGTGCAAACACAAACACTCACAGAACTATTAATGAAGATGCATTAGAGACGTCAGAATCAGTTTCCTGTAACTTTTTTTTTTTTTTGCAGAGTGCAGCTGCAAGAGGTGAATCCGTTGCAAAAGACTCAGTACCCCGCCAACATTTCTGACTGTCTTCAGGGAGTCTCAACAGGCATTCGCTCACGCACTTACAGCTGGAATGCAACTCAATAACAGCACAAATAAATAATGACTTCTTCTTTTTTTTCCCAATATTCCCTGGCTTTCTGCTATGTCTGTATTTCTTTGGGCTGCGTAGCATGTCCGTTGTTTTTCATGATTTCAAAAATCACACGGAACCCTTTGACATGGAACTCAATTGGTCAACTTTTAATTTTTCCTGGCTTGGTAAACAGAGCGATGGAATTGCAAAATGGTATTCGAAAGGCACAAATAATGTGCTTTTTTTTACAAATACAAAATTATTTGTATTTGAGAACAAAATCTGGTTTTCATCATGTGTGTACATCTGCCTGGACTGAATGATGTTCAGTAAGGGTGGGTATTGGCAAGGACTTCACGATACGATACGTATCACGATACTTGAGTCAAAATACGATACGTAATTACAATATTATAATATTGTGATACATTGCAATGTTCTAAGTAGTTCACTGAGAAATTTTAAATGCAGCGTAACATAAACGTTGTATATTGTACATGTACATCAGATGACATTGGATAATTCATTGGACATATTGAGTCAAAAAATAATATTAATCCAAACGATCTATTTCCAATTTATTGCATTTGTGCAGGAGGTGGTGGAAGTCGTTCACCATCAGTCCAAAACATGACTTTTTCTTTTTAAATCGATATTAAGACATTCCAAGTCGATACTGCATATGCAATATTGCCATATTGATATTTTTCCCACCCCTAATGTTCAGGAGTCAGGGTTAACACAACTTAACTTCATCATTATTTGTGTCAAAGAGATGTTTACCTTAACTGGGTTGCGGAGGCAGCAAATAACCTTTGGGAAGTGGAGTTTGACCGGGAGATGATTCTGTTAAGTTACATTAGTACTGAGACGTCTGCGATCAGGTTCTCTCATGTAAGCTCGCTAATTCAGACTATTACATTATATTTATACTCATTATATAGCGCTCTTCTACCTATTGGTACTCAAAGCTCTTTACAGCCACAGACACATCTACCTATTTGCTCACACAAGCACACACACATCATTCACAGTTCAGTGTTCAAGATTCAGTGTCTTGCTCAAAAACACTTCGGCATGTGGTACATTCCAGGGATCCGACCGCTAACCGCTCTACCCACTGAGCCACAGTCACCCTGATTATCTCCCAGAAGCACCAAATAATCATCACAGTCATGTTCTGCCCCTTCCCTGCATTTAATTGCAAACATCAACCAACATACATCTATAATTATTATAATGGCTAATTAAATAATACTTATTTTAATACTTACACATCCTAAATTAGAAGTATAAGTGATACAAATTGAATGCCACACAGTCACACAATGAATGCAAACCTGCACAGAAGATTCCTCTATGTTAACAGCTGGGAACACATTCACTGACTTTGCAGGTGAGAGTTAGATGAGAAGATTAATGTTGTGAACTTCATTAAATATTTAGCCTCAGCTGGCAGATAATTAGCCTGTCTTAGCAAGAGGAAAGGAAACGTGGAGCGACAGCTAACATGGGTCTCTCCCACGTAAATAAAAACGATTGGATTGAATGAATTGAGGTATGATGTGTTAATTAGACGACATTAGAGAAACGTCTTTTGGTACAACTGTTACGTTAAGCAAACTGGCAGCTACCGTACGTCCCTTAAAGCCTTGAGAGCACAGCGGCATCTTCGTTTTTTATCTCCTGGCAAGAAAACTAATAAGTACATTTCTGAATATGTCAAAGCTTCCCTTAAGGTATGCACGGTTTGGCGAGGCTAAAACGTTCAATAACAATAAAATGTCTACAGCCGAGCAAAACAAAAGGCTCAACCATGTGTGACATCTTGCCTCCTGGATATATAAGATCAAAGATCTGATTCAGCGTGTTTGTGCAGAGAAATTAAAGGAACGTAGCGTAGCCGGCCACCAGTCATAGTAAGCTATAGAATATTATAAAAATGCACGCCATGTAAATAAAAAGTGCCGCCGTGTAAGCATTCCAGGCCGAGGTACAGAAAAGCAGTGTTTTGCAGATTCTGCACAGCCGCCACTAATCAGAAAGAGAAGACACTGGCTGAGGATATGAAGATCACTTCCACTCGGCTAAGTGAGTCATCCAGCCTTCAGCTCCCTGACAGGCAGAAACCCACCAGCTAGCTTGTTTGTTCCTGTCACGACTGTTACTGAGACCATCGCGCCCGATACTTAGACACTTTGAGTGCCTGTGTGTCTGCGTGCGGGTCCGTTAAATGTCTCGGGTTTAACTTGGAGATGCAGCAGTTTATGAAGGAGTCTTAAAACGACTCAGGAACCCATCTCATTTTTACAGTATTTAAGGTGTTGTTTTTATGGTCCACACGAAACCAAGCACGACTGACATCTCCGAGGCGACGCTGCGTGGTAATGTGACCTCCGAGTATAACAGAGGTTTCTGTCTGGACCTCTGTATCATTTAAAGTTAAGCAGTGGCCCAGGGTTCATGTTCGTAATCACACATATCAGAGAAAAGTCCTTCTTGGAGGACGAAAAAGAAAAAAAAAATATTGGCATGTGTTCTCATGAACTGGGTTGTGGGAAGGTCCGGTTACATGGTGACACAATCCGTGCAATTAAAAAGAAATGAGCAAATAAAATCAATGAGGATCGCTTACACTGTGGTGTCGAAGGACTCAACAGAGAACAACACATCCTATATCTTAATTAGCAGAAATAATGTGGTGCAGCCCTGTGCATGCACTGTGTCCGTTAGAAGGAGTTAATTTCACTTAAAAAACAACAACTTTAAAATACAAGTTACTGTTCACCGAGTCCTCGTTAAAGCACATTCACAGTATCATTGTAAAATAGCTTTTGTGTGACCATCTATGTTATTGAAAGTGAAAATTAGATGAATTTTGACCTGAGCTTTGTGGGTTCTCTTGGCGTATTACCACCATGCATGTGCAGCTTTTATATGAGTACTTAAGTTACACAGATCAGGCGTAACATTATGACCACCTTCTTAATAGGGAGGTCTCCCTCGAGCTTCCAAAACAGTTGTGGTGGGCGATACTGGGAACTTTGGTATCGATCTGATACCAAATCAATACAGGGATAGTATCGCTGATACCAATACTCATACCTTTTACTTGAATTGTCATAATCATTGAATAACTTCCTAACTTTGCCTTTAGTTAGTTGATCATGATTATTATCTCATCTCATCTCATCTCATCTCATCTCATCTCATCTCATCTCATCTCATCTCATCAGGATAAAACACAGGACAGGATGAACTAATTACAATTTAAACAGTATAAAAATTAAATAATTCCCCTTTTGCTTCACACAATTGTTAGTAATGGAATAAAAAGTCATTAGTGCAAAATAAGAAAATGGATTTTGGGTCCTGTGGGTTGAGGGGAGGGGCCTCTGTGGATCATCCCACAGATAATTGATCAGTTTTGGATCTAGTGAATTTGGAGGCCAGGTCAACACCTTTTTTTTTTTTTTTTCCATCTCCTTACCAGATAATTAAAATATCCATGTCAGTGCTACTTCTAATACATTTGCACTGCCTCAACATGAAGAAATATCTCCGTCTAATAGCACACAACACTTTGGTTGGGAGAGGAGTTTATTAAACAGAAAACTGCTGTTCATTTTGTCCACGTGCGGCTGAACTGATCACGTTTCACTGATTGAGCTCAATTGTCAAAAAGTGGCATTGATCACGGTGTGAGCCTGAAAAACTACTGTTTGAATAACACGTGAGTCCTCTCCCTCCAACCCCCTCCACCCTCCCCCACCCCTACTCTCTCTCTGAGGGTATTTTAACAAGGTGCTGACAAGAAAAATGATAATGATGTGTCTGTCATGATGTAGAGCTGGGTGGATTTGTCATGATGGCAGGTGACTGATGGTCTGGTATCATGTGATAGCCAAACCATGAATTCTTCCTCTCAACATCTGAACACACACACACGCACGCACACTCACACACACACACACACTGCAAGTCAGGATCAGAACAGGTACGAGTAGGTAAATCACATCCTTCCTCAGCTTTGCAGTCATTGTTCAATGACAGTTTTTTTTTCTTCTTTCTCCCAGTGTGGATCATACGAAGTATAAACTCCTGTGTTGTGACCGTGTAAATATATTGCGTGCACGCTACAATCAGTCTTCTTCGTCTGCATAGCAATATGTAGGCTATGCCAAAGTTATCAGCAAGGTCATTATGTTACACAGGTTTCAGGAGTAAGCACAGCGACAGCGCATTTGTTCTTCCTCCCCAGTAATGCTTCTAAAAGCCACGTCGCGATACTGACATCTTAATATCCGCGCCGTATTAAAAAATGATCAGTGGCTTTTCATTTGTTTTGTTGGATTTACTTTTAATCTCAAGCATGTAAGCCTTCTTGGTTTGTCTGGTGCTGCAGTGTTTCGTAAATACTTCTGCGATGTTAAGTGATGTTTTAATGCCTTTGTAAAGCATTTAGAACAATCGGATTCATTTAAGGGTGAAAAGAAATTGCTCTCCAAAGGCTCAACATGCTTACGACTACAACAATGTACTGTTGGCATTGTTAAAGAGTGTATAAAGCATAGACTGTACGTAAATATGGACAATGCGTCGGCACGCCCGCTAAACTGACTATATTTTCCCGAAAATGTACACAGTATTTTGTTGTGACGCACCACACTAGCTCCTTTCATACACCACATGTTAGCCAGGTAGCATGGGTGCACACACTGAACTATATTTAACATCTTAGTAAGTTTCCTGTGCCATTGTTTTCACCCTAAAGTTCACGTAAATACGCATAAAACCATTGTTATTTGAGTTAACTCTTATTAAATACTGTAGATTATTAGTTTGTATCTCACTGTGTCCTTTTCCTACCGCAACGCCTCCTGGTTTTCGGGCAGTGACAAAGGACCTGAGCGTGGTTTCAGGCCGTCTTTTATAGCGCCTTGCTCAGTCCATCTTACTGCACCACACTAATTGATGAGAGTGTTAAATGGGGCATTATGTGAACGCTTTGACTCAATTAAGGAGTGGTGAATGAATGTAAATAGATTTGAAATAGTTTGCGATAATGGAAGATCTGTGTGATTGAATTGATGATGTAATTGATTTCAATTAAAGATGGCATGGCCCAGTGGGAGGGGCCTAGCTTTTAAACAGAGGGGATGTGCACTGCCTAGTACAGTCAGAGAAGGGCTGTGGTGCTGTAAAGACCTAATGGTGATTTCAGACTGAATTTTGTAAATATTTTTTGCATCATTTTTGTTCTATTATTAAAGCTTTATTTTTACTTTGTCTTGTTACCTTTTCAAGCTGTTAGAAGTTAAATTACACCATTTTTCCAGGCAGATTTTCACCAGATGACCCTGATTCTAGGTCGAAATGTGAGAGATGTAATAAAACATTTAGCCAGAACCTGGTTATTTAGACTCTCTATTTGTGTTACATCAATATTTTTAGTTAAATGGCACAATTATTAAGTTGAATTGCTATTTATTAAATCTTGTGCATCCAAAACGTCTTCCGTCCTTAGATAAATTTAAAAAAACGACAAACAATCATAATCATTTTGAACCAGATTTCACAGGCCGAACCATTTAACTAGAAGGAGCACGATACAGGCCAACTACATCCTTGACGAGCTTCATGCTTGTTCCATTAAAAAAGCATTTACCTCATTCTTTCACTGCAAATCAAAGTGAAGATAAATGTTTACGAGCTAACTTGTTACAGTCTGTCAGTTGCGGAGCTCTGCTTACATGGTAACACTTTCTATGAAGGTTGTATTTATAATGCCCTATGAATGCACTCATAATGTTTTATAAGGTGTCTATAAAGCATTATAATGGTCATTATTACCATCTATACATATTCACAAGTCGTCATAACCAACTTCATGATGCATTATGACAACTGGTTATGAATGATTATAATTTTAATCTGAATAGTGCATTATAAATATGTCAATATCTGCCTAGTCACTTGTTAATGTTATGATGCATCATAACTACTTTGCTTTGCTAAATGTGCATAGTGATGCATAATGAGTTTTGATTTCGCCTATAGTGCTTTATATCTGTAGTTATAAGTATATGTAATAAAGTTATAATAATGTATACATCTCTCTACAGCACACAGTCATAAAAAGCTACGCAATATCATAAGTGCTATTTGTCAGCGCTAAGTAAAGTGACAAGAATATGACACTATTGTTAACAGACATAAGTTACTATGAGTAATTAAAAGGTGCAATGAACTAAGTACCGAGTCTGGCATCTTTACCCCATATGCACAGTGTTAATATCATAGGTGTTATTTGTCAGCTTTAGGTAAATTAGTGCAAATGAGGTGTTGTGGATATAAAGCTATTATAAACAAATATGAGGCACAATGAAATGAGAGCCTGGACAGTAAAGACAAAAGGAATGCATTTAGTTCACTTTATTTTCATTTAAACCAACACACATAATCAGAATGATCATAAATGCTCTGAGCACATTACACAAACACATGAAACAGGCCACAAAAGTGGCACGGCGTGGTCCTAGAGATGTGGCTCTTAAAAGTGCCTTTGGGTTGGTGAGGTGATTCAGGGTCAGAGGTCAGGAGATGGTTTGACAGCAACTACAAGAAGAACAGAGGCAAATCTTTAGTGCTCTAGCTGGGTTTGCTTTTTTATGCAGAAAGGTTTGATTGAAAACACACAAGCAGATCACGTTTTTTTGTTTAAAGCAGCCTAATGAGACATTACCGCATATCGTGCAGGCAGCGCAGATTACCCGTAGATGGCTTAAGCTAGCTACACGAAAGTTACCAGACACGGCTGGTTTTAATTCACAAATTAGATTGTTTTCATATTCTTGCGTTTAATGATTGAAACCATTCGAAATCATTGCTTTAATATGTAAACGATGTGCTTCAGTAAGTAAAGTAAGACATTAGTTCACAAAACATTAGCAGGACAGAGAGACGACCTACCAGTCCTGGAGAGGACTCAGCGGAGAAAGGAAAGAAAAACCGCTTTCTGATACAGTCAATGCTTTACGACAGTGGGAGGAGCTGGGGACGGAGGTGGGTGGGTGGGGTCAGAGGTCAGGGGTCATGGACTAAAGACTGACATTTCTACAACAATAATAATATAAATAAAAACGATATTAAAATAATATCTGACGGCATTCAATAAAGGCGGACATTTCTAGCGATCCTGTATAAGAGACCGATACAACAAATAACCATTAATTTTTTTTTCGAATCTCAAAGTGCCAAATCCTGCAGCAAAATTGTCGTTACATTAAAAACCGAAATAAGACCATTACAAATCTAGTCTAAATGAAATAAAATCAAACCTCTTCATTGCGCAGTGTCACATTGACAGTCGTCCTCATAGCACGAAATAACTTCCAATTGAAATACATCAGTTTGAAATTCGTTTCGAGCGGCATGAAAATTTGAGAAAAATCGTCAGGCACCAAACAATAGATTAATTTTCGTGACAGTTTCACATCCACCGTGACACCGCTTCTTTATAAAGGGTCGCTAGAAATGTCCGCGTTTATTGAATGCCATCAGATATTATTTTAATATCGTTTTTATGTATATTAATCTTATTGTAGAAATGTCATTCTTTAGTCCATGACCCCTGACCTCAGACCCCACCCACCCGACTCCGTCCCCAGCTCCTCCCACTGTCGTAAAGCATTGACTGTATCGTAAAGCGGCTTTTCTTTCCTTTCTCCGCTGAGTCCTCTCCAGGACAGGTATGTCGTCTCTCTGTCCTGCTAATGTTTTGTGAACTAATGTCTTACTTTGCTTACATGAAGCACATCGTTTACATATTAAAGCAATGGTTTTGAATGGTTTCAATCATTAAACGCAAGAATATGAAAACGATCTAATTTGTGAGTTAAAAATAGCCGTGTCCGGTAACTTTCGTCTAGCTAGCTTAAGCCACCTGCGGGTAATCTGCGGTGCCTGCACGATATGCGGTAACATACTGTCTCATTAGGCTGCTTTAAACAAAAAAACGTGATCTGCTTGTGTGTTTTCAATCAAACCTTTCTGCATAAAAAAGCAAACCCAGCTAGAGCACTAAAGATTTGCCTCTGTTCTTCTTGTAGTTGCTGTCAAACCATCTCCTGACCTCTGACCCTGAATCACCTCACCAACCCAAAGGCACTTTTAAGAGCCACATCTCTAGGACCACGCCGTGCCACTTTTGTGGCCTGTTTCATGTGTTTGTGTAATGTGCTCAGAACATTGATAATCATTCTGATTATGTGTGTTGGTTTAAATGAAAATAAAGTGAACTAAATGCATTCCTTTTGTCTTTACTGTCCAGGCTCTCATTTCATTGTGCCTCATATTTGTTTATAATAGCTTTATATCCACAACACCTCATTTGCACTAATTTACCTAAAGCTGACAAATAACACCTATGATATTAACACTGTGCATATGGGGTAAAGATGCCAGACTCGGTACTTAGTTCATTGCACCTTTTAATTACTCATAGTAACTTATGTCTGTTAACAATAGTGTCATATTCTTGTCACTTTACTTAGCGCTGACAAATAGCACTTATGATATTGCATAGCTTTTTATGACTGTGTGCTGTAGAGAGATGTATACATTATTATAACTTTATTACATATACTTATAACTACAGATATAAAGCACTATAGGCAAAGTCAAAAGTCATTATGCATCACTATGCACATTTAGCAAAGCAAAGTAGTTATGATGCATCATAACATTCACAAGTGACTAGGCAGATATTGACATATTTATAATGCACTATTCAGATTAAAATTATAATCATTCATAACCAGTTGTCATAATGCATCATGAAGTTGGTTATGACGACTTGTGAATATGTATAGATGGTAATAATGACCATTATAATGCTTTATAGACACCTTATAAAACATTATGAGTGCATTCATAGGGCATTATAAGCACAACCTTCATAGAAAGTGTTACCGCTTACATTAAAGACAAGGCACACAAGGCATGTCACGAATGGCAAGAATAGTGCAGTAAACCAGCGTTTTTTAACTAGGATCAAGTCACCGCAATGATATTAACTGCACCTGTGCATTTTTTTCTGCAAGCGTTTCCTTGACCATGCAAAGGACAAGTCTAAGTAGGTGCCATTATTTAGCAGAAATCTTTGATACCAAAAGACGCTGGAGTCTTCTTACCACAAATTAACACATTATATATTGTTTATTTCTCGAAAATGCATTTATTAAATTCATTTAGTAATGTTCCAGATAAATCTGGATTTTGAAGAGCCCAATCTTAACAAAAAAAAAAAGCCCCAAGTCTTGTTTCTCCTGTGGCCTTACCAATCAATGATATCAATGGTGACATTTGAGTCCAACAAGTAAAGGCCATTGATGGGGTCTTAAAAAATTGAACGCTATGAATCTAATCTAATCCTCTCTCAGAAGTGATGATTTGAGGGGGAGGTGACAAAGACGTACTGTGTGGGGGCTCGATCCATATATTCCTATAATGCAAAGATCTGCTTCAGTGGTGAGAACTGACCTGTAGTACGTTTAGAAGTTGTCTCAGAAAGGCAAATCAATATGTCTTGTGAGCTGCATGGTAAGCAAATCGAAATTCTTTAGCAACGGATAATGAATACAAAATGTCAGCAGACATCAAAAATTTGTCTTTCTCTGGTAAAAAAAAAATAACCATCCTTTGTGTTCTACACTCCTAATTATAATGCCGTCAACAACGGTGTCTTTCCAAATAATACAAAAAAAAAACCTACTGTCTGTACAAAAAAACTATTCAAAATTAAAAGTCCACATTTTCTACACCTCAAGGGTGTTTTGGTCTAACCAGACTCATCATCCCCTCGCAACAACAGCTTTTCCCATTACTGTCAAGCGCGTCGTCCCTTTGCGGCTGCAGATTTGCCTCTTCACAAACGAACAAGACACTAACTTTTTAACACATGTCATAAAGCTGTGAGACATCTCATTCAGCGCGCAGGGGCCCGTGTTGATCTGAGACTTCAGACGTGCCATTGGAGAGAACAAACAGTGCGTCATTTGAAGGCTTCTCGAATGACAGGCCTGTCACGTAACAGCCAAAAGCTTAGAAGCGCGGTTCAGTTGACACGTAGTCTTCGGGGATGCCTCTTAAGAAATATTGCCCCATTTAAAAAAAAACAAAAAAAAACAGTTAGTGTGGGTGGGAGTGGGGGAGTGGGGTACATAACAAATAAAGCAGTGGCCTACGAAAGATCCAGAGAGAACGCTCTATGTGCCTCCTTGGTATCCATTTAACAGGAGGGCTTACAGCAGCCAGATACTTACAGCTGAACTGAAGTGCTATATTACTCACCAAGCTCAGCTGGAAACACTATAGAAAATGTGTTTGCCTAGGATCTGCTCTCTTTTATCAATCCCAAACAGCAGGGACCAGAGCTTTAAGCACCATGCCAGGGTTCCAGCAATAGAAAACAACATTTCAGACGAGAAGGAAAAAAGGAAAAGAAGAAAAGGTTGCGCAAATAAGATTTCAGTTTTGTCTCTGTAAATCCTTTAAAGCTGACTCTAACGCAGCACATCCTACTGAATTCCCACTGAGACTATTCAGAGGCACTGCCTTGGAAAGGATACATGCAGACCTGGGAGTACAAGCACCAAGCTCGCGCACAGAAAGACATATGTAGAACAAACGGGTGCAAGGGCATTCAGTTTGAATCTTACCGATGAAGAGGTTCCATTCAGCGTCGAGGTCTGCCTGGTTCGCTAGGCAGCCCCTCATAACGTTGTGACAGTAGTTGTGACATGGTTTCAGTCCGGGCATGCTGCGACAGTAGGGACAATACAGCATCTTGGTCAAGGCTCTGACACACGCTGGGGCCACGTTTACCTGAGGAACAAACATATATTTAATGTAATAGTCACCGGGGACGTGCAGAAATAACCACCAGGCTTACAATACAAAAATAAATAAATAAATACGTTCCCATTTACCAGCTAAACGTTTCTGCATTAAAAGCCATCACGCTGTTCCCTTGACCCTCCATGAAACTCTCCATTTCTTGCCAGAGCTTTTATTTTGCAGGCTTGCCATTTGAAACCACCACCGCACAAGAATAAGTCCGACAAAGCACGCACACATATACCCACTGAGACCTGTGAAACAGGACAATGGTGCTTTTAGAGGAGGAAAACAATCATCCACATATGAAGCCCATGTGGATGTGCCCGGAAACAACATTATCTGGAATGACTACTTGAGGATGGATCCAGAAGCAACTCAACCTACAGAGCTGAGAAATGCCCAACTTTAGAGCAAAAATAAACATGTTTACACCCATGCACAGCTTTGGCTGTTTTCCCTATTCATGACAACTGTATAGAGGGTGAATTATTACAATATTAGGCCATTTAAATTATATCAAGACTTAAAATTATGTACAATCCAGGGCGTGGCTGCTCTGAGTAACAGGTTGGCGGCCTGAGATATTTTTTCTGCCTTGGCTACAACCATGCCGGCATGTGCAGAGGGAGGGATGGAGGGTGCTGGAGCACCTGCCGTAGGTGTGGGCGGTATGACCAAAAATGGATATCATGTACGTATGTTTCAAAATTCTGACAGCATCCATGTTTTTCCCATGCATAATCAAAACATTTCCTGCTGGTTGAGAGGAATGAATGCAGTAGATTGACTACGGACAGACTATTTTACTGTGATGGTGAGTAGATATTGTAGAATAATTCCACAATAATGGTAAAACAGATTTGCACGGCACTGTGTTCGCACAAAAAAAAAGAATGAAATGTTATCAAGATGAAATGATGTATGAATAATCTGCAGGATTGTTTATTTACACATATGTATTCATATTTATTCATATTTTAACTCTTATGTCTGTAATGTCAATAGCAACATGACCAGCTACCGTAATAACTGTAGTCTGCATGCAACATTTTTTTCCCCAATCATAAAACTAAAATTGGAGACAGTTTCGGGGACAGCTTTAGCCGGGGGACAGGTTATCCAAAACCCCAAACAACTGACACGGCACCTTTTTTTGGCACAAGTCTTCTCGTTTTGCCTGCCTACGCTGTCCGGAGCTTTCCATCTTCATCACAGCTCGCAGTGACGCAGTCGCACCATGTGTGTTAAGAACCGCTAAATTGAAAATGATCCGGTCTGAAGCAGCGTAATCAAATACACTGGTATGCTGCTATATAAAAAAATCATATCATATATAACAGAAAAATATACTGTTGTTCGGTATGAACCGGTACCACACAGCCCTAACCTGCCCCTTCATCCCTTGATGCCCCAAGTGCCTTTTTATCAAAGTTTTTTTTTTCCTTCAAGACTAACAAATAATAATAATAATAATAATTTAGATCTACCCTTGGTCGGTCGACCACATGATCCATGTAGACGTGCCCCCACTGGCCACTGCCCTGACTTGTCCAAGCGTGCCCTCTAGGAGTCGTAGAGTGGCAGTAATTAAAAAACTGATGGCCCGGTGAGTAGGTTTTGCAGCTGTATTTGTTTGTGCACGGCGTCTTCTTGCAAGATGACCGGCGATGTGGAATGGGCATCCCTCCTGTGTGTGTTGTCGAGTGTGCCGACTATTAGCACCTGCCCCTCCAACGGTCTCTGCACGGCCCTGCAACCATGCCCCACTTCTCTGGCCGTTTTTAAATTAGCCAGGAGCTAGACAGTGTCAGGCGATGCCAAGACGGCAATGGCCCGAGCCACGGTACTGAGATTCAAAACTGCAGGAATGATAGGGGTGAGTTCACATCTATATTTATCTACTGGCATGCACATCCTGTGACAGCCGCCCGACGTTTATTCACCCTTGTTTTTTTTGTGTTTTCTTTTCTTTACCTGGCTTCCTGTGTTTGGAAGCAGGCCTTCATTTGTCCATGTCATCCTCGCCGCTGACTATTATCTGAGATCTAGTTTTTAAACGCCTACCACTTTTTGTGTGGAAGAAAAACTGTAATTCCTGGAATATATACCGATCAGACATAACATTATGACCACCTTCCTAATATTGTGTAGGTCTGGAAACAGGATGTTGTTAGTCGGGGGCTTCGGGGTCTTTGTGGATCAGGTTTGTTCCAGTGAGTCAGTTCGGGATGTAGTGAATTTGGAGTCTTGTGCTATGCTTCATGTTTTTTGAGTTGTTCCTCCCCATCTCATGCTCTGTCCCTGGTCTGGTCTAGGTGGGTGCTACAAGTCTAAGCAACATCCACACAAATAAATTCCAGGTCCAAAAGTTCCCCAGCAGAACACTGAATTATCACAAGATGGTCAATGTTATTTACTTCTCCTGTCAGTGGTGTTAATGTTGTGCCTGATCGGTTTATACTTTACAACGGTTTGCACAGAAATCACTGAGCGCTGCGACACGTCAGCTTCCAATCGAAACTTCAAGGGGGCAGGAAGTGAGCCGCACTTCCAGCCATCACACACCTATAATCACACGTTCCGTGGCTTGAAATCTGAAAACCCTTTCAGATAAAACTGCATGACAAGACAAGGCTTACAACTTGGTCCGTGTCGATTCCTCGTGAAGGCTGCGCCTTTTGTTATTGGGCCATGTCATTGTACCGGCTTGAGTGAAAGTGACAGGATTCTCACATCTGCTTCCCTTCAGTGGTCGGGATGCAGAACGAAGAGTACATCTGATAATTGGGCTGTCAGCCTCTGTATTCATGCTTGACTTTAGATTCCGTCCAGCGCACACTCTAGAGACTGCTGGAATGTGCGCGTGCGGATCGGCCAGCGAAGCACCACACAACTGAGACCACCTTCTGAAGGATTTAGCATGGCAGGAGAACCAATCTAACCATCACAGAGAGAAAGGGAGAGTCAGAGTTGAATAACGGCATAAACACGGATGTTTATGAATCAGAGCGTAACCGTTTTCAAAAACTAGGTCAAATGAGTTCTCTTTACGTAGCCGAAAAATGTCATCCGTATAGCCTCCGTGATTATTTTCATTAGCTTCCTTCCCTGCTCAGCCGTTGTTATTATTGATACTGTTTGAACACAGAAGAAAGAGACGCGCAGAGACAGACGGCGCAATCTATACAGCACAGATAAAAGACGAAAAGAAGACAGATAAAAGTGAGAGGGAACACAGAAAAAGAAAACCACATTAGTGCACTTTTGTAGCTCCATGGCAACATCTGAGGCAGCGCCGTGACTCTACATCCAGCCTCCGTCTTCTATTCACTCTGCTTTTAACACTGCAGTTTGTCTTTGATTTTACGGACACAATGACCAGACCACCTGTGAGTGCATATGTGTGTGTGAGGGAAAAAAAAAAAACGCGGGTGGGTGAAAATAAGGCGGAGAGATGGAGGGCAGGCAATGATGCACGCAATTAATTTATTTGCCTCCGCTGCTGCTTGGCACCGAGCAACACGGATCAAATGAACCATCTCTGACATTTGCAATCTGCCACTGACATCATGTGACATCTTGTAAGAAGGCCATTAAACTGGGTTGCTAGCTGTCAGTTCCTCCGCTGCGCGTCATCCGCTGGTGTGCGTTCTGGTAAATTGTTTGCATCTCTGGGAGCAGAGTTAACATTTAGGAATTTTTCCCTCAAACAAGGTTCATTCGATTGAACGGGTTTCACAGCTGACATGCATGACAACTGTTTATTAGCAGAGCTTCTGTGGCATTATTTCACACAACTCTTGATGCTACGCACTTGTGACCGTTTTTCTTTTTTTTTTTTTTTAAAAAAAAGGTATTACTGTGTGTGTGTGTGTGTGTGTGCACAACACTTATTTTAGTTCCTTATTAAAATAGTAAATAATATAACCATGAAAATTTTTTTATTTTCTTTTAAAACCGATACTAAAACATTCAAAATCGACATTGTATCGGTAGAAAAGCGATATGGCGATATATTGCTGTATCGATATTTTTTCCCACCCCTACTTTGTGATAGTTTTACAATGATATCATGTGTGTAACAGCACTTATGTCACTTTCTTATTCAAATAAATATACATGCAGAAAAATGGAGCAACAAATACTTTTTACCAAATGCTGCCAGGCCTAATATATTTATCAGCTTTTAATGTGGTCATTGTTTTGCCGTGTTTGAGTTGTCAAGGTCTGCCTTTTCTTTTCTGTTGTACAGTGGTGTAAAGGTATGTTATTCTAAATGCTAGCCGTGCTAATTCAGCTTACCTGTTCCTTTATTTGGCATTTTTGACATTTTACAACAACTCTTGTTGCTTAATACTTGGTGGTAGGGGTGGGTATTTCTATTCTAAATGTTAGCAAATGCTAATTCATTTTTACTTGTTCCTCTGTTTGGCATTTTTGCAGAACAGACATTTTAACCCTTTATAGGGCACTCGTTACTACACATGAAAATTCCAAATTTCAACCCCAGAGTGTTACTGTAGAACATAAGAAGACTTTTCTTTTCTTTTTTTTTTTTTTACTTTTGTGACATTTTTCCACAAATGTAGAAAACCTAGTTCAACAAAGTTACCATTGCCATGTAGTGGTAAGAACATGTAAACATGTATTTAAGGCCACTAGAGCACCATGATTCAGGCACTTGTCAACATGCACATTATCACATTAGACAACATTAGGCCACTTCTTTGTGGTACCCAGATTTGACCTTTTGTTGCTGATAGGCAGAGTTAAAACCACATATTTCTAAACCTCACTGAGAGGCCTGGGGATACAAGTTATACAACTTTACTCATATTCATTCAAAACGTGCCTGTACCTGCACTAGTGTAGGTAAAATACTTATACATATTTGATGCATGTACAACAATCACAGAGTTATACACAGAAATGGCACATAGTTATTGTACTGTTATAGGTATCTGCTGTTGCCTTCCATAGACTCCACTCCCACTGCATGTATAACTGTCACTTATTCTCTACAGTTTCTGATTCACAGGAAGGAGAGAAAAAAAGGACGAGCAAACTGAGAACAGGCTGCGGAGAAAGACAAAGACGCTGCCAAAGACGCAGAGCAACAAACACGGAGAAAACAGAGAGGCAGATACAGATGAAACAGAAGGAGAGAGAACCGGACAAGACACTAGCAGACAAACAGAGGGGACGGGCAGGTGCTGCTGCCGCCGCGTTTGGACGGAGGAGCTGAACCAGCTACATGCCAATCACAATGTTTGCTTTGGAGAGAGCGGCCTCTTATTTCTCAGCAAGTTTCTACTTCCAAACGCTTTAGGGTTTTCACGATCACACGAGTTTTTTTCTTTGCGTTCACTGTAGTTTCTTTAAAAAGAAATCTGTATCACACGCACAAATCCACAAAGTGCTACATTCAATTCACCAATCGACTGTAAACGCAGACAGGGCCGAGACAGTTTTTAGATTACATTTCCACTTTGACCAGCATCCCTCATGCATCTCCAGCAGCCTCCTTCCCTCTCTCTGCCTTCGTCAATGACTCCTGCAGATAAATATCGCGTTTTCCTACGGAGCCTTTTGAGCCGTCTTATTTCACAGGCTAATTTGCATATAAATATATTTTCCATAGTGAGTGAGGAAAAGAGAGACGGAGAACTCGTCCCCTTTTGTTTCCTCCGTGGGCTCAGTCACCGCACCTGGACGTGGACATTAAATCCACTTCAGACAACAATCGTAAAACAAAAACAGGCTGACGGGGATGACTTTGGAATATACTCCCTTAATAAATCCACAGCTCCACCGCTGCGGTATAAACAATGGCAACATTACAGAGCAGCTTCGTGAAAAAACACGGTGTGACAGTATCACCCGTTCTACATCAGCAAACCACAGCTTTTTTTTTTTTTTTACAATTCAACATTTTCTACTACAATAACGTACAATATTTATTCATGAGAATTTTAAATAACATGGAAAAAAAAAAGTTCTCAGATTAATCTATTTCTGTCAATTCAATTACAGTTGGCCCAGTTTCTAGACAGCCTAGAGAAAAACACTGGGAGAAACGTCTTGTTAACCCTAGACCCGTTACAATGTGGCTTTTTAGCAGCAGAAAGAAGACATATATTTCATACCGTAAATGGGGGGAAAAGTGTTTCAAGCTGCCCTTGAGCCTTAGGAGCCATTGGGGGAAAAAAAGAAAAAATTGCATTAAAATGGCGCCTCTTGTAACGCAATTATCTTACAGGGATTTGTACATCATTGCAGCCACTGTGCCCAGCAGTCGCCGGATGCCCCGGATGAAGGGTAATCTGATAATCTTGTTAGCACTTATTTACAGTTGAGCTGATAGAATATTTCGCAGCAGGCCGAGGGTGGAACTGTGGAAGTGAGATGCATCGGATCCAGAGCGAGATTAAAACACTAATCTACTCGTCTGACGTGTAAGTGCTGTGACAACACAGTATAACTCTATAGTATAAATCTACACACACAAATGGTACCATGGTAAACCATGTTCCAATGGTGGAAGAAGTGTTCATCTATTCAGAACAGGCTGGACAAGCTACATCATAGTCTATGAATAACGATAACTCCAGAGTCCTTCCTTTTGTTTTAGTTCAAAGAAGATCAAGTAAATTAGGAGAATGTTTAGATTTAACAAACTATCATTTTTAAGACCTAAACATTCGCCTGTGGATAAAGAAAGCTTGCAATTGACATTACGGTAATGATGACATACCATTGCTATTGGCTACAGGTTGGAGGGCGACGCAAGACTGGATAAATCCAGAGTTGTTTGGAGGAATTTGTTGGTAAAAGCTAAGTTAAGCTAAGACAAAAGCACAACTTCCCACTGTTCAGCCACTGTTTAATCACTGTGAGTTACGGTAATTCAAGAGCTTTAATGGATCAGCAGTGATACGTTTGGTTCTGAGGGGTTAAAAAAAAAAAAGAAAAGAAATTTCTTAAGAAACATTAGTGCAATTTGTGCTCATGGCTGTCTCCTGTTTAGTCCTGACTCTTGGTGTTGTTTTCTGTCCACCTCTCTGACTAAAATAGAGGACGAATTAGGGCTAACATTTAATCTCATTGAAAAACTGCAGTCTTCCGTGCAGTGTTCACACTTGGCAAATTCGCGCTGCAGAGGGCTCATCACCCTCTGATGAGCCACTTTTTGGCACCTGTGACTAAGAACATCTATTTAAGTAAAAGCAGCAATCCTACCACATAAAAACAACCCAATGAAAGTTCTGAAAAAAAAAAAAGCCACTTGCACAACACTGTAAAGTATAATTAAAAACCAAAAGTAAAAACTAATTTTAACTTGAGCAATTTTGCATAGCACGCACATTTCTGTAGTTTCTTTTTTTTTTTACATGACATTTTAAATGTCAGGTTTTCACACTGTTGTATACACGGGTACATTAGGTACATTTACCAAGGAACAGAAGAAATGGGAGGAATAAACAGCGGCCCACTCATTAGCCTGCTGCTTCAAAAGAGCAACTCAGACATGTGGTCAGCTCCTGATGTGAACGTAAATTATACAGAGGATTGAAAAGAGGTGAGAAAAAAAAAATTATAAGGCAAGCTTCAAGATTTTCTAATTGCGTACAATAAACGCCACAGTCGGGAGCCATTACCCTCCCCTGAATTCAATATCTTATAACGTAAGACATATCAGGGAGACCTAAATCATTACCTTACGATAAAAAGAGAAGGATCACCATTATAATGAACGATAACTCCAGAAGACACTCTTCAAAGACGTCACCTTTTCCATCCGACAAGGTGTTGTCATGCACATATGGTGTGAACTCCCTTTAGGGGTAACAGAGTGGGAAGAGCACAGACGATGGAAATTGCTTTGTGCCACCAAGTAATGAAGTTGTGAGAAATGACAATGACTTTGCGAGCGACCAAGGCCAATCAAGGGGAACACTAGTGGGACAGTGAGACCGTCGCCAAAAGAATTGTCCCGATAGTTCTGTCATAATTATTGTGACAGGTTGCGTTGCATCGCGCTGATTGGACATGGATGTAAGGCTGCATCGCCGCCCCAGTGTCCCCACTCAATTCCACAGCCATTAGTGTCGATGGCAATATGAGTGATCTGTCACTGTGTAAATCAGACTGCCATCTGCTAGCAAGGGAAACATGCGCCTGGTTGCACAGATCTCTGTGTAAAGCTTCACTTAGGGTCTTATTTCCTCCTAACCGAAACGTCACATTAATGGATGCAGCAATAAAACCTCATTCTGTTGGATAAATTAAATTAAAAAAAGAAAAAAAAAAAAGAAAGAAAAAGAACAAATCAGAGCAAGCGCAAGACATGAAGTTAATTCTGCAAGACAGAAATAATGTCTAAACTAATAATAACTTTAAAGCAATCAAACAGTGATTAAGGTATGTCTGCATTTGTTATATGTTCACTTTCTATTTATTTCCAAGACAAACTTATTAAGTTCAAGTGATGCTTATTAAACAGTTATATACTAAAGCAACCCTGTGGTATTTATTTATGTAAAAAATGTAAAAAGTTTGAAATTACTTTTAACTGACAGCTGCATTAAACCTGAATCTATAGACTGTTAAGAGTTTCAATTTAGACAGATCTTAGATCACACCAAGAGAAATTATGCATATTTCTAAATATTAAAAATAAATGTAACAACTAAGTATCAAAAACCAATTAATAGATATGTACCTGTAGGTACGTAGAGGACTTCTGGGTTTACAAATTTTTTTCTACTGTCTGAAGAACCTTTTACTAGACTTTTTCAAGTTAAACTTTAAAATAATTTAAAGCAGCAATTTAAATGTAAAGCACTACTATATGTGTTCTATATTAGTGCCTAGTGCTATTTATAACTTTACATTATTATTATCATTTTGCATTCAGTACTAAGCTACACCTTATCCCTTTACTGAAAATACGTTGGATTCATGTTAATTCATGCGCATTTAAAGAAATTTAAATTTGCTGAGGGAAACTAAAAAATGTCTAACAAACCAAAGATTTTGCGACCCCTCTGCAGTACCTCTGCGGACCCTCTAGGGGTCCCGGACCCCCCTGTTGAAGACCTATGATTTAAAGTAATGTTAAATGAATTAAAAAAAAAAAAAAAAACATAAACATATTAACTGTGTTGGGAGCCAGTCTTCTGAGAAACGATCTGGTCAGAGAGGGCAAACCAAAGGCATCTTTTTGAAAACACGGGGGATGATTTGGGTGATGAATGAGCTGTATTGTAATGGCTTGCCAAATCGTCCTCCCCCAGAAAAGAGCTGCTTTCCTTTTAACCATGACGGTGATCTGACCTTAATCTTGTAGTTTTTAGTTCTCTAAACATAGCCACATCTTAATCAGAAGGGTGCCAGAGCAGAAAACGCTCACGCGGGTCCTTGGATGCAGATTCACAGGACTCCACGTGTGCATGCGTAACACTTTAATACCTCAAAGACTGCACACCTTAATATTTAGAGCGCAATTTGGTTTGCAGTTAAATCAAGAGTTAGTGAAGCAGTAGTAGTGTACGCTTAATATTTAAAAAAAAAAAAAAAAATGATACAACAGATGGCGGATCAGATGTTTGGAAGCCAGGTGTATTTCTTACTGTGCTAAAACTGTGACACGCAGAGCGACAAATTGATGATTTGAGGTTCACAAATATGTTTGCCAGTGTCAACCACTAACGTGCCAATTTGGAAACGCCATCAGAGACCGAGAGGTTAGCTCATATAAAACGAATGGGCGAACCTGGGATGAATATTAGCACGGAGAATCCACGCGCAACATACGCACCGACCAGAGTTGTCACTGAAAATGAAAAGCAGTCTGTATCACTTTGCCATTCCCCTAATCACATCTCCTTCCTTCGCTCCTCTGTGAACTTTAGTCTCACCCTCCACTCCGCATGTTAAATGCAAGACGGAGCCAAGACAAACCCGGAGAGGCCGCACTTAAATCAGACGCTGTCAAATCGATGAATCTCGGAGACTGACGGAACGATCCACATGTGAGCAGCTTTCGCATCAATGAAACAACACAGCGCTGCTCCTTGGGCCCCCGCGACCCGCACGACTCCGCTCAAGTGTCTGTCTTCGCTGAGGCATGGGATCGACCCCCCGTTGATCCGCCCCGACGTGCGCCATGTTACGCGACATGTCGGGAGAGGCGGTCGGGGCTGTTCCTGTAATTCGCCACGACAAGCGCAAACACGTTAAAAGCAAAAAAGGCCGCGCGGCGCTCCGACTAGGTGCGGCGCGCCACCAGCCCACTCGCCATCTCCGGTGGGTACGGGACCTTCGCATGCTGCGTTGTCATCCATCTGCCGGGGTGCCACCTGGATTAAAGCGCACCACTCACCCCGTGTCCATCTGACTGTAAAGGTCTGCGGCCCAGCCTGAATGTCAGGGGCAAACACGTCTCATGCGGCTGCCAAGAAACCTCTGGACAAATGTCAAAACACGGGCGCTGACAACCTTCTCTAAGTGCTTGTTAAATAAACATGTGGTGCCATACCCTTTAAATCAAAGCGCAAAAAAAGTATTGTGCGGGTTTACGGATAAAAGATGTGACATATTCTTCTCTAGTTAATAATATGGATCCTTGAGGGACATTTTCCTCAATTTCCATCCCTTTGTATTCTGTTACACGCGTCCTCCCACTCAATATCTTTTGGAGTTCGCGGCATCAACATGGAGGACAGCGTAAACCGCGCCGTAGAGGAGTATACAGTACATTTCGAAATTATCCTCCCGTATCGCGTTCTTGTATTTCAGACCACAAGCCGTCTTCCATTCTGCAGTTCACCGCAGATCAAAATCTTTTAATTAAAAAGGACATCTTTGGTGCAGCACATTTCCCGGTGACGTGCCAACCTTTTTGAGCCAGTTGCCATCTGCCGTCACAGCGCTGTGGCTGAGGCCTTATCCCCAGCAAGCTGTGTGAGCCGCGAGCCAGCGAGAGAGGAGGAGACAGACAGAGAGAGAGTGAGAGAAATTTGTCTGGTGCATCTGTATGAGTGGGCCATAGCTAACAAACATGGATGGACCGTGCATTTTTTTTTTTTTTTTTTTTGTGGAGGAGGTCATTTAATGTCTCCAGAGCAGAATCAGCTTTCAAACTGTTCTTGTCTGCAATCTGGAATACATTTATCACTCTTGATTAGATACAGTAAAGACAATTTTCCCTTTAACTAGTAGTTTAAATACTGTAGATTTACATAGATCTGGACAACACATCGGAATCAGAATCAGAAAAGACTTTATTGACAAATTAATGCCACGCTCTGCTGTACCTCCACCAGTTACAAGGAAATGCTGGATTATACTTTGTACTTTATTTATTTTTTCCAACTATAACAGTCCATCGGGACCGTTAGCATGGCAACGTATAGTCTCCAAATAACTAACTAAAACTCAACCTCTCAGGAAAATAGACCAGCATTCTATTAACTACCTAAAATGACATAAACCATCCTTGGAAAAAATAATAAAAGCAACCAGTCAGCAGGGGGAGCTCTGTTTGCTTCGGCTTCACTTCAGAGGAGCCTGTTCTGTCGTCCATCTTTATTTACAGTCTATGTTAAATGCAGATTAATTGCAAGCAGTAAAACCGGAGGATCTGCTTTGCTGTGCTAAAACATGTGCCATCACGTCATCAAATTAGTCACTTGATTAATGTCTGAAAACCAAACTGCTATCAATCCTCTTTCTAGCGTCGTCATATTTGTATTCTCAGTTAGTTCTGAAGTGGGTAAGTATATAATATACATGTTTTAAATGCAAGATGTATGAAAGAGGCATACGCTATTGTGATGATTAGAAAGGCAAGGGCCAAAACCAATCAGTGAACATTAGTTATTGAAAAATCACTACAGCAGAGGACAAATCAAACAAAAAAACAAAATTGTTGTTGCATTTAGCTTAAGAAAGCTAGTTCTGGTTTTCTTTGCCGCCGTGAAGCAGGTGCAGAGATGAGAAGGACTAGCAGCACAACAATAACCAATAGACGCATGCAGGGACACGGGGGGTGTATGAAATTACACCTGCTATTTCCTTTCATTCAACTTCAATGTGTCATTCGGAGGAAACATGTCGGATTCTCTTGGTGAAGTTTAATCGACAGCAGTTTTTCTGGGCGGCAGTTTAATTTTTCTTTTATCAACTACCGGCAGAAACAACAACTTCATTAAAAAACATATATATATATATATATCTTATATATGCAGCTCGTATGGCCACAAATCCTCTGCACTCAATTGTCATGACAGGAAATTAGTACAATAGAAGTGAGATTATTTAAAAGAGTGCCATTATTCTCCGAAAGTAAACGGAGGTTTAAACTCACAAAGCACGTCATCTACATTAGTCTCGTTTGATTTTTTTTGCTGCCTCAGAATGACACAATGTTCTGAGCTTCGCACCCTTAATCACCGAATTGCTGTTTTGCCTCGACGGGGAAGTAATGGCACAGAGTTTTTAAAGTAGAAAAGGCTAAAATAAAACACAGTGGTAAGCTGCATCGGGCTGATGATGATGTTTCTCACACGTCAGCAAAGTAATCTGGCAGAGACTTAATCTAAGGTAAGCGTTGTGTAAAGATTAGAAACTGGCTTGGGGATTAAAGTGAAATTATCTGACAGTTCGTGGTCGGAAATGAGTGTATAATAAGATCAACGTGGCAGTATGAGCCATCAGGGAAAACAAATCCCTCCTCACAAAATACCCTACTTCCATTCCATCATCTAGACTAAACATGCGCCGCGGACTCGGCCAGCTTCCCGTGCGTATGCAGAGTGAGTGATAAGTGCTCTAAATGGCCGAACTTTAAACCTCAAAAGGTCCAAATCCCTGCAATCTTCTCTGAGCAGGCCTTAGTGTGGCTGAACTGTGTTTTAAGCACCGCCAGGATAAAACTCTTAATGGTCATCATAAACTGTAATCCGGAGAGATTCTGCTCTTAATCCAGGATTGGGGTCCAGGAAACTGCTCAGTGCTCAGTCGAACGCAATCCCGTTTTATGGGCTGATATCTCTCTTTGCCTGGTGCAGAACTGCCTGTTAGCAGTAATTATGCGAGGCTCATCATTATCAACGCGTCATCCTGTGTTAAAGGAACGCGGAAAATTGAACAGACAGATGGTTGAAAGCAGCCATTTCATTGCAAAGGGACGTTTTTGTCAATTTAAAACCTCGGCTTTGAAGAAATTTAAACATTAATTTGGCTATTAGAGTTGGAACCTTAATGGTAACTCGTTAAAGTCGCTCGCTAGCATCAATGTGCAAAATGCAACACGTCACATTTAAATTAGACTCAGGACCCGTGGCAGAGACAAAGAGTGCAGTTTTGTACATGTACTGGCCAAGTCGTTGGTCGATATGCTCTCGGACGACCAGATTCTCTTTGTTCAGACAATCAACCAACGCTACTTGTATAAGAGGAAAACTCGCCAACTCGAAAGCCTTTCAGGATCAATACCTCATTGTTTTGCAGCAAGAGGGGAACGGTAAGTGTTTTCAAAACCTCTCCCCAGACTCGGCCAACAACTTGTTGAAGACAGCTAGGTCCAACAAAAGCTGGGGACACACTACACAACTTCCACAGCCTTGAGAGGTTTTGAAAAGATTAGGAGTGCACGCTAACACGCGGGCTTTTTAGTTCACACCACCATTTACATGACATACATTTTTGTCATGTTATACAAAGAATCCCTTGAATGTGTGAAATGGGGGGCACCACGGGGAAGCTGTGTAAAGCTTTTAATAGGGGACCCAGTTTACCACAAACGACACCCAAGGTATTGGCCAAATATCCTTAACAACATATAAACAAATAACCGACATACAATAAATAATCGCAGTTTTCTGGTTACATTACATTAGTTCTTACAGTCAGTAACAGATCTGATATAATCATTAAGTTAAATATACATTTAAAGGAGCTGTATTTTTATTGTTGTATTTTTAATTTTTTAATCAACCTCATTCCAGATTTGTGGTCCTCTGCGAATGGTACTAAAGCTGGTGCATCTTAGCTTTTGTTCCTGGTAGGTCGCAAAATCTTTGGTTGATTAGATATGTTTGATACATATTTTTCTAATGTTATGCTAAACTAATGTTAGCAAGTTGTTTTTAAAATACTTGATTCAGATTTAATTTCAAGCTATCGTTTGCAAATGACTGTAATTTAAAGTAAGCAGAGATGTGTTTTTTTCCTCTACGTGACGTTAGCACTAGTTAGCTGTTAGCTACGGGGTTTTAGTTGCAATGCACTGATAAAAATACAGTGCTCCATCTACTTAAATGAAAGGGAGGCAACTTTTTGCATCATTTTATCCCGTATATCAAACAAGAGTAGTCATTAATTCTGTATTCTCCCATTACTGTTTTTAAGTATATGGAGCACTGTATTTTTATCAGTGTAGGCTCCATTAATGCTTAAGGCCATATCAGATATGGGCAGTTGCACACTGGTTGTTATCATTTCAGTATAAAGTAATTAGGTTAAAATGATCTAATATACTACACTTAAAAGCCTTTTTATGTGCATTTACAATTAATTAAAGCTGATAACACCAGGTAGACTGCACTCATTGGATAGAGGCACATTAATTTAATCTAGTGATAACACACACAGACTTTCTTCCTTCGCGAACACTCAATGGGTTGAAGGGTAGGCCTTCGTTTCAGTTAAAGATTTCATCTTCGTTCGTATCATAAGGTGATCAAAGAGAATCTTTTAGTTTCAACTAAAAAGAAACATTTAAAATTATCAGGTTAAACAGAAATGTTCATGACAGAGTCGGAAGACTGAACGCATCAAAAGCGATTATTCAAATTTAAAAATGATATTAGACACTAAACAATGGCTGCAACTAAGAATTACATTTATTACCAATTAATCTCCTGGTTATTTTCTCAGTTCATTAATGCTTTGGACTGGCTTTCTTCCCATAATCAATTTTCTCAGATTTATATTTAGATTTGCTCTGCAAAATGCTAAATTTTGACAAATACCCATTATAGTTTCCCGCAGTCCAAGATAAGCCATTACTCTAGCAAGGCAAGTACTTGGAAATAAAATAAAATAGAGCAAAACCAATAAAAATAGTTGAAAGGTTGAGTATCTGCACAGTGTTTCATCTGTACTTTTACTAAATTATCTTAACACCGCGTGTCCTCCGCCACCGTTTAACCCGACAGTATAGAAAGTAAAGTGCACAGTGTTCCACCTTGATGACAGATGGTGTTTTTGTCCCAGCAGTCCAGCTTTGAAAGGTTTGACCATCATGTGCTCGCAAACTGCAGCAGCAACAGCGTGACACAAATTTAGCATTTTGTCACAAAGTGTATGAAAATCCCTGCTGCTTGCCAGGATATGAAATTGAACACCTCCTTGAATATACCCAAGAACTTTAAAATTGGTCTGAGACCAGGCTGTAAGGAGATGCAAGTGGCTTTTTGTCACTGGAAGCAGCAAGCGGCTCGGGTGATTCTAAGGTCAAGGTGATTTGTCATGTCAGGCAACTTTTCACCTCGAGTTCTATGGTTGTTCACCAGCCTGACAGCCTTCAGCAAAGCCGCACTGTTTCCTGGCTCGCCTTCATAATTGATGAAGACGCAGGGAATATGGGATCTGATCCAGAATGGCAGCGCCTTATAGGCCTGGGACAGATGTATGGAGGGGCACATTTTAACGCTTTAACACAGCTGAGAACTGGTGGAAACTCTGCTCGGTGGTGTGATAAAAAGGAGATAATAAGCATCAGTGACTCTTCAGAGATCTTATATAGATGTATGGGGGGGTATGCAAATTTAATATCAAGCTGCCGATTTAGACATAAAAAGCAATAAACTGACAGTGCTATGTTTGCTGTAATAGAGGGAATTCATTATTTCTTTTTCCTTGTGTGTACGGATAAAACTACTTTTGAAGAATTCTAAAATTTCAAGTCGGGTTGGGTTCAGTGTTTTACCTCCGTCTCATGTTAAACACTTTACAAGGCAATCACTATCAATTAAAGCCCACATCTACATTATTTCAAAAATCTGTTTTTCCACGCACTAACAACAGTTTTCAAATTGAAAAAACACACATTAGAAAGTGTTTTGTAACTCTGTGGAACATGGACGCCGTAACCCACGCACGTAGCCTACGCACGTAGCCTACGCCGGTGGGAGACATTCAGCCTTGTGTGCTCGTCAGTCGGGTTAATTTTTGTTTCTACTTCCTCTGCTTCATTTTCTTTTTCTTGTTCCTCTTTTTTTGACAAAATGTTGCCAAAGACGTATATCTCTCAAACTTGCGCATCAGGCTACGTTGCTATGGTCTGACGCATAACTATAAACTGTGCATTAACTTTACACTAAGCAGTACTTTTGGTGATTTTGATGGTAAAACTGCAAACATGCATATGAAATTTGAAAAATAAATATAATTTGTGAACGGATTCATCTCTAAAATCTCTAAAAGTTCATCCCTGGAAATCCCCTGGTTGAGTATTGACTAGATGGTTTTTGTTCAAACTGCGTTTCTTTTGAGTTTATATATTATGTGTCATGCAGCTGAGTTCCTGTATAACTTTTCTCCCCCTCAACTTAATATGTCTTTTATTTTATTTCCCATCTCACCATGGCTCTTACTTTTTTTCTTTCTTTCTTCTTTGTTCGTCTCACAGTTTGTCTCATCAGTTGAATTGGAAGGTGACAGTGAGCTTCAAGCTAAATAAAGGAACCAAAGAATGAGTCTAATCTCTGCCCCAGACCCTGGTACTTGAAAAAACATGCTGTTTGAACTATATTTTTATTTAATCTGGGTCTACTAGCAAGTAAAGAATATTGGCTTTCAAAGGATCAGCTACTTGCCAGGCGGAGACCATCATTATTAACATGGTGAATGAAAAGATCAGACGAATTAGACAGCATTTTATTCTCTATTTTATAAGACACGTTTATAAAATAATCTTATTTTATAAGTTATGATTATTGTCATTTGTCATTTATGAGTATTATCCAATTTACATTTAGTTTAGCTGAATGAAAGAATGTGAACTCTGTGTCTTAGTATCACCAAGGGTTATTGTTTTGTCGTTGTTATCGTTTTATTTTATTTCAGTCTTTATTTTATTTTATCTTTATTTAGATTAGTTGTTGATTGCAGCAGCTAATGGGGATCACAACAACCACAATAAACTGGCAATAAACCATGGGCATGCAAAGGGTCTATATTTAGAGATTTCTGAATGTTTAAAGTCTCCTTTAACTCACATTTGATGTGGATATTATATTGTGCTGTAGATAAATGTATTTATCCAAATGTAATTTAGAGTTTGTTGCTTCCTGGAAAACTATTTAAGACGTCTGATGACTCATGCTGCACTCCAGGGTGTATACTAATTTTGCATCCGGTCAAGCACTTTCTAAAATTTACATGTCCCACTCCCCCGCGTCTCTTCTTCACCACTTCATCTCTTCCACTCCGGGCTCAGATATTGGAAGTGACCAGTTTGATCACAGACATCAGCAGGGAGGGAAACGTTACTAAAGTACTAAGTATTTTCAGAAACACCATTTTAACTTACACCTTGACTAAAGTACTAACTGCAATATAAACGAGTCACTTGTTTTCTAGTTCTTTCACAAAGCAGAGCTCTTTCCAGGATTTATATACAGTATTTTAGTTTAGACGTCACCAATAAACAAAATAAAAAAAACTACCAAAAACAAAAACTGTTGCATAACTTGTGTTTAATGTGGAATTATAAAACCTATTCACTAAGCCTTTAAAAACACATTTATAATCTCCAGTGTATGATAATGCTCAAATATTTTTCATTTTTTTTCAGGGTCTAATCAAGAAACTTCTCAAAAGGAACTAACTTATTTTCCTTTGATGAAACTCTCAGCTCTCAGCTCGCGTTCTCCACGTACACAACGTCCAAAAAAGAAACAAAATGACAAGACTGCAAACAAGACCCCGTCCAAAACCTCAGGTGACACGTGTATTAATACTTCTCTTGCTAAACTTCCGTCTTTGCTGCTGATTCTAATAAAAATGTGGAGCGATGGATTCTGTACAGCAGCATTCATGCGAGCTTACCTCACCCCGCCCACACACACACACACACACACGCACATGCACACACACACACACGCACACAGAGATCAAGTGTACCCAAATAAAGACCTTGGTTTGGAATCAAAATGTTTGCTATTTATTTCTCAGCTTTTGCTAAATAATGCAACAATATTTTGGAATATGATGAAAAAGGGTCTCAAAGAATTAAGAACGCTAAAAAAAAAGAGGGGCATGTAGACGCAGGATTTTACTGCGTGCACACTGATGTCTACTAAAATAACGCATTGAAGAGACACAGGCTTGATTTCAGTCTATTTGCATTTTTGGACAAACTTGCAACAGCGCCCAACAACTAACAGCAAGTAACAGTAAAGATGAGATTAAAAACTTAACCTACCTTAGCCACCCTGTTGGCGACCTCCCGACCCACCATCAGCCCCTGGACAAACGTCCGTGCAGCGATGAAGGCCCTGGTGACCTGGGCCTTCAGTTTCCTGGGCACATCTCCAAAGGGCTTTAGCTGGTCCGTGTATTTACTGACGCACTCCAGGTAGTCGTCCGTGAAGTGATACTGGGAGTTGAGGAGCTGGAACATGCGCTCCAGCAGCCTAGACCAGAAGTCGTTCAGCATCTCCTCCAGGTTGACGTTGCCCCCCGTGTAGTAGCGCTTTAGCTCGGTGAACAGGTCCTGGAATACCCCAGAGTTCTGCATGAACAGCTTCCCGTACGTCCGCGTGAACAAGCTGTAGAGAGACTTCTCAGAATTTTCCAGCAGCTCCAAGAAAAACTCTAGATAGGTGGACGGTTCGGGGAGAGGAGGGAGGGAGGGAGGGAGGAAGAGAAAGGGCACACACCTGGGTCATTATGCAGATATTTACGGTGTATTTCCCCACAATATAACACCAAACAAAGGGATTCAAGAGCATGTCCTCAGAGTAATGTTGTTTTAAGTGGCTTATTTTCTCACCAGGACGATGTATAGCAGCACACAATGGCTACTTGATTATGTGAAGAAAGTCAGTGCAAAGCATTAATAATTTAATAGCAGAAATAATGGGCCACAAGGACTATGAATGATTAATGTAAAGGTTCTGATTGCATACTGTAACAAAATATTCATAAGTTTTCAACACAGACACTAGTATACATTATCTTCCTGGGCACCCACCATTATTCCCAGACGCATTAGATTCTCACTGAAAATTTATTTGTCCACCGAGGCAGCTGGTCTGGAGGCCTATAATTGAATATCGTGTTACAGGAGCTTCATTCCCTTTGAATTAAGAATTCAAAAAAAGAAAGTAAGTAAAATGCACCTGCAAGATAAGCACATCTATTTTCGTTTCTATTAATATATGAGCCTTTGATACAGGATGCAAAAAAAAAAAAGAAAAAAAAACATCATTCCAAAAATGAAACCAATGACATTTGAATTCCTCCAGCTAATCTACAATTGTTCGGCATTTCATTGTCACGCGGCATAACCGAATTGACGGCGCGCTTAACCACTTATTCTCAGTCATTCTCTCACTTGTTCAAAAAAAACAGACCGTGAAAACTCCACACAACAATATCACTGTGTAAATGACAGCGGTATGAATCACAGAACGACTAACAGGGTCAAATAGGAAGTGTTCAAATCCCAGATGGGGAAGCCTGGTATCATCTGACACACTATGATCAGTTTTGTTGCCGTCATTGTCCTAACGGCATCAGCGATGAAATGAAGCTAACCCCCGTCTTTAGTAGCCCCAGTCGAAGGCATTTGTGGGCAGTTGTGCGTCATTTAGCCACAATAAATGACAGGCTTAAGGCCCAAAGAGTGAGGTGCGATCTGCAAAGTTTGGCATGCAATTTATACCAAATTGCACACTGAGAAAGAACAAAGAAATGGCTAACTCTGGCCCTGAAGCTGCCTGTGTGAACAAAACTTAAGTTTCTGCCCACTCACATACTACCCACAATACAGTACAACATTGTCAGTCGGATCTAAAAATTCAAACTCCCTGGAGAACATTAATGGAAGTGATAACCCAGCATTAAAATGCATTAAAATGAGCAGAATTTAAATTTGTTGTTTCAGGTCATTCACTTTTGATCAGCTTTTCTATCTTCTCGTTATCTTTTGATAGAGTTTTTTTTTCACTATGGGAATTAATTAATAAGTGCAAAAGTGCAACGGCACAAGTCAACGTTCGCAGCAATTATATTATTGTTTCTTTGTCGTCTGCCCAAGTGGCTTTCTTCCGTGTAAGCCCCTGATCTCTTGAGCATTAACTCAAGTGAAAAAATAGAGAGGAAAAAAGAAAATAATTGAAAGAAAAAAAAATGCAGAATTAGCTGGGGAGTCTCACTGAAGCCTAGCTAATAGGATCCCATGTTCCTGAGTGCACAGGCGTAAACGTCGGGAAGATCATAGCACAACTCTCTGAGCACAAATGTCAAAATATTCCAACTCGATCCTTTGTAAACAAACACGTGGAAAGATTGTTAATAAAGCAAACCATCTGAGTGCTCCTCTCCCGGTTAGGGCATCCTCACTTGCACATTTATTGCACATTTCTTTTGGAGGGTTAATGCTAGCAGTCTATATATAGAGAGAGGCTGTCAGCGTTAACCCTCCAAAATAATATATATAAAATAAATAAATATATACAGTACTGTGCAAACTTTTTAAGCAGGTGTGGAAAAAATGCTGTAAACTAAGAATGCGCTCAAATATATAAATAATGTTTTTTTTTTTATCAATTTACAACATTCAAAGTGAGTGAACAAAAGAAAAATCTAATTCACGTCAATATTTGGTGTTACTACCATTTGCCTTCAAACCAGCATCAGTCCTTAAAAGTCATGGATTTTGTAGTCGCAGTGGTCGGCCAACAAAACTTAGTGCAGCAGATGAAAAACACATCAAGCATATTTCTCTTTTGTGAAATTGGAAGATGTCCAGCAGAGCCATCAGCTCAGGACTGACAGAAACCAGTGGGACCCAGGTACACCCATCTACTGTCCGGAGTCCAGAAGTGCTCTTCATGGAAGCGTTGCAGCCAAAAATCCATCCCTCTGACATGGAAACAAGGCCAAGAGACTCAACTATGCATAAAAACGAATCAACTGGGGTGCAGAAAAATGGCAGCAGGTGATCTGGACTGATGAGTCAAAATTAGAAATATTTGTCTGTAGCAGAAGGCAGTTTGTTCACTGAAGGGCTGGGGAGCGCTGCAATAATGAGCGTCTGCAGGCAACAGTGAAGCATGGTGGAGGCTCCTTGCAAGTTCTGCAAGTGGAGTTGGGGATTTGGTCACGATTAATGGTATTAAATGCTGAGAAATACATGCAGATACTTATCCATCATCATCAGCATCATCAGGGAGGTGTATGATTAGCCCTAAATTTATTCTGCAACAGCACAAACACCCCAAATATACAGACAAGGTCATTAAGAACTATCTTCAGGGTAAAGAAGAACAAGAAGTCCTGGAAGTGATGGCATGGCCCCCACAGAGTCCAACATCATGAAGTGTGTCTGGGATTACATGAAGAGACAGAAGGTTTTGAGGAATCCTACATCCAGAAGATCTGTGGTTAGTTCTCCAAGATGTTTGGAACAACCTACCAGCCAAGTTCCTTCAAAAACTGAGTGAAAATACCTAGGAGACTCGATGCTTCTGTTCATTCGATGCATTTTGTTAATTGATGAAAATAAACATCCTTCGTTTACAGCATTTTTAATACCTGCCCAAAACATTGATTTGGATAATATTAGATTTTAAATCTGGGGAAAGAAAAGGAGAATATTGGGCCAACACGTGAAAAACTGATGAATCTGAAATCATTGAAGCGATGCAATGTTGAGGCAAATCGAAGCAATGCAATAGTAATGTTTTACTAAACTACTGACCATGTCAAGTGGAAAAACACTTCTCCTGCAGTGGCGTTTGGAGAGTGGAATCCTAAACAGTCTGCTGCTGGCTGAGGTTACCGTCCTGAGCCCTGCACAATAGCCCTGTGTTATGCAGTCTGCCAAACCACCAGTGTATTGTGACACAGCACATCTGCATGTGCTCTGCTGCACTTGCTAATGTCGCAATACGTTTTCTTTGCCACCAATTTAAAGTTTGGTTTGCGCTGTTTTTTTGATAATGTGTGCATCTTTTACCAGCTTTTTACACATTTAGCCAAACCCTTTTCTTTCTACCGATGTGGCACCGTGTATCCACGCCTAAAACAGTAACTGGACCAATCCCTAGTCACTCACTCTAGTTTCTTTGTAACTGAATGACCTGCCATTACACCAACATTTGTTTAAATATTAAGAGCCTGCGGGGCATTTCTCATTCCATTTTTCCAATTAGACCTGAATCAAGGACGTGTATGCCCCTGTGCATTCTGGAGGCTGCTGTGTTTTATTTTATTTTATTTATTTATTTTTTCTTAAATCTCCGTCTTATCTTCTAAACTGCTCCTTAGATGGATCATAAATAGACAGATAGATGCTTTTCTTCATCTGGTGGGAAATCCAGTAATAAAAATATAGCAACTCAAAGGGAACACCATGTTATTTATATCAGTTATCTTTGTACTAATGGTGGCTAAAATTGGGATTCAACTAAATTATGATGTATTTCTTCGAGTGTTCGTCCATCGGAGAATAAATATCACGTCCAATGTGTTGTAAAAGTTGTTAAAAGCTGTTTGACACTGCAGGGTCCTATGCAGCTGTAGTACAACATTAGCAGATTCCCAAACTAGTTAATAAACATTTCCATAATCCAAACCTAACGCCATACTGACTCATACCTTGACTTTCATACATGAACTAAAGCCTGCATTTGTAAGCCTGAGAGAAAGAGTGACACAGTTTTGGATGTCGACACGGTTCATGAAAGATTAAGTCCATTACAATTATTCCCATGAATTACATTAACCACTAAAACAGGAAAGGGCGAGAAAGATAAATTGTGCTTAGAAGAAAAGTCAGAACTTTCAAAATTAATCAAGTCGCTTGAGCTAATGAGGTCCAAAGGCAAAGACATGAGTTCACAGAAACGGTTCACACAGTCGTCTGTGCAGTAGAGTAACACAAAGTTACACCCACAATTAGAGAATATAAATATCAGAGAATATAAATATTGTGTAATTGATATCATTAATGACATCATGTTATGTTACCATGCTAATTCATCTTGCTGAATAAACCTGAGCATGTGGACCACATAAATGACTTTGATGATGTTGCACTTAGGGATGTGAAAGCCAGAGTTGCTATGGTTATTACATGACTCCCTGAAACACATTGGCATTAAGATGGATCTCTTCAATGGCAGTTTTTCTTGGTCTTTTTTATCCCCAGTAACAAGGGTGCTGAGTGGTACTGATGGCTTGGTGTTCAACAATTGATTCTGGAGGCCACTTGAAGGACTTTAAAACACAGTGTTCTTCACACAATCGACAAGTCTGTGCCTGCGCCAATTAAGGTTGGGAGATCTTTCTTGGTCTTCTACAGCGGCAAATATTTTTGCAGATATTTATTAATTTTTTATTTATTTTAAGGCATTTTCCATTAAAATTTCTGTTAAAAATAAATGATCTCCAAGAGTGTTTGGAGCTAATGGATGAGCACACTGAAACATTCACCGCTCTTCTCTTTGCTTAACAGCGAACAGTTTTGGTGTGATTTAAAGGCCTGTTACCTGGAAAACAGGCTGTTCTGAGAGTTTCAAATAGCTGCGGTAGCTTGCCAACTCATGAGGAGTGAATTGCTTTCTGCCGGCCAAAGTACATATTTGGCCTGGGAATTATCATTGAGAGTTATTGACCTTGGGTAACATTCAGCTACCCGGCCTCCAGGGTCTTTAATACTTGGAAACCTGTCGATACATGGGTGTATGCTTGCAACACAATATGCACTTAGGAACCGTTACGTATCCAAATCTCTCCATAAAACCAAGGATGTGCAAATCAAGTTGGAAAAGTATCATAAATATGTAGCAAGAACTTAACTGTGAAACAGACAGGCGCACGTATGGAAGCTCGTTTACTGACCTCTTAGTTCAACAACCTAAACTCAGCTTGAAACATAAAAGGAGAATCAGGATACTCTATTGCTCCTTTAAGGAGATTGTTTTGTTGCTGTTGCTCACATGAAGTGGCAGCTGCAAGGCGTCAAACGTGACTCAAATGGAAAAACAATAAAAATAATATAAATATGTATAAATTTTTTTTTTAAAAAATATATAAAAAAATAAGATGCATAAAAATCAAATATTGCATAAAATCCCACACATAAGAAAGGAATGGTCAAGTAATTGCTCTCCTAATGTAGGAGTATTAATGCAGATTCAAAGAAACTCTTACAATATTTAGTATATTATAACACGGTAAGAATTTATTTAATGGATTTTTATATAAAACACAATTTATTCAAATAAATAACAGGGTTTCCCCATACAGTGTTAATACTATGGCAGCCCGCCATGGCCTAATTCACTCCGCCACGGTCTCATAGCGTACTGAATACGCTAATAAAAATAGACGTTAGCCCAGCTTTTAAAAGCCTGATGTTTGTGCTCTTGATTTTTTTCAGACCATGAAGATTCACAATTATCTAAAGGGAGTCGGTAAAAAAGTCGGACGACACAACTGCAGACGCAACGTGACGCACAAGCCAATAATTGCGTTATTTACAGTAATTTAAAGACGAACTGACACAAAACACGTGCTCTTACTTCATGTGCTTGTGTTTAAATAACTGGGACAGCACCATAATTTGGGGCAAACTAAAAATAAATAAATAAAGTATATTATAGACAGTAATACAGGGAGGTATATGGATAAAAACGATAAGATGGCATCACAATACAGTTTTTTTAACAACCCTCTCAAGGTTATCAGACATATTAACATATTAACTTCTTTTTCAATTTTGTAGCATATGAGCTATATAATATCTTAGTTATGAAGCAGAGTATGTTCAAGGTCTATGAAGTGCACAAAAAAAAGGTTTGTTATATAAAGTTACTGCACAAATACCACGTATTATCATTATTACCATTATTATTAATCATCTTGTCACTCTAAGGTTGTTTTTCCCCCCACAAGAGGATACACAGTGAATAATTAGACATACAAGACCTGTGGCAGGGAGAAGCTCCACATTAGTCATAATTGAAGATCGACTTTAAAATTTTCACATTGCACAATATACGCACGTAAGTTAGTACCCTTGAAGTAATTCCGAGCGTGAAGAATCAATTTCCTGTGAAAGCAGTAGGAAGTCCTCTGATATCTGGCCTAATTACTGTAAATAATTATTATGATTAATAAAGGTGACCTTTCTGTTGCTCTGATAATAACACTTTATCCACAGAAGAATACATGCGCTCACCCGTTAATTTCGTTTTTTACGTCACGCCATTAGAAAGCTCATTTTTAAGAGCCTCAAACAATGGAATTTTTTACTGTGGTTAATTAAGACCAAATTTTAATTAATGGTCCGACGGTCTTGAATGACCAGAGGGGTAGTTTTTGCACAAAGCTTACCATAAATATTATTACATTTTAGCCTGGAAATATAACACATTTTGAATAAAGTCAGAGACAAGGTGATCTGTTACACCGTTTAACTGCACACAAAATAAAAAGCACTGAACTAAAGTAAAATAACTCCAAATTCTTAGCTACGATGCTTCTCCTACTCCTGTAAACAGAGAATAATATAATTTGAGTTGACCACTACACTTGGAGGACTCTCCTCGACTTTTTTTTTTCCCAAAACATTTTTAAGAGGAGAACAAAAGTGGCATGTTTTCGCGACAGCTTTACTCAAGTGAACCGCTTCAAGCTGCAAGTTATCCGTACCCAGTATCAATCCCAGCTGCTCCTCACTGGAGGAGTACTTGGGTACAAGTATGGTTTCAAATTATAGTAAACGCCGCTGTTTCTTGTGAGTATTTTCGCAACACAAAGAGGGAGCGTGTTTAGTGCATACGCTCACCGCCGGGGAGAAATAAATGTGGCGGGAAATGTGACTTGTTGGTGTTATTAGTTCAGAACGAGGAGATGTTAAACGTTTTGTCATCCCATCCATCCACCCTAACCTCCTCCTCCCTTTGTGGGAATGCTGTGGCTCTCTAACTTCACATAAATTCCTTTTTTGTGATTAGCACAGCAACTAATTGAAACTGTCAACTCAGCATAACAAAAGGTTGTAATAACATGCTTGCCTAAGTGACCTGCGGGGTCCTTTCATAAATGAGGTGAAGGTCTGTTTAATGGATTTACGAACATTTATGAAGTCTGGCACAGATAATTGGGGCCTAACCCAGATGCACTGTTGCACTGGAGCTACTTTATTGATCCTATGTCCATCTAGTGCTGTCATCAGGTCAAAAAATGAATTTTGGGGTTTATGACCCAATGCAATATAATGGAATTAGTCTCCATAAACAAACATGGTAAACATGGTTAACATAGCATGATGTCCAACATATAGTCTGGGGGCCAAACCTGGCCCGTCAGAGGGTCCGATCTGGCCCATGGGATGATTGTACAATGTGTGAAAATTAGAGGATGTCCTGTGATTCAAATATTACTCACTACTTCTGTGTTTCATGTGGTGCAATCGCACGGGTTAAACAAACTCTGTGTTGTTTCGTTGTTATTGCTCTGCTACTTCCCGTCTCACTCCACTGTGTAAATGATTTTTGCAAATTATAATGGATTAAAAAAATATATATTTTTGATACTATTTATCCTGGGGAAGAAATTACCAACGACCTGTCACTATTTAAATCAGCTCCACCTTTGCCGATGAACACATTACTGGTTGATTTAATGGTTTCATCCATCTAAACGGGTGAATAGTTCAGAGACATCTCGACTTTGCGACTCTAACATCTGTCCCAACTTTGAATTAAAGCACATCCATCATGATTCTTAAGTGACAAGAGGCAGAAAAAAAGCCACAAATCAAACAAAAAACCTCACACCTAAATCACAGAGATGTCGATTTGCACTAGATTAGTATCAAAGGACCTCTGTGTCACGAGAATTATGGTAGGTAATTTGCAGACTAATTTTTACTTTACAAATCATGGACATGGACAATTCACATGGGATTAATATCAGAGATGTCCTCTGTGATTATTAGAAATTACCGGGGGTCCCCAGGTAAAACTAGTCCCGTGTGAATAGGGCTAAATTTTTCAATAAAATTGGCATCTTTCTGAATATTTTCCGCTAGGGTTAGCAACGCACCAAAATTACACTTATTTTTCTTAATGAATTTCAGGATCTTGATCAACTGTGTTTTTTTTAATTATACATTTCTTTGCATTAAACAAAGGGAAAAGAAGGGAAGGTGTTATTATCTATAGGTCATTAAGTTATTATGTTACAGGTCTGGCTCACTTGAGATGAGATTGCGCTGTATGTGGCTGTCTGAACTAAAATGAGTTTGACCCCGCCGCCCTACACCATCACTAAACTGTAGACTCTTCTTATCAGGTTATGCTTGAACAGAACTAGTCGGTATGGTGTGTTATTTCTGAGCAAACTGAAGGATTTAGTCATGTTTAATCAGACAATTTTCACTAGCGTATAGATACCAATCCCCTCTGTCTCTCTCTCTCTCTGAACGTCACCAGACCTGTCAGTAAAATTGATACTGAAAATATACTGGTCACCTTCAGCGCTGACCAGTAAATTGTGCCGGACTAGCACCTGACCACATCTCTGACCTTGTTAGCCCCTAGAATCCAGATCCTCTTACAGACGGGGTTAGTGTTCCAGGTTGAAGAAAAGGGTGTCACGTTTCATCCACTGTTGGGTTCAGCAGGTCATTCAGCTGAACAGCAGAGTAATATCGTTTCGGTACCCGGGGAACAAGGCTGAATAACACACATATCAAAGATGGTTTTATTTTTGCTAACAGCGTTCGCTTCGTTGCGGATCTTTTATGGAGTTTGAAGTGGTAGTGGCACCCGCTACTGAGATAACATAAGATGATTTAAAGTCATGTGACCGCTGTATGTCATGGGCTATTGAGGCCACTCCTGGTGAAACTGGTAGTCTACAAAAAAAACATTTTCTCTTAGTTTGTAATGCATTAGATTTTTTACATTGATGACAGCACACAATGTGCGCAAGGCCATGTACAGCAAAGATACAAGTGGTGTTACAGTGTCCATGCTGTAATGGTTTTCCATCCTGCCCTTATTCAGAAACTATTTGTAGTATGATACGTAACCTTTGTCCTCCCCAGGGTCCCTATTTATAAAGCCTAAAATAAAATGTATGAGTCTTACTATGTTAAGATCCTCTCAAGTACTTACTATAATAGACACTTCTTGCACCACATTTATATTAAATTATGTGATAGACATTTGAAAAAGGGTCAAATTCAACTCACAGGACAATAAGGCTTTTTTAAAATTTTTTAATTTATTTTTTTTTTTCTAATCAGAACCAACTCGTGACATGACTGCAATTTGTTTTGGTTCGAATCACTCAAAAATCACACAAAACAACAAAGGTTTGTTCTCTTGAATATTCATCACCTGCTCAAGAAATAACAGAGTGGCCAGCTAAGACAGTATCGTTTTGTGCCCTGATTGTTAACATGAATGAACTGGAAGGGTTGAAAAACAACAAAAAAACAAAAAAAAAAACACAACAAAACATGTAATTAAATCAAAATCACCGAAAATGAAAATGTAGAGAGGCTCTGTTTTGCTTGTTTGATTCACTGAATATGAACAAAAAAAATGGAAACGGTGATTGGCAAACGTGACTCATGCGTGACCGGCTTTTCTCTCCCCTTTGTTTCAGCTGCAGCCAAACAACAACATTCTTATTATGTGTCCTACCTGCCTGGATAGAAATGTTTTTGTTTTTCGGTTTGAATTGTAAAACGCAGGTAAAAAAGACACATAATTTCAAACATTGTTTTATAATAATTCGGTCCGATTAGAAAAATACTAATAATTTCCTGCACAGAGGAACATCCCGACTCGATATCCACTAAATATTCAAAAACATCTGTTTTTTACTCGTGTTGATGCTGATGAATACCAATCATTCATTAAAGGACAACACAACAGGAACTCAATTATCATGAATTAACATATCCTAATGACACTCGATGAGAGGCAGCGTTCTACTAGTCTGTGGAAAACACTTACATTTATTATCGAAACGGCCACCGGGGCAGTGGTGAAACTAACAAAAAGAAAGAGGCAGGCGATAAAGCGTCAAAGTCAAAAAAAGTCACAACATCTAACAGCAGCAGCAGCAGCAGCAGCAGAAACAGTCAATGTCAGGAGATCACAGACATCACTTGCATCACATTACTTCCCAGAACCAAGCAGCGAGTCATCTTGATTTTTTTTTTTTTTTTTTACTAAAGGGCAAAACCCAAATGCAGAGGAAAGTTAAATGCCTCGGGAGACCAGCGTGTTTTTCAGCCTTGGCATTTCTCCAGGTGGGATCGTTGATATCACACCCAGCAGTGAAACCGTTCACCAACCGACGGACTTGAGGGAGCAATATAGGCCAGACTGTGGGCAGAGGGAAAGGAAAGCAAAGTCTCCCCACCGTCTTTCTGCCCTCTGCGCTCAGATCTTTCGGGACAGCAGTTTTTAAAATTTAAAAAGTACCTCGTTGGAGAGTAAAACAAACGTGCTAATGGTTTCTCAGAGTAATGTCCAGACTGCAAACCTTGTCCAGTTCTGAGTTAGGTGTAAATTAAGCAGACAACAGTAAAAGGCAGCCACACAATTTCTTTGCACAGTTAAGTCGTACAAATGTTAAAATTACAGTTAGAATGTACAGAATAAGAGAAAAAGAAATGAGCTGGAGAGGTTAGAAGCCACTGAAGTCTCATCAAAGAACCTCCCCTATCAAAACATCAAAATCAACACAGGATTTACATCAGGAATATGCAAACAATTACAAGAAATTCTATCAACTAAAACTGATTGATTAAATACTTTTTTACTCATTTGCTCTCTGAAGATTGCCAGTGAAGAAGATGCTTTAAGAGATGGTGGTAAATGACCACTGTGGCACCTTACTTGTTTGACTTATTTCTTACAAGTTTCTTATATTTCTTCTTTGCCTTCACGTGGAAGTCACTAAACAAAGATGAGAGCTCAATTACTTCCTCTTGAGCGTGTTTAAAGTGGGCTGTATGAAGCACTTATTTATAGTATCCCATATTATACCATGTTTGTGTGCGTGTCCATGTCAGGCTGCATCCTGCTGTGAATGGCTGCTGCCATTAAGGAGTGTCGGTGTCTGGTTTGGTCTAGGTGGGTGGTACATGTCTAAGTAACATCCACACGAATGAATGCCAGGTCCAAAACATTTCCCAGCAGAACATTGAATTGTCGGTGTACCTCCTTGTGACTTTGTCAATGTTTCGTTTTGTCAGTCCCAATGAATGCACAATGTTTCTGAGGTCAACCTTTCACATGAGCCTCCAAGAAAATCGACAACTAGTTCCTGCAACGTTTTAAAGGGTGTTTGGACTCATCTCGATGCTGAATGAACCCTTCTCCAAAGTAAATCCAAAATAGCCCCTCGAGGAAGAAAAGAAAAACCCCTCCAGAATTGAATATTCCAAACCACGACTGTGATTTTGAATCACTGCTGTATTCTTCCATCTCCCCTTTGTTTTCTTACATACACCCATCTGGTACTGGCACAAATATTGTATTCATCACTGTACTTCATCACCAGACTGTTTTCCACCAAGCACTGAAGCGTTTGGCCTTTTAAAGACACTGCTTTGTCCTCTGAGACCATCACTATGCAGTCTACTTTTTTGTTTTTTACAGTATTTCTGCTGATCTGCTGAGTCTTGTGTACTTTTACTTCGCTTTTCTATTTCTCACTGAATATAACTTGATGTATTGATCTCCTGATGATGTGGTTCCTTTAAGTCTGCCTTCAGTTTTACCATGATTTAAGAAAAAGCCCCCTTTTTGCCCATTTTACTTCAGATTCTAGTTCTGGTTCCATGCCCTCCCACCCTGTCGCAATGCTACTTGGCAAGTATTACTCTGTTAGAAACTTGAAGAACAAGCCTCCGAGTAGATTGAATTAAGCCTGACCTTTAGTACAATGGAGTTAACATGGTCAGTTCCTCTTCAATTACCATTAGGGGTTGAGCGACTTCAGATTTTCCGAACTTTTCTGCAAAGTAATTGAAGCTTGAACACAGGCTACAGCCGGCTGTAGACCACCGGCTGTAGACCACGTCAGCACCATGAACACACACAGTCCGACACTTCTAATATGCGGCTCTCGCCCAGAAGAAAAACAAAACAAAACTGTACATATACGAGCTCAACACAGTGCGCTGCAGATAAGTTTATCCTGCATAAATCAGCACCATCGATAGCGTTTCTAATAATCACAGAGTTTGTCTGTGATCTTAATCCCATGCAAATCGTCCATGTCTGTGATTTGTTAAGTAAAAATTACCTACCATAATTCTCATTAGGGGTGAGTCATAATTTAGGGGTGAATTTTTACTTTTTCGCAACTTCTGTTTGATTTGCGTCTCTTTCTGCCTCATGTCGCTTAAGAGTCATGAAGGATGTGCTATAATTCAAAGTTTGGACAGATGTCGCTGAATTTACCACCATGCCATTGGTAATTTCTTCCCTGAGATAAATAGTTTTAAACAAATATATTTTTATCATCCATTATAATTTGTAAAGTAATTAAAACTGTCTCTGACACGTAGTGGGGTGAGACGGAAAGTAGCAGAGCCATCAACAACGGAGCGCGAGTCAAACAGATTTAGTTTATCCCGCCACATGAAACGTAGATGTAGTGGGTAATGTCTGAATCACAGGACGTCCCCAGGTAAAACCAATCCTGTGTGAATACGGCTTTAATCAAAGAGTTGATGTGCAGCCTATTTCTCTCTGTTACCTCAGGACATGAAGTTGTTAAGTGACTGATGTCCAGAGGATTTAGACCATTTCTCTGCTAGTCTTAGCAGATGCCTTTTCAGATGAGTGTGCACTGCAGCAGCACGTTACTTTTGTTGTATTTCAGGATTTATATGTCATTCGTCCGGGCTTCGTCTTTAGTCCCAAGTATTTCCACACACTTGATGAACCGTTAATAGTTTCCTGCAATGACCCACTGGACTCCATTTCTGTTTTTAACTGTTTTTATTTTCGCGAACCTGTAGTTCTGAGTGCAATTTTTAACTAAAATTCTCTGTTTAATCATTATTAATACATCAAATCCATCCTTTTCCAAAACTGTGACAGAATTCAAGAGGCGTAGTGTACATTTGGCAATAACGTAAAACACAGACATCTGTGGTAACACTCTGAAAAACAACATTCACTGTATTATTTATTGCCTAATAAAACTATCAAAGAGAATGGATAACATGATGGTTTGACATTTGCAGGCTACTCAGACATGTTTTCTGGATGCTCCAACACTTTTTCTTTAGACATTTAAATATTGCCTGGAAAACAGACAGACAGAGAGTAGATATTGATTAAGTGGTAGGTCACTTCTTGTATGATTGTTCATCAATCATAATCAAATTCACTTTAAACTATAAATGAGCGCAAACAAACGAATGAATAAATGAATACCAAAGGCCCCGGGTCCCTAGGCAATATCGCTCCACGCTGATGACAGTGCACTTTCAACTGGTGACATTGACTCCAACGATTCTGCATGAAGCTGGCGGCCAGGTGGTGAAATCCATTCTGCCCACATACATGATGCATATCACACTGGAGCTGACAGCGTCAATACGAGGACCTCGTAATTAAAGCCCTCTGTTGTCGGATATAAAAGAACAGGAGGCAAGTTTCTTCCAGCCTATCAATCACGCGCTGGCAGCTCATTTAAAACATCTTTAAAATTAAACTCGCACCAGCCAGCCACTGCTTCCTACAAAGAGCAATTGTTTTCTGACAGCAAAGTGAATCTCTGGTGAAGTCTGTGAGAGAAAGGCTGAGTGTAGAAATCTTCTATACAGAGAGCTGACAGGCTGAAGTGAGAAGGGCCCTATTCTGTGTTCTCAAAGAAATAACTCTGGCTGTACTTGATGGTCTCTGATAGCAGTGGAGAGGGGGGTCACATATTTGCCTCAGATAATAGGCTTTTAGACGTAATGGCACATGGCCAGCGAGCCAAAACAGAGATATTTCACAATTCAGCATCTGTTATATTAAAGGATGCTTGCTGGTATCCAAATGTGCCATCTGGCTCTGTAAATAAAGGATGAGAGGATACCCATGCCAGTTTCTTCGGCAGATTTTTAAGCTAAAAATAATTTGTACCCAATAAATCATAATGAAGGCATGGGTGTTTTTGTGCACTAAAAAAAAATAAAAAGAAAGAAAGAAAAAAGAAAAAGCAAGACAAACAGTAGAATTACTTGAGTTAAATAAAGGCACTATTCCATGCTGTTGTGTCTCAGTGTAAACATGATTACTACAGTTTACTGCCATCATACAGAGGAATAATTTGCTGTTCTAAAACACAAATCGGAGGCATAATAAATTAGGTTAGTCTACAATTCATTTCTCCTCTTGGAAGATGCGCTCTGTACACCGGTGCAACACATTTTTAAGAGCGTAAAGATCCGCACGCCGGTATAATCACTGAAGAGCCACACACGCAGACGCTGAAATTTCTCACGTGAAGAAGTGTTGTCATTAAAGCCTTCCACTCTGAATTTATATTCCACTCGTAATGGCAGAAGAAGAAGTAATGTACGTCGTGGTGACGGGGAGGAAAATCACAGACGTGCATTAGTAAGATTGCTGTTTGTTTTACTGGATTGTGTTGTTGTGAGCGATGCAGAGCAACTACACGGTAGTAATAACTGGTAGTGTATGTTAAACAGTCTCCCTGAAGGCAGGTAATGATTGGTAATTCCAATGACTCTGCCGGTGCCCGTACAGCACTTTGCATCTGTTACATTATGTTCCCGGCTCCGACTTAGTTTGTTGCATGTGGTGATTTACCGATTTATTTTTGCTCGAGTCACGTATTCCCACATAAATTACCAATGATAAATGGCAGGTTTTGTGCGTGGCCACAAGCCAATCAGCAGCAATATGGCTTTGGCTGAAGGAGGATTACAGCTGGTAGGTTGGTTTTGATTATTGATGTCAATGTCTGGAAAGAAAAAAGCAGTCTTTTAGTCTTCCTCTATTATTGAAGCATAAAAAATGATTAAGGCTGTGATTAAGCATTTGTCATAATTTAGTATTTTGATGTTTTTTGAGATGGACTGATCAGCCACAACATTAAAACTACTAACAGGAGAAGGAAATAATGTGGACCATCTTCTGACAATTCAGTGTTCTGCTGGGAAACTTCTGGACCCGTTATTTATTCATGTGAATGTTACTTAGACATGTAGCACCCACCTAGACCAGACCAGGCCCCCCCCCACCCCATAGCAATGACACTCCTGCAGCCTGACACAGACTCACACACAAATACGGTTCAGGAATAACTAAATAAAAAACAACAACAACAAAAAAAACAACATGAAGAGCACCTGGCCTCCAAATTTACTACTGTTCCCAAACTGTTCAAGTATCTGTGGGATGATCTACAGCTACTCCCCCTCACCCATAGGATCCAAAGACCCCCATTCACCAATAACAACATCCTGTTGTTGTCATAATTCTATGATCAGATTTGATCTGATTGGTGTAAACTGTACAGTTAGTTGGAGCACAAATGCTGTATACTTACTGTACGTTTCATATCCTATGGGTCAGAAAGTACATTTACATGGAATTTACTACTACTACTACTTTTTGGATACAAACGTACAGTGAAAACATGACATACAATCCACTCTTATACAGTTAATTGACAAGATAACAGTATGTAAAACTGTCCTAAACTATAAAATAGTATCATGATCCTAGTGTACTTGTGTAGTTCTGAAACAGCTCTACTGCTACTACTGACGTTCCCCTCTGGTGGGTGGCTCAGACACTCGCAGTGCGTGGTGCAAAAGAAGAGGAAGAAGGTAGGAAGTGGTGGAGGAAGATTGATTGTTGCAGCCTCTGCGGTGAATAACACAGGGCAACGGTAGCTGAAGACATTTGCTGAGTGATGACATGACCCAAGAGGGAGCTACCTTTTAAATAAAGGACAACGGTAAATTACCCGAGTTCACCAGAACCCAAATGCAAAGCGTACGCATAACATTAAAAGAAGACATCCTCTTCATAGTTTAGGTCTTGAACGGTTTTCAGGCCAAAGACCTTCCGAACTGATGCAGAGATTAAGTAGAGACCCGGTACTTACTATATGTGTTCTATATTCAACTCAGCCTAGAGCTATTTATAAATATACATGATCACTTTGCATTCACTTTTAAGCTATTTATTTTTTATTTCAAACCTGTGCAACAGTAGAGTAGGCTTTACTACAATATGTCGGATGCATCTTAATATGTATTTAAAGAAATTTAAATGTGTGAGGGAAAATTAAAAAATAAATAAATAAATAAAGGTCTAATCAACCAAAGATTTTACCTGTTGATTTTAAACTTACACATACCCCACGCTGACTGCCTTGAAAAATGTTCCCCAAAATGAGCTTGACGCTGAACTCTACCCCGAATACATTTTTCAAGATGAACTCTTGTCCAAGACTTTAAACTTTGTAACTTTAAATGAAGTCACTGCATTCCAGCAGCTTGTGTTTCCTCCTAAGCGCAGCACTGCAGCAGCGCCGCTAACAAACTGTCCTACACAATCCCAGTTCCACAACATCAACATTTTCTGACAATCTCATCAAAAAGAGGACCACAGTAAACCAACAAAGCAGTAAAAAAAAAAAAAATACTGTCCGGAAAATAGGAATTATTAACAAGCGCGCACGGAGGAGATGACACACAGAATGATGAAAGTGGATTGGATGGCTGCGAGCCGGCTAGCCTACACAGTCTGGATGTTTCCCCGATCTGTGTCAGAACCAACAAGTCTCATCTCTTCGAGCATGCAGGGTTCTTTTAAAGAGCGAGGCAATCTGTTACCACATTCATCACTCCTGCCACCCATCAGTGGCTCGTGTGACAGGGAGGGAAAGAGAGTGGATGCTGCACGAGCCTTTCATTGTGAATCACAGGGGAGACGCCATCTACGAGCGGGAGAACATGGAGGCAGCACAATAGATTGCTGTCTTCTCTGTCATTCAAGAGGCTAAATGATAACATGAAGTGTTCTTTTATTGTTTAAAATACAGGAGTATATTTTTTGATGGGATAAAGTGCAGCAGTATTACCTGATCAGGCATAACATTATGACTGCCTTCCTAATATTGTGTAGGTCTCCCCAGAGAATGGACATGGACCTTCTGAGGACGTCCTGTGGTGTCGGGTAACAGGATGTTGTTAGTGGGGGTCTTTGGGTCCCATGGATTGAAGGGAGGGGCCTCTGTAGATCATCCCACAGATACTTGATCAGTTTGGGATCAAGTGAATTCAGCACCTCGTGCTGTTTTTCATGTTTTATATTTTAAACCACAACTTGCTGCTGGGGATGGCTGCTGCCATGAGGGAGTGTCATTGCTATGGGGTGGGGGTGCCCGGTCTGGTCTAGGTGAGTGCTACAAGTAACATCCACACGAATGAATGCCAGGTCCAAAAGTTTCCCAGCAGAACACTGAATTGTCACAAGACGATCAATGATATTTACTTCTGACCGATTCTGACTGATTGAGACGACAGAGCAGCCTAATCAAAAAAGAAACCAATGCTAACCCTCAGGCCAACCACCCACTCTGGCCTCCTCGCTGCTTGTCGGTGAGAATTTGTCACATGCACTTGCAACCATTTTGAAAAAAAAAAACAAGGGCAATAATGTTTTGTTTCGGGTTATTATCTTATCGAGCGATCCCGTGCATTTATGCGCCCAAGCGGTCGGTGTGCATCTTAACACACGGAAAACATGGTAACGGAGATTTCAGTGTCTTCGGGGAAGGGAATTAAAATTAAAGCTGGACATTGCGTGCCCTTGGCAGCAAATATGAGGTACCGCACTCTATATTTGCGGCTCGCATCTCCCAGACAAGGACATCTGTTTTCTCGAGGGAGAAATTCAGCCTTAACCCTACCCTCCGCCGCAAATCCAACAGCACGCCGCGGTGTAGCGGAGAGCCGTGCATATTAACAGGCGAGAGAGGGACTGATCTGATAGACAATGATTGATGCTAGACCTGAACACACCTGCTGATAATGTATTCCTCCTGATCCCAACCCACTTCGTCCTGCACTGCAGGCGAGATGTATTACTTTGTCCTAAAACGACAAACATAATCACCCTGTCTAGCGTGTCTATGCGCCGTTCACCACACTTCACGGCGAGTGCAACGGATTTAACGTAAAACAAGAAATGTTTCGAAACATTACACTAATAAAAAAAAAATAGTGGATGTTAATATGATATCAAATACGTATGGTTTGTTTGACTCTTAAATTTTAGGCTTCTATACAAATATAAATATTAAAAGCTTATTTGTAGCATGCTCCACAGAATGGTTTTAAGCCGGGGCTTTGCTAAAGAAAGAAATAAAAATTAAATAAATTGAACATGAAATCTTGATATGTTCTAAATAATGTTGCAGTATCAAACAAATGATTGACATATGGCAACAATGAAGTTGATAATGGTCAACGATGGGTCATGCAAATAAGAATCTGTAATTCAGTGCAACGCATTTTTTAAATGTTAAGATATAGTGAAAAGTGTTCATGTCGTCTCAGCTGTGTCAATATGTACCGCTGCTATATTAGTTGCTCTTGCCACAGTGTAATATTACTGAAGTTATTCTAGGCTACGAACAGAGTAAGTTCCCTCAGATCAATATATGTGCTGCATGCAGAATTAACTCCATCACCTAAGGAGGATTCAATATTGACTCCAGCTTGGGCCTTCGGGAATAATTTTCCTCAAAACCACCAACAGAATCTACGGAGATTGAACTTTGAGGAGTCCTTGTCATTATCCCAGAGTACTAAAATAATTGCCCTTGAGGAAATTAATTACCTTTGTGCACTGTTGCACTCTGCGTGGAGAGTGATTTAGTTAATGAAAGCTGAAGCACTGTCATTGCTTCCGCTGTCACTCATTTTTCAGGCTAATAAAGTCAAAAAACCAACCCCGCCAAGGTTTACTCCAAGGTGCTCAGGCCAAACGAAAAAGAAGAAAAAACACCTTGTTTGGGTAAATGAGTATTAAAACCTTTTGTTTGTTTAGTCTTTCCTTATTGTAAAAACGGAAACTAAACAAATTAGGATTAATAAAGAGCTTAATTCCCCTTTCAATCACGCTTCACCTTGTAGATGCAAAACAAGTAGCAGTTTCCACCGCGAAGAAAGAAAATTAGTAATGTGAGGAGAATAATCAGCGACGGCTAATTGCATTACACTTCAGAGATTAAGATAAGATTATGAAGGATGGCACAAATCAAACTGTTATCTAAGTCAACTGTCAAACGAATTAAAATCCTGCCATTATTGTTCCACAAAGCGCAGGCTGAGGCTCCAAGATCCGGTGTCAGTCAGTCGGCACGTAAACAGTCAGTTAAGGACGAGTTCGATGCAGACGGGCTGATAAGCTTTAGTTGGGCATATCTGCACCGACTCCCATTAACACTACAAAGAATACGTCCTCACGCGATCACTGAAACAGCCGAGCACGCCAGGATACTTCAGACGCAAACACAGTCAAAAAGGATATGCTGCTATTTTTAACAGCACGCCAAAACTGTCACGCCAACCAGATTGGGATGCTTCAAAAAAAAAATGATACTTTGGGGGAGAACTGGCTTTCCCCGAGGTTCACAGGTTTGAGCACGGATGGGGGTAATGATGCAGACAAACACAAACGCTTAAAAGGCGACAATTTTTAACCCCATGGAGCTGGTTTGTGATGAACTGGACAGAAGAATGAAAGCAAAGCTCCCTACACACATGTGACACACATTTCTGGGAAGAACTCTCCGAAAAAATATTTGATTTCCACTTTAGAAAGAAGGAATGTCACAAGTGTGTTCACATGTTAAATCAAAGATGGTTACTGTGACGAGTCCAAAGTTTAGAATAGATTTTGGGTTATGTATTGATTCCATGATTTTTTTTTTATTTGGTCTGTGCTTTCGTTTCGAGTAAAATGAGACATTAAACTGCTACATTTCAGTAAATAAATGTTGTAAAACTTTGTTGGTCAAGAAAAAAAAGCTTGCATGACATTATAAAAACATGTTCCAAGAGCACAGCTTTGGTGACCAACTAACTCTCAGGAAAGCGACCAACATTTTGTCTTCTCCTGGGTATGTGCTTGAAATCTTTTATTCCCTCTGCCATTCGTCTCTTAAGTTTTATATATCTGGGCGCTTTTTTAGCAGGTTTAGTTCAGTTTTATCTATTTATTGTATTTACTGACCATTGACTCCACTGTGTTCCTTGGAATTGTACTTGCTCCATTCTGCTTGTTTTTCACTCTACTTTCATCTGTTCCTATCGCCTGTGTATTGTGTAATACCATGCAAGCTGTCCTGACTAATTGCCCCTGGCGGGAGTAATAAAGTTTTCTGAATCTGAACTTCTGACCTAAGTGTATGTGCGCCAGTGTGTCTGTATATGTGCATGCACGCACCAGTCTGCATCTGTGCACTTATAATCTATTTTCCATCTCTTATAATTTATTTTCTATTACTAACCGCTGTGTCTCACTCTCTCCCCTCCATCTTCTTGTGAGGGTCTCTGGTCTGGAGTGCTGAATATCTGTGGAGTTCTAAGCTACATCTGCTGTCCTGGCCTCATCAACCAGCCCAGTCTTCATGGTCTGGAGTGCTGTGTATCAGACCTGTGGAGCTCCATAATCTACATCTGCCCCAGTCTTCATGGCCTCCTCCAGTTGTCCACTCCTACCTGGATGAACAGTTCACCAACCTGCCCATGATTCCTGTTATACTCATAAACTGTCAGATAAGATCATCAGCTGTGTGTTATGTTATTAGATCCTACATGTTTTCTTCAGTTTGATGTATGTATCTATGACAGAAGTCTGTTTATCTTGTTTCTCCTGTTCTTCTTTTCTCTCTATCTTCGCTGTTTCTACCCGGCTGGCCTTCGGTAGATGTGTTCCTCCATATCAGCTGGTTTCTGCTCAAGGTTTCTTCCTGTTAAAAGGGAGTTTTTCCTGCCACTGTCTCCCTCAGGCTGATCTGGAGGTTACAGACCGGTTTTTGGCAAACAGAGGAGAATCTTAATTGCTGTCGTGCAAATACAATAAATAACATAAGGTTGTTTAATTTGTTTAATAAAAGAGCGAGGTACGGGCGTGTTATACAGGAAACCTTAAACGATTTCTGTTGACACTATATAGAAAATAAAATTAACTCAGTGGAGGGTGCCGTGGTTTAGTTGGGGATAATATAATGGTGGGGAAACATTGTTTGTATCACACGGTACATTGCACCATCAACACCCTGCTCTGCATGTACTCACAACTTCGAATGTGTTTGAGCTGATTTAACACTTGTCACTTGTTGAGACGCTGCATACCTCATCAGTAAGTTGAGTTGTTGCTACTGACATTTATACTAGACTTGTATACATTTCTCTTTGACTGCTCTGAGTTCGGGTTATCTCTGTAAGGAGGGACCTGGCAGAAGAAGTACAGAGGAGTGAACAATGTGACCTTCAGCAGATAGGGGGTATGAAGCGAATGCATTTTGTGAACTCGGTGGTCATTTGCCACTACTGATGCTTTGTGCTTCGTCTGTGCTGTGAGCCCACACACTGAAAGACTTATATTTCTTGTATCGTAGCAGAAATTTCCGGTACATACCACTGTTCTCTCCTTGGCCTAATGTACTGAGTGACTGTACTGCACCCACACCTACTGCAGTTTGAACTCCTTTTTGTTGTGAATTGGGCCCATCGGCCTTAGGCTCAAGAACGGAGGGGCAAAATCCTTCACTTTCAATGGCCATTGTGTCCAGTATCTGAGGGGAAATAAAGGTGAAATATAGCCAAGGTGCCCACAGGCTGGGGACGACTGACTGCCAGCCATAAACTAATTAACATGGACTGCGCTCAATGGGAGAACATTAGAGAAGCTGAAGCTTGTAAGAGGTAAAAATCTACCACATCCAGGTGACAGACGTTTATTAAAGTGTCCATCATTATGTTCATGAGGTTGGATTTTTGTATCTGAATGGGACTGTTCCCACAGACCACAATATTTTAAAATATGACTAAGACAGAGGTCCCAAAGAAGATTAGAGACAATAGCCGGATTATTTCATCATCCAAAACATCAATCAGAATATACACTAATCAGCCACAACATTAAAACCCCGGCAGTAGAAGTAAATATCATTAACCATCTTGTGACAATTAGATATTCTACTGGGAACCTGGCACTGTGGATGTTACTTAGACATGTAGCACCCACCTAGATCAGACCAGATACCTCCACGCCATAGCAATGACACTCTTTGATGGCAGCGGGGTGCAACAGACACACACACAAAAACAGTTTAACTCGAAAAAAAACAAAAAAAAACATGAAGAACACCACAAGGTGAGGACCTGGCCTCCAAATTCACTAGATCCCAAACTGATCAAGTATCTGTGGGATGATCCACAAAGGCCCCTCCCCTCAACCCGTAGGATCCAAAGACCCCCACCACCAATAACAACATCCTGTTGCCCTTATCCCACTGGAACCAAAGGCCCCCCACCAATTACACTCTGTTTCCAGACACTACAGGACACCATCAGAAGGCCCATGTCCATGTCCGTTCTCTGAGGAGTCACAACTGTTGTGGAGGCACAAAGGACATGTGCAGACTGAATGTATTTATTCCAACCAGACAGAGAGAAATGATTGGACCAAGTGTGTTTACATCATTATCTGGCGTTAATATTTTCCAACTGAACCAATTACTTGAAGGTTTACACCACCCAGTGCCACTGAAGATTTTTCCCGGTTTGACCAGTCTGTTCAAACTGAGGCGTCTGAGATATTTTTATTCAAATACGGCCATTATTCTGATTATTAGTGGAATAACGGCGTGTTCAGTAAACATCTTATTAAATGCTAACCCACAAACTAATTCCATTTACTCTCTGCATTATCAAAATGTTAACCATGACCTTGTGCCAGTAAAGCTCTGTGCTCTGTGCAGTAAATAAGCAAATGCATTAATTATCATATAGTATGAGGCCGGCCTCAAAGACAGAAACTACACCCGACTACTAAGTGAGGTCACTGAATTAATAGCGCAGAGACCTTTCTTTAAATGAGTTGTGTTTTACAACCAACAGAGCACGGCAACCAATCACGACATGTTATTGCATACACGTATGATTAAAATACACATAAATACCCGCCGTGTTTGGAGCATCGCTGCCCTGAGCAGGTCATGAAATTTAAGCAAGAAAAGGAGCAGGAAGCCAGCTAGAAACTTTAGAGCCAGAGACACAATCCTATGTAAAATCTGATTAAGCCGTGATTTTCATGCCTGTCAGTCAGTTGCCTAGCTGCAGCAGCCCAGCTTCTTTAAGTCACACGTCTGCCGTGTGTATTAGTCTTTAATTAACAGGTTCACAGTTCCACATAAAACATAATCTCCCTCTCCAAGGGACTCGGACAACTCCATAAACTCAAAGAACGCTACAAGAAATCTTTCCTGCCCTGAGCCATACACCTGTTCAACTCCTCATCTGTATGCGACAGATAACACTCTGTACATTATTTCTTTTTCCTTCTTGTATTTCAATCCACTTACTTTTGCAATTCTGTAAATACCGTGTATATAGTACATTGTGTTTTCCCTTTATATAGTACGTATGGTGTTCAGTGCATCTATCTATCTAAAATGTACTTGTGTTTTGTTTTATAGAAGAAGAAAAACAAATAGTTTGGTTTCCATATTTTGCCTTATTTATCATGTAATATCCATAATTTACTTCCAGAGACATAAATTTGTCATTTACATTCCAGGTCAAATTAACATGCTTTCCGATGCGTACGTTCCATTCTCCGGTTTTATCTTAAAGCCCGGGTTTATTTCAAAGCAGATCTCGATCGACCTTTTCACAAGAACCACGCAGATTTTTCCGCACGCATTCAAGCCACACCACTGCACAAAGTTTGACGCAATGAAAGAATCCAAAAGGCCAGATCATGTTTAAGTGGCATTTTGATGACATTTCTTTGGACTGCTTAACCTTTGGTGAGTTTCATTTTTCCTGTGCATTACATCTCATCCATGCAGACCCATTTCTCATTCTCACGCACACCAGAACTTTTCATTTCTCACCAGTCTCTCCACAGATAGAACACCTCCATATAGATAACTAAAAATAAAATCAAGAAAAATGAAGGAAAAACTCAATTTAGTTGCAGAGTTGAAAAATCTGAATACTAGAGTGCACTGTATTAGCATTACACACAACAGAAGTAAGCAGCGGATCTTAATTTCCTGTGTTTGTACACGGCTCTGGGCTGTAAACATGCTGTAAGTCCGCTAACTCTATTGAGGAAAAACAGGATAAGCACACTGGCAAAGAGCGCGGATGATTTGGCTCAGACCAGGAGTTGTTAGCCTGCTCTCATCTTTGAGAATGTCTGTTGTGTGCAGTTATGTGTGTTGTGTGTGTTTTTTTCTTTCTTCTTCTTGGGGGATGGCGCTTTTATCTGATATCAAACTAGAGGTTTTTATGCCGCTGGTGTGTGCGTGCATGTTCGCAGTTGACTGCCAGAAAGAAGCATTTGTTTGTCAATTTTGAGAAGTCGTGTCATTGTTAACAGCCAAAAACAGAAGTACTGAATTCAAGAGATAATGTGGGCAACAATTACAACTGCCCTCGATGGATCCAGCGAGAGCCGCTTCTTTAGCCGCACGGCTCTCGGGATGGAAAGCCCGTTCTGTCTGTGTGTGCACCAGCGGGGCGCAGACTGACGCAGCTCAGCCACTGTTGGGTGTCCAAAAAGCAAAGAGCTGAAACAAAGAGAACCGGACTTTCTTAAGGACGTTTCACCACTCGTCCAAGTAGCTTCTTCAGTTCTAAATGACTGATGAGAGTCCGAGTGTGGTGCACATATATGGCGCGTTTCATTTTTTACTCAGAAGTCAGAATTTCCGAGTTTCAAGTTGGAATTTTAAACTGGAACGCACCCCGAAGTCAGACTTCCTACTCAGAAAGTCGTAGAATCCTCACTACCCCTGAGCTGAGTTACCAAGATGGCCGCCCATGTTTAAATAGTAATTAGAAGCTCCTGTAATATTCCGTTTATTAGCACTTCTGATGAGTTTTTGTTGCTTTAAATCAGTCCTACAGATGGTATTTTTGCACACACATATGTTGAAATGCTGTTACAGTGTAATTTAAGTTTTTTATGTGTTATATGAGAACTACAAGTCCATGTCGCGCTAACAACGGCTAAAAACAATAGCCTGCTAAAACCAAAACAGTGCAAAACACCATAGTGGCAAACTGTGTTTAACAGTTTATTTTTTTTTTTCTACAATTAAAATGGAGTTGGTTCAAGTTTTCTGTTCCATTTACAATTTGTGGAACTTATTATATCAATAATATTACTTAATATACTTTCATGTGATTCATTTGATTTCATTTGATTCTGCACTCAAAAAATGTAAATATTGATTGTTTCGAACCAAGTTGTATTCGGACAAGGCAAGAGCTTTCATGGACACGGCCCTCTAGTTTTCCGACTTCTGTAACTGGAACGCCGATAACTCAGGTGTGACGTCATCCTCGCCAACTGAGGTAAATGGAACACACCGATATATTCAAATTGATAGAAAGTCAATTATCAAAACCACTTGTGTCTGCCTCTCCGTGTTAGCCATATGAAGAAAACTAAGAAATACAATAGTATACCCAGTAGATTTGTACACATACAAATCTACAAGAAATAGAAATAAATATAAACCAGGATAAATGTTAACGTCTAATAATGGAGGAGCATTAACATGAATAACATGGAGTGTTACACTCCATCTTCATGTCCAGATACTTACCTGTGGCTGGAGGAATCTGTTTTGATACTACTGGATCCTACATGGATGAGTGGCGAACACATCTTTAAATCAAACCCAAGTTCAGTCGGCCTTGTTTCAGCTTCGCTGTTTAAATATACCACAACCCGTACGACCGAGAACCTTCAACTGGTGGGTGGATATCGATGAAATCTGGCTCATGCATATATTCACGCTCCCCCAGAACATGAATCCTAAGGATGTCTGTGATTTTCCCTCTAATACCACCAGGTGGTCAAGGTCTTCACTAATCCTTAACATGTGATGGAGGACTTTATAAAGTAAGAGCTGGTTCCCAGAGGATGTGTCCTAATAAAATTGATGATTTCCCAACTTTTTTTCTTTAACTGCTACCAATTTAAATGCATTGCATTTAATAAAACATGTCAACATGTCATTTAGTGACATCAAATCCCCAAAACACTAATCACATTCACAAACTTCTTGTTTAAGCTATTGCAAATAAAACTCAACATCTTTGTCTGCAAGTTATATACGAAAACATGAAAATCAACGTCTCAGATCTAACAGCGCATATACTTTCACTGGCCGCGCTGCACCGAACAATAAACCTAACCACTCATTACACGAGACACCACATAAAACATGAAACTTTTTCCATTATCTTCTGCCTAAGCGATTGCCTGCTCCGACGGGGACTTTGTCTCCCTCCGCGAGGTACAGAGCTCTTTCTTGGCTCCACCAAATGCTACAAAACATTCACAGCAGCTAGTTGGCTTGTATTCCTCGTTAATGAGGCTTGAAGGGTTTTAGGAATGAGGGGGAAAAAAAGTAGAGCACATTCTCGCACCTCACTTTTTGCGGTGAGAAATGGACAATGGTCTCGGCCTTCGCAAGGTCGACCATCAGATATAATGAGACACAGAGTGCGTATTTGGCCCTCGAAATTAAATGCTGCAGGGGAGGAAAAGGGGATGCCAAGAGGAATTTAAGATGCACATTTAAAATTAATAACGGGTGTTCCCCACCTCATGCACAGTGGACGTCCAGAGATTCTACAGTCAGCATAAGCCTTGCGAGATCAGTTGAAATAAATAATGAACGGGGAGAGTAAAAATAAATTAATAAATACAGTAGTGTAGTTGGAGTGTTTTGTGAATTTGTCTTCTTGCTCAGTCATTACAAGGAAGAGACAAACCTCTCAGAGAATCCAGAATATAAATCCATTGGAAAATGCTATAGCATCACAGATGGTTGTAGTATGACACATATCTGCACCTCTCCCCCCCTAAAAAAAGCTTCAGAACAGTCGGGGAGCCAACCGTGTTCCTGCACAGACACAAGCTCACAACGGAGGTTCAAAGAGTTTTAAAGGTGTTGTAACAGGAGCAGGTGCAAATGGCTTTCAAACGAGAAGCGTATTTATTATCTCTCTCGGCTTATTTGTGTTGCGTTGGTTACTGTGTTAGACAGAACCTCGGGGAGAAAAGAAAAGCTTTTTAGCATCTTATTTCGGGACAAATTCATGGAACCCATTTGATGATTATTTTGTGCTGACTCTTTGAGCTTTGCTATTTGCCAAAGAGCTATGTTTACAGAACACACTCCAGCCCAGTATTACACATAGTGTAGGTCAACACAACCTGATCATTCTCTGGATTCTTCAGTGTTTTTCAGTGTCCACTGCAGTACAGCGAAGTAAGGTATCTTTATTTTCTTGGTCAGCGTGGACACACTATTATTCAGTCCTTCTTTTCCTTCTGAGCCATATGCCAGTGGACAGATTATCTCACCATCCTCTTTCCACAGCACCTGACTTCAATTCAGTATTTTGCAAGAACCCTGACACAAAAAAACAACCACTACTTTGTGCTGTGCCTTTTTTGTCAGTCGGGTGAATTTTTTATTCTACTTGCTTCACTTTCAACAATGACGACTGAAAAGACGAGTCCCGCAAGTCTGTGTGTCTCCTCAGGTAACCTTTCCTCGATGTGTTGCATCTTCATTGATCCAAAAACAACCAGAGATGGAGAATAGCCGGAAATACGAAAGCAGAAACATGCTACACCACTGAACAGACCTAGGTCTTGGGGTCAGTGTCATTGACATTTCTGGGGATTTGGGTCAGGCTACGACGTAAAGGCGCACAGGTCTCACCGTTAATGGTAGGCTATCTGTTAATGCTCGTTAACGGCCCATTTGATGCCCATCCCTACCTATCGATAGCACAGATATGGGCAAAATCAGAGGTGAATACATAATGCGGGTGTTTTAAAAAGTCGTGGGGATAGTTCTGCGACAGTGCCTCATCCGTCATTTCTCACGGACTTGTAAGATGACTTGAAGCTATGAATAGCTACATTGACATTGTTGACTCCAGTACAATATTTACCTCTGAGATGCAGTGGATCAGAAGTGGAAAGTATAAAAAAAAAAATGCAAATAGTAAATGTAGGAGAACTGTCATTTATGATATTAATGTCCAACCATTTGGGTGAATTTGACATTTTTAAGACCCTTAACACATCATTTTAATGCGAATTGTCCAGATCGGGGTGCAGTTCTGTTGGATGTTTATCAATGAAGTCTCTCCGGAGGATATTTTAGTTTGAAAGTCGCAAGTCATGCTAGCTTTAGTTGCTCGACATGGGGTGCAGCGCATTCTCGTCGTAGCTGTTGGTGCTAAAAACAGATTCTGACAAACTTTTCAGTTTATTTGAATTGTTGTGGCAACAACGGCACAAGTTGAACCTGAGCTCATGTAAAAAAAAAAAAAAAAAAAGAAAGAAAAAAATGCACTGTACACTAGTTTTTTTCCCCCTATTCATCACTTTTGGTTATTGCTTTCATACAGAACGGAATACTAAACAGTAAATGATAATAAAAAAGACATTTATGACGTGTCAGCAGGACACCGGAAACATGAAACCAGCAAGTGGAAGTAGATTTCTGTCATGGCAACTTCCATAGGCTTTGTTTACAGTTTTCAGCTGTGAATGACTGATTCATTCATTCATGCCAACATTTTGACACAAAGCAACAAAAGAGAAGAAATGGATAAAATAAAAAAAAAATAAAAAAAACCCTGGATATAAAAGCTACATGAGACAGGATCAAGAGAAGGTTTGTTAAAGCCCGAAACAGAGCCCTTTAAATCGTGTGCTGTGTGTGCTTCTAGAAGCCACTGAGACGCCCAAGCTCACAGGGAAAGCAAAAGATAAATGTTCTAAAGGCTGACTGACACACCCGCAGAGTTATGGGTTTAAGATCTCACTTTGTTTCTCTGCTGAATACTTCAGCTGAATCTGTGTCCCACGTGACGTCCCCGAGCTGGGAACGAGCTGTCAGCACGGAGCGATAAATAAAAGCGTCCGTGCTTTGCCAGAGAGAGACTGGAATTACTGCTACTTAATTACAACGAACTTTGTTCGATATCAACTTTTCTTTTGTTTGATCACACTTATTCATGTGACTGTTCTCTAGCGCGCCTCGGTTTTCTGAAACAAGCAAACGTTGGCCGAGAGAAACGTCACAATATAAACTCCCACAAGATCTAGTTAAATATTCAAGGCGTTACAAATATCCACAGAGCAAACATCTGTCAGCATCCTCCACCCAGTGTCAGGAACGAACTCATTATCAATGTTTGAGGAGTAATCTTACTGGACTGAGAGTCACTTTGTATTAGCATTTCAAGCAATTATATAATTGCACCGTTTCATCAACCTCAGCACAGAGAATACGCTCAGTTCCTGGAGGAATTTAGAGAAAAGTGTCCAGCATGATTTGATTGTCACGCTTTTGCAGATATGAACACAGGAATATGCAATGATTTTGCATGATTTTACCAGATACATCTAATAATGCATTAAATAGGGCTGTGTGATATCGATATAAAAAAATATAATATAACAAATATAATGAAAAAATAATATCATAAAAAACATAATTTTACATGCAATACAGAATGTACAGAGTGTTTTTTGATGAAAGATTGGCCTATTTTATTTTATTTTATTTTATGGGCTTTTGTTTCAATAATACTACTATTTTGAATATTTAGCTCACTTTGCAGAAAAAAATATCAGGATATGTTGATATTAAACTTTAATTAACCATATTAATAGGATAAGTAGTTGTAGAAGATGAGATGAGATTACGTACTTATTCACAGTAGCATAAAGATACAAATAAAAAAAAAGAAATGTTGTATTTATAACAAGTCATAGCGTTGCTCTTAACTCGTGACACCGCATACTTGACACTCCCAGAGTTGGTGTAAGTGTAGTGGTTGGGAACCTCGCAATTTGTCAGTAAAGGCGTAAACGTTGCACATCACTACGTCCAATACATTTGTGCTAAACTAAATTTAACTATTGTCAAACACGGGGCTGCTAATATACAGTTTGTCCAATGGCGCTGTACAAGGAGCACGAAAGCAGCAGGAGCGAAAAATACCCGAATGACTCACTTAAATGCTGAACTGTGTCGTCTGTGGTGGTCTCACAGTAGGACATGCTAAGCAAACAGACGTTTAAGGACTATCAGATCCTTTAATCCAACAGAATCCGTAGTGTCTATAAAGTTGATAGCTTTTCTATAGGTTGATTCTCAAGAAGACGGAAGAACCTCCACTGAAACATGTCAGGTATATTTCAAACAACCTAAAAAAGTGTCTGATAAAAAGAAATCAAAAGAAAAATCTTTTATTTATTCCCAATATTGTGTAGGTCTCCATTGTTCCTCAAAAACACTCATAAGAGAATGGACATGGGCCCTTGTGGTGTCTGGTAACAGGCTAACAGTTAGTGGGGGGGCCTTTGGGTCCTATAGATTGAGGGGAGGGGTCCTCTGTGGATCATAACACAGATACTTGATCAGTTTGGAATCTAGTGAATGTGGCGGCCAGGTCAACACCTTGTACTGTTCTTCGTGTTGTTGTTTGTTGAGTTGTCCCTGAACCATTTTTTGTGTGCACATGGTTGTTGACCTGAAAGACACAATATCTGTTTTTGTATATTATTAGTGTCTGACACTTCATGGTGCTATGTCAGCAGAGAGTTCTTTAAAGCTTAATAAGTAAAACCTTACAGTATATACAATAAAAATGCAATTTCTTGCTGATATTTGTAAAAGAACTCTTTATTTCATGTAAGATAATAATATAATCGCTACAATATAACAAAGGAACAATGATACATCACCACCAGTGTTGGCGAAGGCAATGTGTACTGGGTTTTCACTCTAACGGCGCTGTAGGAACCATTACTCCAAGAACATAGGGGACGTAATTAATTCGGAGCAGTAAAACACAAAGTCGTTACCAACTTAACCACCTTCAGACTTGGATACGCACCAAAACTTGGGGCTAAGCCACCTTTCTTCTTCTCTGTTCAGTTAATTATATTGACAAAATCCACCTTTGCTAGGGGGCGTCCGTGTCGTCCAAGATCTGACAACGAGTTCAGCGGCGAGAAGCACCGGAGAAGTCAATTAGGAGGACTCTGAAAATCAAAGTGATTTCCTACCGTGGATGATATTCACACCCGTTGAATAGCAAGGAGCAAATTGGCTACACACACCATTACATTACTGTGACCTCGCAGATAAGCAGCTTTGTCTCAACCTGGCTGTAGGAGTGCTTCTCGCCATGAAAGCTTCCATGCTGAGTTTATTCAGACTAATCCATCCTGCACCTGACTGAGGATACTGAGCTGCCCCGACAAAGAAAAGGATCAACAGCATTGTATTGTTAATTTTTGTCCTTGGTGCCACGTCATTTCTACGTGAAGGTTGATGTTTGTCTATGAAAATGCAGGACAACATTCATGGCCAAACACTATACTGGTCACTCATTCCTTATTCACACACACACACACAAAGGGATGGTGGATGGATGTAATGCAGTCCAGTTTGCCTTACATTTATATGTATGACATGACTGACTGCAACTCTTTCAAGGCCTTCAGGGCAAACATGTGCAAGAGCAGGGTCCGTGGTTTCTGTATGAGGCAATATCAGGACAACTGTACAAATATTTCAGAGGAAGCAGACAAAATTCCCCCGTGGGATTTCCGTTTTGATGTTGAAAATCGTGTCAACTGGTGGTCACGAACATTTTCCTGAGGGATATGTTGCGGTGCTATTGAGCCATTTAGCCAGAACCTACGTATCCAACGACAATTTATTAAAGCTGTCCATTTGATTCTTTCACTTTTGCACTGACGCTGAAATAAAGCTACAAACGGCGTTCTCTTATCTCTCAGCTGTACCATGGTCATTTGTTCTCATCAGAAAATGAGCCACGGGCTTAGCATGCATATGCACATGCCCCGTGCGAGGATGGATTTTGTGATTGTCACACTGTTTTAGCAATTTCTGAAAATTACTAGATAATGGCCCAACCGTTTCCTAGACTATTTCCTGGCACATCGATAGAGGTGGTGATAACCTTTCTTTCTTTCACATTGAATTGCACATTTTACACCTGCCGAAGATACACAAAGAAAAAAGACAAGCAAACAACTGTGTTCTCATTTGGGTATTTGTACAAAATTCAAAAAACCTCATATACAAAATCTCCATCTGCATGCACGCGCATGCATGCAAACCACTCCATAACCATTTAAATGCAACCAAATGTAGAGAAACACTGATATCTTGTGTGCAGCAAATTAAATAGATTTTTACTGTAGAATAGTCAAACTCACATTGAAGCAAATAGTATATATAAATATATTATTAAAAGTATACAGAAATGCAAGAACAATAACTGTGTTTCTTTTTAGGACTCCTGAAGTCAAATCGCACCTGCTGCAAATTGTACGTAAGGCATGACACGCCTATTACTCACTGTCACATCTGAAGTGAATGCTAAGCTAAAATTATGCGAACCTCACGGTCACCACATTCAGTCAATTTTAAATGATGCGTAGAAATCAAAAGGAGATGAAACAGCAGGGATCTATGAGGGAAGCATATCAGCACCTTTGCAGAGAAGGGGGGGGTAACATTTTTCATCCGTCTCTCTAGACGCCATGATCTCAGCTGTAGCCCGAGCAAACTCAATATATAAGTGAATTTTCCCAGAGTATGTGTTTCAATATCTGACACAAAGTTTAAATGTAATAAATATACTGAAAAGAAGAATCGCATTAGACCAAGCCTGTGGATTACCTCCTCGTATTTTTTATATATATTTTTTTTTTTTCTGCAGCAGCTTGCGGAAAGGCATGCCTCTCATAGCCTCTCCTTGAAGCTCACCACTGGGACAGAGTTAACAGTGTCCAGGCCATACAGAGCCATCCATCCTGAAGTACAAAAGTGACACCGGGCTGCAGCCTGTGCCAGATGATGGAGGCTGCCACCAACTCTCAGCTAAAGCACTGCTGGACAGACCCCATTCCCTCAGTCCCCAGAGATTTACAGTCTTCCTGACATTCACTTAGGATAACACAGGGACACCAAAACAGAGGTTATTTATTTATGAACACTTCCAGGAACTGTGTGTCTACATGGTTTTAGATTTCCATAGCTATGGACATGCAACTGTCAGAGAGGTTTCAATTGTAGGGTTAAATCAATGCATGCCCTGTCCTCACCAGTGTCCTGCCCTCTGTGTAATTTAGTGTCATCTCCTGTGTAATGAAGGTCTTGTACCATTAGATGTTACCAAGTCCCGTGGTGTCCTTTGTGTCCCCTGCATTTGTTCTTTGTCCCATGTAATGTGTCCTGTAGGAGGTGGAGGGTTTAGAGTCACAGTGTCAAAGTCACACTTTGTTCCATTTTTCCTGGTTAAAGTTTTCTTGGGACAGTTTCCTTTTAACATTAATCAATGAGATAAGTTGGGAAAATATATGAAGGGCTGGGAGGTGTTTCGGCAAAAAAACAAAAGACATTTCATGAAAGGGTTTGCATTTATTTTGTTACTGAAAGAGTCCTGAAATATAACAAAAAGTGCCACTGCTCATCTGAAAAGCCGTCCGCTAACGCTAGCAGAGGAAGTGGCCAAATCCTCTCAATAAAAATAAACAACTTTACTAAATGGCCTGCAGTTCTACATTTGCTCCCTATCTTGGTCAAGATTACCTTGAAAAAGGTGGCGGAATCGTCCGGGATTAATCAAAGTCAAACCAAAACAAAATAAAAAATATTAATGATGTGCTGGATTGTTGCCTGTTCTTATACAGGCTATACATATCTGCAGCGTACAGTGAGTTGTCTGTTCTCAGCACACGTATTCAGGTCAAGATTATAGATTTTACTATTGCAAAGCATTACTTGCTACTACTTTTACTAGTGACATCATCAGGGACTGGTCAGTTGCTGCATTTCAATTCCCCCTAGAAATGCGCAAAACCTAAATATCGCAATTAAAATCTGTTAATGGAAACCCCTAGATTTTGAAAAAACTCTCAAATATCTAAACTAAAACTTTTACGCATTCATGAGGTGTTTTTTCAGACGTGTCGAAATAAAAGTTTATGACAAAAGTACAATGGAAATGTTTTTTTTTCTCGCATTTCTCCGTCAAAGGCATCAACAGATGATCTGAGTTCATTTGAAGTCTGTCTGCGTCAAAGTGAAGTCGAGAATTTAATAGAATTATGGGATATTGCAAGACAAGACTTATCGAGTTACAGCTCATTCGTAAAACACCTTTTCAATGGAAACATGTACATAGCACAATAGTACTTTATCAATTTTTTTTTAAATATCGCTGTTATTTTGAGGCACAGCTGTCTCAAATGTCGACTTGACTTTCATCAAATAAGAGTCGACGAAATCTGAAGCCGCGCAATCCCTAGTAGTTAGGCGACGGACACTTTTTTTTCTCAACTTGTGTCACTATGTTGTTTGCCCCTGCACATGCCTTAACACCTTCACATGGTTTCCACATCAGTGGTGTCACAATTTCCCCTTGATCTGCAGTTGGCAATAACGTGCTAAAATATGCACCGAAGGCCGAAAAGCCTTCGGTGTTACCACGTAAACATGAAAATGTATTATTTTCACAGGATGGAAATTCATTTATTAAGTTTATTAGACTTCAATGATGCATGTTGTTGAGTAAAACCGAACGTAATATATTCTAACCCCTTTGCAGAGAAATCCCAAAAAGGAAAAGCATTTCTAAACAGTGGTTTTGGTTTTTTACTTGCTGACAAGTCTTAATCCAGCCGGCCATAGCAGCCAAACTTTCAACTGGAGTGTGATGTCTAAATGGGGCCAAATTCTCATCGGGCTCCTGCACTGTGTATCAAATATAACCCCCTTATTCAATTTATTCATGGTATAAATTAATAATGCTGGCTATTATATTATGCACAAAGGATAATGGGAATTACAAATCAGTCCACAAACTCAAGTACTCAGTCTGCAACAGTGGAGCTTGTGTGCGCGGTAATTAAATGTGTTCGAGCCATCGTTCAAGTTTACGGAAGCAAAACAGACATAACTTGAGCACATTAAGGATAATCTATCACAATCTTGAGGGAACAAACAGTTTACATTTTTTTTAAAAGGATTATGATGGTTGTGATGACAAAACTGGTGATTAGAATTCAAGCTCATGATTCGGAGCTGAAGTGGGGCGAGTGTAGTATAATGAGGACCTCTGAGATCCTGTTTTGATGTAACCATTTGATGTCAGCAATGAATTGTGGGCATTTCTAAATTTCACTTGGTAAGTACTTCAATGAATGTCAAACATGAATAATAAATGTAAAGAATCAGAGTTTGTGATGTCTGGGGAAGTTACCAGAGGTTTTATATATATTCACATACAGCGTGCAAGCGGCCTTGGATACACTGACTTTTTAATTCAATATATTTCTGGAGTCACAACATTTACTAGACTGTATTTATTAACTGTCAGTCAGGTGAAGATATGGGCTTGGATGTGATGGTAAAAAATAAAAAGCATCATGTCAACATCCATTAATCAATGCAGATCGTAAAAGCTGCATTCCTTAAACAAAAACCAATAGCTCTGAGGCGAAAACAACAGAGACTCCCACTGTGAAGCAGACTGAAAGGTCCTCTTTACCCACACAAGGAAAAGGAGAGAAGGAGACCTAACCCTTAACCCTTTAAGACCGAAACATCCACCTGCAGATAAAGAAAAATCCTGTGGTATTTGAATCCTGTAACTCACCAATGGACAAAATTCAAAGTGTGGCTGGACTCTGGAAAAAAAAGGAGCTGCCATTACGGTAATGATAACGCGCTACTGTTGACTGCAGGTTGGGGGGCGATGCAAAACCAGGGAGAACCAGGAAGAGAGAGTTGTTTGCAGGAATGGTACACGATACACCGTCAAACACAATCCCCACTATAAGAATTTGCCAACTGCCGATAAATATGATAAATGCAAGTTGATGACATACTCAACATCCTCGCAGCCCATTTGTGGCTATTGCTTATGGCTAACAAGGCTCCTCATTAATAATATGAGACTGGATATCATGAGGTGGATGTGGAAAAAACTTGTCCCATATGCAAGGTTTGCAAGAAAAAAAAAAGAAAAAAAGACAATGGCTAAGGATAGCAACACAACAAATTTAATCCACCACCTGAAACAACAGGCCGGAGTATGACGAGAGCCAGCAAATGCAACAGGAGAAAGCAGCCACATCCTCCGCCAATAAAGGCAAAAGAGTAAAATATCAAAACAGGTGACTAAAAGTGGGAAAGCTAGTTGCAGACCGGACAGAAGCAGGCACAGCGTTCCACAGCACGGGAGCTGCCACTGCAGAAACTTGATCGCCTCTTGTTTTAAGAAAGGAACGAGGACCATCCAGGACCATCTGGTCAGCTGACCTAAGGGCTCACATTCACAAGGTCAGATAGGTATTCTGGGGCCAGCATATTCAGAGATTTAAACTCAGTCCTGTACCTGACCTGGAGCCCATGAAGAGAGGAAACCACCGGCGTTATGTGTTCACATTTCTTAGTCCTAGTTAGGAGGCAAGCTTCTGTGTTCTGGACAAGCTGTAAGTGTTTGAGCTCTGACTGGCCAATGCTGACATACAGAGGGTCACAATAATCTAGAAGCTAGATGTGATAAAGACGTGGTCCTGTTCAGGTAGCGTTTGACTTTAGATAGAAGACGAAGCTGAAAGAAGCTTGTCCAGTCACCCCGTCAACAATCACACCAAGATTCTTTGCCTGGGATCCTATGTAGTTAGTGGGCCAAGGGAGCTGGCAACGACCTCAACCAGGTCAGGGTGACCAAACAGGACAACCTCAGCTTTATTTTCATTTAGTTTTAAAAATTTAAAAACGCCCCTCATACAATCGAACACAGCACGAAAGGATTCCTTAGAAGGGACCTTTAATGGCAAGTACACCTGCACATCATCAGCAAAGCAACGAACGAGAATAACATGTTTCCTAAATATGGACCCCAGGGGTAGCATATAACCGTCATAGGCCTCCAACTTCCAATTACCCTGCCCAACCTACCAATGAAAGGCCTTCACGAGGCTAAGGCAGCAAGGGTTGCTCGACTGGATGAGAAAACAATTGACAACTCACCAAGTCTATAAATGTATCTCACAATCGGCCCAGTTTTGGGTTAATGAGGAGCAAATGTTTTTTAAATTGCGGAAAAGGCGACACGAGACATGACTGTGGAGATAATAAGTTACACCACGTTTCCCTCTGTTGTTTTTAATGAGGTCGATTCTGAAGTGCACTGTTGACTGTGACTCATCACTCTCCGGTCTCCCATCAAAGCTGCCTTTTCTTCCTTCCTCCCTTTGCTTAAACGAGGCCACAGTATCGTGCACAGGACCAGCGAGCGAACAATGACGAGTAAATCATTTATTTGCTCCCAGTTAAGACGTTGCCATAAACGATTACTGTAACTATCCAGATGTACAATTTACTTCTATCAGCCTCCCACTAAATATATTATGGATCCTTTCGTTTATTCTGATAAGACAATGTGTTTGTGTCACTTTTATTTGTAACTGAAGTTTTTTTTTTCGCCCCCAGTGCATTTGCTGGCTTATACAGTCCGGTAGGAGCTTGTGTATTTCTAGAGAGTACAGATTAGAGAGAACGGGGTGTTGCGTTTGAGTCAGCCTCGGTGTGGGTCGGGTGTGAATAAGGGATTGTTGAAGTGAATGAGGGACACTGCAGCTCTCAGCATTGAGCAGAGGAGCTCCACTGAGGCAGGATCAAAGAACCCAGTCAACCAAGGCGCCCGCTCAACGCCGACTTTAGTCAACCAACCGCACACACTAATCTCTCACCGAGGCCTTGTGAGAGGAAAGGAAAAAGCATCAAACAAACTGAATCTAATGAGCCCCAGCCATAAACAAGAGCAAACGACGAGCGGGAAGGTAATACAGAGACAAAGTAGAGTCGCACCCCTCCACAATTCTCAAGTCTTTAAATCTCCGACAACTTGCACGGGCGCGGCGAAAGTTTTTCAAACTGCACAGCCAAATTGAGCAAGACGTCTTGGCGAATGTGACGGCCATAAAAACAATGGCACGCTCCATCATTTCACTCAGTCAAAGTTGAAATATTGTAGCCTGAAGCGAAGCACGGGAATGGAACAGTGCAGGGAATTAAATTCTCATGAAGTGGGGGCCTTTATTCTGCACTTGACATTTGTTTAAGGAGGAATACGAGCTGGCCTTTTTATCAGAGTCGTGAGTTAGTGTTTAATATGATCAAAATAAATCGAGGGGGACGCTCTTTACTCCAATTTGTTGTCTTGAAAAGAAACAACAACACAATCAATACATATTTACATGCACAGAATGGGTTTACCTGTTATGTCCCAGTCATGCTACGTACAGCTCATTTGAATATCAGTGTCAACTGAACATGGACTAGTAAGTTACATTCATTGGTGAACTTTGATGAAAAGAAAAGATCTTGTTGAAGAGCAACAGAACAATCTTGACAAGGCTAACCTTTGAGGGAATAAGAAGCTCGACATTCCACTTAATTCCTGTATTCCACCTTCCACTTCTATATAATCCCCCTTTTGCTGTAGTTTAAAAGACTCCACAGGTAAGTACCATCTGCAGTCAGTGATGAGGAGAGGAGTCACTGACAGGAATACGTCTCTTGAAGTGAGTAAGCGGGCTTAATTCAGTGTGTCTGACCTATGTTACTGCGGAGCATTTGTAATGGAATAGTATTAACTTGCTGCCTGTATGCTAGCTTGTGAGTAGTTACTGTATTGCATTGCTAGATTTAGGTCAGCAATGGGATAAGGCAATACTTAGCAAACAGGATGCTTTGCAAAATAATATTTTGTGAATTTTCTTTGTTGAATCATTGACACGTCATTAAAATGGCTAATTCTATATGATATGACTCTTAATGATAAAAAAAAGACACATTTATACCAATAAGCCATAACATTGAAACCACTGGCAGGAGCAGTGAATAACACCTTGCGACAATTCAATGTTCTGCCAGGAAACCTGGCATTCATGTGGAATGAGTCAAACAGTTGAGCAGAGACGTTCGCTGAGCATTGTCACCCGATGTGGACAGGCTTGATTATATCTGTAGGGCTTTATTATATCTGTGACTAACAGGAGGATGCAAAGTAAAGGACTCAAAGTTAGCTAAAACATGCAGAATATAACTCAAAAAAAGTTTGATATTCAGTGGTACATTGATTAGTTTGGAGGCAAAAGGGTGGTCATGATCTCATGCCTGATATTAAGCTGTCTTGGATCGCAGTTGACTTGCTGTCGATCAAGTCGGTGGCAAAGTTTGCAGGCGTATTCTCTGCAGATATTTACAACCATTCACCAAAATCAAACCATAGCAGGTGTGCTGTGGTGCATGATACAAATCTTTGCCAGTTTCAAGCATAGATAGAGAGTTTTTTTTTTTCCTGTAGCGAAGCTGACTTGTAAAACGGGAGCCAAAAAAGAGCCGAAGGAAGAAAACAGCATGAACTACAGGCTCACTCACAGACTTTACTGCAACTGTCCAGTGAGCTATTTACCAACTAACTCATGGAGATGTCAAAGGTCTAATGCTACTAATTTAAGGTGTTACTTTGTCATTAATTTACCTGAAAGTAATATAATGAATGGTTTTTCAAATGCTGCACACGAAATAGGGCCAGACATTAAAGAGAGGCTAAAAAAGACAGCTTCAGTTTTAAGAAACCACTTCGTGCAGCAGTTTCCGACTCAAATCGCTTGACTGAGCACGAGGCACCCTTTATCATGGTTCATACACTGCAATTAATCCTGAACAGATGTGATGCAACTCTCTCTCCTGCTCTGCCTCTTTCAACACATCCAGACTCCCTTTATGTCAAGCACATACTGTAAATACTCAAATATTTATCTCATTTCTAGTCTTTAATTCAAGTTAACTCAGATAACCTTCTAAGCCACAGTAGAGAACCATAATACTCTTCCAGAGTAACTGTGTGTGGAATATGACCGGACTCTGCGTCTCTCTGGGAGAATATAAAAACCAAACAAACAAACAAAACAAAACAAAAAAAAAGACGTGAGCCAGATGATTGGACGTTCTGGATACCCAAATCCTGAATCCAGTGTGCAACAGTCACTTATAGCTTCAGGATTGCTCAATAATGCATTAGAACCCGCAGGCCTCCGGGGAGAGACAGTCAGTAATCAAAAAGTAAGTTAAGGTTTTCATAATAGCGGCCTATAAATAACTGGGGACAGAAATGAGGGCATGTAAAATTGATGAGGGATGATTCAAGCCCCACGAGGTGGATGGAGCTTAACACAAGGAGAAGGGACGTGATGTTGAGTGGTCTGTGGCCATATGGGCATTTGTGCGAGATGGAATTTTTGCGCATGTGATTTGTGTCAGCACTGTTACGACATAAATGTACAGGTTTACGATACGGACACTGCTCTGGGTGGAGAAATCCGCTCCTGCTTTTAAAGTACTTTACTGCAGCTTTCAAACTGTTTGGCAAAGCTCGTGTAACCTATGGTTACCAATAAAGTTTTCACAGATTAAGGGCTACATCTTCTTTATGTGAACATTATTAGTTCTGTGTATTGCATCTGTGACTTTTTGGTAATCTGAAGGTCACGTTTTTATTATTATTGCAAAGAATCCATACAGAATTCAGACATTGCTTTCATTTGTAAGGAATTAAGGGTTTTATAAATGTGAAATTTTTTCTTTGTTGACAACACTACTGAATATTTTTTTATACAGCATTATTTATTTTTATTCTTAAGCAGTCTACAACTACACATCTTTTATACCTCACTATATACACCGTACACAATAGCTATATATCTATGTTACCACGTATTGCACATCCATATCGATGCAGCTCTCTCATCTCATCTCATCTCATCTCATCTCATCTCATCTCATCTCATCCCCTCTCTCACATGAGACATTCAAGTGAAAGTTTTCTTTACGTGTCGTGAATGGTGGAACGGTGGCGTCGGGGAGCCGACCAGGAGGCAGCCGACACCTTCGCGACTGTCATTTTTATTTAAATGCGGGCGTTTACACCCAGACACCAGTCACAGTGTTATCTTAATTCTTCACCTGAGCCTTGAAAAACAATCTCTTCATCTTTCAGCCCGTGCCTAAAATCATAATAATAGGACTCATCTTGCCAATTTGAACCATGACAATTGAATTCCTTCTGCGCAAGGACGTGCAGGTATTTGCACTTGAGTTGACTGCCAACCTGTCGGATGGTTCATTTAACACTTGGCAGTTACAAATTTGAACGAGGCCCTTGATGTATTTTTTTTATTTATTTTTTTCATTTTTATTTTTTTTGGCCAAAAGAGGCATCCATCTCGTTTGTTTTCAGCTGCAACCTTACTGGTGCACGTAAAGGTTTTAGTTTGTAACACGTAAGAAGGGAGAATTTTTATTCATGTCCCGTTTCAGCGTTTGTTAGTGGTGTTTCTTTATCAGAAGTCTGATCAAAAAGAGGCATGTGATGCTTCTCAGTGAAAGAACAGAAGAACTCGAGACGAAGTTCCACCAACACTTGTGGCGTACTGACTTAGTTTCAAGCATAAAAAATAACTTGATTGTCTGAAACAAAGACACATTATGCCATCCTGCACTTCTGACAGTGGCTACGTCACCAAATCGGAAAATCATGGTGTTGGTTTGTGAGAATGAGAAGCAGAGATTACATCTAGACAACACCGTGGGTAAAGAACATCTGAGAAACAGCACCGTGATGGAAGGTAGCAAAAACTGAAAGGGAGACTCCTTCAACCAACCAACCATCTTCAACACCAATCTGCTCATTTCTTATTAATCACAGTCGCAGTAATTATTAATCATGACATCAGCGGTCTGTATTACAAGTCTGACAGTGCGTACATGGAGTGCACGCAGGTCTAAGAGGTGGTGACTGGGATACTAACTTCTATCCCAATCTCTGCAGTTTACACACAATTAAAACAAATCCACAGACTGGACCGCAACTCACCATCAAACTTTTTGTGCCTGGAGACGAACGTCGTTCTTATATTGTAGCTGCTCTCCTCGACCATGTTCTCAAACTCCACTTTGCTCTGCTGGTTGAGTTTGTCCTCCATGTCAGACGTGCAGCAGGTGTATCCCTGAGGACAGACACGCAGGTGCTCACCTGAGGAAAACAGAGACAGAGCGCAACGTTTTTACACACACCGCTGCCACAGGATCCAGGTTGTTCAAAAGACTGAGCGGAGCCTTTGATCTAAACCCTCCTGTGATTTTGGGATTCTCATCACTGAAGCTATCAAAGTGGGACAGACCATAACAAATGGGGGAAGGATAATATTTGTTGGTCGCCTGCTGTCATGTGAAGAAACAGAGAGAAACTTTCATAACAGCAACGCCGCCAGCTAAGGCAGAACACACACACACACACACACACACACACACACACACACACACACACACACACACACACACACATATATATAAACCACGGCAATAATGGCGGCCTGCATTTTATCAAAAAGAGCGCAGAATTCAGGGACTATCTAAGTTTGCACATAGTAAGTCCAGCCTAATGTTCAAAACCCAGGAGTACAAAATTAGCCACGAGGAGCTTACCTACTTGGCACAGTCCTGGTCATGACATGAGCCGAGAATAAAATAAAAACTCATTATTTTAGGCTTTAATTGGTACTTGGCCACTTGGGCCCAACACATGAAACTATAAACAAAACAACGACAAATTATCAAAAAATAAATAAAAAATGAGCCATACTTTCTTATTTGCACGTCCACAAGATACCAAATAATATCATGTATCTTGACACCTGATGAAGGTGACTCTGCATTTTGCTCTGCTTTATGTCTCTTTTGTTTCTAAAAGGTAGAGTTGTGACGTTTGCAAATGAAATGAATCTACTGAGTGACTCTTTAAAATCAACGTCTGTCTCGTTAGGCAGCGGTTGCAAGAATTTTGAGAGAATTCAAGACACTTTTGAGGTGATAGGCTGGCGAAAAATGGCAAACTTTTTAGTGTCTTTAAAGTAGCAGACCAGATTTTTACTGATTTTCCCACGGAAAAAGTAAAGTTTCTATCTAGACTCAATATTTCAGACATCCCACCAACGTAATACATACTGGTGGGATGTCTACGTTTGAATGATCCCTATCATCCCTCCCAGTGAATATTTCCCTGATAAAACCAGTTACCCCTGCGTCTGAAAAATAAATAAATATCAAAACGAGCCGGTCTTTGAAAGGAAAAGATCCACAAGAGCCGGCTCCCTTCAAAGAGCCGCAAATCCCACCTCTACTGAAAGGAAATACTTTGCAGTCCAGCGGCTTAATGTTTCTAACCAGCTAGTTGCTGATGATGCCTTTCTGCCGCTGGGTGATGAGTAAGTATATGAGTTTGTTAAAAGCAACTCAGCTTCGTCTACGGTGGCTAGAAAACCAAAAAAAAATGTTTAGATGAGATAAGAGACAGAAAGCTGAGAGTTTGGACAGAGTAGCGACAGAGAAAAGCCAAGTTGGGTGGTTATTCTTCATGCACACAGTCGATTTAACCAAAGTTAAATTTTAAAAAGTAGTTAATTAGTGCAGCTTTAAGAAGAGAAGAACATTTCACAACAATTTCTTGATACCTCTACTTCCATTTTCAAGTCATTAAGATTGTTAGTGAAATATAATCATGTAGTTTTTCTTGTATTTGTAATCAAATACACTGTAAATACCACATTCCTTAATATAACAATGTTCCCCGTACTAAGCATCCGCACCTAGCTTTGCTTAATTCAATGGAAAAACAGTCAATAGCTCTTATCTTTGTCAAACTGGGTGGAGCTTTTGTAAAAATAAAACCAACTTTCTCATCATTATTCTTTCTGTGCTGGGAACTGACCGAATTAATAAAAACTGACAGTACAAAAGTGGTGTCCAGGTCTCGACACGGTCAGTTGGGAAACACTTGTTAATCATAAATGTGTGTAATCAGATAACGTGATGCTTTACAGAGCCCAGGACTCTTGACTCATTGTACAAAATGTGCCCGGTTTCATGTTTCTAGTGAATAAGTGGACCTTTATCCAAAGTTAGGATAATGGTTTCCAAATTGCTTTGAATGTTTTTGGACTATTAAATCAATTGGATCTATTTTAGTTTACAAAAACGTCGACACTAACACGAGAAAAGAACTGTCTGTGTGATTTAGAGACAGAAAAACGGAATCTGTGGGGGTGTATAATTTGACAAGTTTTGGCAGCTCACAGCAGACGTGCTTAAAAAAATGAGGGAAAAGTTAAACTATGCATCTGGACTTCAGGAAGACAACCATCAGTAAATTCCTCACGCACGTGAAAGCCTAATTAAAGAAAGAAGGGGATATTCTCACATCGATGGATTATTTAAATGTGTAAAACGGCTTGAATTACATAGAGGGATGTGGAAAAAGATTCAGATCTCCACAGAGGTACGAATGCACAGAGGTACTCGGGAGAAGCCGGGCTTAACCCGCCCTGCGTTTAACATTTAACTCTTCTACAGAACGAGGATTTGAGCCACGTCCAGACAGATTCCTGAAGCAAACCCAGCCACCCTGTCGAAGAGTTTTGGCTGAGAGACTATGCACATCCAAACACCAGGAGAGTTTTAGGCGTACAAGCGAATAAACAACACGAAGTGAGTCACACATTTAAGCAGAGACTTGTACTGAGAATTCTCACAGACGACTAAACTATTTACGACTAAATTATGAATGTAAAAGACTCAAAGAAGCTTCTACTAAAGGAGTTTTATATCCAGCGGTACACCGATCAGCCACAACATTAAAACCACTGACTGGAGAGGTAAATAACATTGACCATCTTGTGATCTGGCATTCATTCGTGTGGATGTTACGTAGACATGCACCACCCACTTAGACTAGACCAGACACCCCCACCCCATAGCAATAACACTCCCGAGCAGGATGCAGACACAAAAATGCTTTAGGAAGAAAAAAAACATGAAGAACAGCACAATGTGTTGACCTGGCCTCCAAATTCACTAAATCCCAAACTGGGATCTGGGATGATCCACAGAGGCCCCTCCCCTCCACCCGTAGGATTCGAAGTCCCCCACAAATTCATAATGTTGTGGCTATTTTTTTTTTCCACCCAATAATTCGCATAGATCCGTTCTGAAAGCCATTAAGTAAATGGTCCTATATTCATGTAGCACTTTTCTACCTACTAGGGCTCAAAGCACTTTACAGTCACAATAATACATCCACCCATTCACTCACACACCAGTGCCAAGCATATTATTTTTCCTGCGTGTTCCAGGGATCGTACCGCTAACCCCTCTGAGCCACAGCCGCCCAGGACACATGGGCGTTTCCATCTTTATGTCAACAATTTAAAAGGCTTTAATGATTCCGTTTTATTTTTCTGCGACAGGTAATAATTCAAATGCACGTCCAAGTAAACCTGACATTATATCACGTAACATATCTTGTGAGCTGCACGTGTATTAGGTTGTTAATCTGTCACAATCACTTCAAGCTACTGTCATCAAGTGGAAAAAAGGCAAACCACAGACAAATTGTCCAATAAATTCTGGTTAAAAACACATAAATAGTATAATCCACTACCCTAAATTCAAAAACGTTTTAAATTCAACCACTTTGACCAAAACAATTCAGACAAATTTGTGGTAACAGCAGTGTTTTCAGAGCTTAAAAGACCAGTGTTTGCTGTGTGTATGACCTCCAGTTTCAGTCAGCTATTATCCCTGGTATTATAGTGCAACACAAAACACATATTTGCATCAGTATTTTTCTCAAACAAGTATTTGCTGATGCAGCTTTTTTTAATCCAAACACACTAGTCAGCCAGTCAGTACTATTAGGATTTACACTAGGAACTAGTGATGTTCGATACCACAGATTTCCTTTCTGATGCTATACTGAGTAAAATTCAGGCTGGTATCGCAGATACCGATACTTTGTGTAAATACCTCTCAATGTGTCTGATAAACCTAAAAAAGTAGTGTTTTTCAAATCATAGCTTCATAAAGAATAAAAGACATCTGAGTCATTTACTTTTTTATTTTAAGTATATTGAAGTAGTGGCCTCATTTACTAGATAGCTGAGCTAAAACAAACGAAGAAAATATCATACAAAGTTTCAATATTTTGATTGAGAATCGATTTTAGAGCATAAAGTAGTATCGATATTTCAGTATTGATATGCACATCACTACTGGAAACTCATTCATAAATGAACAGAAATATATTTTTAATTCTTTAGAAAATCACATCAATAAGTACAAGACAAAAATGTTTTGAACTAAATATTACAGCAAACTAACAGCAAACTAAAGGCTAAGGATTAAGAAAAACTAACTAACTAGCTACGATACAAGCTTAAGGTCAAGTACTGGTCAGAATGTATTTGTCTTCATGCAACAACTTTTTTTCCAAAAAGCAGTTGTGCAAAATATTTGGGAATATAATTGCCCGTCTTTGAGACACGCAAGTTCAGTCATGCATGCGTCCCATTTCCTGCACACATGCTGCATTAGATCTCCTCCGCCACCTACAGCATCAGACATCATTATCACAGATTTTATAAAGCCAGCTGGCCCGGCAGTCACATGACGCATTTGACTTTTTCCCGGTTCTACCTATTAACATTTGAAAAAAAGAGGAAGATGAAATGGATGTCGCTGTACCGGGGGAGACCGGTGCAGAACTGCATCCGACTGTGGGAAGTTCTTCTTTTTAGGGCTACCACAGTGCAAGCACTGACAGGCACAACTGGCGCTCTGCATGCACATACAGTAAGCTATAGATGAAGGAGCTGTGCATGGATAATGAAACAAGAAAGATGCAGCATGTACGTGCTAGCACTCTCAAATGGGCTTAATCCTTAATCAGTCCTTAGAGAGACACCAAGCTACAGTAATGAGGTGCACCATCAACAGTTCAACACAAACCTATTTCTCCAGAGTAATGCGGAGGCCTCCGGGCCACAGAATCCAAGCTCTCCAAAACACAAAATAAGCTCAAAGTCGATTTCTATTTGGTGATCCTTTAAATCTCTCTTTTGTCCTGTTTCTACGAATCAAATTTGTGATGTTTTATAAGCTCAACGGCATTCCTCAGCTGTCACCTGATTTGTGCTGAAGGGAGCGTCACTCTGTGAAAACTTCTGTTCCGTGCTGTGATCATTTAGTCATCATTTTGGCGTAGAAGGCGTACGAGCCATTTGCACCAGTACGCTCGCTCTGTAATAACCAAGGCTCAATCAACATGCAGGTTCTCCCTGAAACTGGCGGTGCTGGGAGCTGGTCCCTGGTAAAGTTCACAATAAAAAAAAAAAAACACAACTTGCTCCTGCACTCACATTTAAGCTCTGTTCATTGGGTCTTGGGTGAACGTTTCGGCTGATGGACCAACGTTCGCTTTGTAACAACGCCACCCAAATGCTAGTCGGTGCTGTGTCATTTTTGCCCGTCGGGTTCATTTTTGTTTCTACTTCCTGGCAGCATAACGAGCAAGTGAGTGGCTGTGGCTAAGGAGGAAACATCCTAGCATGGGGAGCATGCTAATGGCATGGCTAGCTGAGTGGTTTTAGCAGTTAGTAGTAGGGCTAAGCTAATCTCTCAGTTGAAAGTCACATTGTTGTGTGGTGGCTGCATGGAGGGGGGTGACTCCAGGATGAAACCCCAAGGATGTGCTGCATACTGCCTACTGCTGCTGGCTAGGCTAGTTAGCTGCTGTCGCTTTATTGGTTGCTAGTGGTAGCTGTTTGCTAGCCTGCTGGTTGATTGGGTTCCTAAATGTGTTTTGTCTTGTGTTATGCAGAGGGGAGATGTGTTGGTTGACATGTAGTCACACATCCCATCACTTCTTACCCACTACTGTTGGCTAGGCTAGTCAGCTGGTGTCTTCTTGTTGGTTGCTAGCTGGTAGCTGACTGCTCGCCTGCTGGTCAGTTTTTCAATTGGACCGGGCTTCTAAATGTGTTTTGCCTCGATTCTTGGCACAAGGGGTTGTAACATCTCATCCTGTGTAATAATAACTGCTTCACTTTTAACAATGGCGACTGAAACTTTTGCAGAAATTTCACCAAAGATGCACAAATGTTTGTATCTCTAAGCCTCCTCAGTAAACCTGTCCTCGATGCATTCCATCTTTATTGATCTAAATTGCAGAGATGGAGAAGCAGCCAGAAATGCTAAAGCGGGAAATAGGCTACTACCAGATGAACCAATCATAGCTCTTGCGGTGGCGTGACACGTAGTTACATTTCTGGGGAGGTGCACGTCGGGCTAACTGCGCAGGAGGTATAAACCACACATATTTTTATTAGCTTTTCACCTTTGAATAAAACCTTTGCAGTTTGCACTTTAAGCCAATGTTCAAATCTTTTCATGGAGCCATTTTTTCTTGAATTTCATCCCTCAATCCCAGAAAAAAACAGAATTATCGTATCAGTCTAATGCAGCTCAGCCGATGACATTTTGTCTTTAGACAGAGATGATTACACAGAGGCGTCGATGGATTACGAAGGCCGGCTGGAGGTCGGTTTCATCTGGAATGCATCAGCTGGTTGGCAAATGTCAAAGGAAACACCTTATCTCAGCCAGGGACTTTGTTTTTTTTTCAGGATCTGAAATTGCAGGGCTTGAGTAGCAGTAAGTGTTTGGCACAAGACTCTAAGGTTTATTGTCATAATGATGGATAAGTTGATGACATTTCTTCGCTGTATTGAGGGGCCTCTGTGTGACTCTGATGTAAGTCAATTTCGATTTAAAGTTTCCGCTGATGCAATAAATTGACCTAACTCGTGAAAGTAGGTGGAATACCACTGGTAGCCACTAAAGGCTGGCAACAAAAAGAAAAATCAATGGCCGGCAGAGCTGTCCTTAAGTGTGAATGACGGCTGAAAGGAATCCGCGGCGCTCTCAGCTTTCATAGGTTGAGCACCGCTCTATTCATCCCTCAGTCTTGTTTTTATTATGAACACATAATTTGACACATTCAGCCACTATCTCGCTTTGAAAACTGTGATGCTGCTGTTACAAAAAACAACATAAAATAAGACTTTGTGAGCAGGAGGCATCGGTGGAAGGTGCAAGCGTATGATGCTGTGACTTTGAGTTTTTGTCACTTTCTGCTCCTTTCCTCCTTTCCTTTCTTTCTTACTTGTCTATTTTCCTGGCTGTTTTCCATATTACAGAAACCGGAATAAGCAGCAGAATATAAATAGCAGTAAAGCCGAAATGCAGCAGGAGCAACAAAACACTTGCAACATTTCTACACCTTTTTTTTTTCTTTTTAAATTGTGAGCTCTGTTTCAGCAGAACAAAAACAAACATAAACTCCAACTTTAGTAAACATAGGACATAATCATCCCCAAATCTAGATGGGATTTTGGCTCACCGGACCATGTCTATTTCCTTTTCTAGCTGGTTGCTTTGCACCCAAGATGAAATTTGAAACCGCGCTGTCAATACGCAGCGCGCTTTCAGAATCACTTGTGCACAGCCTCTGTCAGGCTGAGTTAAACTTCTAAACTCAATACCAGCAGTATCGGGCATTGTCTCCCCGACGTGCTGTATTTCAGCAACAAAAGTGCAGAGATGGCTGTTTGTGTAGACAGAAAAAAGGTTGCTGCTCTGAAAACATACTAAAAAATGTATATGTATGTATTTATTGACCTCAAGACGTCACAGTCTTTTAAACATTAAAGCTATTTTAAATGAAATGTGAATAGAAATCTACACCGAACAGGCATAACATTATGACCACCTGCCTAATATTGTGTAGCTCTCCCTTGTGACTCATCAGAGAATGGACGTGGGTCTTCTGAGGGTGTCAGAGGGTGTCAACAGGATGTAGTTAGTGGGGGATCTTTGGATCCTCTGGGTTGAGGGGAGGGGCCTCTGTGGATCATCCAACAAATACTTCATCAATTTGGAATCTAGTGTCAGGTCAACACCATATTATTTACTTCTCAGTGGTGTCAGTGGTTTCCAGATCAGCCTGAGGGCGACGGTGGCAAGGAAAAACTCCCTTTTAACAGGAAGAAACCTTGAGCAGAACCCAGCTCGTATGGAGGGACCCATCTGCAGAAGGCCAGCCGGGTGTTGTGGTGTCATTTTTTGCTGTCGTACTAAAAGCATTTAATTTTTTGTTCCACTGGTAAAAGAAATAGACACTTTAAGAGTCATTATAGTAGATTGACATTGTCTTTTTGTCTTGGTTTTTTGTCTTGTGTAAAAAGTGCTCACTGAAGAAAAAAAAAACTGGCGGAAAACCAGAACCTCAATACAGATTACTATCCTAGTGAAGAGATGAACATGTGCTACATGTCTAAGTAACATCCACATGAATGAATGCCGGATCCAAAAGCCTTATTTACATTTCCTGTCAGTGGTCCTAATGTTGTGGCTGATCGGTGTATATGCCTATGTAACAACTATAAAAAGCACTAATATTCATTTCTTTCCATTATAATGTAAGGACATGATGCTTATATAAAAATAACCAATTAGGAATGTCACATATGCTGGTGGAACAAAACACCCGTCGGTTAACTCCAAACCAGCAAAACCCCAAAAAACAAAACTCCAAAAGCAGAACAATGCTTTGACGTGAACATTACTGATGGTTCCAGGTGAAGAGGGGCGGAACGGGGAGTTGGGAACAGTTCCAGTGCGCATCCACGGCATCTGTTCCGACGAGTTTGCCAATTCTTTCACTGAAACTTTTGCAAATTTATTTAAAATAAGGAAAAATAAATAAATAAATAAATGGAAATGGGTCTACACGTTTGAGTCATGCCCATTTGGTGATGCATAATGAGAGAGCGGCAGTGGCACGCATAAGCCTGGGGTGACAACACTGACAGGAGTGCTAATACAATATATGTAAAAAAAAAAAAAGATACACAGCTTTCAGTTAGACGCAAAACAACACATCTGTATCTCAGTCTTTGGGTCTGGCACATCCACCCACGTTCATGATTCATTACACTTCTAACACCATCGCAGACTCAAGGATCTGCACACGCGAGCGTAAACACATACATAATGCATTATTTACTCACAGGTTGGGCTGTGAATTATGAGAATATTGTTACGCAATTGCTGTGAAATACAGCGCTGATGAAAGCGTTCGCTCGTGACGTTTAACCCAGTCCAGCTTGTTCCACGTACCGCTCTGTCCGTGCAGCTGCCTGGAGCAGCAGACGTCAGAAGGCTCCGCTGCGCATCGCTCAGAACGAGCTGATCAGACATTTAAATGTAGGTAATTACAGAAGCCGAGATAATTAAGCGCAAATGCAAATTTTCTTTGAGGATTTTTGTAGCGAAACATTCTGGCATTAGCTCCAATGTTCCTCAATCAGAAGGAAGTGAGGCAGAAGAAATACAGTTTGCCTTACAAATGCAATCACACATTAGACGGTTTGTTCAGTCTCTGTGATGTGCAGATGTGTTTGGTTTCTTCGGATCACCATCTTCACGAGCTCCAAAAAACACGATTGAAGCGCGGAACTGCAATTAGGTGAAATTGCTGACTAGTTTTCGCCGGAATACTCAGAGCTGATGACGGCGAGACGATGTCCATTTGACACATGCAATCAGGCCCCACAGACGCAGCTCTGGTAACTGGATTCAAAGTTCCCTGAACTTATCATAGACATTAAGCTCAATTGATGTCACTTGTGAGCTCAACCAACCACATGTTCTGCTCTGCTAACTAACCATCCCAGGAATACACTTATGTAGGTCACTGCAAAAGAAGTGGCTGGACCTGGAGGTACGATCACGCAGAGATTAAAGAACTAACATCATATGCTTTATTCCACAGATGCCTTGCATTTGCCCCCCCGTTCCCTTTGGCTCCATATCCCTTGATGTTAAAGAAGCATGTACTCAAGAGTGTTTGAGGTTTCATATGCAGGCTTATGCTGCAATCATGTCTAATGGGCAAGCGAAAAGGATGCCGCGTTTCTTATCCTTATTATGTGTAACAGCACTTCATTAAAATTGGCAGCGGAGCCCACAGTTTGTTAGGGATCCCTGCGCAACAACTGAAGCGCGCTCCCCGGTGACATGCAACAGATCCGAGTTTAGAAGCGCCTCAGATACACTAAACTGGAGAACCCCCGCTGATGTTTCAGTGGTGATCTAACGAGGCAACTATCCCTTACAACAATATTCTTCACACTATCCTACCGACTACTGCTACCACCATACCATTGGCATTGTTTGAAAGCATTTTTTTTTTAAAGAATTAAATTGTCCCACAGTCAAGTCTTCCATTACTTTAAGGAAAACTCTGTGGGACTAGTGCAGTCGTTCCCTTGACGATGCACCACCAGTGATCAACCAATGCCCCAGATGACAAAGACCTGCTGAGAAGATAGTCGCACTGTTGTGCACAGAAAACAAGTTTTTGCCAAAATATGAACGCCCACTGAGATTGAGAGAGACTCGGCACTAAGACTTTACCACGTCAAATCGATCACTATCTAAAATTCTTTATCTATTTTAGATAAAAAATTTGATGCATCTTCCCATTAGAAATCTTGCCGCATGGTCTTGCGGGGCTGTCATTGCATTACTATTCTCACTAGGACGCACAACACGGGTAGGAAAATCCAAACATATCAGAGGCTACAAATCTGTGCTGCATTTTTGGTTTTAGTACGACAACAGAACAGTCTGACAAAGCCATATGTGGCGACATTTATTAATAATTAACTTGGTCAGAGATCCAATTTTGTACAACTTGCAAGATTAGTTTTGTGAAAACCAGCTCCAAAACTTTCATAACTTTTTTTCTATGACTTATTAGCGGCCATATAATATCAAAGGTTGATAAAAAATTTGATTAATGCACCTGAGGTCAACATTTTTCAACTTATACCATGCAATGACACACACAAAGCTTCCTCCTTTGTGCAAAACAAATTAATTCCCTGAAAAAGGGTTAGCTGAGAAGAAAATTGAAACCGCACTTATATATATGTTCATATAATACACGCGACCTCACTGATATCTGACGTCAGCATCATCAAAAGTAAACTGGATGACGTCGGGTTCTGCACTCTGCATTTCAGACTCTCTCAGGTTTCAAGTAGTACAGACGGATGAGAGGACGGAGCATGATTGTTTAAATTCCTTGTTTTACACAGTATCACAGGAAAGTGCGAGTGGAAATAGTGGTTTCATAACGGAGAATTTAAAATTCAGAACACAGACTTCTCTCTAAAAATGTTTTACTTCAGTGTGAGAAGAAAAAAAAAAGGTCTCCTGAGGAAATATCTTGTGCATTATTAAGTGTGGTATTGTAGCAGAGTATTGTTCGGGGAGGATTGAGCGGCGTGCTGCCGTGTTTGCCGTACTTGGGCTATATTGCTGAAATGTTTTTGTATATTTATTATAGTGAGGAGCAGAGGCAACAAATAAAGAGAGGAAGAAATTGAAAAGTAATGTTAGGTTGACCGTGGACGGTACACATGGACATGGAGCTCTGGTGTTTGCTTAAAATCTATTTTGCTAAATGCCCGCGAGCAGCTCGGTGTGTGTGTGTGTGTGTGTGTGTGTGTATGCTGTGGTGTTGTGCTACAAGGCGAGAGATCTCAATGGTCACAGCGAGCCGAGCTCAGCTCCGATTGGTCTCGATCACTTTGCCGACTCATGATAAACCTTCAAAGGAAAAACCTGAGGATAAGCCTTCAAAGCTGAAGTAAAGGGGGTCCTGAGGCATTAACTTCAATACGGTAGATTGTTTTAAGTCAAGATCTGATCTGATACTGATTTTTGTGCCTATATGAGGCATATTCTTATCTCATGCCTATAAGTGCACTTTCACACTTTAATATTTTTATTTAATTTATATTTCCATAACAAATTGGAAATATTGAGTTTTATTTTATTTCTACGTCTCAAATTCGTGCTTGTGTTGTTCTTTCCTATTTCTCCTGAAAGAATCTGTGAATGCTCCCAGTCATCCAGGTCATGGTGAAACAAAAGGCGTTTAAAAAAAAAAGGCAACTGGACCTGTGGTTGAGTTCTGAGAAGACGTTTCGCCGCTCATCTGAAGAGCTTCTGCAGTTCTAAGACACTGATGGAAGGTTGAGGTTTAAATAGGAAACTCTGTGGGTAAAAACCCATCAGGAAACTTGCTTGACTTGGTTCTTACAGAAACAAGTCAAGAATGTTTTCTGATCTTTCTGATTGTCACATTTATCCTGACAGAGAAAACAGCTCGGAAAAATCACGTAGCGTGTAATTATAGTCGGGCCAGAAATGTTAGTCGCTCGGTAAACAGCTGGTAATATCAAATATAATTTCAAACCAATACAGATCAATGTGATGAAAAAATGAAAAAAATGCATTTTCACTCATATTCTCCATTTTAAATTTGGTAATTTCACAAATGCACAAAAAAAAGTGTATAAAATCACAATAACTGAGCAGTAATGGAATATAATGTCCACTGTAATCTTTTAGGACCCCAATGCACTCATGGCAAAACACATAGGTTTGACATATGAACTTGATGTTAAAATATATTAAAAGTATATATATAGTATATATACACTCCAGACAGGGTTAGACACAAGGTTTCCTTGTCTACATTTAGGAGTCGAAAAGACACATTTTTGACTCTCCTCGACCGTTGCATCCAAGGTCTGAAACACTGTAGGAATTTCTGAAATCTTGAGGGACGAGTCGCCCTCTGCACCTCCGCAATTCGATTCAGTTCAGCTCAGGCGGGCGGGACCACAGGCTGGGCCACTCGGGGCTTGGTTCTGGGCCGCGTGTGGCCCACGGGCCGCTAATTGAATAGACTTGGTCTGCAGTACGCTCCCAAACATCGTAGCGTGATGGCACTGGGGGCTGCAGCACATTCATCAGAGCAGAATTCCTTGTATTTCACAAAGCGCCATGATACAACATCCCCAAGGTGAAAGTAGTTCCAGCCCAGTGGCATCACAATAGCACATCAAGGACGGGCTCACATCAAGATTCAAAAGGTACTTAGGTATCTTCTGCTTGGGTGATTTAAAATGATAAGAGACTTTTATCAATGCTATCCCCATAACCATAAACATATGTTCGAGGGACACGAGAGAGCTGCAGAATATCTCAGGGCAGCTGTGTAGGAAAAGTGGGTTTTCGTGCCCATGGAGGTCTAATGCCAGATTAACTCCCGGAAGGATTCATTAGTCTACCTGGCCAAAGGGCAAACTGCATATGGACTGTGCCATCTGGTGCATCTCATGACCACTATTGCCAACATTTATAAAGTGAGGACGTACTTTGCCAGAGCTCCACAGCAAACAAGCCAACAGATCATGGAAGTCAAGAGGAAAAAATGCACTATTCACCCATGCAGAGGATTCACATAAATATGTAGTGATGCAGTAAATGAAATTAACTCCTGCAGAGTGTGGAGGCATGTCTGTGCTCCGAGTGGGTGCGATTCATTCCAAGTTAGTTCCCCTGAAAACAATTCTCTAAAAAGAGTGTCTGTATAGTAAGTATTATGCAAGTAACCTACATTTAGATTCAAATCAGGATTTGTTTTTATCTGCTTCCAAGAGATCCTCCACCGCTGCCTGTTAGTGGGGGTTTCACACCACGGCAGAGATGTGCTCAGCAACTGGGAAGCACCGTCCTGAATGAATCACATTTATTATCATCGATCTCGCACCAGATTCCCGCCCCAGCCTCATTCAGAACTGCCGCTGCTATATTGCCTCTTCGCTGTTCTTATGGCCCGGCTGCCACGAAGCGCCAATGTGCAGAGAGACTCATTGCTTTCAAATGAGGGCACAAGCCTTTAGAAACGGCCCCATGCTCTTGACATTTCCATCCACCAACTCGGTTAACTTGAGCCCGATCTCCTACGATAGCCACAATTCAATTTATTTTGAACTCAGTTTCATGTTGTTGCTTTTTAGCACTTTTTTTCCCCCCATCCCTTTCTCTGCGACGCGAGGTTTACACGTCTAGGCATGGAGTGCCAACCAGTGCACACATATGGGGCAAAAACATCATGCAGCGCAGTCAAAAGCCAAGGGAGACATTTAATTACTGCAGCCGACTGAGGTGGAAGTGGTTTTCAGTCATTTTATTTCGTGTCAGGTGGCGCAGATTTAAGAATTAATTGTATTTTACATCATTCAGTAAGTATAAAATATAGTTGTCTAAGTGTAAACTTAAAAGTACCTTGAAATTGTACAAATATACTCAATTATTTAATGTTTTCATATTAACATTTTCATGAATTTGAATTAGTTTAGTACCCTTTAGTACTCTCATTCCTTATTTTCTGAAGGCAATGCCTTCATATTAGGGATATATTTATAGTGCATATTACTATTGCATCCTTTCATCTTTATTATCACAGTCAGTATTTCTACAAAGTCTTACGTAACACTGAAGCAGCCCAAGCACGGTCAGAAAATCTTATTTCATCGTAGGTATTTTTCCTGAAAGGGCCCGCGACGTCCCCTCCCCCTTCCGTGCGTCCGCAGAAAATAAAGGTTATTCAAGTCATTAAAAAGCAACAGCGAGCTTCAAAACTAAATCAATAAATATCGGGTTGAAGACAACTACTCTGGCAAAGTCTAGACTTTTTGTAAATGACAGTCCCCGACAGTGGCGGTCATTGTCTTTCTAACCTTTCTCCCTCTCTCGCTCGACTCTCTCCAGACTAAATGGCTCGAGCCGAGTTCAGCACGCTGTGCAGTAATAGCTAAAATGCTGCCTGAGCTTCCCTGTGAAAGGTTGACACCTCTATCTTTGAGATCTATTGACTCAGGTATAGCTTAGGCCCCTCTCGCATCTGGGCCACGACTGTACCTTTCTTTATTTGGGCTGCAGCACTTTTAAAGAGCCCTTTATTCAGCTGACATGACCTAGATTAGAGGGCAAAGGGAGCTCAATCACACTCGTGAATAGAATTAAGGGTTGCTGAATGACGGAGGATTAGATGAACACCATGAAAGGATAAAAAAAAAATATCTCTGAGCGAAATAAGTCGCTGTTGTGGTTTTAATACACCAGATGATACATTAACTTTGAAAATTAGCATTATGAAAGATTCCTGCAATCAAATGCGTTCTGGATGTAATGGGGCACATTTTTCCTCTAAACTGTCTGAGTCATATTTAAAATGCACGGCGAAATTGGGCTACCAACTGTTAGATGAATCTCTGGGTGCTTTTCACATTCTGTGATAAACGACGTTATGCATAAACTCACCTTTTGCAGGCCACGCTCAAAACAGGAGCTTTTTTTTTTTTTTTTACAAAACGAGGAGCACTGGCCATGACCACATATTTGGTGATGAGGTGGAGCCTATTCAGTACATATTTTTATAAAATAAATAGTAGTTATATTTTGTATGTTAGATATGTTTACGGCAGTTGCACGGCCACCGTACTGGTGCACAAGTTTGAAATATATATTTTAGTCTGTGTATTATTTGAATAGCTTAATATTGAATGCAAAATTATAGTAGTAATGATGTATATATATATAAACAGCACTAGGTCGAGTATGATATAGAACACATATAATGAGTAGGGGTTCCCTACGTAATCTCTCCATCAGTTTAATGTTCCCCTGATGTAACTGTTAATAAGATAAAGTTGGAAAGTATTTATTTATATTTTTTCCTCATTGTTTCAGTTTCAGTTCAGGACATCTTTGTCATATCCTTATTATACACTTACAGCATGAATCTTTAGACTGCTGGTTGGACCAAACTAGTAATCTGTTTTAATTAAAGAGGATGATTGTCACTACTTTCTGACTCAAAATAGAGCGAGCAACCCCGCCGACTATCACATCTGTCTTACCATAAAAAGATTCTAAAAAATACAGGTTGCTTTAAGAAGTCAACCTAATTCAGTACATTTTCGTGTGTGAGAAACCAGTTTGCTTTCCAGGCCCCTTAAAAAGTGAGAAGATGATCAATGATTATTATTGTTGTGATGGAATAACCCGCGAAATAATGTGCATTTAAGCGTTTTTACAAGCAAGTTTGCGCATCCTTCCTGGGGTGTTATTACTTGTCAACAGAAATCCACAAACTGGAAGTAAACCCAATTACGATGTTAAATCACATCTGCCTGCATGTTGAAGTGGGAAAAATGCATCAAGCTCGATTGATCTTACTGCTGCTCTGCCATCTGGATCTCCTCTCCATCACCCAAATCACCCACTTTCAACCATTTCCACTGGGGCTTGAGGCCCAAATTGAATATGTCCAAACAAGATGACACAGATAATTCCCACAATTCGCTCCAACCATATGTTACCTTACTTTGCCTCTGCTAAAAGATTCCCCAACTTTCGAATAACTTAAAACGGTTGGAAAAATCGCGTGATTGTAAGCTAAAGATCAATATACAGCTCACGGAGCGGCGCGAAGCACAAAAGGTAAGGTGCTCTGAGTCTTTCTTCAAGCTCATAATTTCATAGCACTCATGTCAATCTGATGTCAGCTGCGGTCCCCTTTTAGCCCGAACACTTTGCGTGCCTGACAAATGAAAGCCGCGTAGGCATCCATAACCACACACCGAACGTATATAAAGCGGTGAACACTGTTGTGTTGGCGCATATCTTGTGCCACCATTGATGTAAGCTGACAGCGTGGCAGGCAGATAATAAGGAAACAGAAGAGTTAATTACATCTACAGTATGTTCAACATGTCTCTAATCAGAGAGCTGGATGTGCCTACACAATTCAGAGTTTTTTTATTTAAATCCCAAAGGAATGTGTGCACTCGACCCAGTCTCATGTCAAAATGGGCTGGTTTACTATATGTATTTATATATTTCACACTTATTTTTTTTTTTTTCCGATTTCCCTCAAAACATTGTTTGCTGCATCCCCCCTCCTCACCCACAACGATAAGAGCGGGAACTATTTCCATTTCGCACAATGCCGATCGGCACAAGCCGGGTTCCTGTGCAGAAAAACCAGTTGGGATGAATTGGAAGCTATTACTGAGCTGGGGGGAAAAAGCAGTATCTCAAATCGGAGGAAATGGCCATGAACTGTAGACCATGTGTGAAAAGAAAAGCCCATTCTGTTTCACAGAAACACCACACTATTGACACGCACAATGAGCAGAAGACACAGTTTTCGAGCTACAAAAGCCTCTTTGTAAAAGTTATCCATAGCTAAACAGCATAATACTGCAAAATAAATAATAATAAACACCATCAACAACTGAAGGAAAGCTCATGGAAATCCATAATGAATTCAGCGGAGGTGGAAGATAGTTGCATAAGTAATAATTAAAATGAGTCTTTTTTGTCTTCATGTCAAATGCGATGCAGGGAAGACGAGGGAAACAGCTTGCAAGCATGGCAACATGGCTGTGTGATTGCAGGGTTGTTCATGTAAAGGTTTAAAACACTGTGCATGACAATATAACTACTTTGCTTTTGTGATGTGAAGCATCTGAGTTTGTTTGATTTTCAGGCATTTGCAGCATTTTTGTTTGCAGATATTAATACATTCAGGAAACTGAAATCACATTTATGCAGGTATATATATATATATATTAATTTGACTGTTTGTGATGATTTCTTTAGAGCAAGTGAAATGCTACGTGTCTGTACGTCAAACTTCACAGGGTTTGGATCGTTGCTGCCTTCAATGACATTCATGAGCCTGGTTACAACGTAGGAGGTCGTGTACAAATGGACATAAGAAAAAAAATAAGACCTGATGCAGCTAAATTACTTCATATTAACTTATCTTCCCCCTCCATCATTTCTGGAAAAGTCAGAAATGGTGGAGGGAGATGATTAGTGGCGGTGGAATGCAGTGGTAGGCCATCAGGGCCAGAAAAGCCTTCTCTGATGGCCTAAACTTTATCAAAATTACTGACTTACATTTTAATATGTTCCCATTAATCTTAGTAAATTATTCCCAATAGCCTATTATTTTCATTTTATGGCTTGCCTGTCTGTCAGCTGCGGCGCTTCTGGCTGTGTAACTCTGCGTTAGAGCTTTTATCCAATCATATTTCAGCAGTCATGTGTTGCCGGAGTCAAAGAAATCCGCCGGGGCATTCGCAATTATACACACATTGTAATAACCCCGTTCCTTTTACCAATCATTTGCATCCTGCAATCCTCATATGGGGACAGGGTTGTTGCAGCTTATTCTGCTTCATTTTTATACCTGTCGTCCTCACAAGTGGACAACTTTGTCTACAATCTATCGGTAGAAAAGGACCAATTCACTAAATAATGCACGAACATAATAGTAGGCATTTATTCATTTGGGACAAAAGAGGACAAGGTTCAAAACCTCATCAAGTTTTACAGTTGAAACTTATTTATTTGTGCTTATTAGCTTTTTCACGAGCTACAAAGTTGCTAACTAGCAAGTAGGGTTTGAAGACATTGGGATTTCATTGTTTGTAATTCTGTCTTTGCACAACCATGTTCAGGTATTGAAATAAATAGTTTTACACATGACTTTATTGTATTAATAAAAATAATGAAATAATCCCAGTGTCCACACGGGAGGACATTGTTCTTTTCAAAAACTACTTCCTGTTCAAAGATAGTGCTTAGTTTTTATATGTCTTAGGTCCCAAATACATAGGAGAAATTAAAAATGCATACCAAACATAAGCTCTGGTCTTGGGAGGTTAGGCCAAGCTAGCGGTTCGTGTTCACCTGTTGCGAGCTTGTCTATTTGATGAACTCACGATGGCGAAGGAGGAGACGGTTTTGATTTGGTTGGAGATCTTCTCAGAGAGACATTTCTACGGTGGACTTTTCAGGAAATATTGTGAGGATAGGAAGCCTAATACTAGCTAGAATGAGCCAGTCGGAGAAACTTTAACGAGAGTGACTATGAGCGCTACTCTTGGTTGACAGGCTCAGAGTAGAATTCTAAATTGTTTCTTAGTTTGTTCTGGTGAGTAAAATGATTATTATATGCAACTTTTGCGTATATTTTTGTCATGTTATTGGGTAAACGTGGATACTTCTGCTGGATTTTACAAATGGGGCTTCTAAATGTGTTTTGCCTGAGATCTCGACACAAGGGATTGTAACATTTAATGACATAAACATTGATGGATTTTGTAGGAGTGGCATCATAACGATCGCATTTAGAAGTGAACTATCTCCAAACAGCATTAAATACCAAACAATCCATGTCTGAGGCTACTGTACATGTTGCTGCAGACTTTTTGTCCCTTGCAAACCAAAATTACGATGCTTCTCCACTTTACCCAAGTGCAATGTAAGCTGCAATGAAATGAGCATCTAAAACTGTAATAACAAAGCCTTTTCTATGATTACATACTGCACTGCACAATCACAAATGCACTGCAGTGAAGTTTCAGCCATATGTTCAGAGTCATATTTAACGACAACTCATCAGTATTTGGATTAAAAAACATATAATCCGGTCGATCTGCTTTAAACATCTCTTACATAATTCCACCAGTTATCCTGTGGTTACGCAGAGGGCGATATAGGAATCCCACTACTGCGAGAATATAAAGTCATTTCTAAGGGACAGAACTGTTATGGGAACTGCTTTGGCTAAAAGATTCACCTTAAAGTGGTAATAAAACCTCAAAATACTCGCTGAATACCGCCTTCCAAGGTAACATCTTCTAATTCTGACAGTGGCTTCTTCACAGAGATGAAATGTGCCGCGACTAGTGAATAAATCCTCCATAAGCTGCATTTACCAAAATTTCCCTTTGAGGGAAGCAGAAATTATTCCAAGCAGTGGATAAATATGTGAAAATATATATATTTCGGTAACTGTAGGTAACTTTTAAATATATCAATCTAATGCAGTCTAATTTATATGGTTGCAAAATACGCTATTTCTTTCACATTAATTCTGCATCTCAACTTATTTTAAGTGCCTCTTGCATTAAAGCTTAAGTGAGCATTTCTGCAGTTCCCTGGCTACATACCTAGTATGCGGAACCAGCATGCACTGGGAGGCTCCTGCATTAAATGTCAAAGGTAAGGCATAGTACAAGTCAAGCACTTGAGTGCGTCTTAAGGGCACAAGCTTCAGTCATGCATTCAATCTATTAAAGTAGACCTAGAATATACTGTATGGTCTCATGCCTCCGTCATGGCTAATGTCTGTGACCAATTTTCCAAACACAATTTACAGGGAGGAAATAAAGAACATAATAGCATACGAATTTCTAAATCACACCCATGAGAAGGAGGAGGAGTGTAGCGCACAGCCTTGCAAAATGTTTTGGAAATACACAAGTCCCCGGCTTCTAGGAGCTTATTTTTATCCTCTTTTGACCCTTACTGTACATTGGGAAGTTCACAAAGATAAGGAGCTGTGCACATCACAGTCAAACCAAGCCATCAAAATCAACAGGGAAACACACACAGCTGACTGACACTACATGCAGTGTCTGCAAGACTCCAATGCATGATTATTTAAACATAGCAGGGCTATTACTTATCGTAAGAGTATTCAATGATTAACTGAACACGATTTTACCCAATTAAAGATTCATTAAAACAAGAGGAAAATGGGGAATTGGCATCAAATACATTTACTGAACCATAAAAAAATCTGCATTATTTGAATTTGGTTACCCTGTCCCTACTTTCGCTGTCATTATTCAATTAATGGTCAAACTGATTTATTTGATTCGCTTCATAAATTAAATGAGGCTAAACATCCACGGTTCTCAACTGGTTCTGCAGAAGAGCAGAAAAAAAAATCGCATCATAAAATAAGATTTATTTAAGGACAAGTACGGCTGCATGGTCAGAGATGTTGCTCTGCTCACTGTAAATCCCTGTGGTAAATCACCGTGGATAATGTGGCAGGGAAGCATCGTAAAATGAGGAAAGGGGTCTTATTGAAAACAACAAAGCAAGTCGTGCCACCAACTGTGCCCCACCTCTGAAACACTGCTGTAATCACATGAGGAAGTTCAATGTTAGGTTTACACTGGCGCCCTAATGCCGCTTCGTGGAAACAGCCCCAAACTTACTCTCTGACTCTGATAGACACTGTCACCTACTCTCTACACTTCTACTTTAAGTTTCACTGTAAAAATACAGACGTTTATAATCTTGACCAGAATTTGATGTCCAGTTGAATCAAGTATCAAGTTGGGTCAAATTCGGTTTAGATACAGGATGAAAATGGTAGAATCCACACAATTACTACAGCAAAACCAACACAACCAAGAGTCAAGAAGCGCTTGCGTCACTGGTCTGTACATCAATCAGCCATAACATTATGACCATTATGATTACGTCCTAACAGCTGTGACTCATCAGAGAACAGACATTGGCCTTCTGAGGGTGTCCATACACCACAGGACACCTTCAGCTTGGGGAGAAGCCTCTGTCCAACATCCCACAGATACTTGATCAGTTTGGGATCTAGTGAATTTGGAAGGCAGGTCAACACCTTGTCCTACTATTCATGTTTTTTTGAGTTGTTACTAAACCACTTTTATGTGTTTCTGTTTCCGGCTGCATCCTGCTGCCATCAAGGAGTCCCATTGCTATGGAGTGGGGGGTCACTGGTCTGGTCTAGGTGGGTGGTACAGGTCTAAGTAACACTAACCCTAATCCTAACACACTAATGCCGGGTCCAAAGGTTTCCCAGAAGAACAGTGAATGGTCAGTGTTATTTACTTCTCCTGTCAGTGAGATGGGTTTAATGTTGTGGCTGATCGATGTATATAAAGATGGAAGAACTTTTGGTGACCTCTTCTAAGCCAGCATGCTTCTTAATCATGCATAACTTTGAGCCTCAGTACAAAAATGCATCCCTGTACAGCCGTTATAAATTTTAAAATTAGCTTTACAGAGCAAAACGTCTTTTGAGGTTTTTGGGGAATGACTCACTTTCCACGTCAGCCTCAAGTGGCCATTCAAGGAACTGCAGCTTTTGGTGCACACACCAAGTCCAGCCCTGGACGTTTCCACTTGATCACAGGCTGTGATCAGAACTGCTGATGGCGTGTATATCTCAACTATCAATCAGTAGCTTAACGTTGGCCCATCACAACCATCGCACAAAGAACCATTCAAACGTACCGCTTGCCCTTGCCTATACGATGTTGCATTTAACTGCATTTCCAGTACAGTTCATCACACCTTCAGCACACCATTAGGATACAGAGGAAGGAGGACGAGACATACGGTAAGGTTACAGCCTTGCACTCGTGCACTGGATTCATCAAGCTAACTGGTGCATGACTCAGTCCTAAACACAACAGCTGGTGGTCTGGAAGCCCGAGGTAGAGCCCCAGGGTGTGAGATGACCAGCCCACTCATTTACCGGCTGCTTACACAGGGGACAGGAAGCAGCAGGGTTCTGGGAGCAAGAGATGTGGTTGGCTCCTTTTCAGATTCTAGCCCCCTGCAGCAGCAGCAGCAGCCAAAGAACAAGGTTGTGCCAAGAAGCCTCACAATGGCACATGTTTCTTTTGACACATGAAGGTATCCAAGGGGGGATGTAAACACTGTACCGAGTGCCTTCGACACATCAATCTCAATAAGCCTTTCCAAAATGATCTCAGCTCCTTTCCAACAGGCCTTGAATTAATAAAACTGAAACTCTGAAGGCTGGAGATATTATTTCTCAAGCCTCATCAGCATTCCCCGAACGACGATGTCTTCAAACTGGTCCTCTCCTGACATTAAGGTTATGAGGGTTTGTCACATTTGTCATGACAGCGAGGCTCCCCGGAGATGCACAATGTGGCCCCGTTCTAGTCAGCGAGGTGAGCCCAGATATCTTTTCCTGCAAGACTGCTCCACATTCTCATCAGCTCCAAGGATAGGAGATTCGAATGATATGTTGGTTCACCCCCGCTGTACTTCTTTAGTTCCAGATGAATTCCAATGTCATCCTTTAGCGCTTTGAAAGTTGCACGTCCAACATGCCTCATTACAAGACAATTTTATTAGAAAGAAAAAATACAATATGCAGCACCATTATGCATGCACACAACATCTAGTTCTGTAGACCTATTATGAGCCAGTTTCATAAAAGTTTGCACAAGTAAAAGGAGCATTTTAACAGTTTTTTAAAATCTAAACTATGTTGTCAAAGATTAAAAACACTTTACAAATTTTACAATAGAATCTGTTAACCTCCATAATCATTTTGGCTCACATTGTTTACTACAAAAGAAATACACTGTATAAACTGGTCCAAAAAAGGAAATGAAGCAACGCAGTTGAAAAAAAACATAAGGAAGACCTCTGACACACAATGGAGTGTCATTATATCCCCAAAGACATTTCACTGCAAAGCCTATTATTTAATGTTATAATTAAAGCCCACAAATCTGACCCCGGGTTAAGATCAGCCCTCAACTTCTTTTTTTTTTTTTTTTTTTGCATTAACATAAAAATAATAATGATCTCCAATTAGTTTCTCCACCTCAAAGCCACAAACGGGATCACACTAAACTGGGTCATGAACTCGTGTAATCTGTATAAATTTCCTAATTTATAACTGGAACAGCATGCTCTCTGTGCATGTCTTGTCCCGGCTAACAACCGCCGCTGCTATTTAAGAACACGATTTACAACAAATCACCAGGAGTGTTTGCAAGGTTGGCGCTGTGATTTTATGTCCTCTTGTTGCTTGGTGAGCCATAATCATCTATTCACTTGAGAGATGTCATCATGCAGTTTAGACAGTCTCTCGCTCGGCCTGCCGCAGTGCTGCACAAATGAAATGATTGAATTTAAATACTACTTAACTAAACTGTGCAATATTCTACCACGACACATAAGGGGGGAATGTTTTTTTTTTTGTTTGTTTTTTTGACATGTTTGCAAATGTGAAGTGAAGGCGAACAAATGCATGTGGACACACTGTAAGTAATTTCCTGGAAATAAGAGGAGGAGTGACAACTTTACTCAAGCAGCTCACCCTGATCACAAAAACCCTCCTTACTTCAAACAAACCTTGCCAAAGACAGCCCACAAGCACCGACAAAGTCCACATTATTCCTAATGACATCCTTCTTCCATCATGTTTGGTTAAGCTTCATAACGAATATTTTTTTTCCCATTATGATATGAATTTTTAAATCAGCATACGGAGACACCATTTCAGGCCGGACCGGCACCAGACTGCATCACTGCAGGGTGTGGTGAAGATGGAAAGGTCTGAAAAATGAAGCGGCAAAGGGAGAAGATTTGTGCTAAAAAAAAATATGCCGTGTTGTTTGTTTGGCAGAGAGACACATAGATGCTGGCGAAGTTCAAGTACTAATGGCTGGATTAGCGCAGCTGGTTATAGGCTTGAACCCGTCCTTTTCTAACCTTTTGCTAAATAGAGGCCAGTTTAGTTTAGTAAAAATAGCCTAATAATGCTTCTGTACCTAACGTAATTACTGTTTTTACAATGGAACTGTGATGCAACCTCTTTTATTTTAGTAATGCACGATCACTACTAGATAATATTTTATGTTATTTTGGTGCGTGTTAGCTTGTTTGTTGGTGTAAACAGGGTGGCGCCTAAACTATGATCTCACCTAGGGCACCAACATCAGCTCTGTACACAAGAACTGACATTGACTTTCACCTAATTTTTCAATCAATGTTTTATTTATTTCTTATTTTTGTTGTTGACCTAAACATGATCTTGTCTTAAATATTCAAATTTTTGCCTCCTGCAAGTACATTTGTGGCAAAACAGTAACTATATTTAGAATGATGTTCACAAACATAAAAACACTGATGTTCTGCTGTGGCTTTGTTTGTACTAACGAAATAAATAAATAAACAAATAAATAAAAAGCTTGGATGTTGGTTCTTCTGCACTATTGATTTTGATACATCAAATCCCCCCCGCTGCTCCACCGCGGTGGAACCACCACGAGGCCTTTCAGGGGGCAGCAACCGTCTACGCTTCACAACCACTGTTGAGTGTGTTGTGCCAGTAACGCTGCTGTTGTTTGCATTTGTTGACAGGATCTGATGTTTCCATGACAAATGTTGGCACGCCGTGTTTATTTGTGCTTAATGCTTGTTTACTCCCGAGTCCCCGAGGGCCGACTTATTTAGCAAATCATCTCAGCCATGCGTACTTATCTGTGTCTGAAAAACAAAAATAAAAAGTCCCCGGTGTGAAATGTATTTGCGTCCTTGACACCTTGATATGATACACCCGCGCGGGTTTCCCCAGAGCACTGAGTGGCTCTCATCTCTCTGAGCCCCATCCCTGGCGTCAGGCTTGGGACTTCTATTCAGAGACTACCCTCCAGAGGCTAAAGGCTCCGTGGGCAAAAAAGAAAGACCATAACAATAAACACAACAGAATGCATTGGTCCTGTGACATACGTAATAAACAACGCCAGGGAAGCCACAAACGCTGGCACGGCTAGAGGGAGAAAATAAGAGTGATTAGCGAGTGTGTGTGCGGTTAACAATGGATCTGATGTGGCTTTAGGTCAAAACCAAAGGGTCTCCCCTACTTAGACATTAAAGCAGCTCTATAATCATGAATAAACACCCTCTATTTTCCCGTGTCGACAATTATGTGGCGATGAGATGCCCAATTTTCTGAACAGCATTCCTGCAGCACCCTTACCCACTGAGATAAATCCACAGGGGAAACAGTTTCCCCAGCGCAACGTATGAGTTTTCCATCCATCACCTGTGAGTTTCTTTCAGTGAAGCAAGAGACGCATTGAATGTTCATATATATATATATATATATATAGTCATATGAGTAATCCTTTCAGTTCAGATGGATTATGTTCTACTCGACTCCCTCCTTGCATCCCCGAGCTCATCCCACCTCACATACCACCGCCATTCAAGTTTTGATGTCAACACATGGTTAATCAAGGATTCCCTCCATGCCCATGTGCACCCTATTACCGGGGAAGTTTATTTCGTTGGTTATTTTCTCTTTGCGCTCTCTTCTAATCCCTAAACACAGAATCACATCCATCCTATAACTTCTTATTTTGTAGTTTCTCTCAAGGCTTGAGAGGGTAGAGTTTCTTAATCCCCCCCCCACCACCTCCATTACTGATTTAGGCCAACAGCTGATTGAAAACTGGAAGAAGAAAAAAGAAAAGTGCTATAGCAGTCTCCTACGGTAGCCAGAGGCTTTTCACACCACTCAGAAAACACCATACATGGCGCTGAGGAAGGTTCCAGGAAGCCTGCAGTCTATGTGCATTTCAGGGATGAGTGCCCGCGGAGGGTTGACGGATTCTTCGGGTCAGGACAACTGTCAGACATTCCCTTTTATCAGCCGGTGACACAGTAGGCTTCACATTCGAAATCATTTGAAAATCCCATGCACATAATCTTTCTCACCCAATAAAAAAACACTTTTTTGTAATTTTCCACCACAATAGAGACGCAAAGAGAAAGAAAGACCCACAACGCGGCGCTACACTGCTAGGAGCGCACACACACACACAGCCACGCACACACACAGTCTAATCTCCCTCACATCTCATTAACTGTTCTCTCTGAAGATGTATACAGGCTGGCAAGAGACTTATTTCCAATTTGGCAGAGCCAAGAGCATCTTAATGGGCTTTGAAAAAAATAAAATGCCCAACAGAATTTTAGATTTGCTAGGCAAAGGCTTTTACAGTGGGACTCCCACACTTTCACTAAAGGTCTGATTCAATTATTAGGAATCTGAACTTATCCCCACATTTAATTGTACGTGTCCGACAGGTAAAGTCAATTAATAATGGATCAGTGCCACAAACAGACTCCGGATAACAGACAAGCATAAATGCAGTGATTAATGGCAAAGTGTCACATATTCAGACGTTTAAAATTCCTCACGGGAATCAGCTGCTCTTAGGGAACTTTATTTTGGAATGGAGTGCATCATCTCCCCTAATCATTTCTCCTACATAACGGGAGCCTAACTATGTGTTCAGGTGAATAATCTGAAAAATTAGTTGGAACAACAACAGAAAAGTCTAAAAACATTGGCAGTCAACAAGATGCAACATATACACAGAATAAAGGAGGATGCAACTAAAACAAGGTTAGCAAATTTCAAATGTTCATTTCTCATAAGCCTAATACAGATGTTTTTTTCATCATGATTAACATACATGCATAAGTTTTACATTTTAACATACATATGTTCTCTTAATTGTCACGCAAATATTGAAAAAAACAGCTGTGCTCTAAGCATTTAAGCATCTCATTTGTAGCATCCTCGTTGCTGACTTAGTGAACAGGAATGCAATATGCACCAGTACCTTTAAATTTGCATGGCTTATTTCACGTGGGGCTGCCTCAGATGCCACTTTTACTCAGCTAACATTACAGCAGGCATTGAGGATAAGATTCTGCCTGAGACACTGTCTGCTCTCTTTAGTTCAAACGTTAAGAGTTACAACTGTGCTGCACTGAAGGTTCACAGGAATCCTGACATTCGTTCGAGTACAAACAGCAAAGATCTCTGATACCTGGGCTGTGTTTCAGGGAACTAGGGAACTTCTGCGCATCTGCAACCTGCAAACAGCCGCGCGCGCGCCGCAGCGATAAACACAGGCACTTTCGGCATCAGGAATCCACATGAGCAATCAGCTAATAACTGCTCTGTTAAGAGAAATCAAATTCTATTTTTAAAGTTGCCGCTGAAGAACCCCAGAGGTAATTGTTATTCTTGAAAAAGGAAATATACAAGAGTCTTGCAGAGCACTGCTAATGGGAACTGCTGCACGTAGAGCGGTTTTGTTTGAAAGTCGTAGAAAAGAGCCGAGTCCACCCATGAGAATCCCAACCGCTCCGTGTAAGTAGATGTTGATATTAACAGCAAAGCCGCAGAGAAAGAGCTCCGTGGCAGGGCCTGACTGAAGCATTCAGGAGCAGCTGTGTTTATGAACAAAGGGCTGACAATCAAGGCGCATTGTGTGCGTGACACTGTAACCCACAACGCCTTGACACGTGAGCGCAGGGGCGATCCTCGCAAGGCGAACCGTGCTGCCGGGGGCGAGGGTTCATCTACAGCTTGGACACGAGAGTGGAGGAAGCTCAGGCCGGTGTGTTTAATGAAGCTGTCCAACATTCTTCAGAGTCACCCCACGTGCACCAGTGTATTTCAACAACACCACTTCATCCCTGGAAGTAGGACTGGGTGGTACAACGGTTCACACTGAATACCGGTATGTTTTCTGTTTTTTTATACCGGCATTGCGTTCAGAGACACTGTTTCAGACCGTAGCGCTTACCATGGTGCCACTGTGTCACTGTGAGGCGTGGTGGAGATGGAAAGGTCAGAAAATGAAGCAACAGGACCGTGAAGACACGGAAGATCTAGTGCCAAAAAAGATGCCATGTCGGCTGTTTGGCTGTTTTTTGGTTTTAACAAAATCTGACGTGCTAACACGGGGCCATGCAAACCCGTTTCCCTACTAGTGTGGAATTTTTCTACAATATTTACTCATCATGACGTTAAAATAGGCCACATTAGTCCATTAATTCCTCTCTCAACCAGTAGAAAGTGTTGTGAACGCCCGATAATGCATGAAAAAATAAAAGACGTGATGCTGTCAGAATTTTGAAAAATACAGTATTGAAAAATACACCTTTGGTCATAGCGCCCAGCCCTACCAGGAATCTTCTCCGTGCAAATAATCATGGCCCTCTTCCAAGAGACCCCTTACTGCAGGAAAAACTAAAGCATGTATCTATACCGTGCACCGCCTGCATCGCTTAAGAGTCCTTAAGCAAAACGAGAAAGTATCAGTCCTCAATCAATGAGGAGGATATTACGGTTGACCTCTATCCAAGTCAGCCAGCTCTGCCAATTTACCTAATGTCTGCATCAGTGCCAAACTGATATTTCAATCCCAGAATAAAAGCACGTCTAATGACAGCTTGCCAAGCGCAACAGTGAGCAAGACAGAAGTGTTATACTGCTGAGAGTGTACTACACCACTTCACGGTGATGCCACACACACACACACACACACGTAAATCTGACTGTCTCGAAAGCAGCGGGATACTGTTCACAAATTTGTTTCTACTTCATATAACATTTGGCATTGTGAAGGGTTTTTATTAGTCCAGTCCACTCCATCATTGAGAAAAAAAACAAAAACATATTTGGGTATTTAAACACTGAGCAACAGCCTGCTCGAACGGAGGCTTTCTGCTCTTATCGGCTCGGCTTCAACGCGCTCTGGGTGTGTTTTATGACCATGAAGAACTAGACTTTAAACAGATAAGAAAACTCCCACCTTGAATTTTGATCAACAAACTCAAAAATGTGTTCAAATTTTATTACCCCTTTCAGACTTAATGGGATTAAAGCGCAGATTCAACAGTAATCACCCCGTTAAATTTGAAAACTGATGCAAACAAATGTGTTTGTCGCCTCTTAAATAACGCAGCCCGGCTCATCAGCGGCAGCGGGCTGTCAAAATAATTAGCTTATGCAAATGAAAGCTTACAACCGGAGGTAGCCATCTTTGCAGAAGCGTCACACCTGTGTGTTTTGAAACTGGCGGCGTAGCCGTCGCATGACACGGCAAGCGATGAAGGGATGAGCGGAAACGCCGCTCGCGGAGCACACCGCACGTTCGTATTAGCGCAGCTAATTAGGCATAATTGAGTGCTTTCTGCTACCACGTCTCCCGAGGCCCATATCTAACCTCTGTTGTATTCACGCAAAGGTTATTTGGAGACAACAATATGCAATTACACATAGTGTACGGGCTGTACATGAACTGTAATAAGGATCTGATCATGCTGCAAAAAAAATATATTTAAACTTCAAACCAACAGACCTCTGTGTTTGACTTTAACATCATGAAAATTCCAAACACATGAGAAACGTGAGATAAACCAATACCGAGGACTCTGGCCTGTCCAGACCAAATATTTCAAACTCATTTATAAAACACTGTCGGACACAATCTGAATTCTCCTTGTGATAAACTGAAGCAGGTCCAACTGGGATGTGGAGGGCCAACAAAAACTCTGTGGTCGAACACTGGGAAACTGAATGATTTCCACTCCTTTAAAGAGATGTCAAACTAAATAAATCCAGCTGCACACGAGTTCAGAACCCTCACGCCGAACACGTCGACATAATCGAATGTGACTGAATGAATAATCCCAACACATACGAGATAATCAAAAGATTGTGAAATGAACCATCATCCTGTTTCACCTTTAGATGTGTTGGGCAATGACAGAATTCGTGATGTGCCCAAAAAATATTGAACCACTTCAGATACTTGGAGCCTTTGTTCACAGCTGGTTTCGATCACAAACTGACAAAAAAGAAAAAAAAAATGGGGGGCAAGAAGGGGTTTTTCTACCAGATACAGTGATATGAAGGCAATGAAGAAGAATAGCACCGCTGTTTTATTGGGTACATTATATAAGTCGACACGGTGTATAAGAAAAGGTCACAGACACTTTTACTTTCTCAGGAGACACAGCTGTCAGAAACAAGCTGCAGACGTTATTTCTTCTGCTCTGTAATGTGCTGGGGCAGCAGGGTGAGGACAGTCGATGCCAACGGACTCTTATCGGGGAAAGCTCGCTCCATTCTGGGGGTGGAGCTGGAGTCTCTGTCGGGGAGGAGGACGACTGAGAAACCTTCTCAGAATTTAGAACGGTGCGTCTTTTAAATAACCCCTGCACGGAGTCAGACTGGAGTCGCACCGGAGCACATTCAGCTGTAGACTACTGAGGACCACCTCAGAACTCAACAGGAGGTCTCTCCTACCAATAGCTGTTAAAGTGTGTAACTCCCACCCCTTCAGTTATGTGAAGAGCTGGATCTAGGATAACTGACTCTAAAAATTATGCAATTTTTTATTCCAGACGGGGACAAGGTGTGATTTTCTTTCCCTCCCCCTCCCCAGTTTGTTTTTTGTATGTGTTAATTCCACAACTGGATTTCATCTGGGAAGTCTGGTGGTGTCTGCTGATAGGTCGGTGCAGCCCAAGATTGGCCAATTATGACCCAGGGCCTGGACGAAAAGGGATCCAGCCTCGGGATCTACTCTCTGCTGCTGCTTACCTGCCTAGTTTTGGAACACTCCAATATATCTTTCTTTAATTTTTATGGAAATTTATTCAGTTTAATGTCTCATTTTACTCTTAAGTCAAAAAATTTTTTTTTAAAAAAAATCATGGACTCAATATATATCTCAAAATATATTCTTAACTTTGGAGCCACCGATTATAATACTTCTGATTATACCATGTTTTAGATAAGATCGTTACACCTTTTTTTTTGTTGCTTTCAACTTCATCCAACTTCATTTATTTGGCACGACCACCTGGTCCAGTTGTCCCCCGCTGCGTGAGCTTCGAGCCGTTTTTCAGTTACCTTTGTGTTAAAATAAATCCTGTTAAGTTTCCCTCACATCCAGACTTCAGTGACCGTCCTATGTTCGTTCCTAAATTCCCCCTGGACGCATCTAAGGGCGTGACAACCATATGCAATGTTTTTTCAACATCATGTTCAATAGCAATCTGCAATACCACTGTAATTTGTTAATAGGTAGTGCTATACTGATACGCTGCTCTTCACTGCTGCAGCTAAAACGACGTACAATGTCGACTAGTCCACCAGGAACTAAATCTGATGTATTTTGCTTATAATTCTTATTTTTTCATCGTTTCTGCATTGTGTACTGTTATTTGCTCTGTAAGAGTCCTCCGGCACAAGACTTTCCTTTGGGATTATCAAACCTCTATCAAATCTTATCTGAAGTGCTCACTTTTTTTTGTACTTTTTATAAATTCAGTGTAAGTCGCTGCAGAAAGCAAATCAACAGAAGCTTCTACCCTCGAGCTGTTGCCTCCCTCACACACATTAGTGCAATAGCCCCCATACCTGTTCCCTGCCCTACCTGCACTGATACTACTGACGAATTTGCACTATTGTTATGTATTATTTCTCCTCATTGTGTGACACAGTTGTTTTTCTACATTACTGTTTTACAAAGCCATATCAGTTTACTGCTTTATATCAACGTCCCTTTAATTCACCACTGTTATTAATCGCATTCATCTCATTCATACATTTTACGTGTATGCGTTGTAGTTTTTCATTGTGTGATTCCTCTGTAATTGTTGATCTTTATGCTGCAGCAGCTTTTATTTTTATTGCTTCTGATCCTGCTGAACTGCATTTCATCGTTTGTTCTTTTAACCGGACGATGACAATAAAAACTTCTTATTAAACTTTTTCAGATTTCACTGCAACTCCTGGACCGATCGCTTTACTTTTGTCTTCTGAACACAGTCATTTTACAGATTCAGATCAACACAACGCTGGCGTAGAGTTACACGCACGTCCAACCGCTAAAAAATCCATCAGATTCCCATCACGCCAAACCAAGTTTAAACCAAAGAAGGCGGCTGTAAGATCATTACTGCCCGACACTGCCAATTACCAACAGAGTATCTCTGTTTTGTCTGTAAGAGGCAATAGAGGGATTAACTTCAGGCCTCTCTGCTTCTCCTCTTTCCTCTCATGAAGCAGACTATGTTTACTGCCTAATCTCTTTTCTTGCTTTGGCCATAAATGTGATTACCACCACACAAGAGATAATAAAATCCCATATCTCGGCTGTACCAAAGAGCATGAATTAAAACCTAAGCTCCAGCCTTGAGGAATATCTAAGGGGAAATAAAATTAAAAAAAAAAAAAAAAAAAAAAAAAATCCACAGCAAAAAGGAGTACTTCATGTTGAGTGCACAGAGCCCCCTACTGGTAAACACTCTTCACTATTTAGCCAAATCCAACACAACAAGCTCCATGATCTTCTGTTGAATATGAGCAACAGGTATGCAGCCACTTTGGAAACATTCTTGTGCCGCTGTTTGAAAGTCAGTCGCGTTTAAGAAGCTGCTTTGTCAAACGAACTCAAATGCTGCAGATAAATAAATAGATAAGGTCTCACACATGAGTACAGCATGACCGTAGATCTCACCTGATGCCAAATTTCCCCCTTTTTTTGAGCAGAGGAGCACCTCTCTTTATTGATCAAAGGAGCAAAAGGTGCAATTGGGGATTCTCGTGGTGTCAGTTTTGCTTCTGAAATGCAACATTTTAAACAACCACTTATGGGTGATTACACCACATGCTGTGATCCTTAGTTAAAAAACATGAACATGAGTGATGTAGCTGCGCAGGTGGATCACTTCAGAGGTTTTCCTGGACATTAGACTCAGTGTTTGGCGTGAACTTGATGGGGAGATGATGAATGGAAGGCAGCTTGCAGTGATTCATCGCAGGGAACGTAGACATGGAAGGAATCACTGACCTTTAAATATATATATACAACACACACACACACATATAAAAGGTCCCTTTCTGCCACCATGCACTGGGTTTAACAAACACAGCCAGGCTGTAGGAAATAAAAAAATAAAAAATAAAAGACCGGATGCGTTTAGATTTAATCCAGACAAAATCTTTGGCAAACTCCGTGTCATGGAGCGGGACATATTGCAAAAAAAAAAAAAAAGGCTTCTGATTTTTAAAAATCTTCTCCGCTCAGTTTGAATTTTAGACTGAACCCGAACGATTGAAGTGTGTATGTATAAGGACCAAACAGATGCCCTGAGGTTTGAGTAAGCTCACACAGTTCAGTATGAATTTGTTTAATCTGAGGAGAAAACGAGACATTACACGTGGCGAATTGGCCCCGAAACGCAGCCGATGATTTGTCACTTTCGCCTACCTGATATTTCCTGATGAGGTGCATTGACGAGGCTGAATCCTTTAGCGTTATAAGCTTGCCTAACCTCGCTACAGCTCCGCGCTTTGCTTTCACCACCAGATGACAGGGACAGCACCGACAGAGTACATAAGGCGACTTGCAGTCTCCACATCGCATACATCAGTGAAAAATCCTTGATGGGGTTTGTCAAGAGAAAAGCGAGCTCCGCCAGAATAAAAGAAATCCAAAGGGCTGATTGAAAAGATTCCCCCCCAGCTGAGCGCGATCTCAGATGTTCATTGACAAAATATTGCCTCCTCACTTCAGATACTGGTGCGTCCACCTCATCTTCCCTCCGAAAAGAAAAGAAAAAAAAAGAGCCCGGCGAGTGCGACAGCTCCAAAGAAAAAAAAATTTTTTAAAATCCTCGCGAAGAAGCTACCTGGTTGCTCAGCGTGCCAACAACTTCTCCCGCACACACAGCTGCTCTGCGCCGATGTCAGTGTGAGAAAGGCGAAATGAAACGGAGACGCACGCTGCACAGCGAGCAGAGCGCACAAGGGCAGGGCAAAACATGGAGTGGAGTGGCTGCGACTTCAGCAGCTCGCTTCCAGGGGCGCGCAATGTCCTCTGCCTTCATGCATCCTTGGAAATGCACACCATAGCACACCAGTGCGGGCAAGGCGCATCTTGGAGGCGCGGGGGGGCCACGGGGGGTGGTGGTGTGGGCGGAGCGGGGAGTGACACATTGACCAGACGCCGGAGGTAATTTTCTTTTTAATGTCACCAGTCTGCAGCTTGTTCCCAAACACACAGAACCTCTTCGTGTCATTTAATAAAGCTGAACGACGGGTGTGATAATATAAAAAGATTCAAGACTCCTCTGGAGCAGGACGCAAGATATATCACGTTTTTTTTTGTTTGTTTTTTGAGTTTGCATCATCTTGCATTGACGGGCATTCATTTCCTGGAGATAAACTCCAACCTAAACCTGATCTCAGGCTAACCTTGGAGTCTTATTAGTAAAAGTGTTGCGTTCACGGACCGAATGAGTCTACAGGTGTACACAAAACTGAACCTTTAACCTTTACGTGCCTGTTTTGAATATTTAATATCTAATCATTAGGTCCGATCACAAGTTTTTGCACGAGCCGTCTGAAAGAACTCCTTGCCAGCAGCCTCCCCTTTCCCTGGTGTCGCCTCCATCGCTCACATATTTGTGGTGTTGCTCCACAGAAAACCTTAATGCTTTCATTAAAGGTGTCTTACATTTATGAAGACGGTTTGACATGTCTCGGTGGCCACGGACTGCAAAGAAATGAATCATCACACCAAAGCGTCGAAGTGCTTTTTCGTTGTCTCAATGAGGAAACTTTGTTAGAAGAGGGGGGGAGTTTTCTTATTATAATGAAGAAAATCTAACAAGAAAAATATCTTGTTATGACGTGAGATATTTTCTCTTGAGAGTGTAAAAGTAGACTGCATCTCATAATATCCCGTACAAACACCCCCGCTGTGTGTTTCTGTGTGTTTTTTCTGTCTTTTTTTTTCTATTTTTTTGAGTTGCTGCTAGCTCGTTAAAGTCAACTTTAAAATGCAATGCAAAAGTGCAATTAGCCATAAGTCAGGGTTGTGGAAAGGAAATGATCACATGTTTCACTCCTCCAGGGCTAATACAATAAAGCATTTTGCTCTTGCTAAGCATCAGACGGGGCTCTGATCAGCTCAGTATGTGGACACTGTAGGGTACTCTCCAGTGAAACAAGTTATTAAAAAATGATCAGTGCTTCAGGATGTACAGAAAGACAGAGTAAAAGGAAAAAAAAAAGAAAAGTTAAGTGTCTCGGATCTCAGACCGCTGGGGCCCCAGAGCATCTTTAAGAAAGGCATGTGTTTTCTTTTTAGTTTGTTCAAAGTAACAGTGCGCAGCCTATGGAGTCATTAAGACTTCAGTTTTCTATTAGAGTTGGGCCTAACAATTTAAAGTGGTTAATAGTGAAACCGTATACATGAATAGTCTGCTGCAAGTCTATTACTGAATGGAAATTCAGCTCCACACAGTCCCTTCACTGCCTTTACTGAGTTTGTTGTTTCCCTCCAGTTACACTTTCAAAATAAAGGTGAAGGGGTTCCACATTAGCCTTCAAAGGCTCTGCAGTCAGCCCCAGCAGCCCCTGTAATGTCGCCATTCCCACACGGTAATGAATAAATATTGAGCAGATCAATGCAAACTATTGTTTTTTTCCCGTGTATTGACTGGTAGCGTTTGATATTTTACATAATAACAAGACGCCACATTACCAGAATAATAGCTGCCTGTGCAAATTTACAGGACAAAGTCAAACACGGGTTGAAGTCTGAAATGAGTCTGCAGGAACACATGCATGAATTACTTAGCAACACTGAACGGATTCCAGATGAAGTGACCGGTTTCGTTTAGCTGGTCAGCTTCAGGAATGAAGAGTGAGGACTCCTGGCTGTCTGGTATGACTGATTCTCTTAAATGGAGTGATGGACGTGGATCTCCTCCTACAGGTGAGTGTGTGTCATCTTCCTGTGAATCTCTATGGGTCAATTAGAATTAACTGCCAGGGCTAAATCAGTGGGTATATGTCTAAGCTGTTGAGTGCAACAAACGGAGCTGGAAGAGATCTGGCAAGTAGCTATTTTGGAATATCCAGATGGAATACGTTTTCAACTTGAATATTGCCACATTCAGAATAGGGCTTGCACTGCTTTGCCATGACGCTTTAAGCATCGGGTCGACTAGTCACTGATACGTGACAATAACAGCATGGACGCCTCCATGTCAGTCCTGAAACATACTGTAACTAAAGTACTCATTTGAAAGGGCATCTACTATCTCTAGCAGAGGAACGATCCAACTCCTCTGGTCGGCAATCAATTAACAACTGCACCAGACGTCCTGCCGTACCAGAGAGAACGAGGCTGCACATCAACTATTTGATAGTTGATGGTAGATGTTCATGACCCCTAGGGGGTCCGCGGAGGCACTGCAGGGGGTCGCAAAATTGATGATTAGACGTTTTTTTTTCATATATTTTTTACATTTTCCCCCCACAAATTTAAAATTCATCAAATAAGATAATAATAATTAATAACATTAATATGAATCCAACATATTTTAGTAAAGGGATATATTGAGGCTGAATATGTTATCTTTCAGTCAGCACTTCACTCATTCAGCTGAACCTTCAAACAGAGCGCCACACTCGACCTGTCAATCTAAGCCTCCTGTACACAGTAGGCCCCGCCCCTATCGCTACTGAACCAATCACAAGGCTGCATTACATATATATATATGTATATATATATATATATATATATATACATATATATATATATGTGTATATATATATATATATATATATATATATATATATACTATCCCTTTACTTTACATATATATATATATATATATATATATATATATATACAGTTGCACGGCCACCCTACTGTTGCTGTTGCAAAATTATTTTAATAATGTATATTTATAAAGAGCATTAGGCCGAGTTTGATATAGGACACATATAGTAGGGAGGGGGGTCCCTACTTAATCTCTGCATCAGTTTGGGGGTCCTTGGCCTGAAAAACATTGAAGACCCCTGTTAGCTGCTATACATGGAGAAGACATTTTTTTAACCTGGCTACACTATCTTCCAACATGCAGTGGGGTACTATTAAATGCCACTGGTGGTGCTGAGCTGCAGCCTGTTTTTATACAGGCTATACATGTCTGCAGCTCACAGCTTGTCGCACACGAGCTGTCTGTCCTCAGCATATGTATACTTTTGTATACCTGACTGTGTAAACACCAAGGCAAGTTCCTTGTATGTACAAATGTACTTGGCAATAAACTTTTTTCTGATGCCTATGAATATCATGTTAACAAGTGTGGGAAGATATTATGCACAATTATCTCCTTAGCAACTTTGTAGTTACATTTCTGTCTATATCATTCATTTGAAAGGACTACTTCCTACATCAGGAATTTACACATTTGCTGTTGGGTATAAATTCAAACCATTCCACTGGTTCGCAAATCCCCAGAAGTCTGGCCCCGTCCTTGTGCAGTTTGCTCAGTGCACACAAGCATAAAGATGTATACACCGGCACCAAGTAGATATGAAGGGCGTGTTCAAAGGCAGCAACGATTTGAGATTAGAATTTATTATACACCAATGAAAGAATTTAAGAATACTATATTTTATTTCTAAAAATAGATCCCCACAACCCACAGGCCCTATAAAACAGAAAGGGAGACATTAGACTCTTCCTGCAGCAGGCACATCCATTTGTAGCTACTAGCATAATTCATAGATTCAGAGAAGAAACCAAAGTAAATGCACTCACCTATATCCCTACTATAATTTCTTAGCAGAAAGAACTTCAGTGGGTATCAATACAAACAAACAACCAATCTCAGGACAAAGCAAAAATTACAGCTGTTTGAAAATGAAATGAGACATACCCCAAGAACAAAAGGACCTCTGTGGACGTAAATCAGAGAGAAGATATTAATATTACTCCTCTGTGTCAGATCTGGACATTATCTCTGTGCTGCCGAGGAAGACAGATTCGGTCGTTTGTGTGATATAAATGAAATTAATTTTCCTCACATGATTCTTTTTTATGCAAGGCCTTTGTTTAATAAGATTAAGAAGAAAATCAGCTCTTGTCTATGGAGGATTGTGAGGAGAGCAACGGTGAGCGAAAATCTGACGTTCTGCGATTGTTCAGAAAAGGCTGAGGAACTTATTATCTTTTTCTGCTTTTTGAATTGTGACTAAATTAACTTCATTATTTTCTCAGCCTGTAAAGGTATTGTCTGTATTGTTCAACTTTGCTGTGTGTTAGATATAAAGCATCTTTAAAGGAAGAATTAGCCAAAAAAAAAGGATTTAATTAAAAAATACATCTGAATAATTCTAATAATGAGTATGAATGTCTCAGTGTATAAATCCTTTGGAGAAACAACAGTTAAGTAAAAATGCTTTCAATGACTTGAATTTTATGAAAACATACACATTATTCGCCGTTTTTTTCTTGTGAAATATGAATAGATTATATTGATGCTGAATAAAGTAGTGTTTCACCATACTACATACTTTCAATACAGCTTTTAAGATTCAGCCTTGTGCTATCTATAAATATACATTATTATTATAATTTTGCATTCAATATTAAGCTATTGAAATAATACACATGTTCAAATATTATTTTTTTCACTTCAAATATGTGCAACAGTAGAGTGCTGTAAACATAAACATACCTAACTGGTAAATATATGCACATGCTAATATTTCACCTGGGGACTGAATAGGCTCTTGGCCAATAGCAGGGAACCTGACAGAGTCAGTGTGTAATATGCAGCCTTGTGATTGGCTCAGCAATTAAAGGGGTGGGGCCTATGAGTACAGGAGGCTTAGACTGACAGGTCTGGGGTAGTGAAACGTGCGCTGTCGAGGCAGCTCCTGTTCAGTAAGTGTTGACTGAAAGACAACATCTTCTGCCTCTGTTTATTCCTTAACTAAAATATGTTGGATTCATGTTAATGTGTATTTGAAACACATTAAATCTGTGGGGGAAAATAAAAAAAATATATATATATATATAAAATGTCTAATCAACCAAACATTTTGCAAACCCACCTGCAGTTCCTCTGTGGTCCCCCTAGGGGGCGCGGACCCCTTGTTGAAGACTCATGCTTTACATCTTTGCAGATCATATCTGTGTTTTCAGATATGACTCACTACACAAAAAAACACTTTTTTTGTTTTTTTGTCCACGAGTTGTGTCACTACGATTTTAACTTTAGTTACAGACACCCTCAGAAGACCCATGTCCATTCTCTGATGAGTCACAACTGTTTTGGAGGCACAAGGGAAGACCTACACAATATTAGGAAGGTGGTCATAATGTTATGCCTGATCAGTGTATGCCATAGTTTTTTGCTATTTAGTTTATTTGAATGCTCCTCCCAAATGATCCCACATTGAATCATCTGATGGCAGTCAGGGTGTTTAATCTCCGTGTCTGGTGATATCTGTTCAATTATCTATTCTATTTGGGGAGGAAATGCCGGTCAGGCATGAAAGTCCCAGATCTAACGCGTCTCCGAGCTCACCGCTGGTTTCATCTGCATTGCACTGTAATAGCCCCGCGCTCAGCTAATAAGCCCTCGCTAATGAGGCCTAGAGATGATGGCCAGAAGGTGATCCTGGTAGTGGATCGATAGCTCACCATGAGGAGTCAGCACAGGGTTCATCATGACTCATACTCAGTGCACCACGGGACTGAGCGGAAGCTGAGCTCTCACCACCCAGGCCCGCAGCAGCATCACGAAAACAGTCAGACACTTGATTTCACCCCCTCATAAGTTACTAATGTTCTTTCGGTTTATTTTAAAATTGAACCTATTGTAAGACACACACACACACACCTAAAGATAGACTGGGAAGTCGATGACAATCAGTGGACTGAGGAGCTGGTCACGCGTCACCAAGAGGACAAACAGCTGACTGACGCCATAACTTTGTATGAATGGATGGATGCATGGATGGATTTAGATGTCTCTTTAATGGGTCACCATGAAAAGAAACATTAAGGAGGTTAAAAGGAGTGAAAATCTTCTCCTGCAGGTAAAAAAAATAAAAAAATAAAAGAATAAAATGCACAATGCACCATGATCAAGGAAGCATGTAACACAACAGCCTGCCAGTGCACACAGCCTGCAATGTCATGGCTGGTATGTGAGTTACACTGTAAGCAGATGAAGAATAAGGTCACTTTGTTCACATTAGCACAGCAAGCAAGGAGATGAATAATTAATCAGATATTTATAATTCATGGATTTTTAAAACAAATATGTGCAATTACTACAAAAAAAAGGTGAAACTCTTCATCAGACAGAAGACCTTGGCTTTTTTCATGCAAAAATTATCCAAGCAAAGGGCACTCAAATATATCACAGTATCATATCACAAAAAAAAATCACAACACCACCACCACCCCTTTATGCAGCCATGTCATCCAACATTTCATAGGTGATATCTGCCTTCCCAGATCCTGTAATCCCAGATACATTATCCCTAGCTTTCCCTCCCGCTCTCTGTTCCTGGAGTATCTCCACACGGAGGAGTCAGTGACACATCCAAACCATGTACTCACACCATCTCAACACACTCTTTCAGGCTCCTCGTCTTTCCTCTGAAGCTGAAGACAGAACAGCTTTGTGTATTCAGCTGCTGAAAAACTGTGAAGTTGTGAGCGGGATGCAACACGGGCTTTAGAAATAGCTCTTCCAAAATGTGAACTGTTACCTATAAAAGCGGCTTTCAATTCAGGCTCAAGGTGAAAAACAGCGACAATCTCCTACCTGACCGTACGCACGTGTCAAGTGATTGTGATGTTATTAAAAAATAAAAAAAATCTAGTGTTCATACATTGATTCATGTTGTGATACGTAACAATCAAATACCAAAGCCTTGGTAGTTATTAAAAAACGTGTTTCTGTGAAAATGCAGATGTGTCATCCAGTTTATTTTACATGAATTCGTGTCTTCTTATGGATTCGCTGACGTGCATCACGGACTCACAGCTGCACTCACACTGGCAAAATTTGGTCTTAAATTCTGAACACTGTTCGAATATTACATTTGCATACTGGCTTGACTCAAGAGTGTGAAGTGATCTAAAGAGAATCAAATATATTCCAAGAAGTCTGCACCGGCTAATGATTTCAGATGTGAAGACAGAATCAATAAACTGCATGCCGGCTCAAATGTTAAATCACAGTATGGCTGGTCCTTAATCATTTTCACACAACACGGAAAAGGTCATGTCAGTGTAGCGTCAATGCACTGTTGACATGCATTAATTAGATGAAACAGGCAGAGCCTGATCTATTATTTCAACAAATCTCTTTGTTTTGGATCAGATCCATGTTGAGAGTGACAGACATGTGAACTTGTCTGTCAGTGGAGATGGTGACCGAAAAAGTCACAAATATTCGAAGTTACACTTCATCTATTTAAATGAGATGTAGCGAATTAACATGCTGTGGTGTGACTGAGGGCTGTTTCCTCTAATTCTTAACAGAACACTTCATCTTGTCTGATACACGTTGCAACCTCGATAATTTATTTAAATGATTGCAGCGGGAGTAATTTTTATGTATCATACATAATTCAAAATAGATTCAGGTGGTTGTATTCATGGGATCCAAACTGTTTTGAGCTAATTAATGACGCCCGCAGGCCTGGTAATTAAGGATCTGAAACTTATTGTAAATAGGGTCAAAGGACTGACAGGAAACGAGGGTGAGGATAAAAAGTAATCACCCCAAAATCAAATGTTCCGCTGTCCACGATGGTGGATAATTCACAACCTGTTGATCAAGCAGATCAAGACTTTTCAGTTTGTCGTGTGTTTTTTTGTTTATGTGACGAGGAGCTTTGAAGTCACCAAAACCTTTAGCCACTTAAGAAAGATCAAGATCAGGTTTATCCACATGAGGAGCAGTAATCAACCCGTTTAGTCATGGGTCTTTAACAAGCGAGGGGATTTTAATTGAACGGAGGGTCTTTAATTGAAACTGTTAATTGGTAAATGCAATTAAGCGCATTATGTCAGTAAGTGTTTCCACTTTATGTTTGGTGCCATTTGCACATCCCTGTTTTTCTTTGTTTTTTTTTGTCACACCAAAATGTGTTGCATCTAATCTATGCTCAGTATACATTATAGTCTGCTCTTTCTGCACCATTTTGTTTTTTGTTTTTTTACTTTTTATGTTTTCTACCTCTGTCTGAACCAATAACCCACACACACGGATGAAGCTATTTGTCCCTGTTAACTTGTCACACAGATAAATGAATCTGAGCTAAAACAGACGGTTTTTATGGACTCAGCTGGGGTGTACGCTTATGCGGTAAAAAATGAACAAACCGCGACAGAGCTTAAACGCAGTTCATTCATCACTAAATGATTTTCCGTCTGTAAATTTATTTATGTGTTTTAATAATGGATAAAGGAAAATATGTCCGGTTGACATATGGCCCGACGCACCAGATCTTTAAGCTGCAGTGTATGTGTGCTTTAGGCTTTGCAGAGATCCCGAGTTAAGTCGGGGAAGGACTACTAAAGCTCTGTCCTCGGGTTTCGTAGCAGAGGGTGCACAGCCCCCCCCCTGCGAGACGTGCCTTATATTTGTCACATCAGGTGATAAATAGGTCGACTCTGACTCTGCTCATTAATGGCATGCCATGGGTGGGGAGTCGCTGATCAACTTACTGCGTCAAAATGAAGTGATAACTTGGTAAAGTGCATTTCCACCGAAGCAAATGACTAAGCCGTGGAAGCGTCTTTTGAGAGACTGCGTGAACGGGACTGAAGGCGGCTGAGCGTGGTGTAACTCCTCTTAGTGTCTGTTAGATTCTATGTATCTTCAAATAGAAATCCAGAGTCAGGATACAGTTTTGAAAAGAGTGAGGCAACCTCCGGTAATATCTTACTTGGGGAATCCCTTGCTTTTCATACATCTCCCAACACTGGTGCAGCTGGTCTGTGAAGTCTTTCTTCCTAAGACAAGACACTGTGGCAGGTTCGGTTGATGCTTTGGCGCACAGTTTTTCTCACAGCCTGTCACAATTCCCACTCGGTCCCGGTCAAATCTCCCGGGACGGTGCGCCGAACCAAACCTAGACCTTCACATAACTCAGCTTTCCATCTCACTTTATCTGTTTTCCTGTGACAACACACCAGTGCCTGTGTCTACCCCCATGCCACCCTTTTTCATCTGTCTTTTGTGGTTGGCACATGATCACTTGGAACCTGCAAAATATTGCTGTCTCGCAGTGGGCTAGGTTTTGTGAACATCAAATCATTTGTCATGTTGCTTGTGTTCGGTTTTTGCTTGTGTTAAACTGTATGTGTACGGATGGACAGTATTTGAGTCACTTTCACCTGCCATTTTGACAACTTCTTAACAGTTGCAAGTGAAGCAGAAGTTGAAACATATGTCTTTGTGTCAAAATACATCTGTAGAGAGCAGGATACGCACATTAATGACGCAACGAGGCATCTCAATATTTACTGAGGCTGCGGCAGTGCTTTATAGAAAATGAGATGTGTGTATATCTTCTGTAATAATGTGCAAGCGGAGTGTGATATCGCTGATGGTTACAAGCTGCAAGCAACGGCAGAGTTGCAATCAGGGACATCAGTGAGGACTACTGAATATCAGGAGCTCAGATTATGTATATAGGCATCCGGAGACAAAATTCAGCAACATCACTAAGTTTTCAACTTTTAGCCACATGGGCTGCATGCAATTAGGAATGACACTGTAGGTCTGTCAGGTAGGCATAACGTTATGACCACCTTCCAAATACTGTGCAGGTCTCTCTCGTGCCTCCAAAACAGTTGTGACTCATCGGAAAATGGACATGGGTCTTCTGAGGGAGTCCTATGGTGTTCCTAAACCTCCTGATACTCAAGGAGTGCCATAGTTATGGGGTGGGGGTGTCTGGTCTAGGTGGGTGCTACATGTCTAAGTAACATCCACACGAATGAATTCCAGGTCCAAAAGTTTCCCAGCAGAAACTGAACAGTCACAAAACGGTCAATGGTACTTCTCCTGTCAGTGGTCATACCGGTTATACCTGACCGGTGTAGGTTGTCTATTCAGTTTCATTCTCGACTGAAAACAACACTGACTGAACCCACCTCTTAAAAAATTCAAAAACAGTACGAGTGTAAGAAAAAAAAAAGCAGCATATCACATTTGATAACAGGCAATTTTTAAAAACTGACTGAAACAAACGATCAATTCCTAAATTAGAGGGCGATTCATTTTCTTTCAACAACTTATTGAGTAAGTGCATGTCTGGAGAGACTTGCTTGAAATTCTTGCCAAAGATCCATGATTTCCAGCAGATGTGGTGATCCCCTCGGCTTTTCCTCGAGCACCTCTATGAGTTCATGTCTGCAACTGTGGTGAATTTCTACAAAATTTTGTGCAGACGTTCCGACTCCCCTCAGGTATGTCCAAGTCTTTACTCAGTGACTGTGCTTAAACATCTGTACTTTACTTCGTTGTGTCAAGTTGTGAATGCTAATAAGCTAGGAAACATACGCGCAGCAACATCTACTAAATATGTGCATGCTATTGTGAGGATGCTAGTATATAAACGTGGCATTTACATGAAGAAAATGTAGAGCTACCAGCAAGTGAAACTAATCTAAATTTGTCTAAAATGCCAGCCAGCAGCATGGTACTGGTGCCCACGACATCAGATCCTCCTCCATTGTCTTTCTTCATGGTTGGCATGCCTTTGGAAAAATTGGAACCTAGTGTTTTAACAAGATACCAGCTTATGTTAGCATTATGAAATATTTGAGATATATTTTTTTTTTCACCTGCAATTTTCCTTACGGCATCTGGTTTAATCTGTTTTATTCTGATGATCCTGCAATGGCATTTGTTTTACTTACTTATTATTAAAGCTACCATGTATTTCTGGTCTTGCATCTGTGGGGACAGTTATTTTTTGTCACTGCAGACTTCATTTTCGTTTTAGGAAAACATTTCATGACAGCAAATGAAATGCTGATGAAGATGACGGGGTAAAATATTTCAGCTGTCATAATCATGACAAGTATGGCTTCACCTCATCTTTTATTCTCCCAGTCAGACTTCACATTCCTTTCCTTTCAGGCACTGTCACCCTGTCCTTCAGCCTTCAGCGAGGAAAAGTCTTCAGGGCATCCTCAGAATATTTTTTATCTTTTTATTTTTGTGTCTGGTTTGCCCTCTTGTCCTTTAAGACTCCGCTGTGGGTTTGGCTCAGTATTTCTCGGGAGAACTTTGTACCTTCTTCTTTAATCAACTTTTATTGTGTGAACATGTAAAACATCACACACACCCAAGCATTTACCACCATACTTCGACTGGGCTACGTTACAGCAAATTTTCCAGTTTTTTATTTAATCTTCTGAAAGTATTCTTTCTTGCATTGCTTCTAGAATGACAAGGTTGACCTTTCAGACTCTCCGAAGCTTACACCTAAAAAAAAAAGGACTCTAGATACACATTTCACCGACCGTTGCAGATGCAACAGGTTAAAAACAACCATGTATTAAGAAGATTGGTTAAACGTTGAAAGACTGCAACATTAACATTAAAATGAAAATATTTTATAAAGTCATTATGTAATAAAATGCAATTAAAGAACAAGCTACATTTCTGCATTTCTTGATCGGTGCATAGAAACCTTCTATGAATCCTTGAAAAGCTTTTTTATTAACTGGCACTGACAAGAGAAAAAGAAAATAATCATGTTTAAAGTAAAGTTACTTTGGCCACAGCCATCTTTCCACGATGATTACAAAACAATACATCTCCAGTATAACAACCAGTAATTGAGGCTGCTGCAGCACAAGAGAGGGTGTGATTTTCTACTTGTTGTGTAAAGCAAAGGAATAAACAAGGGGCATAATAAATTGCTTGCTTTCAGGATATTCTGGTTAAAGTTGTAATATTATGGATCAACAGTGGAGTTTAGATGTCAGGGAATCCACACTGGATAATACAAAGTAACTTCTGCTGAAGAAGCTAAGCTTAAGGACAAGATTATGCCTCGGCTGGTAATGCTGAGGATGCTGCTGTAAGCAATTCAAATAACCTAAGAGGGACAGATAAGAGTTTAACATCCTTGCAAGAAAAAACCCACAGAGGCCTTCTAAGTAGGCATTGTACAGACTAGTCGACTAGTCAGTTTGTCGACTTCACTGCTGAAGCATCATGTCTAATAGTCACTGATCACATGATAATATCAACATGGACGCCTCCGAAGCAAACAAACAAGCAGCGGTTCATCCATGGCGTGGAAATACTTCACTGAAGATGAAGCCCATTCTACCGTGACATGTCAATCCTGAAATACAACTAAAGTACTACTGCAATGCACACTCATCTGAAAAGTCGTACACTAACGCTAGCGGAGGAAAGGTCCAAATCCTCTCGACAGCAGTCAATTAACAACTTCACCAAACGCCCTGCGGTAACAGAGGGAATGAGGCTGCACATCAACAACTTACTGGTGGATTTAATTGTCAAAGTTATCAGACCTTTAGCTGCTATAGACAGAAAAAAGAGGCTTTTGGAGATATACCACATTTTTTAACCATTTAAACTCTTCCAATACACTGTGAAGCACTTTTAAATTCTATTGATGATGCAGATTTATATTGGCTATGCATATCTGCAGCACACAGCATAGCTATTTTCACAAGTTTATGATTAGTTCTGTTGTGTTCTCTTAGTTGACATGGTTGCTGTGTTTGTAGATCATGTTTTTTTTGTTTTTGTTTGTCCTTGATGTCAGTGAATGCACCATGAGAGATACGGAAGTTATGTTTATGGTGTTCAACCTTAAATAAACTTGCAGCAGGACAAGAATCTACTATATATCAGTGATGTCAACTCAGCTTTTGCCACATAATAGTGGACTAAAAAAATTTTAGGTTGTTCAATAAGTAACTTAAATTTCAAAAAGCTGATCTACTTGATATCACTTTGCAGATTTAAAACCTACTGTGTGTGTAATTCTACTTCTGTGCTAAAAATTGCTGCAGAGATAGACGAATTATGTCAAACAAACATCACTGCTGCTCCCTGTGGTCCAGGGGAGAAATCTACACATAATGGAAAACTGAGAAAGTGGAATAAATGTGTCTCATCTCTGCCAAGACAATTATCTCGCTCACCAGTAATGATATCACAAAGAAATGGTAACTATCCCAAAAAAACAAAGGGTTCAAAATAAGACGAAGCAAGTGAATGTGTGTTCTTCCAAATTGTGTTACAGTATCTTGGCAGAGGACATCAAGGCCGTGAATCTACAGGATCATCAACAGGAAGCATCATTCCCGAGCCAGCTAATCCAATTCCTCTGGTGCTTAATGTTTTGTATGTCACCACAGTTATCAGTGAACACCATCTAGTCTACCCTGGGCGTAGAAACACATAAACAAACAGTGCTGCAGATAGATATAAGTTATTCTAATGCTTTCAGAGGTCAGGGTTTCACAAAAGCAATCTGCAAGCGCTACTTACTGTAGATCGGAAATGGCGGCAGCAGCAAGAGATCTTGATTTGACCGTCAACTGGTCAGCACATTTTATATTTTGTGTAGCCGTTCACCTTCTGTCTTTATACAGCAGATTCAGGATTTGTATGAGGAAAAAGTCCACAAAAAAGACATTTTCACACACGGACAATTTGCCAGAGCTGCCCTTACACACATATAGACAGATTGACGGTGTCAGGTGGGTTCTCACCCACTGCAAATACAAGGTTTGCTTTAGACAAGGGGTGGCACCTGGGTAGAATGTGCAGGAGAAGGATTCATCCATAGCAATGTCCTGCTTTGGTAAAGACATATCATCACTACAAGTGTTTTGACATGTCCACAATAGCAACAAAATAGCAGGTACACAATGTGCAACAGCGTCAACTTGCCCACTGTCATTTCTCCATCCATTACCTATTCACATGCAGGCTTGGTGGACTCTGGCTTTGTGATTGGGCGCTGGCAGGATAAAGTCTGTTTTTTTTTAATGACTGGTCCAGCTCATTTGGACATTTGCATTCAGCTACACAGAGCGTTGATCAGGATGCAGTGCACGCAACGAAAACTACAAAAGAAGACTCAGGGGTGGTGTTTTTTTGTTAGCCTTTTAGAAATTTGTGTTTTTGGAGTTTTTGTGGAGTGCTGTGTCTACAGTTAAGTATCCTATAGCAACTTCTCCTAGCAAGAGGAGACCGTTCTGTTCCCCTCTCAAATTTCTAATGTCTCATTTTAGGTTGTTAAAGTCTATCTAGTGACAACAGCGAAGGTAAGGCTTCATCGCAGCATTCAGCCGGAAACGTAAATAAATAAATAAATAAATAAACACCGGTATTTTGCACATTTTCTTTTGTGACATTATGCCCCTCTGCTGCTGAGATCCCACCCAAAGGAGAACTTCCCATCCATATATAACTCATGCTAAGATATGCAGTTATAGACAGTAATTCTCTACAGATAAAGGTGTAATCTTTGCAATCAGCTGCTGAGTGTTTCACTGAAATAAATAGTGTGCAACTTACGTTAGCACAATACAGATGAAGATGTGGAAAAAGAAGAGCTAAAGCAGAGAAAGACAGAGTGAGATTAGCATTTATTTCACTATCTGCAAACATGACATGGTATAAAGTAGTTATGCAGTTATTTCTATAGGAGATTAGGCTGAAGGCAGACTTCAAATTTTAGGGACTGTTTCAACTTTACTCCTAAGAGAAAACTGTAGATATGAGTGACTCTAAGCAAAATCTGTTTTGTGGTATAATAGACTTGGTATTATATTTGAGATCTCCTCGGTGGGCCGTAACATTTATGGTTGAATGTGGTGGATTCTTTTTGGGGAGACGTCCAGAAAACTGTTAGAACATCTGTCGTGCTACTAACAAGGAATTGAATAAACAAGGTTGACATCAGATAATATTACATCTATGTAGATATTAATAACACCGTGATATATGGTTGCTAGGACACACACATACAGCGATCAGCCACAACATTAAAACCACTGACAGAAAAAGAAATAAATAACATTGACCATTTTATGAATTCAGTGCTCAACTGGGAAACTTTTGGACCTGGAATACGTCCATGTTACTTAGACATATAGGACCCCAGACCAGACCAGGCACCCCCACCCAATACTATGGAACTGACACACGCACAAAAATGCTTTAATAACAACTAAAAACTTTTAGACCAGGTCATAATGTTATGTCTGATTGGTGCATGTTGATGGTCCCTTCACAGACTGTGTCAAGAGTGCGATTAGAATAATAGCAAATTGAATAATCGAGTAAACATCTTGCATTGCAGGTTTCAGTAAATGGGCAGGTGTATATTTAGATAATTATATGTTCAGACATGCACGTCGATCTGCTCATGTATAAACACTGAGCTGTCAGTTTGCTAAAACTAATGCTGTATAATGTTCAGTTCTTGTTGTTGCTGTTTTCAAATGCTGCTGATTTAAAATTTTAATCAATTTGGAGACTGCACTTGTTGACCCGCAGACTAGACTACAGAATAAATAACAGAAACTGCTCTCTGTATAACTTGAAGTGATTCGTGTGCTTCTTCGCTAGTCTAATTTCTCGAGTGAGAGATGCCAATGCATCTTGCAGGTGCAAAAATGCACAAAGTTTGTGCATATACGACGTTTGAGGAATGTGACGTTACATTGTCACTCAAAAGTCAGTCTATAAAACAATCCCTTTTTTTCAAATAAAGACAAGAACTGTACATGTAAAATGTAAATGAGCATGTGCATGTGCACACAGTCATTCACATATAAGACAATAACTTTGGCATGACCACACCGTTGGAGATGCACAATGCTAAAGTGGATAGAGCGTTTTTGACAATACAAGTGCAATTAAAAGAGCTGGCTCCGACTATGTAAATCTTCCTCAACTCTTAATTCTGCCGCTGCGTCGTGAAGACTCTGCTCCACCTGACGATGAGCAAGTGATTCCTGCTGCTGTCATAAATAACACACTCTCTCTGTCCTGGACGACATCCAAGCCGAGTTCGTATCAACAATAGTTCCAGAAACCTCCTGCCTTGGCAAACAGCTGGGCCAGATTCATCATTCTCTATTGCTCCTTCTCCCCATCCTGCTGTTTTCCTACTCCCCCCGCCCCCATTAGCCTCTGACACACCATGCATCGAGGTTATGGATTATCAATCAAAAAAACAAACAAAAAACAACAACAAAAAAAAAACATTCTGCAATAGAAAGTCACTGTGACGCTGCACTGTTTTCTTGCACGATGATGGAAAACCCCAAACATCATCTGTTACTGTGACATTTTAATAATTTATGCGACCACTCTGTCCTTTGGAGTTAAAAAATAATGCAATATCAGTTTTCTGAGTTTAACCTCGGGATACGGTCACGTCAGGTCACACATCTTACGCCGATCAGCCACAACATTAAAACCTCTGAGAGAAAAAGCGAATAACGTCTTGTGACGATTCATTGTTCTGCTGGGAAACTTTTGGACCTGGCATTTATTCGTGCAGATGTTATTTGTAGACATGTAGCACCCACCTAGACCAGACCAGGCACCCCTTCCCCATAGCGATGACACTCCTTGATGGCTGCAGACATCCCCAGCGAGATGCAGCCTGACAAACGCACACATGCAAAAATACTTTAGGAACAATCCTCCAAATTCACAAGATAGACACCACAGGACACCCTCTGGAGGCCCATGTCCATTCTCTGAGTCACAACTGTTTCATATTAGGAAGGTGGTCATAATGTTATGGCTTGTTCTAACAGGAGTTTCAGAAGTATTGTCAGTATATTTTAGTAGTTCAAAAGAAACTCGGGTTAAAATTATCACAGATGCCACTACAGTCAACATCTCTGAATATACGTCTAGACTTGAACTAAATCACAGCACTTATTCAATATTTAGACACAATGATATTTGCGCCGCGTGAATTTAGGCCAGCGTCTGAGCCTTTATTCAAAAAACCGAATAAAAGCCTCAGAAACACGATCAATACGTCAAAGTACAGAGAATTATGATAATGCTGTGTGATTATTTTCAGCATCGCGTTCGAGTGCATCGGCTGCTGCTCGCGCTGCGAAATATCTAATATTTATCTCGCCAAGGCCAAACATTTTTATTTTTCCACAAGTTTGTTGCGCTGCTGTTTCGTGACGCATTCTTACTAAGAAATTACAGCATCCAAAAGGAGAGGCAAGAATAAAGAGAATTGTTATTTTAAAAAGATTCCGTGTTCAGGTGTCGACATCAACAAACCATTTCAGTTTGTTGCTTTGAGTTGTTGTTCCAGAGAAGAAAGTTCATTTAAGACCTTCAGAAGCACCTATACGTCCCCCCGGCTTATGGAAAGTAATTATTACATTGTCGTTGTGAATCACACAGTCAAGACAGACATAATGGGTTTTGCTGATTAATTATGGTGCAGGAATTTAACTGCCTAAGTGCTCCCTTCCAAATGAGTCCTTTGAAAGACGTCAGTATCTTTTTTTTTTATTGCAAATGGACTAGTATTAAGATTCACATATTGATTCAAATAATAGAAGATGTAGCCACGCACATTTTTTTTTTTTTTTTTTACAATGGAAGTCTTTTCACGCCTCAGGTCAGACTTTTTACTTGGCTTTTTTACCACATCTCATGAAAGTTAGATTTGTTCTCGAAGCCTGTTTCACTTCCCAGGATTATAAACACACAAATGATTAACACGGGATCTGGGTCTAAGCCAGAATTATTATAGTACAATCCACATCATGCAATCCATCGATCAGGAAGCTGATAAGCAGGCTATGCCCTGGTCGCTGATGCACACACCGGCGTCAGGTTTGTGCACCGTCCTGATCTGTTCCCAGAGCCTCGGCAGGCATCCTGCTCATCGACAGTTTTCCTCCAGAGAGGAGGCCTGTATGTATGAGCCACTGTTGAAGGATCACAGTGTGGCCTGAAATTAACTGGATATTGATTCAGTGCAGAGCGGTCCCCAAGACGGCCATTTGAAGGTGCAGATAGTTCGGCAACGCATCGCTCTGAATTCAGACCAGAGACCTGGGAGTGTCTTCATTTTGTCGTAAAGCCTGGGATTTCTGTCGAAGGTAAGAGGGCGCCTACGACATAAATCAACACGGAGGAGCGGCAAAGAGCGCTGCTGTGCTGCTACGCCTGCGTTCTAGAGGTTGTATTTAATACTGAAAACGTCCGTTTTTAATGAACATTGCAGGAAAATGGTTTATCTGAAATCAACCAGCATTGTGTTTTACTTGTTTTTCTCCCATAGTGACTAAAGCATAACATTTTTGGGCAAAGAGATGCCAATGCATCTTGCAGGTGCAAAAATGCACAAAGTTTGTGCATATACGACGTTTGAGGAATGTGACGTTACATTGTCACTCAAAAGTCAGTCTATAAAACAATCCCTTTTTTTCAAATAAAGACAAGAACTGTACATGTAAAATGTAAATCTTACATGTACAGTTGCTGGTCAGCCACAACATTAAAACCACTGACAGGAGAAATAAATAACATTGACCATGTTGTGACAGTTCAATGTTCTGCTGGGAGACTATTCGACCTGCCTTTTATTCGTGCAGGTGTTACTAGACACGTACCACCCACATCCACCCCACAGCAGTGACACTCCTTGGTGACAGCAGTCATCCCCAGCAGGATGAAGCCTGACACAGACACACAAAAATGGTTTAGGAACAACTCAAAGAAACATGATGAACAGGACAAGGTGTGATCTAGCCTCAAAATTCCTCCCCTCCCTTCAACCCCTAGGACCCAAAAGTCCCCACTAACAACATCCTGTTGGCAGGACACCCTCAGAGAACCCATGTCCATTCTCTGATGAGTCACAACTGTTTTGGAGACACAAGGGAGACTGACACAATTTTAGAAAGGTGGTTATAATGTCTCTCAAAAAAATGGATCACCTGAATCCCTGATGACTTTGACTGCATTTTCCTCTGAAACCTTTTCCTACCATGTTTGCTGTCTGGTAGCATCACAGAATCCAACAACATAGGGACCTACTTATCAAATCACCACTCGGTTATCCCACTAGTGCTCTCTACAGGTTTGCTTTAAGTTGCCAAGTGTTGGATTCTTTGTGTAGTTTTTTTTTCTTTCATTATTCAAGAAATAATAATAATTGCGTGTGTCTTTGAGGACGCACAGTTCAGGATCTATGTCTGGTTCAAGAAAAATAGGACGTCATAGCTAGCAATCACATTTCCCTCTAAAAGTGTTGAAAACCAGATATTTTTTCAGTTAGTTTTCAGTCATTTCATTATAATAAATATAGCTAAATAAAAGATGCTAAGGCTAATTAGTAGTTAAGAGCTTTACTGAGAAGTAACGTTAGCCATGCAATACTGTAGCATCCGACCGGACGTTAAAAGGATGACGAGTAGTGATCACAAATAATCAGTTTAGTTTTATTAATTGTTGGTATTGAAATCGTTACTGTCCGCCGTAACTACGCCAAAACATTTTCAAATTTTGTATCTGACAGCCCTCCAGAACGTAACTTAAGAAGTAACTTAAGGTTTGACTTCATCAGAAAATACGGCATAAAATAATATTACCTGACACTAAATGTGAACCACAACACCAGGTTTCAGTGTCTGGATTCCAGTTGCTTCTTCTTAATGCACCAATCCATTTACTTCTCTTTTCTTTGGCAGATATCTGTAAAAATAAAAAATATATCTCTGACTGCTTTTAAAATCTGTCGGTTCAGTCAATCACACAACAGCTCTTCACCTTAAGGTCTATGATTCAAACTAATGCTGCTAATCTCCATGCTCGACTGTCACTTTTTACCACTCAGTGCCCGTAACCACGGAGATGTCCGCTCACAGTGACGTCACATGAGTTTGTCTTTGAGGACGCACAGTTCAGGATCCATGTCTGCTTCAAGAGCAGATGAGTTGGAAGTGAACCCAGCCTAGCTAGCAATCACATTTCACTCTGAAAGCGTTGATACCCAGAAAATTTCGTCAGTCTTGGCTGAATATGGAAACGATTTTGTCAAAGCCAGGGATGATGCTGCATCCCGATTCTGGGTTTGAACACGACTGAGAAAACATTGTCGCTGGTTGTAATAATACGACGTGTATATCAAAACTGTCTCCAAAAAACTGGTAATTGGGTTGCTGCTGAGCGGGGCTATCATGGATGAGTTGTGCGGTGACAGCAGCCATTAAGCTGTGTACGGAGAGCACCAAGCTGCCTGTAGGTCCCCGGGGAGGTATGTCAGAGCCTTTTAGTGGAAGAGGAGAAGAGTGATGGAGCACCCCACCCTCATGTATCTCCCACTCAATGAGCAGCGAGACCACTCAAAGAATGCCAATGATTGGCAGTCCGAAAAATCTACAAACTGCTCATTGTGCTGCTCAGAAGCATGAATAATACATGGCCCGGCAAAGTGTATGGTGCAGTGTCTTAAAATGAAGCCCCATATCAATAGCTACTACACACCTTTGAGGTTAATAAATATTCTGTTGTTGCTGCTTTTATAGTGATTTCTTTATGGATCTGTGGTTTTCCCTTTGAGTGGCTGCCCACTTTTTGTTTGCGGTTGTTATAATAAAGTGGCAGTTGAAGCGGTTACATTCGCACCGGAGCGACGGCGCGAAATGCAGAGTTAAAAAAAAAAAAGAAGAAGAAGAAGAAGAAATAGAAAAGAGCATCGCATAAATCGGACCAACAGGTAAAGAAGTGCTTCAGAGAATCGAAAACTTCTGAAGCCGTGACTGAAAAAGGGCCCGTGGAAATAATTGGTTCATTTTACAGTATGAAGGCAATTTGCAATCCAATTTACAAGTCAAACTCAATTTGTGAAAATGAAATAACTTTTATGAGTTGCCAAAAAAATAAATAAAAAATAAAACAAATAAAGCGGGGCTTAAGTTTCTTTTAGGCAACAAGTACATTGCGACCGAAGCCCCCGGGGTGTTGAAAATTGTTGCGTGCTCGCAGCCACAGCCAATGTATTTCAGATTAACTGAATATATCCAGCGACAGCAGCCCACTCCGTAGGCTTTTGAATTGCGCGTGACTCACATATTTGTCACCCACAAGACTGCGAAGCGCCCGCACGGCGCTTTAATCGCTGAAAATCAACCTAATTGTAGCCTCTCTCTTGTGATGACAGCAGGTTGAGCCTGCTGAAAACTCTATTTCCCGATCCGTCGCTGCAGTTCCTCGCCCTTCCCGTGTGTTGTGTTGCGCGTATAATTTAAACCAAAAAAAAAGGAAAATGAGAGGAAAAAACAACAACAATAAATGGCATTGCCTCTATGTATGTCGTGCATGAGGTATTTGAATGCTAAACAGCGGCACAGCACACACAGGTGATTAGTATGCTGGTAATACTCAAACTCTTAAGGTCATTAGAACAGATAAACACATGCGCTACATCTGCAGAATGCTTAATACCAAACTGTCTGCCTTCTCTCAGGGCAGAGACAGCTGTGAAATGTTCCTCAACAGGCCCAAGTCTCATAATATTCCCATTTAAATGCCAGGACAAAGAATACCAAACTGCAATGTTATTCAGAATGAGGAGCAAGCTTCGGGCTGACAAGATTAGCTTCTTTATCCTCTGCCTCCTACTTCACTCTCTGTGTCATGGTGCCCAAATAAGCCTTTCCTCAAGGTTTTTTTTTTTTTTTTTTTTTCTCACACACTAAACGGTGGATTCTACTCAACACCCCGAGGCGACATCAAAGTCAATCTCGCACCAACTGCATGACATCTAACACGTTTAGCCATTTTGATTCATCCCCGCCGAGCGCAAATTATCCCAATGTGATCTTGCGCTTAACGGGTTATGACTTAACGAGATGTCGATTGATCTGCGTTATCTGGGTCTCAAACTCATTGTGCTCATGTCACTTGTTGGGTGTGATTTTGGCGCCGGCGCCGGTGATGTTGTAATAGGTTACTGCTAATGGCGGCGAGCTTAAATATAAATGCGATTCCGACTAAACATGAATTCATTTGACCTGCGATCTTCCCCCCAGAATGAACAGCACATGATGAATAAAAAGTTGAATGAATTAAATTCTTTTGATCCTGCTGCTACACTGTGGCATCTGTTCCATTTAAATACTTTATATCTCGAATAATACTTTTCAACTTTAATGTTAAAAGTGGTTAATCGACTGTTTTCTGAGGATTTTTGCTTTGATTTTATTGCTGGCGGTGAAGCTAATTTCAAAGGCTAGCCCTATTTAGTGATGTACACCGATCAGCCACAACATTATGACCACTGACAATAGAAGTACACATCTTCTTCTTGTATTTTTTTGTCTGCTTAAAAACCACATGGCATCAACATTGTATGAGATTGACGCAGTTATATTCTTGCAGCTGAATATTTTATCGTTTCAGTGCGTGTGACCATCACCGGCCCTCCCTGAGAGCGAGTTTGTTTATCTTTATTGAGCGGAGTGACCTTGTGTGGCGGGGAGGAGGGTGCCACACCTCAGTGAATAGAGGGGGAGGACAAAGGACGGAGAAGACGTGGAAGGATGGACAGAGGAGTGTAGGATGTAGGATCTTGTGCTTTCCAGGTGTAGATCTGCGTGAGTCCAGGAGGGTAAGTGTGTCCCAATAGAGGGAGCCAAGTCAAAGACAGGGCACAAAATGATAGAGTGAAAGAGCAATCCAGCCTCATCAATTTGACAATGTGACCCGTCAGGTGACACCGCACATGCATGTGGGCATTCTGTATGAATAAGACCATCACCAGGGCCCAGAGTCAGGTCAGGGGTCTCCTGGTGCATTAGACTAAGCAGATCCAGTTTTTTTTTTATTAACAGAATCCAGAACAGATGCCTCAGCTGTTATAAGGTCGTGCGCGTCAGTAGAGGAGTCAGCTTTCTTCCTCTTTGCTGGGTTGTCTGAGGGATGCACCACAGGTAGTACTCGGCGATGAAGTTTTCCACCCTGGCGGTATTTCATTACTTTAAGTAAGTTTTTAAATTCCGAGTGGAATCCAGGGAATTCTGTTGATAAAATCCAATAAAGGTCTTGATGTAATCGATCTAATCTGGCAGCGATATGCTGCCATGTGACAATTCAAACCTCACGCGGTCTCGCGATCTCACAACATCTCAGCCATCGATCATCTTGTGACAATTTAGTCTTCTGCTGGGAAATACTTGGGATTTCATTTGGATGTGACTCAGACATGTAGAACCTCCCTGGATCAGACCAGGCACCTATAAACCACGGCAATGACACTTCTTGATGGCAGCAAGGATGCAGCAGGACACAGACACACACACAAAAAACTCAAAAAAGAAAAAAAAGAAAAGAAAAAGAAAAGCATGAAGAACAGCACAAGGTCTGGTCTCCAAAGTCACTTGATCCCAAACTGATCTGAGGGATGATCCACTCAACCCATAGAACCCAAAGGCCCCTCACTAACAATCCTGTTGCTACACACCACAGGATGCACTCAGAACGCCCATGTCCATTCTCTGAAAGTGGCACATGGGAGACCTACACAATATTAGCAATTTGGTCATAATGTTATGACTGATCAGTGTAACATCAGGCAGATTGGTCATGTTCATCTGTCTAGAGAGTTACTGACAGTATTGCCACAGTTACCTTGAAAAAGTAATATGATTACAGCCCGACCAGCTTCTTCAACTCTCCCCAACTTAACGGTTTTGCTCCCAAGTCTTGACTTAGAGACTTTCAAGTCTTTTTTTTTTTTTTTTTGCCTCGGGGACGCAAACCTCTGACCCTTCAGCCTCCCAGCTGCGCCTCTAACCACTACTCCACTGGTGGTAAATCCATCTCGAAAACGTTCATCTCTCTCCTCCCTCCACTGTTGTTTACGTTTGTGTCCCTGTGTGTATGACACGTGACTTGTCCTCATGCTGAAAACGTGACACAAGGAGAAAGCAACGATATAAAATAGGAAAAATTATAATAATAATCTGATGACAGGTCTGGAAATACTTATGCGTTACATTACTCATTACTGGAATGAGGCTGGAATTAGATCGGCATCACTACAAAAAAAAAAATTGTGCCTGGTCAACACACAGCATAGATAAGTACTTGATTTTTAGAATATGTTCCAGCTCTTGGACCCTCAAACACTCGCTAGGAATGTGACGGTCACGGCACATATGCATGCACATGATTTGACACACAAAGCAACTTTTTAAAACGAGCCTGACACAGTCCCTCACTGCTCATTTTTCAGCATACAGCTGCATACATGACATGGGCCGTTCTCTCTTCATTCCCCCCTTCTCCCATTCTTCTGACCGACCATTTTTTCCAGGCGACTTCTCTAAATGGAGACAATGAGGAACAGGAAGGCACACGGTCTCTTTGTGCATCGCACAGAGATATTACAGTGTAATTTGTGGGACTTACTTTCTCGCGCTGGAGCACTATGGCGAGAGAGCTGCACCTGATGTATGGATTCTGAGAGATCAGTCAGCTTGTTCCAGCGTGCTTTATTGTCAAAATTGACTGTTCAGGCCAAAACAACCATCAGAACGCTGAGAAATGTCCTTTTGCTCTTGTTTTTTTTTTTTTTTTTTGCACCCACATCTCACAGGTTTTTTTTAGTGGCTGCACAGTTGATATTGATCAAGCTATAACTTAAAGAAATAACAACTTTCAATCAATGCATTTATTTCATCATCAAGAAAAACTATAGAAGTTGAACCCGGCCACCAACGTGGCAGCTTTTCGGAAGAATGAAAAATAAACACAGAACACACACACACAGGCACGATGTCAGACGACAAAGTAAGGGCTGAGTCTTTTTCAGGGGCCGTTATTTATCCTTTGAGAGCTTGTATGAAATCTCATGCAGCAACGCTGCAGAATTCATTTAGAAGTAGAATCATTGCGTTGTGGTGCCATCAAGGAGTGTCATTGCTGTGGGGTGGGGGTGCCTGGTCTGGTCCAGGTCGGTGCTACAAGTAGCATCCACACCAATGAATGCCAGGTCATAACGTTTCCCACCAGAACACTCAATTATTACAAGATGTTCAATGGTATTTGCTTCACCTGTCAGTGATTTTAATGTTGTGGCTGATCGGGGTTGTGGCACCATTCGTACTAAAATCATTTCATTTTTTCCCCCCATTGATCAAAGAGTCATTATAGCAGATTGACATTGTCTTTTTTATCTTGCCTAAGAAGTGCTCACTGGAACAGAACTGTCAATAGGTAGAAAACCAGAGCCTCAATACAGATTACTTTCCTATTGAAGAGATGTTTTAAGTAACATCCACACGAGTGCCGGGTTCAAACCGTTTCCAGCAGATCATTGAATTGTCACAAGATGGTCAATGCTATTTACTTCTCCTGTCAGTGGTCATAATATTATGCCTGATCTGTGTGCATTGATTGGAACTGTAAATAAGAGAACAATTCGCAGACGTCAAAGTACTCTATTTATAATGCTGCCTGTTTACAACAGACTTTAACAACTGACAAAAAAATAGTCTATACCCGTGTAGACTGAGATAAAAAAGACAGTCATGGGTCTAAAATGTGGCCTTAGTTCTATTCGTGACAAATATGCATATTCCGCCCTGTGCATGTGCTTCGTTTGAGAGCTCCAGTTTAATTCAAACAGACCAGACAGAGCAGCTTTGAGTGATTGGAAAACTTAAAACTGCTCAGCGCACGTTGAGATAATCTTTATGAATGGCGTGACTTGTAGCTCAAACTATTCACCTTCTTTGTGGATAAGGAAGGCTGTGTGGAGAGCAGCCGAAAGGTCTGCAGATTAGAACCAAAATGCTGATGAATTAACGACATTTCAAAAAAGAAAAATGCTTATGAGGCTCGTTCTGAAGATAAATCTCAACCGTAGTTTAAGTGCTTAATCGGCGCAGGGGCACGCAAAACTCACACCAGGCACGGGAAGGATTTAGGGATCGTCTTGGGTGTGTGTTGCAGGAGAAATGTAACGCCAGAGGATTATTTACACCATAAAAATATTTACATGTAATTTTATGTTGACATAATGCCTCCTGCTAATGTACCTCAGCGATTAGCATTGTGACCGGAGCATGCAAGTGTGGTGCAAGAGTGCGTCTGTGACGTTTGTTGGCACCTCTTCTCACTGTAATAACTTTACAAAGAACAAAAACCTCAAGACATATTAGCAATTGCCGAGCCCCGAGACATCCACCCTCATAAATCCTGCCTCTGCAGCCGAGTGGACTGCACATCGGTTCCACTGACCTACCTACAAAATGCATTGACCTCTATCTAGTGTACCAGCCGTCACAAACATTTTGGCGTTCAAGGAATGACACTAAAAAAAAAAAAAAAAAAAGAAAAGTGTGTTTTTCCCAATTTTCTATTTACTGTTGCTCTGGTGGAGCTGCAGTAATGGGAAATGAACGCAGCGAGTGTTCCTTTCCTTGATCCCATCACTGTTTCCACTATTACATCTTAGGACCGGTCAATAATGTGCTCTGACCTTGAGTCAAGCCCTAGTCAGATTAGCAGAGGAGGACGTCGCTCGCAGACTGCTGTCAATCCACGTGTTTTTATCAAGGCATATTTATTTATTTTTATTTATTTATTTCCTGTTCTCACAGACCTACAGGATTTCTGCGCTGATCAATAGACATGGCAAATTGTAGTCAGCAAAGTAGCATCCTGTTTCTGTAATGTCAAATAACTACAATCCATCCATCCGCTTACATGGAAGGGGCGGAGCTTATGCCATAAACTGTGGCCAGCCACCAGGGGGAGCTATACTTGCTTTGGCTTCACAGTTACATCGTCTATCCCTATATTCTCTATGGCGTGACCTAAAAAATAAAAAAAGCTTAAACACAGCATGAGCACACAACACTACTTTTTTTGTATTATTATATCAATTCTAATTATTATTAATTATTGACAACTTATGATTTCATGTCTGTCCACCAACCATCTGATTGTACATCCTCTTGTCTGGCACTCGTTCTAGCTCTTTATTGTTTATAAAATGCCAGTATTGGAAGTAAATAACAGAATGCAACTAAAGCATATTTATTACTGCATTGATAGGATGCTGTTTTAATTGGTGACATGAAACTCTATATGACATTAAAGGACAAAACGTGAAATGTCACATTTACTAATAAGAATGATGAAAAGGAGACAGTTGCACATAATATTACTGAACTCCCATAATTCCATATTTCCCACATTAAGTTATGACTTAATGACTGATCAGCTGGATGTTTGCAGAGTTTTGTGAGGTTGCTCTAATGTTAATCCAAAGTATCAACCTAACCAGGTCATATTTGTACCTAAGCCAAACCTTAACTACAGGCGTTAGTCTGATCCTCTGCCCTCATGGATAATATCGCAGCTTGGTCTCTCCTCCCACGCAAGCGTGTAGCTCCCTGTTGAAAAGGTGAACGTAATTACTCGACACTTGTAATGTTCAATAAGTAAAGGTCAGTGCATAAAGGGGGGAAAAACCACCAGAAGCGCATGAGACTGAGGCTGAACTACTTGTTACAATACGGAAAACAACGGATCTGCAGGAACAGATCTGAATGTGTTTTTAGATGACTGACGATCATCTAGTCGAATACGACTTTAATGCCGCATGATATAAGGTTACAAGGTCAGGTCAACAGACTGAGTGGGTAAATAGTGGAGCCTTAACCTTCTCGGGATTGGCTCAGCATCGAATGGGGCGGAACAGGTCTCGACTAGTGCGGCACCTTTACTAAAATATGCTGGATTCATGTTGATGTGTATTGAAAGAAATTTAAATTTGTGGAGGAGAATTGCAGGTAAAAATGTAAAATATATATATATGTGTCTAATCAACCGAAGATTTTGCAACCCTCGCTGCAGTATCTCTTCAAACCCCCTATTAAAGGCCAATGCCCTGAGGCAATATCTCGAGTAGTTTCACATTTTTTCATCTGCACAAGTGAACCATTTATTTACATATAGAATATGGTTCATTTTAATCTCTACAGCTACACTGTGGTGTAGCTTTCTAGCAACTTTCTAAAAAAATAAATGAACCACTATAGAGACATCATCACCTTTACTGTTACAAGGAAATATAGGGTGATTTATCGCAAATTACAAGGAAACGCTTCAGTGAAGTGTAAAATATAGTTAAATGGCAAAACTGAGGTATTTTTTGAAAATATAAATAAATAAACTATGGCTATGCTTTATTTCCTAACATAACAGTTTAAGATCTGCATATCACACAGACGACTAAAATATATATTGCGTCACGGTTTTAGTTGCACGTGTAAACTCCTGGCACAGTTTCCGGTGTAACAAGAGTGGGCTTCAAATATATTCAGGTACACCTTCTTTTTTTTCTTTTTTTTTTCTAAAGTAAACCTACTTCTTCTTCTCACACAAGCAGCCACTCTGGTACCTACACAACAATTTCCTTGTATTTGTCTGTATCTGCGTCGACGATCTTTAGGGAGAAAAAAATATATATTTAAGGGAACACGACTTGAAAGGAACGGGAAATCAAATATTGATTCCACTCCACATCAGAGCCTGGGATTCTGGAGAGGACGGGCCTCAGTCATCGGATCTTAATCAAGTGTCGGGAGAGATGCAGAGATGCCATCTGGTGGTCCAATTTCAGCCAAGCTGGTAAGAGGAATGTGTTCTCTCTGCAAGCAGCACAGACCCTGTGAGCTCTGTGAGCCTCTCATCACAGCACCATAGGCTGAACCCCCCTTGGTAAAAGCTGGCAAGCTGCTTTGGTGGCTGCAAAAAAACTCCAGAGTTGAAGTCGCGTCAGTTTCAAAAGTTTTTCCAGTTTGTTTACCATGCAAATAATGAGATGGATCTTAGGCGGCGAGATGGTCTCCTCCTGAGTCTGATACCAGCCAACTATTTGTAAGGGGTAAACTAGAAACGCTTTTTTTTGTTGTTGTTGTCTGGTGTGAATCTATCTCTTGGTTTCTTCAAGTCTTTAAGCCTTGGAGCAGAAACCACTGTCCCTCTTGAAGCTGATAAGACCCACTGGGATGTCACGTGCATCCTGCCATCAGGCTCAGTATTTACGCAAAGAGAATACAAAACAACAAAGGCTGCTATGTAATAACTTGCTGTCAGGCTACAAGAGCGAGAAAAAAAAATGTAAAAAGCTGCAGAAGAAGCATACACTCGAAGAGAATAAAGCACAATCCCGAGATGGGAACTGACTCTATGCACTGCATTTAGACTTTTTTAACAGACATGACGTGCCATTAAAAATATTGCATTTTTTATGAGGAAAGTGTTGAATTCTTAGATGCAATTGCATTCTAAAATAATGGAAGAGTCTTCAACGTTTTTCAGGCCAAGGACCCCAAACTGATGGAGAGATTAAGTACGGACCCCCTACCTACTATATGTGTTCTATATTAAACTCGGATAGTGCTATTTATAAATATACATCATTATCATTTTGCCTTCGATATTAAGCTATTCAAGTATTGTTTTTTTTATTTCGAACACGTGCAACAGTAGGGTGGCCGTGCAACTGTCGTAAACATAACTGAGAGTCAGCCTGTAAAATGCTGCCTCGTGATTGGCTCAGCAGCGATAGGGGCGGAGCCTACTGTGTACGGCAGGCTTAGATCGACAGGTCTCGCCTAGTGTGGCGCTTTGTGTGAAACAATAGGCTGTTGAGACAGTTCCTCTATCGCTGAATGAATGAAGTGCTCACTGAAAGATAACGTCTTCTGGCTCCATTTATCTCTTTACTAGAATATGCTGGATTCTACGGTGGCCCTGAGGTGCAAATCACAACAGCAAATCAGAAAACACAACAACAAAAGAGAAAACACAACAGCAAAAGACAAAACGCAATTGGAAATCTGAAAACGACGGCAAATCAGAAAACACAACAGCAAAAGAGAAAACACAAGACAAAAAGAAAAAACACAACAACACATTACTAAACACAATGGCAAATCAGAAAACACAATGAGCATTAAAAATATAGATATCCGTACAAAATGTCTAATCAACCAAAGATTTTGCGACCCCCCTGCAGTACCTAGGCAGACCCCCCTGTTGAAGACCTGTAATTTAATGCTCTGCAGCGCATCTAGCCTTAGCGCCATGTCAGGCCATATTTGCTACCAGCATGCACACACCATCTCATCATCTCAGCTGAACCCACAGACGCTTTAACTTCTTGATGTCTTAAACATTCGTGCAAGATGACTGCGAACACACACAAGCGTGCACTGTTTGTTGAAGTGAACATCGCAGACTGCAGGGTTCTCACGACCGCGCGTTGTAACATAACTCAGAGTTAGCGACAGTTAGCTCTCGACTGTCAGCGCACCCTCCCCCGGGGCAGGTGCAGTTTGCACTCAGGGATGCTCGGCCTGATGAGCAGAATTACGCTCCACAGATTCTCCACAGATTGCAACCTCCTCCTTTGTAATTTTCTTGAAAAGCATGATTTGAGCACGCCAGGCTGCTGTCCTGGGGTGGCAGGCTGCTGTTTTGCTGATGAGTTACTTTACAGTGTTCATGCTGAGCAATTGCCCCCAGTTTACCTCTGCGCTGGGAGCTCTCAGTGGAGCTCTCGCATGCAGAGCATCTGTGAATGAGAGGTTCAGGCTCACGTCCAGGAAGCGCTCGGTTGCGTCAGGAGAAGAAACACGGCTTTCAGGCTGCGTGTATTATCTCATAAGATGAATAGAAACAGGTTTTTTAAAGCTTTATTACCCCATTAAGGGTTTATTGAGCATGCATGCTGTTTTTGAATACCCCCCACGCACCTACACATGCCGTTATATGTTCGGCTGGCTTTATACTGTTCCTCATTGTGCACTACAGAATTTGATCATTTGTAGATTTTCTTGGTGCTTGTTTTTACCCACATGACACAAGAAAAATACAGGTGTAAATATCTGTAAGTCCTCTACATATATCTGAGCAGAATTGGCTTTAGCAGCACTGAAGGTTTACCTGTCTTTCACCTTAAGATGGTGTATTTACTTTAATGTATAGATTAGAATGAGCCAATGAGTACCAAAAAAATAATAATAATAATACACAATAAAAATACAATAAAAACAAAAAAAATATTACAAGAAAAAAAAATCTCAAAAACTCTAAAGACTTTTACTGTTGTACATGAAATAAGCTTTTTTTTTTAAACTGTGAAACCTAATTATGGAAAAAAAAAAAAAATCTAATTCAAATCTCTTCTTTTATGGACCATTTTTGTTAAATAGTTCCAGCAATTTACCAATCTCCTAACTTTGCAAAGTAAGACGGAGAATTTGGAAAACACATCGATGCATCTTCAACCATTTTTTATTTGTTTTTGTTTTGTTTCATAAAAAAGACACTGCTGATTCTAAGAAGAACCACTTACAGTTTGACAGGTACCGGATTAAAGTGCATGGGCTCCTTTGCTGCAGAAAAACTCGAGCTACAGCTAATCACATTTTCCCACTGACTTAATAGCATCTGCGCTGCATCTAAAGCCCTGTATTCTGTCTGAACCTGTAATTTGAATGTTCTCTTATCGCAACTCTACGTAAAGCCTTAAAATCAAAGTCTCGTTTATGGCAGCTGCTTGCCTATTTTTTCTCTGTGTTTCATGTTTCAAAGCACCAGCATGATTTGTTCGCATGTTACTCTCAATGCTGACTAAATCTAATGATGCAGTAATAGGTTGATACAGGCCACTATTTCCCACCGTCAACAGGGAGCAACAGTGCTGAAAGCAACGATTTCATGACATTAATTCTGCAGGTCAGCACATTGTGTACCGGTCCAACAGTCAACACATGACACACAGTGTATTAAATAACCTGAGTGCATCACTCTTAGGAGTAGATATTAATGTATGTCTCCATTTGATGAGCATCTGTTGACTTTCATTAAACTGCATCAAAGCTCCACCAGTCAGCCACAACACAGGAGAAGTAATATTCTCTTCTAACCATCAATAACAAATGTCATCTTTTTACTTGGTGGTGAAGTTCATGAATTCAGAAGAATAGAGATGTTAAAGTTCTGACTTTACCTACGGAGGCCAATATCAGTCCACCAGCTGCATGGTTGTAGAAATCTAAAAAATGAAAACTTTGTCCATTCTTTTTTTCTCACAGATATCGTTTCCAGCCCAGAAAATAAAGCCTTGTGTCTTCTCACGGCCAAAAACTGTATCTGCCTTTATGCTCTGTGGATTCTATGCAAACCGCGCTCTCCCATATCTCAGCCTTAAAACCAAGCTGAAGATACCTTCTGTTGGAACATCAATAACAAGACACTGTGATAAAGAAATACTAAGGATGCATTTGTGGTAATGTAGATGGATTAATTTCCTGACATAGTTTATGCTGAGAGCCGTCCCCAGCAGGATGTAGCTTAAGAGCTACATCTTTTTTTATGTTGTCATTATTAGTTCTGTGCATTGCATCTGTTCCTTTTTGTTAATGTGAAGGTCACGTTTTTATTGTTATTTCAAAGAACCAGACATTCCTTTTGAATCACGGGTTTCATAGTTATATATCTATATTACCACATATTGCACATCCATATTATTACATCTCTCTCTCATATATGTATCGTGTGTGCATATATACATCTATCTATCTATCTATCTATCTATCTATCTATCTATCTATCTATCTATCTATCTATCTATCTATCTATCTATCTATCTATTCTCTGATGAGTCACAACTGTTTTGGAGGCACAAGGGAGACCTACACAATACTAGGAAAGCTGGTCATAATGTTATGCCTGATCGGTGCATATAACAATGTAAAGCGTTATGTGAAAGTACTACAAAAACACTTTAAAAACCTACAACAGAATAAATTAGTATTTCTACGGACAATTTAACATATACGTTGTGCAATGGAGTATCAACCAACACATCACCGTAGTGATTGCTCCCACAGTGTTTTAAGACAGTCTGTGGCATTGTGTTAATTAAAAATTCCATCTGCTTAGGAGACTCTGCGTCTTCTCCGGGATGGAAAACAGCCCGTCTGTAATATCCTCTGTGTAATCTCACAATGAAAACCGAGACCGAGCTCAATCAATTTAACTCATGAATTGCTGTCAGAAGTGTGATGAGCTATAACAGTTTAATGCATTCCCTTTCTTCAGTAACATCATTGGTGGTTGCTTTTGTTTTTTGTGAGAGATCAATCTATTAAAGTAATATATATATATATATATATCCTTATTTCCCATAAGGATATTTTGCAGCTCCACCCTTGGTGAATAGGAAAGGAGTCTAAGGAGTAAGGCTGTTAATGCAGCCATAAAAACTCGCTTTTATCCAGTGACACTTTCCAGATACAAATGTTGGCACTGTGGACTGAAAGTGCAAATCAAGGGCTCAGTGTTTTAACACCTACATATAAATATCCGAAGTGTTTATGTGTCAAGGAAATGGAATAGTTGGAGCATTATTTTACCCCCTGAACATCTCAGAGCTGGCAAAAAAAAAATATATATAAAAAAATCCAACAACAAAACATGTTCTGATTTATTCTTCTGCAAATTCTAGTCTTGCATTCAAACTTTCTCTTCCTCCAGCGAGATCGCGGGTTTTTAACATGTTCATGTTTGCGGTTGAGTGTCTATTAGGACTCGGTATTCTTAAGGCACAGTTTTAAATAGCCACATTAAATCTGCATTGAAAGTTGTTTGTGGGCTAGGGGTTGCACGAGTTCAGATTTTTTTAAAGTCGGCGGCTAGTCTCTGATGACGTCACTAATAAAAACACAGAAGTAAGTATTTCTTCGCAACAATTAAATCTATATTCCTGGTCTGAATACATATACTGAGAACAGACGGCTCACATGCTACATACTGTGAGCTGCAGGTATAGCCTGTATAAAAACAGGCAGCAGCTCAGCACCATCACTTGCATTTAATAGTACTCCACAGTTGGTTGGGAGATGGGATAGTGTAGCCACGGTAAAGGCCTGCAGTGAAGTCGACAAACAGTCTGTACAAAAAAAAAAAAAAATGCTTGGTTGTGGTAAGTTGATGCTGCTGGTTTGGTGGCTGTTTGAATATGCTGTGTAATCCCTTGATGTTGCTATTGTTGCTATTGCTGACTTTGCCCTGTGTTCTGTGAGTAGTTAGTCTGAGGAATCATTTTAAACTACATCATAAGTTTGTATTTCGAGTCTGACTGAAAGGAAAAAGAAACAGAAAAAACTGAGACGTGGAACCTGCCTTTTACACATTAAGGATTCCATTCACATTGTATGACCGATACTCATGAAAGATGGAGGTAGAGGTACAAACACAAGGAGGACAGTGTTTGCTACGTAGAGTGACACCTGTTAAATGCTTGGTAAGATCTGTCCATAGATGGGAAGAATCCAAGTCGTGCAACTCCAACCAATGAATCCACTGTTTTGATAAAAATTGCTTGTTTCCCTTCCATAAAAATCATCTGAGCATCTGAGCATATCAGCAAAAATGCAATATTATATCCTGGATATTTTATTTGCTACGACCTCTTCAACTCACACTGGCTTGAAAGCTATCCAATGCTTCACACAAAAGAAAGTAAACGTTTGACCTAGTTGTCAAGTTGTCCTTGAGCGAGATCCCTGATGCAGCAGGAAAAATACAATTTCGTGCTCACAATGGAAAAAATAAATGTTTATTATTATTGTAGAAATCAGGATGAGGTGGAGGGTCACCTATACAGCCACAATTGCCACATTGATGCAGGCGGAATGTGCACGTATTCACAATATTACATGATTTGCATTAAAGTGCATCTTGTTTCTGACCTTGAATCCTAGGTCCTGATGTAGCAAATGTCTGTATATTCTCTTTTTTTATTTATTTAAATTCCTGCTCTTTTGTCATAAAGACAAGTGTTATTTACCCTAAATAGGCCGTGTCTCGATTGCATTCCAAAAAATTGCAGAAAAAAAAAACCCTGCCATCATGTAAGTCAGTGCAGTGTGTGGATAAATATTCATGAGGATCTACTTCAAGGAATGTAATTTTTCTTCCCCATGCTGAGAGGGGTGAAAATTCTTGTCAAGTGAAATTATTTATCTTATTTGTTAACACATCAAGTCGTGATATTTCACAGGCTCTTTGTGCAAAGTGCAAGGTCAAGTACAGATAATGAATGAGGAGTAAACTGGAAGAGTGAGGGCAACAGTACAAAGAAATGTTCCATATTGACCCCGTAGAGTGGGAATGCACCATGAAATTAATCTCTGAGCGTTGGAGATGTTTAATTTAATGCAAAGTAAGCAGGATGCATGAGATCATTTCTAGGATTTTTTTTTTTTTTTTCCTGAATGACTTAAATTTGAGTCTTTCCACAAGGGGAAAGAGCACCAACCACCTTCATCTGCAACCGCGTGTTTTATATGTATGTGAATTATTCAGAAGGCTTTGCCTAAAAAGGGACTATTGATCTGTATACCGCAGATTTATTTATTTATTTTTTTACATTTTTTGTCAGTGATATTGTAAAAAAAATAAAGTATGTTGCCTTAGAAACCTGTGATCAACATCAGGACCTCAGAGGTTTCTGTTTTAATTAGCTAAAGTTCATGGACGTCAGCAGTAAAACCACAGACTGTATATAGGAGATGAATGCAGCCAGTGGGTCTGAAAAAACAGAAGTGGCTTCAGTGCCACTGACGGTTGGTACATTGATTATCATTAGCTTCTCTCGTGGAATACTAATTCATATTTATTAATTCTCTTTTACAGCCAAGTCATTATGATATCATTAGGTAAATTCATTTCCTCTGATCAGTGTGCTTATGGTCATTTTGAAAATGAATTACGCAGTGAAATGAAAAGAGTTACAATATGTTTGTGGGCGTGCTCGGCTTGACTGACTGACAAGCTGCCCTCACGTTTGTCCAATTACTGGCTCCAAAAGTTAGCGATACCACCGATTTTCTACTTTTCCACTTACTGATCTGATACGGAGTAAAATTCAGGCAGGTATCGGTCGATACTGATCCGATACCGGTACTTTCTGCAAATACACCTAATGTGTCTGATAAACCTAAAAAATGATGGTGTATTTCAAATCGTAGATTCATAAAGAATGCAAGATATCAAAGTAATTTATTTATTTATTCAGGTAGTGTCCTCATTTACTATATAGTCGAGCTAATATGACCAAAGAAAAAAACAACCAACAGAAGACACAATCTATGTGGGTGTGTATTCGGAATATTTGTGCTAGAGTGGGTGACGTCATCAGTTAGAGTGGGGGAAGTTGTCTGAAACTGTCTGAAACTTTTCTCTTTACATGCTCCTTCCGGCCACAGTTTACACTGTACGCACATGATTTTTTCCACAGTTGTAGACAACCTTGTTCTGTCTCTCACAATGTGCTCGTCAAAGCAGTGACACTTACAGATTTTAAACTGTTAGCCTCTGAGTGTGGTCAGATTTTTAGATTTTCTGAGAGAAGCAGAAGGGACCCCTGTTTTAAACTTGCACGTGTCTCCAAAATATTTACTATAGAGAGACAGAAAACATATCAAAGTCTTCATAAATGTCTTATGAAGTCCACAGTCTGTGTGTTTTTCTGATAGGAGCTACTTGTCACAGAAAGCCCAAATGTGAGACCAGCGCAGTGGGAGAAAATCGCCCTTTCCCCTGTACTCTACCTCAATAAGTGGTTTAGAATTTTCAAACGGATTGTTTTGTATCAATGAAGATGGAACACATCGAGGAAAGATTAACTGAGGAGATTCGGACACACAGACATTTGTACGACTCCTCTTAGCTGAAATTTCAGCAAAAGTTTCAGCCGCCATTGTTGAAAGTGAAGCAGGAAGTGGAAACAAAAATGAACCCGACTGGTAAAAAAAGACACAGCACCAACTATCCTTTGGGTGGTGTTTTCTGAGAGCGAGCCAGACTGACGAATGTTCGTACTGTAGGTTACAGCATGTCCCACAGTACCCTAAATAAGCCTTAAGTCATATTAATTGTTGCTGTTTTTATTATCCTAAAAAGAAAAAGTTGTTGCACTGCACCTTTAGAAAAGCAGCACTGTCACTTTAAGAGTTTGTTGAGGTGTTGTTGCTGATGTTGTGCACGTCTCTGTATTAAGTCTTAATACGTCTTACACTGTACTGATTATATTATGAATATCTTCCTAACTGTAGCAACAATATGCTAAAGGTAGCTTTTCTAGAAGTAGAAATTGCTCTTACTGGTTAAAAAAAAGTGAGAGCAGGGAAATTAAATGGAAAAAGTATGATATCATCTAGATCCTTTATCTAGATATGTTTGTGATGCGCTGGATTCAAGTTAAACACTTCACTATAGACTACTGACGATACACTATATTAACTGGAGCTGCATTAAGTAGGTCTGAGGTCAAGTATTGTGTATTTCATGCAGGTAACACTATATCCCTTAAGTGGATTTAAATATAGCCTTTCAAAGGCTTTATGAGAAAGACGATACACGCAAGACATTAAAAAAGGAATTTAATAAAGGACTGAATTTGAATTGATTTAAAATATGACAATACTAAAACAACTGTCACTAAAGGCTGCAGACCAAACAGTCAGACTGTGGTCCTCCTGCTCATGGACTTCCTACCAGTCCACTCGGTGGCAGACATTATTTAGCGCCACATCACCACCTGTTATTCACAAACTAACGGGGCACTGCTCAGTGTTAGGCTGCTAATGGAGTGTTAGCCACAGACAAAATAAACAATGGCTGTGATGGCCTTTTCATTGAAAGCTGCTTACTCAGTGGGTACACACAAGAATTATGTCTCACCATGTGTGACAGTTTTTACCTCAGCAGATCTCAGCCGGCTGAATCCATGACAAACACTGAGCGTGCTGCGGCTCATTTAATCACTTAACGAAAACATAAAAAAAATGGAAGAAGTAGTAACATTCTGATAAGATATGTGACATGATCAGTCATGACACAAACAGGAAGAATATATATCACTCACACAGACCGTCATTAACCGAGGGACGTACACGGCCGCCTGTCAAACCTACAGTATATCATATCCCTGGAGGTCACTGAGAGTTTTCTCTTGAGCAACAACACAAAAAAGTACTACGCCATAACCTTTCAGTTCTGCATTTGAGTCTGACTGAATCACGTTTAATCTACAACGAGAAAAAACCCTGTGCACTTTAAAACGGTCTGAACAAGATAAGAACGACTGTGGCAGAGAGATCACACACTAACATCTGTGGAATGATGCCAATTAATTTGTTTCTGGGAGATAAATAAACAGTAGAGTGAGGTTTGCTGCAGGATTCACAGGCGACCCGACCAAGACGAGAGAAAACAAGTACCTCACCCTGGCATTAGCATCGTCAGCCGGCTCAATAATCACTTTACTTTTACAACAACAGCTACTCCGTCACTTTTTCCAATGTTTACAGTCTTCTTCATTTCACATTTGTCCAATTGATTTTTACTATCGTTATTTTAATGTGGTTCATATTGTCACGTTCCGTGTTCCAGGAACATGGACGACAGGATTGAGTTTAACAAAAAGAATTTATTAATAAACTCAGCAAAAAATGCATTCAGGAGTCAGTATGTAGGGCGGCATGGATGCAGGTGTGTGTTATGGGTGAGTGTGTGTGTGTGTGTGTATGAGTGTGTGTTCAGAAACCTAAACCCAAAACAACTAAACAGAGGCCACAGGTTGTGCTGGAGGTCCAACCCGGCCAGAGTGCAGAGAGAGAGTGGCTTTCCAGAGCTGAGCCCTTCTGCTCTCACCTGGTGGCCACACCCACCCAGGTGCCATTAACCCTAACAAGCTGGCAGCAGACCCTGGAGACTCCATCCATCACAATATCCAGTCACTAAATGCAACCATGGTATACATACACTCGAGTGACAATGAATGGATTCTAATATTGCACTGAATCTTCCTTCATGACTGTTATAATGTTCAATATACACTGATCAGGCATAACATTATGACCACTGAGAGGAGAAGTGAATAACGTCGGCCATCTTGTGACAATTTAATGTTCTACTGAGAAACTTTTGGGACCTGGCATTCATCCGTGTGGATGTTATTTAGACATGTAGGTGTTTTGGAGGCACAAGGGAGACCTACATAATTAGGAAGGTGGTCATAATGTTTTGTCTGATCGGTGTGTGTTGAAACAGAAGCGTAAGAAAGGTGTTTTTTCGACTGCATCATTCTGGTGAATGTAGTTTGTGCCTAGCCCACGGCCTTAAATAGGTAAAATAAATAGACGATAAAATTCAGTGGTTCTACAAACCACAACCTCCAAAATAAAAATGCAACTCAAAGAACCAACAGCTCTCTCTGTTATCTCAAACAAATGCTACACGTCGTAAGCTCTGCGGAGCTACAGTGCTGGATTGTTGTTTTAAAATGCATCTGTTTTCACTGGTGTGCCTAATGAACTGGCAAGTATGCGCACTTACCAATATGTGGAGAAGATTTCCGTCTTCGTGTGTGACAACTGGGCTCGAGATGTCGGGAAACGAATCCATCTAAATTAGCACAAATGCATCCTTAGCATTTCTTTATTCCTGTGTCCTCCGTCAAAGATATGTGAGATCACGGTTAGCGTAGAATCCAGATACAGGTTTTTTGCTGTGAGAGGACACGAGGCTTTACTTTCTAAGCTGCAAACGATATCTTTTGGAAAAAAAAAGAATGGACACAGTTTTTCCTTTTTGGATTTCTACAACCATGCAGCTGTGGGGCTGATAATGGCTCGCTTACGTATCAGAACTCATGGGAACTTTAACATCTCTATCCTCCTGAATTCACAGACTTCACCAGACTTCACCACCAAATAAAAACATGACAGTTGTTATCAGTGGATAGAAGGGTGAAGAATACTGAGACTGTTAAAATGAGGACACAACCAGGACAGTTTTTTTTTTTTGCTTGAGAGGGAAAATATAAGCGGAATATAAAATGTATCATTGGGAAAAATGTGCATTTGTTTGAAAACTGAAGTCTAGAGAGTTTTTTTGTTCCTTCGCATGTAAAAATAGCACAGAGCTTTGCTTTACACAGGAAAATGAGCATTATACATTTATTTATCAAATCTTCCCGGCAATTATCTGTGCTTTTATGTGGAAAACATGGTTTTTGGGGAGGAATGAATTTCCCCTCGAGCTATGTTTTATTTACACAACTAATCTAAGCTCGCAGATCAGGCCTCGCTTTGCCATTTCCATAACAAGTATGGAAGCTCTGAGTTTGTCCTGAGTTCCCACATTGTGCAAATGTCATTCTCCTACAGACATACATTATTATATACATACACTCTAAACCTGAAGTGCCACTGAATGATAGTAATAATAGTACACCAGGAGAATTATTTCCACATGGTACAAATGTTGCCGGCTGAGTTTTCGAAGAGCGGCGTCATTGATTCCTGGATTATGGTTGCCAGTTTTATGTTTCTGTGTCACATGGAAGCAGGGAAAAGAGGTCAGCTTTCAAGTCGCACTTGACTTCAATATTTTACTAAGACCATCTGTCCTCTGAGTGCTTTAACATAACCATGGAAAAATAGGTTCTCTTGCTGCATGTGGATACTGAAGGAAAATGTATGCATGCAGATAGACATAGATAGACAGAGACAGATAGATCATCTCACAGATATTTGATAAGTTTGGGACCTAGTGAATTTGGAGGCCAGGTCAACACCTTGTCTTGTTCTTCATGTTTTTTTGTTTTTTTAGTCAGGAAATTAATCTTTCTAAATTACCACACATGCATCCTCAGCATCTCGTTATCACAATGTCTCGTTATTTTCAACAGAAAGTATCTTCAGCTCGGTTTAAGCCTTTTTTAAAGATATGTGAGATCACGGTTTGCGCAGAATCCACAGAGCATAACGGCAGATGCAGGTTTTGACTGTGAGAAGGCGTGAGGCTTTATTTTCTAAGCTGTAAACGATATCTGCTGGAAAAAAGAATGGACACGGTTTTTCATTTTTGGATTTCTACAACCATGCGGCTGTGGGGCTGAACATGGCTTGGTTAGGTGAAGTCAGAACTCACGGGAACTTTAACATCTCAATCCTTCTACATTCATTTGTTATCGATGGATAGAAAGGTGAGGAATATTAAGACTATTAAACCTTGTTAGTGGGGGTTGAGGGGAGGGGACTCAGCTTGGATCTAGTGAATTTGGAGGCCAGGTTCTTCATGTTCTTCAGTTGTTCCTAAAGTGTTTTTTTTATGTGTGCCATCAATGAGTGGGGGCCTGGTCTGGTCTAGACGGGTGGTACGTGTCTAAGTGACATCCACACGAATTAATGCTGCCCCACCGATTACTGAATGGTCCAATAGTTTCCCAGCAGAACACTGACTTGTCACAAGATGTCATTCACTTCACCTGTCAGTGGTCATAATGTTGTGGCTGTATTGGTGTATATGTCACACGCACTTCAACACATTTTTTTTTTTCCCACTGATCAAAGAAATGGTGGCTTTAAGAGTCATTATACCAGACTGACATTCTCTTTTTATCTATTCTAAAAAATGCTCACCAGCAAAAAACTGTCAGTAAGCAGAAAACGAGAGCCTGGGCACAGATTACCATCCTATTGAAGAGATGCTTTTACAGCCCAATCTATAACTTTATTAGAGAAAGACGAGCCAGGCGTGAGAAATACGATTTGGTCAGTTATCCACCTAATCTCTCCAGCACATTTCTGTCCCATTTTTTAAACACAGCAGGTCCCAAGACCAATATTTTTTCCGGGTAGAGTTTTTTTTTTTTAACCACTGCAAACAAACCAACAAACAAACAAACAAACAAAAAACCTCCTCATGCTAATTTCTGCCTCATCCCGTTCACATCTGCAGAGAGGCTAAATGTCAGCGCGGGTGGCACTTTGATGAACGAGGAGGTCATGAAGAAAACCCGGCAGAGGGCCACACATTATGACCGGGTCGATTGGTTGGTCGCAAGCGTGAAATTGCTGTCACAGATCAATGGCTACTAATCTGGAGAAGGGACGGATTCAAATCACAGGGTCTCTAATCGATGATGATTAATTTTCAGCAACACTCACATTTCCTGAATGAGACATTTGATTGTGCGCAATTGGATAATTGCCTGTTTCCGTTGGAGACGATAAGCAGGTGTACGAAAGGCTTTAAAGACGCTCCGGAGATTAAGGAGTAATCTGTGCTGTGAAGGTGTATCAGGTGACCCACACTTCCTCCCTGGCCACGGGAACAACACGTTGCAGAGGACTCGTGATGAAGTAAAGGATCAGTCAACTGAATGACCTGTAATGAAAGATGCTAATGGACATACTGGACATATTGAGCTGCTTTTAACTGCTGCCCTCAATCACAGCGACTGACGAGGCGGCAGAGTTTAGTGGGGGAACTCTGTCTGGGCAGCTCAGTCTTTACCATTTTTTTTTTTTTACTCAAATACTGCATGCCCTATCAAGAAAATCTGCACATTAAAGCTATTTAGCTGGTGATATATTCGAACATTTCTGTAAACTTAACGACTGACAGCCGGAGGCATAATGATGCGTCCCCTAAGCCAGTGCCAGAGTTGTGTATTCACATTCATGCCAGGGAAAGTGTTTACACTATTTTTAACACCGTCATTAGATTAATATGTAAAATTTGAATCACAATTTAAGGAATCCTGACCAATCAGATCAAAATAGTGGATTATTTGGACAGTTGATTTGGAGTTTAAGTGGCTTCGAAGACACATGTATGTCATCACCCTATCAGATTGTCAAACAGTGTATTATATAAAGTCTCAAAGACAAATTCAATTCAATTCAGTTTATATAGCGTCAAACAATACAAATTGTCTCAAAGACGCTTAGAAAAAAAAACCAGCCTGAAACCTCCAGAGCCTGAAGGCGACGGTGGCAAGAAAGAAACTCATCTTGTTTCCTGATAGATTTTTAAAGTCTCTGCAAACATTAAGAAAAGAATTGGCAACAAGGACCAATGAAGAAAAAGAAAAACGTGGAACCGCAACACTTGCTGCGTCTCCATTACCCCTAGAAAAGCGGAAAACCCAAAATATTTGCAAATATTGTAATAAAAAAAGGGTAATGTAAACAGTTACATTTCGAAAAACCTGTCATATATCGCCAGAAATACTTTTACACAGTTTTTTCAGATGGATCAATATAAGAGTTCATCACAAAAGCACAATTTTAGCAGTTAGCGGTTGAAGCAGAGCAGCTTTGCAGTTTTGTTTTGTCCTTTTATTCTTTGGATAAATTGATGAAAGCTGTATTATTATTTAATCTCTTCAAGGATTAAACTTCTTAAATCTTTTCTCGCTGTATCTTTATGGAGCTCTCTTCCAAACATATTGTGAAAAATAAATTAAACTTGTGCTGTCTGACCACGAACCGAATGGAGCCGAACACATAGCTGACGTCCACTAGAAGGACCAGATACTCCCCGAGTAGATCTGGTACAGACACTGACGTGACTGGAGATGACACAGGGGTCATGTGACCAGTTCATTTAAAGTCCATCTTCTTCAAAGTGAAGCCTTGTGAGACGAGACTTTACGAGATTGGAATGGAAACGCGTACAAAGACTAAAATTTCAGAAATATCACTTTTATTTTCTGAAAACATGTAATAGAAACACAGCTACTGCATTTTATCAGAATGTCAAGATTGTTACACAATTTATTTGGAGTTTGTGACCACAAAGACTTCCACACACGTCTTCATTTGATCCCTAGTCAATATAAGAGCATAGATTTAAGCGACTTTAAATTCAAAGCCTCCTCAAACAGCCAACACTTGGTCAGTCATTCACTAAACCCTGTGAACACGTGTCACTCAGTCTAGACTTTTCTGCCACGTTTCTTTAAACAATGATAAGAGCCATGTCTCGAGGACAAATTCATCATGTGTTCTGATAGATTTTTAAAGTCACTGCAAACCACGAAATAAATTGGCCACAAGGACAAGTGAACAAAATTTATATATATATATATATATATAACCAAAACCCTGACATATTATCACCTTAGCTGCAAATCATTTGCAAATGCAAACATTTCATTTGGAGTTTGTGACTTCCGCCTTCCACGCACGTATTCATTTGATCCATAAAGAGAATAGATTCAAGAAGCTTTAAATTCAAAACGTCTGCAAACAGCAAACACTTGGTCAGTTGTCGACTGGTAAGAGCCTCTTACTTGGAGACTTTTCACTCAGTCTAGACATTTCTTTAAACAATGATAGGTGGGATTTCTCTAGGACAAATTCGTCATAAATCCTGATCGATATTTTTAAACTCACCGCAAACAAAGAAATAAATTGGCCACGAGGACCTGACACCTTATCCGACTGTCAGATTGTTGTTTGGAAATAGTGGGTTATTTACACATTCAGCAAATAATGAGCAACATTATTATTATTTCGTTTTGTGGCCCTAAAGACTTTCCCCTCCCACACATGTGTTCGGTAGATCCATAGGTAATAAAAGAGGATAGATTTAAGAGGCTTTAAATTCAAAGCAAACAACAAATATTTGGTGGGTTATCTACTCAATCTTCAGCGGATTTTTCACTCACTCTAGACGTTTCTGTCACATTTTTTGACACAATCATAAGGACTCAAGGACAAACTCACCATGCATCCTGATAGATTTTTAAAGTCACTGCAAACAAACAATGAAATAAATTGGCAACGAGGAGGAATGAAGAAGACGAACACATACACAAGCAAAACCCTGACACATTATCAGATTGTCAAAAAGGTTTGCAAACAGTGGATTATTTACACATTTCATTTGGAGTTTGTGGCTGGGGTCGTATTTGTGGTCACAAAGATTTTCCCTTCCACACATGTATTCATTTGGTCCATAGTTAAAAAAGAGTATAGATTTAAGAGTCTTTAAATTCAAAGCTTCCAAAAGTCAACATGCGTTTGGTCGGTTATCTACTAAATCTGAGCCCTTCTATCTCTTCTTACTAGAATTTTTTATTATGACTTTTTCGCTCTGTCTCGACATTTTGGCAAGATTTTTTTTTTTAAAAAACAATTATGAGTTCCAAGCCTCAAGGACAAATTCATCTCCACTGGAGAAGAAGGAAAACTTAAAACAAACCACTGTCACATTAAACAGTCGGTCTCTGTACTGGCTGTCAGCTCATCAGACGGTCGAGCGGGTTCGCAAACAGCCGATTATTCACGCATCCAGCGAACAGTGAGCAACATTACAAATAATTTGCAGTTAGTGGCCTGGAGCGGATGCACAAACAAACCTTCCGCAAACAGCAAAAATTGAGATTTTAAATTGAGATTCACGCACAAGTATCGAAGTTTCTGAATGTTTGTTTTTTAACAAAATGAAGTAAAAAAGTTCTCATGGGGCATCTGTGATTCTCAACCGGGGGCCCATGGACCCCTCGTTGTCCACGGTATAATTGCAAGGGGTCTGTGAAAATAAAATCAGATCACATGACATTTATAGAAATAGGATTATTTTACTCTAATGTGACTGAGAACTTCATCTACCTAAACTACAGAGATTTTGCTTCTATAATTACATCTGTTTAACAAGAGTAATTTGCTGTATTTTATTAAGAGATCTCGCTCCCGATTGCATTGTTCAGTGTTACTGCCTGGTGCTGTTAATACAAACTTAACACAATCTGCATCTGTTTCAAATTGTGCGGCCCCTACTGTTTCAGTCACCAAACACCATTCATTTCTTAATAACGCTCTTATTCTGAAACATCTGCAGGGAAAATCACTAACCTGCACGTTCAGATTAGTGCTTGAAATTTAAAGGAACCCCGACTATAATTACATGTAGATTGTAGACATAAGATTCATTTTGGTGTCAATCATGTTAATGTGAGTCAGAAGATATCCTTGATGTCTTTGTTTTTTTTGTTTTGTCTTTGTTTTGTGGTCACTTCGCTGGTATTGTAGCTGTGACATCTCTTCAGCCTATTCAGCTTGAACCTGAACCTTAACGAGGATGCAGAAAAATAATCAAAAAGATTATTATCATGGAGGGTCCTCAGGGTGGAACAAAAATATACTGCGATGTCTGTTGTGGTGAGGAGGCATCGGACTCCAGTTCAGAAGTGAAATATCAGATTATTACCAACAAATTGCATTCCTCTTTTATTGCATTTTGCATATTTCATAACCCGGGCCACAGTTGATGAAACAAGGTTTAGGAGGTGTTTCATTCATTTATTTATTTATTTGTATTTTTTCATTTTCCTCCTCACATGTGCTAAATGAAACTGCGCGCGCCTAAGAAACGTTGGCTGGTGATATCGGCAAATAAAACTGTGACGGCAGATCAAAGGGAAATACGGCTTCCCTGTTCCTTACGAGCGCTCTGCAGAGAGACTGAAAATGATTGTACCTCTAACGCCGTTCCCACTTGAAGCATCTTTTATAGAAATGTTTTATTTTGGTTCGGCACGTGCGCCGTCTGAGGTGCCATCACCGGAATGAAGCGATCTCACGAGACGCGACGGAAGCAGGCCCGCGTCCAAACGAGTGCACTGTAATGGGGGATCCCCCGCCCGGCAACAAACAGGCAATATAACTGACCCGGCTCAGGGGTGTTAAAGTCATTTTAGTCCAGGGGCCACATGCAGCTCAATTTGATGTCGGGGCTGGGGGGGATGGAACGGAAACGACAACTTCAGATTCTTCCTTTGTTTTAGTGCAGATAAGTAGAAGTACATTATGAAAGCTTAATCAAGCAGGAACCTCATTTCCACTACATGTTATCGCTCGGCTTGACTTCATTATCCTTCGCATATGAAAATCCCTCCCCACTGTAGTGTGCGTGGATCCTGGAGCCGCACATCCGTAACAAAGTAGAGGAGCAACCTGTACTTCTTATGGGATATTAGACAGTGTTTAAACATTTATAAAATATTATATATGACAGTAAAAGCGAAAAAACCATTGGAGGTGTGCTACATGTCAAGACAAATTGTGTGCTCATAGCACAAGACTTCGAAGTTTCTGATGTTCCAGCTCAACTGCAGCGGAAGACATCTGCACATTTTCAACAGGAGGGCTGCATCTGTCTGTCTATTTGCTAATCAGTGTGTTACTTCCAATACAAAAGTTACTGGGAACAAGGGGGCCGGGAACCAGGGGGAAATTGACTTATCTGCTAATGACATACGGATTTTTCCTTTTCTTTTTTTTCTTTTTTTGGTACAGAGATTTAAATATATCTGACAAAAGGCTGATTATAAACGGTCACAACACTTCACAGAATGACGTGAAATTGACCTTTTCACGGTTCATTAATGCTCATGCGTTCTGCCGCGTGCGGGCTACAGCTCATTTAGTCTGCCTGTGATATATGGACTGAGGAGTGGAAATTAGGGGAAAAAAAAAAACAACTTAATATTCACGGTGACAGGGCTAATAAGAACTTTTACCTTGTGCAACAGCTTGTGTAATTCAGTTAAATTTGGTCGGAGACTCTACATCCTTCCGCATCGCGTTCCAGACCGGTTTAAAAAGTGTCTGGATGCAGAATTCCTCCGACTCAGAGGAAGTTTGCATCTTTTTCTACAAAATAAATACCTCAGCTACACAGTGGCTTTTATTTGTGACCTTGTGTGATTACAATCAGGAAAACCCTTCATAACACTGCAACCCAATCTGCATAATTATCCCAGAAACTGCACTAGGAGAAATCTTTTTTCGCAACCAATGCTTGGGCTTTTCTTTAAGAAGGAATTTTGATATGCAACAGCAGAAATAGCACAAATCTAATTTACACATTTACCACTGCCCCTTTCTAGATTGTGCTTGTTTGCATTTAACAACACTTGCTTCTGTTCTGTTGCATACATCTGTACTGCTAGGAAACAAGGTCTATCATTAACACCTTGTAAAAGAGCCTGACAAAGCTGAAGCCTCTTAAACAACGCAAGTCGTGACTCAAGTAATTCAACTGATCTGCAGGATTTAAAGTCGTGTTCAAAGCAGGTTCGTTAGAGCACAAAACCAGCCGGGGTAATTAGGTTTTGAAGTGTTTTGTAATAGCGAGTCATATTTTAGGCACATAAATGCATGTCCGCATACATGTGAGTTACCCACTTTAAATTCAGAATAAGCTCACAAGGCCATTTAAATTCATTGGTGGGCGTGAATCACTGATGGCGGCCCCCAAAGTGTCCGCGGTATGGGCGGACGAAGGCCAGGGAGGGAGACGCCGATATGATATTGGGTTGTATCATCTCAGTTGGAATCCAGTTTGGTTTTCTTTGTGTCTCCTGTTTCGGTTCTAAAAGTCTCGTCCTTGGCGTTTCTCGCTTTATGTCCTGCATTTCGCAACATCAGTTCACTTCTTCATCTCATTCTTAGTAAATTTAAATGAGGAGAGTGTTGGAAGCTGTAAAATCCAGGGAGTAATAGTCAACTACTAAGGTTACTGGAGGTTTAGTATGTTAAATCTTATAAATCACAATCAAAAGAGAACGACTAAAGAAAACCTTCTATAGGTTTTCCAAGGTGTTGCTCCAGTGCACCACCGAGCCATGAGTTTTTAACATTTATTTTCTCACATTTAGAGTTCAGAAGCAAATCTCTGAGTTTCCTTCGCAAAGACTCGAAGGCCAAATATTGTCAAGTCCTGCTTTTCACAAACACACACGGATAAATGCATTCCCACCGTGGAAACTAAAACAGAGAAACAAATTCCTGATATTAACCGGTCTGTTTACCTAGTTATTTCCATCATTGTTTTTCTAATCTGTAAGTATAATGAGTTTGGAGTGAGGAAAATAAACAAAATGATATCTTTGTGTCGCGTGGTAATCAAACCAAATGTGTTCCGCAACACGACAGTGAAATTGTGACGGTCGGACTCGTGGTTTGTAATTTCCTGAGCATTAGCTTTGTGATGTGTCTGGAAACTTGTCAGTTATACTTAATGGATGGATGGATGGATGGATGGATGGATGTGTGGTAAGGATAGGGGCACCAGCAAAAGGAAGGAAATTACGTCCTAATACACTGCAACCATCTAATGTCCGTAGCTTACGCACCCATCGGAATGAGTGCACGCGATGGTGGCAGCACATTTTTTTGAATTTCTTACAGTGTGTGCTAGCTGGTGCTCAAAAATTGTGATATTATATGAACTGCGATGCTAGCTCGCTGCAAGATTCAATCTCGCAGCACGCGGAGAAACGCACGACAGAGGCCTCATCATACGATACTCGCAAAAGCGTAGAGAGGCAGGGACGCTCTGCTAGTGTTGCATGCTCCACCGTAATGATGCCGGTGGAGGTGTGTTGCACAGAAAAGCTCCCTCAGATATCATTAGCTGCTGCGCTGTGATAAAGAAGCAGGAATCAGGATCATGTAATCCCCTCCTGAGACACTATTAATTAATAAGAGCTTTGCTAAAGAGGCCGTCCTCCACTTAGACGCTCTGTGCTTTCTTGCAGGAAATCGATTTGTGTCTCTCCTGCTGCCAATGTGTCTGGCGGACATCTTTTACAGTACAACCCCTCACGCCATGAGCAGTCTGTGTGTCTGCTGCTGAACCATGCGGGGCCAGATGACACCTTCAGCGCTGGGGATCGCGTTTCATTCATGGTCTCATGCTTCCTGCTGGAACTGGATGGTTTGCAAGCACTAAGCTACACACACACACACACATATATATATATGTATATGCACTGTACATATTCACACACACGTGCATGAGTATACAGAGATGCATGACTTGATTTTGCAAATAATAAAGTATGGCAGAGTTGAGGAGAATTGATCAGAAGCATTAGATTACACGTCACCAGGGTCACCTGCTGAGTAGGATCTAAACAAACTTGACAAACCAAACTTGAATCTTGTCACCTTCAACAAGCGACACAGCACACACAAAAAAAAACAGAGGTAGGGAGAGAGCGCAAGAAAAGAATCAGCAAAGCAAGTTAGTGCCTGTTGTGTTCAGAAGTGGTAATAGAAAACAAAAGTTGTCTCTGGAAGAAAACAGCAGCGGCCCCACCGCGCAACACCTCTCCTGTGATTTGACTTTATTTGTTTGGTAGAGTAGTTTTTCACAGCGACAGTCGTTTGCACTTGACACACTGTGCAATTTTTTTCTTTTTTTTTTTTTTACTTCAACAACTGTGAAAACACCCGTTGTGACAAACATGGCCAAAAAGCACGTTGAACTGGTTTTGTTTTTATGCTATCATTTATACTAATCCATATCGCCCTACTTACCTGCAACATGGAACCCGTGGTGCGAACTGCGTCTCTTTTTAGAGCGACGGTTGTTTTGGTTCGGCTCCTAAAAAGAGACGGCTCTTACGGCTCCCGACTGCCTCCTCAGATTTTTTGTTGCTCAAATTAATTTCTTACCAAATTATGTGTAAATTATGTGCACAGTGTAAAGGGAATTACTAATGGAATTACATTACACCAATTGTTTATTATTTAAAAAGCTTTATTTAAATCCTGATTGAACTGCTGCAGAAAATTGTCATCTGGAGGGCTGCCCGAACCCAGACTTGAACCAGGAACCTTATCACTGTGAGGAATCAGTGCTAACCACCACGTCACAAACTTTAGTCTTTGGACCATGCATTGAAATGAGTCCAGACTTTACTGCGTTATCCTCACCCTTTCTAATGCATGTAGTTTCTGCCTCTGTCTTCACCTTCCTGCAGTTCATGGACTACTGTGTTCTTTGTGTTGCGTGTGTTTAACCCCTCCACCCACTCAGTGTGGACGCACGGACGCCACCACCATACATCTTGACCTATCAAGTTTGACTTTAACAGAAAAAAATAAAAAAAAACAAATCGACATGAACCGGCTCAGGTCGTTCCCTTCAAAGAGCCGAATCTTAGAGCCGGCTCATTCGCATCCTACGCATCACTAGGAAGCTGCTCTCTGGGATGCACCAGCTTTCTACCAGGATCCAACCATCAACACAACCTAGGCACTAGTTGGAAGATTCAGGCATATTCATTACAAAGAAATAAATTAACAACATGACAAAAATATGCGAAAAATCCAAAAGTCTGAACCAAGGATAGAGAATTATAATTGAAATATTTCCTTCCTGCAATGCGGTTGGGGTGCACTATTAATAATTTACAGTACACACCGATGCGGTGAATGAATCATTACGGCTCTAGGTAACACCCAGTCAAAGACTTCAGAGAAATGTCACACATTTTTTTTTTCCGGCAACGGCGTACAAAAGGAGCAACAAATGCATTTCACCGCCCGACTCGAGCGGTTTGACTAATCTGTGTTGCTTTCACTCTAAACCACCGACTACAAAGAGCACACCCTGCAGAGACGCACATCAATACGCCGTTGTGTGCAATGCAGTTCAACCTTTTCAATCTAATAAATTGAATTTCACTGGGGATCAAGTAAAGAGTGACACGTGGGCTCGACTGCCATTTTCTTGGCTGAAAGGCGTCAGCGAGTGTTTGTCGGAGCAAATATCTTACAGCAAGATATTTAGAAAAACTGACGCGGAGTTCTGTTTGAATGCGTGTTTACAAAGACCCTCTAAGGCAGGATGATAAAGGGAGACGGATGACTTAAAAGGCTCCACGCAGAACTCAATACGTTACGAGGCTAACCGGTTATCTGGGACGATTCGAGGAATAATTTATTGACGCACGGGGTGGCGATGCAATTATCTATACACAAAGAACATTAACTTCAGCTCATCTCTTAAGACAGGGCTGTCAAAGTCGTTTTAGTTCAGGGGGCAAACACAGTCCAATGTGATCTCAGGGGGCCCGGACCAGTAACAGAAGAGCATGATAAGCTATAGAAATAATCAAACTCCAGATTCTTCCTCTGTTTTAGTGGAAATAAGCACATTATGAAAAGTTTCAGTTAAGGTGAACTTTCTTCTTCCTCATCTTCCTTAAGATAAGAAAAATTTTTATTCATCACATGCACAGTTATACATAGAACAACACACAGTGCCTCTTCCCCCTTTCTGATTTTCTCCTCCTCCTTCCTTCTTCTTCCCCATCTTCTTGTTCCTCCTTCCCCGTCTCCTTCTCTCATCCTCTATCCTCTCTACCTCCTTCCATGTTATTCTTCCTTATTCTTCTCCTCCTCGTCCTTTGGAAAGGCTAGATTGGACCCGGTTTTGGCACTCGGGCCGCATGTTTGACACTCCTGTCATAAGACGACAGTTGTAGCTTTACGACTGTTAAATAATAGCTGCTAAAAAACAACCAATTTGGTTGGAAAATTTAAGGTATCCTGTCTGTAACATCTTCAAACAATGCTTCCTAGTTCTTAATATTAACAGCATTTTATATGTGACAACTGTTGGACATATTTGTAAGACATTATTCTCCAAAGGAAGCATAGCTGTGACGCCGCCTTTGAAAGCTGATTCTCGTCAGCACGATCTCGGTCGATGCTAATGAACCGACGGCAAACCAGAGCACATACAGACCGAGGGACACAAAAGCAGCGGCTTCGGTCTTTTTTTTTTTCTTTTTTTTTTTTTGAAGTGTACGGAGACAGTTTCTAATGGACGCCCCGCCATGACTGGCTTGAATTTATTGACTTTAGCTGACTGCTAAATGGATTGATTCAGCTTGCTACTAGATCAATCATGGGGATGCTGGTGTGTTTCTGCACATTTAAACAAACACACACAGTTCTCTCGCTGTTTGCTGATTTTAGTGGTGAGGCAAGACGTAGCAGGGTACATCTGTCCAGACACTAAAATATTATTATTCCCACAGTCTTGCTCATAAAATAAGATTGAAGAGTTGCACATTATACATTGCTATATTAGTAGATTTTTTAAAGCATGATCTTGAGGTTGGTTTAGTCGTGACTGTCCCACATTATGGCCGTTTGTTGCATGTAAAAGGTTGTGTCTTTGTATAATTAATCCCTAAGTTTAACAAGACTTAATGTTCCAGGAAAAAAAAAATATATTATTTTTTGCAACTCTCATGCTTCATGCAGGAGTTGGCATGGCAACCAATAGTCATTATGAAGTTACATCCTGTTTCTAGAGCATCAAAAAAAATAAAACTAAAAAATAAACTTATCAGAAAAAAATGTCACTTGACCACACATCTGCATTATGTTAACCACCTGAAATGACAGAAGCCATTCTTGGAAAAAAATACAACTTTACTTTTGTTTGGCCCAAGTCCCATTCATTAACATGGCGGAGTGGGTGGAGCTTATGACCTATACTGCAGCCAGCCACCAGGAGGAGCTCTACTTGCTTTGGTTTCACTTTCGAGGAGCTGTCCATCTCCAACAGATTTTTGTTTGACAACTCAAAGACTGGTAATCACACACTTGTGCGTGATGGATGGTGGCTAATGTCAGGCAGAAATAAACAAAAAAACTAAACATGTAGTATGTCCTCAGATTTAGTCAAACTCGTATGAATTCTAAAGTTTCCAGATATTGTTGATCCAGATTAGCAAAAACACTGATTACTCCTCATGTATTTACTCAATCTACACATTGTATTGGTTAACTCACTGAAAGATGAATACGAGTGCAGCATAGAAGAGTTTTTTTTATAAAATCCAGATTTCAAAGTTTAGCTTTTATTAATTAGACCTGTTTTGTGTGTGTGTGTGTGTGTGTGTGTGTGTGTGTGTGTGTGTAATCAGTATAATTCATTAATTTTGTTTGTGCCAGACAGACTACGATACATTAACCTGCACGTTTCCAACAGTGCGCTTGGCCAAATACTAGGAAAAAATACATGAATTGTGTAAAGTGTTAACATAGTGAGTCTCTGTACTTTGCTGAGGAACCTGACTCATATTGGAACCTATATGATGTATGTCTCTTGCTAATCAGGGCATTCCAAGTGAAATGGGGAAATGTAGTCTCTGCTCCATTTGGGGTGAGTAATGGGGTCCGTCAGTGGGGGGCTATTGTCACGTTGCCTGTTTCATGTTTATATGTATGACCTATCAGAACAGCTGAGAACATGTGTGGTGGGAAACGCTACTGTTAATCATTTTATGTATGCTGAGGACTTGGCAATTATCAGTCCTTCTAACGCTGGGTTCCAGCATATGTTCAGACTATGGAGTAAAACTGAGTGTAAATCATAACGCCAAAAACAGCTCTGTTATGGTTTGCAGACCCAAAAATGGCAGAGAATCGATGTTCCCATTGTTTTATTAGTCAGGTCAAACTTTAGCTTTTTGTAAAAGTTTAAAGTATCTTGGACACATTGTGATTTACATGAAAATTTTTCAGGTGGTTCAAATCTCACTGTATCCCTCTTTATACTGCCCCTTTGTGGAGTAATTTTAAAAAGGCAAATATATTCGCAAATCCTAGGTTATAATATAATGCCCCTAATATAATGACGATTTTTTTTTTTTTTTTTTTTTTTTTACAAATTTCTGAATTCTACATGAGAAAGCCTAGGTGGTGCAGTGTGAGTGAGCTGTTTTGTCAAGTGCGAGTACGTTCATTTCATGCTCTTTTCAGGAAACTAATGTATAAATTCATTTGTCGATTGAATGGTACTCATAACTCTATCTACCTATCTATCTATCTATCTATCTATCTATCTATCTATCTATCTATCTATCTATCTGAGAGTAAAAGCTTGGATTATGTCTCATATAATCCCCTCTTTTACACCCTGCATGAACAAATGCACACAATATGCTGTGATGTGAAATAGCAGCTGCAAAGTAGAGAATTACATGTAAAATATAGACCACTTTAACAGCTGCACTTATTAAACATTGTTACACTAATGAACATGTGCATTCAACCTACAACAGCTAAAACCCTAATGATCCTCGCGGGCATGTTGAAGAGTTTTTCTGCACTATTACTTTATTCCGCTGCCTCTTCCTCGTGAATAACTACACCACTGTGACAATGGGTGTCAAATTAAGAATCTTTCATTTCTAACAGTGCTTTGTTGTACGAAACAGCAACTGCAAGGACCTGGTTGACGCTAAAAGAAAATAGCAGCACTTCAGCTTTAATCAGTAGCTTTTCTTCAAAAACATTTGATCTTGGATATTCAGATTTCAGACAACCGTTATTTGGAGCAATGTCAATATAGGAGATAGCTACCTTTGAGGAGGTTCTTTGGAATGAAGCAATATAAATGCATCTGTGTTGTGACAAAGCACACTTGAGCAAGGCCTTCATTTGCTTTACAGAAATGTCGCAGTGGCCAGAATGATCAATAGCACCATTAAAGCGAGCGAAGGAAAACACACTTTCCGTCTACCTTTAGGGGGCTCTTTTAAAGGTTGTAGTCTGGAAATTTAAAAGGATAAATGTGCCCATCTTAAGGCGCGTGTGCCCGTCCGCCGCGTACGGCTTTATATGTACAAGCAGTAACACTGAAGTCAATTAATTCTAACACATGTTCAAGACGGACGAGCATCTGTCCAAAGCATCGGAGAATGAGGATTTCTTAACCCTTTGACTTCCACGCTAAGAAATACGATTAATCACAATTAAATATCATTCGTTTTTAATCTGTTAATGGCACACACTGCAAACTGAGTATTTTGACATATCATCATTAAAACAATATACAATATAAATACTGAAATTGTATGATGTATATTTTCGAGCTATGGACATCGGTTTAAAAGTGCTTTATCTCAAAAAGAATAAAAGCCACAGCTTGGATATTTGTATTCACACACAATTTGTGTATCCTACAAACTGAATGACTAACAATGGTTAGAAAACAGGTACAAAATGAGAATTTAAGCATTTTATTGTCTACTTCTACCACTACAAACACGATCAACCGTGCAGTTACAACGCCAATCAAAGGGTTAAGAGATAAAAAAAAAAAGCTCACTAGTACGTGGTAACAGTGTTTGGTTTTTTTTTTCCACACATACCACTACTGTATTAGCATATTTATAACCATAAGCCATTGCACTAATTATCACATCATCTTATTGCAGTAAAGGAAAAAGAAGAATACAGAAAAACAACCAAAGGAAACTATAATATCACGTTATTATGTGCAACAACTGCTACACAACGACAGCTGCAACCATCGTGTGAAATTCACACACGAACCTCGGTCATTCCTTATTTTTAAAGGTCAGCCAGCGATGATGCAGAGGCAGGAGGAGGAATGCGTAACATTCAGCGATGCTTAAACGTCTTTACTTCAGTGAACTGTTAAAAACCCGAAGGCATGCTAGCAGCTCCGGGAGCTGGTTCTGAGCTGCTACAGTGTTTTAGGCTAAATGCTAATGTGAACACGGTTACAGTTTAAAGCTGGATTTAATGAGAGCTCATAAGGCAGTGATATATATCATGTTTACCTTCTAGCCTCGTACAGTCGCATGTTAACAGATCATATGCAGATTATACTGAAGTAGAGCAAAGGTTGAGGTGGGTTTCGCTTCGTTGATACCTTTTAAATGCTGCCATGATCTACTGCAAATGCTTCCCAGTGGGACTAATGATATATTGTAATTATCTTATTTTATACAACGATCAGCCACAACATTATGACCGGAGAAGTAAATAACATTGAGCATCTTGTCACACAATTCAATGTTCTGCTGAGAAACTTAAGGTCCTGACGTTCATGTGGACCCACCTAGACCAGACCAGGCACCTCATAGCAAAGACACTCCTTGATGGCAGCAGTCATGCCCACCAGGATGGAGCCTGACGCAGGTACACCCCCTAAAAAACATGAAGAACAACACAATGTGTTGACCTGGCCTCCAAATTCACTAGATCCCAAACTGATCAAGTATCTGTGGGATGATCCCCTCAACCCATAGGACCAGACACCACAGGACACCCTCAGAAGGACCATGTCCGTTCTCTGATGAGTCACAACTGTTTTGGAGGCACAAGGGAGACCTACAAAATATTAGCAGGGTGGTCATAATGTTATGCCTGATCGGTGGAAATATGCACAACGTCAACGCTGCTTCTTTGTTGCTGCTGTTAGTTATTGATCGCCACTGATGTTGGTATTAGCCATGATAAGTCGCTGTAAACCAATTAATCTGAGACAATGTCTGTATAAACACAATGTACCAAAGAACCAGCCAGTTGCGTCACACTGAAAGAAAACGTTACTGAGATGCACAGACTGATGCATTTCACATAGATTGACATTTTAAATGAATGGAGCTTTTGGGCCACAGCTGATTTAATAACAGCTTTGCCTCCGTCCAGAGAGATGCTTATTAAAAAATGAAATTTAAATGAGCCAGTGTTCAAAGAATTGTCCACCAGCGTCCAGCTGTAATTTGCTGTCACTGAAGCTTTTAGACGCCGGTATAGCCTCGGCCAGACAGAGGAGTGGTAACATCACCCTGATTGGGTATAAAAGTCAAAGATATGGCACAGAAGGCAAAGAGAGCAGCGCTTTTTTTTTCCAAATGACTGTAATAGATTTGTTACCGTTCTGATTTACATTTAAATGAAAACCTTTTATCTGCTGGTCCACGTACTAATGAGCAAACTCCGCTTTGACAGATGTGACTTCTCCTCCAAACATGGATGGAATGTAGCAACAGTATATTGTTGTACGGTGTGTATTGCTCGAAATAAACCATGGAAATTCAGCTTTATACTTTAGCTTCTCGTGTTTTTTTCCTCTTCCTCTGCATCCTTGAAAAAACAGTTAATGGAGGTCAGGGGGAGTCATACGGGAGGAGATTAGAAAAGGAGGGATCATTTGTGAGTGCCGGGAAGGGCGACCCTCCTGCAAAAACAAACCCTTACACGTCAAACACCGATCAGGCGTAACATTATGACCACCTCCCTAATATTGTGTTTGTCTCCTTTCTGCCTCCACATCAGTTGTGTCTCATCAGAGAATGGACATGGGCTTTCTGAGGGTGTCCTGTGGCGTCTGGAAACATAATGCTGTTAATGGGGGGGCTTTGGGTCCTATGGGTTAAGAGGAGGGGCCTCTGTAGATCATCCCAAAGATACTAGATCAGTTTTGGATCTAGTGAATTTGGAGGCCAGGTCAACACCTTTTGCTGTTCTTCATTTTATTTTATCAGGCTGCGTCCTGCTGGGGACGTCTGCTGCCATCAAGGAGTCTTATAGCTATGGGGTGGGGGTGTCCAGTCTAGTGTAGGTGGGTGCTACATGTCTAAGTAAAAACCAAACCAATGAATGCCAGGTCCAAAAGTTTCCCATGCAGCAGAACACTGAATTGACACAAGATGGTCAATGTTATTTACTTCTCATGTAAGTGGTCATAATGTTGTGGCTGACCGGTGTATATACTATGTTAAGTTGTTAAAAAAAAACAAAAACAGGAAAAGTTAACGCAGCACAACACTTTAACCTTAGGACGACATTTAGTTCATACACTGAAGGCTTCTATAAAATAGTTGATTCCTGCATATTTAACTTATGCCCCGTAAATTTTTTTTTTAAAAAAGCACACACGTGTGCTGCCAGTGCTTCTGATGAATGAGAGATGCAGGCAGAGGGAGGGCTGTGGAGACAAATGTGAACACCTCACTCGAATGCAGAATGACTCATAAATAATTTCAAATAGTTTTAGAAGAAAAGACAAACTCCCCACTGAATACGTAGAAAAATACTTTTTTGTTGCTAACTTGAATGATAGAAAATAAGAAATAAAAAAATCACCTGATTCCATATAAACATGTTATTGACATGTTTTTTTAATTAAAAAATGCAATCAGAATCTCAACAAGACTATTACTGAAAGAAAATTAACTTTTTGATGAATAAACAACCTTTTCATGAGAGTTTTCATGCGTGTGTGTGTGTGTGTGTGTGTGTGTGTGTGTGTGTGTGTGTGTGTGTGTGTGTGTGTGTGTGTGTGTATTTCGCATTATTTCCTTTATATGTTTCCATAGGTCGCACACGTTTTAAACGTAATAGAATGAGTTTAAGTGCTTTTGCTGCTGATCAGTTTGGTTTAACATTAATAGATGTAATAAACAATGTCTGGTAAATGCAAACATCTGACACACTTGTTATGCATTTTGTTACAACAGATTGTCTGTAATTGCAATTTGACACAATGAAACAGATATTACAGAGAGTGATACAGTTGTGATATTTACATTTAAGTTGTTAAAAGCCAATAAATAAATAAATGTCCAGGTGTCACATATGCACGTGCATTATTTCTCAGTTTCTGCAAAGAACCTTTGTTTTCATCGTGATGCTGTACTCACTGAAACGATAAACACAGTGTGTGCAGTGTTGTAGCTGTTACTGATTGATGTGGGAGTTTTTTGTACAAAGCAGAAAAAAAATGTACATGATAATAAAAAAAATATGGCAGTTATCATTCAAACATAAACTATGTGATGCAGTTTGGAACAAGAGGCCACAAAAAAACTAAATAAATAAGTAACGGAGAAAAGGAAGTGATTTAGTTGTTTATGTTTGACAGGTGATGAATGATATGTACTCTGTAATCTGCCCCAGTTCTGATGAAGACAAAAACACTAACGTCACGTTGTCGTATTGTTAAAATCCAACATTTCAAAAATGGCGTCAAACAATATTAATCTCACGTAACAACCAACGGAAAGTTAAGGGAAGAACGGCAAACACTATAGAAAGGAAAACACTTTAACACTTGAAAGTAATTTCTGTGAAGCCTTAAGGAATTGTGATAAAAACCGATAAGCGTGATAAAGAAAAACGGGTACACAAGCTGAATTAATGAAGCTTCATTTTCACATTAGCTCGAGAAATCAATCAAAACGCGTGATGCTAATAGGAAATAATGACTTAGCTGATGGACCCCACTGAAGCAGAAAATAATCTTACACTACAGTGGGTTCAAAGGAAGGTGCGTTACCAAATGTTGAATTGTTTAGATGAATGAGCAGAACTTAATTACATTAGCAAACTTGTACCGTCCTTATTTCCTTAATCTGAGGAAAAAGCACAAGGTGTCGTCTGCGACACGATTTCCACACCTTACCGCTCATTTGTGCAGAATAAACTTTGTAAAATACGCTGTAGTACAACCGCTTACAAAAAAAACACACATCATGTCGCCACAGGCAAACAAAGCAACTCCCATTCAGAAGCGCCATATAAAAGAGTGCATCTCTCCACCAGGTCCACAGTCTGCCTAGCGTGGATCTTCTGTAATGGAGTGAATGCATCATCGCCGCCGCGGACTGTGTCGCCCGCTGGAGTGCCGCTCCACGACGGACACACCTTTGCTTGTCATTTAGCCAAAGGGGGGTTTCTACCAAGACATGGAGTGTGACTTCCAATTAGTTTTCAGGAGATTTATTCATGGAAGTGTTAAAATGTGTTAAAGAATGTTAACGGAGTAATGGCTTTTAAATGACTCCCACGCTGCAACATCACATACAGCGTAAAATGAGCTCTGATGAGTTTTGTACGACTTCTTATGTAAATGGCGAGCGTTAAAGCTTCATTTGGCTGATGTTTTCGCTTTCCATGAAACCAAACAAAACCCAGCGTGCATACTTACGCTTTATGTTGGGTATCATAATTTGTTACATTTATAAATATCAAAATCCAATCTATAATGTGCCATCGTACAAATTCACACTGAAATTCTCAGCCATACTTAAAGGACGTTTGTTAACTACCATACTAAACTATGAACCTCTAACTTATGTTAGAAATGATCTGCAGTTCAGTAAACTGATCCATCAGGCAGCAGAGTTCTGAATGTGCCATTTGTACATCAGCATGTGCTAGAGTATGTACATATGTATTTTTTTTCCTCTCTGTTTTGACTGAACTGCTCTCTTGCTCTTGCCAGTTCATTAGGTACTTGCAGTTGCACGAGTTCAGAGTGTTATGTGATGAAAGTCAAGTTGCCTCTCATGACATCACTACTAAAAACAATACAAAGTAACGGAGGCTAAAGAAAAAACAGGCTGAAACTCAGCACCATCAAAAGCATTTAATAGTACTCACACAGCGTGTTGTAAGAATAAAAAAAAAATACAGTATTTCTCTAAAGCCTTCTGCGTGTACTGCAGATAAAGGTCTAATAACTTTGACAAATCTTTGACGTGCAGCCTGCTGTTACCACGGGGCGTTTGGTGAGAGGATTTGGTCCGTTCCCCTGCTAGCGTTAGCGGATGACTTTTCAGATCAATGTGCATCACATAAGTGCTTTTGTTGAATATTTTCAGGACCGACGTTTCATGGTCTTTAGTGAAGTATTTCCCCACGCTGCTCCTCGCCCATCTTCTCTGACTTCTCGACTACTCTGTACAACTCCTATTAGGTACGCCAGTGAAAAAGAATGTAACTGTCCTGCACTAAATCTCAGCTTCATTGAAGGTTATGGTTATTCATCATTTCTATAAAATGAAAAAAGAGAAAGCTTCTGGTTTTATTTAGGAGTCTGTCCTGTACATGTAGCACTATTGAACTGAACTGTATCGTACCAACACATGTGTCTGTCTGAGTTTGGTCAGTGGTCTAGATTAAAGAGCAGAAGTGGAGATTCGTAGGTGTGGATGTGTGGGTGAAAGGTTGTTTGTCTCTTTGTGTTAGCCCTGTAATAGAGTGGCAACCTGTCCAGAGTGTACCCCGCCTCTCGCCCAGTGACAGTTGAGATCTCGCCCAATGACAGCTGCAGCCACAGCCCTCCAGCATCAAGCATCAAGCATCAAGCCTAATTTATAGTACTGCACTGACCTACGCACTGACCCTCTGCCGGTGGGAGACATTTATACTTGTGCCTCGTCTGTCTCACTCTGTAAAGACTAACACTAGTCTTCTTTGCCAGTCAGGTTCATTTTTGTTTCTACTTCCTGCTTCGCTTTCCACTTCCTGCTTTACGTTGAACAATGGCGGCTGGAACTTGCCTCAATATTGATCCAACACGATCAATTTTAAAATTGTGGAGATCGAGAAGCAGCTGGAAATACTAAAGCGGAAACATACTACTATCAAGAGGACCAATCGCAATTGCTGCAACACATTGTAACATTTCTGGGGGGGTCCACGTTAGCTACAGAACTAGTTCTGCGTAGGGTCTGCATAGTAGCCAGCAACTGCATTTACATGGAGCCAAATATTCCGATTGGTTTAGAACCCCAAACCAAATAAAAAATGTTCCATATAAACACCTCAATCGGAATAAACAGGCCCAAAAAATGAAATTTCATTCAGCTTCACAGGGGTAGAATTTTCCTTTTCCCGATCTCAAGTCATGTAAACAGTGAATCTGAATGAAATCAGGCTCCGTTCTGTCTGAGCATGATCTGTCTCGACCAGGGATGGACTGGGACTAAAAAATGGCCCTGGACTTTGACGAGGCCCGGCCCAAAGCGATCGATGTGTGGAAACTCAACAACAACAACAATAACGCCTGGCATGAGTGTCACAATACTTTAATTGTGGCTGGTGATACTATACCATCTAAATATAGCAATAGCACAGATGTTGACTAGATGTTGTGTTAAGAGCATAGTGTTCTAGTTTTACTTGAATACTCACATAGAAATGAAGGTAACGTCACACTGCACTTCCTCTGGCTGAACCAATACAAAGCAGGTATCTGAAACACACAACACATAGTATGAGTTATGATTAATCACAATGTAAAGAGGCTGTAAATATACAGTTTAACCTCAACCTGAATAAACAAATGATGGAAGGGATTTAAAAAAACAGAATGTATTACTTAATAATCTTAATTAATTTCTGCAGTAATTAATCTTACCACACAAATAATAATACCACATTTTAATGAAAATACACCATTACAAATATAACTTCTGTATTCAAACTCTTCAAAGTTTGTAAGCATTAACTGTAACATTACCAAAACTTTAAAAAGTGAAAGCACAACATATTTCTTAATTTTAGGAACTACTGGATGTGGCATTTTACAGCTAATTTTTAGCTGTTTTAACTACTGTAATCATTATTTAAGTTTTTGCATTGTACTGAGCAACACAAACTGGGTAAAGGTAAAAATATAGTAGCATGAATAACATTTCCTAACATCAGCCCTAGTACCACAAGTAACTCTGTTTCTTCCTCTCTCATGTTCCATACTTACTTTCCCTGTAACAGTCTGTGGAACCAGCTCATCATCACATGTGGCCCTTTCACGTTGGATGCTGCTAATATTAAACTGAACTTTTCCCTCGCCTTCTCAGCCCCACCCTTTTCTTTCCGTTTTTTTTTTTTTACCGGCGTTATCCATATTGTTTCTATGGTCATTGGTCAACATGCTTGAACGTATTTGCTGCTGTTACACTTCTTCTTCTTCGTCTTCTTCTTCTTCTTCTTCTAATTGGCGTGCACGGTCGGGCCGCTGGCATCCAACTTAAAGGTGCACTGCTGCCACCTACCGTACTGGAGTGTGAAACAGTAGATTAGCAGGTGGAAAACAAAAACAGGTGATGACTGCGTGGTGGGTGGTCGGCCGACATATAATAATTAATACATAATGATATGTATTAATGTCTAAGCTCCATATCACACAGATGGCCAGTCCGCCCCTGGTCTTGACGTAAATGCGCGGTGACGTTCAAGTGACGTGTCCTCCCAAGTGACGTCTGAGGCGTTGTAGAGAGTTTGTTTTTAATAACAACTCTGAAAGAACTAGACATTATCGCCCGCTTAGGAAAAAATATAAAAAATATTGATGGACTCAAATTCAAAACCGCTGGAAAACCTTGAAGACCTGCTACTATAAGGCTAAACAACACAACAGCAAAGCTGGTTACGACCCCACAAACTTCCCGAATCAAGCTGTTTCTTTAATAAAAAAAAAATGTGTAAAAACAATAGAGACTACAATGCTGATTAGACGAGAAACCTCCATCTTTGTCACATTATGTTTTCAATGATCTGTGCATGTCACATGTCTGTTCCGATTAAAAGTAGAGGTACATGTAAACATCAGACCAGGATAGATCACCTCACATGTAAACAGTTGACCTGAAACCTTCAATCGGAATGACAAGAAAGTCTCCATGTAAAGCTAGCTCCTGAATCATATTTTTATTTATAGCTAGTGCTAAAAGTAGCTCATAGCCATCTAAATGGACCTGTCAAGAATAAGTTGAAATCAAAACATTCAAGTACAAGTGGAGTAAAACTGGACTTAAAGTGGCGATCTTGAACATTTCAGTCCTGGCTGATTTGTCGACTGAAAACTGAGTGAATTAAGAGCAACACATACATGTCACAGAGTTCAGGGGCATGTGAACAAAGTGTTGTAATTTTGATTAAGAAGTAAAGCCTTAATTAAGATTTTTCCATGATGCTATGTGCAAATTGTGATTGTGAGAGGAGTTGTTTACCTCGTAGAGAAGTTGCAGGTGTGCATCCTGTCACCTGCTGCGCTTCATCTGACACCTTCTGCAATTTTTCAAATCGATCTGCGAATAAAAAATTGCCGTGTTGTTTGACAGATGCATATTCGCTCCTTTAGCTCCTTGACTACTTCATAATTACAGCCTGTTTTACCAGATATTTTTTTTCCAACTTTGTTTACAGAACAGGATTTCATTTTTTTTTTCACCTCATACAGACAAGCAGCCGTAGCAAACAGCTGTCAGAATAATTGTATATTCTTACAATTTTACAGCTACACATGGATTATCCTTTTGTCCCTCCTCACCTTGTGAATAAATGCCTTTCAGGTCAGAGTCAAAGAGGGACACAAGAGAAACATATACACTCACACATTGAAGATAAATAAGGAAATAAATAGATAAGAGTAGTACAAAAAACAACAAAAATAACCAAAAACAATAAGTAAATAAATAAAAAGGCTGAACTTCAGTTGCTGCTAAAGGAGAATATAGTATATACAGAAGCTAAAAAGGGGCTCCATATATTATGAAATGTCTTCTCTAAACCAGTGAGCAAGAACCTAAGTTGAAGTTAAAGAGCACATCTTTGATCCAACAGTCATGTTTTGGGGGGCATGGACAGGCCTCCAGTCCAATAAGACCAACCTCCAGGCTATCAGATAAATATTTTAAACGTGAAGTTTCAGCATTAGGGAATGCTCCGTTTACATAAACAAGCAATTTATCAGCTATTGTGAGGCAACAATTTAGCATTCAGCATTCATATCCGGAGATTAGTGGTAACTTAAAGGGATACGCCACCCCTATGTGAGATTTAGTCACTCACCGTTTTCCCCAGAGTTGGATGAGTGAGAAAAAGTGTTTTTAAATCGATCCAGACATCGTCCAAATCCGGCTACACAGCTGCTAGCTTTAGCTTAGCATAGGTGCGGCAATGCAGAGTTGCCAATTAGCCAGTCGTTCACAAAAGTGATAAATAAACTCAAGAATTTTATTTGTTACGTCACATTGAGTACAAAATGTCAATACAATTAACACGAAAGGACTGTCTTGGGACACATATAGACTTGAGACTATATTCCGACAAAGCACCGTTGCCAGATGCAAAGACACCACGCAGCGCCTGAAAACCAATCAACACACCAGCGTGATTGGTTTTCAGGTGTTGCGTGGTGAATGTACCTGCGTCATAAAAAGTAATTATGAAAATTCTTGAGTTAATTTATCATTTTTGAGAATGACTGCCTAATTGGCAACTCTACATAACTGCACTTATGCTAAAGCTAACAGATGCGCTGCAGGATTAGGGCAATGTCTGGACTGATTTAAAAATGCTTTTCTCACTTATCCAACTCTGGGGAATATGGACAGTGACTATATTTCACACAGAGGTGGCGTATCCCTTTAAAAAAAAGCACTTTTTCGCAAAAATCGCCACAAAAAATCCACTTCATAATAAGAAAATAAAATCAAGTAGTAAGGTCTTCAGGGCATAAGCTCAGACAAATTAACACCAGCAAGTGTTTAGGAGAGTTACAAAGCCCCGTTTAAAAAAAATGAAAAGATTTGTGTGACAAATCATGTGGAGAATCAACCATTCTGCTGCTCAGGTGCAGATTTGAGATTTTAGCTTATTAAAAACTCTCCTAGCTACAAGCTGTTAGTCTTTATTAAGTATTGAGCTAGTGGATTCTTTAACACATTTCCTTTGGGTGCTATAGGCCATAATTAATCAGACGACGACCTCATATCTCAGTCACGTATGTTTTCATTAATCCATTTTCACAACCCTCACGTATCTGTGTAGGCCGGTACAGCGCCATGTCCAGAATATCTTTGTGTTACGTATAGCTTGACCAATACTATCCCCCCAAAAACAAAGCTGACACGAAGGCAGCTGGTTGGCCAGTGTTTCTAAGTCACGCTGTTAGGGGCTTGGAGGCGAGCGAGTGCATGAACACACAGCAGCATTGCTCACACGGAGCGTGATCCTGGCCGTGACTGAGGAGCGGAATAAGTGTTGATAATATATCCTGGCATGTGAACACGTAGCAGCAGAGATACCAGATGCTCTCCCAGCCTCCCTCACCAGTGGTAAAAATGCAATGCTAATGTTATACTCTCAAATTTCACACCTGGATACAAATTCTGTGATATGTGAAAAATGCACTTGCTGAATCAGGGATGGAACAGCAAACACTTCTATATGCCATATACTGTTTTCTGTTGATAGTAAAAGGAAAGCCCATTAACATAGCGTAGTTCACTAAAAAAGGAGAAGAATGCAACGTTCACGCTGCAGACTAACAACAAGAGAGGGCTGAATACAAACTAATTTAAGATCAGACATAAACAGCACACTAGAGGAAAAGTGTGGTGAGGGAACTGTCTGTAGCAGGAGTTGGGTGTGCGTGCATTGCGGTACAAAAGCGTGGGTTGATGTGCAGAGCGTGCCAGCAATTGTTTATCCGACTTTGAGCTACAATCACCTAGCAGCTTAATGTAAAATGCATGTTCAACTCTTGATCAACAGACTTCCAACCAACTTTGACCTCTATCCATTTTCTTACATGAAGGGTTAATTACTTCTCAGATATCCCGAATTGATTGTGAATGCCTGAAACATTTTCCCCCTCTGGAAAATGTACGTTTAAATGTATTTTCACCAGACACTGAAACACACTGTTCTGATTAATTTAAGTCAACTAGTATCTAATCAGTCACTCACTGTCAACTGCTGAGCTGAAGTCTGATGGCCTGTCCCTTAAGATCCCTTTAATTACCAGTTGGCAGTCTAAACAAATTCCTTACTCATTAAATACATGGCCTCTGTAGTGTGATAGAACCACTATTATGCTTCCCTCGGGTTCATTTATTCAAGCGCCTGACATTATGGAAGGCTGTGTTCAGTTATCTCATCTCTACGTGAATGTGAGTGGACGTTCAGGTCAAATATCAAGAACTTCCCCCTGAAAGTGCTACTTAGATATTGTGTTAATGAGTGGATTATGGCCAAGAATAAAAAAAAAACGATGACATTTGGCCACCTAAATCTAATTTCATTCTTGAGTCCAAGTGGATGAAAATTGCAGAAATTACCTGAAGTAGTTCCTCAGATATCATGGTCAGAAGAATAGAATGGGCCGATAACCTGAAATCTGAATCTCTAGCCACAGCTGTTGTTGGCACAACAACATAACTAAGGTCTGAGCTGTGAGTCCATCTTTAAAAATAGAAAAATATGTAGGTTAGATAAACCAAAACGACCAAATGATTTCTTTACACTCCTTCTATTGAATGCATTCCACTGCTATGTGCTGCATTTCTGCACTCTGTGGAAATTTTAGACATCAAAGGATGTTTAATCTGAATTTTATTCCTGAAGTGACTTTATATTTAAGTAGTGTTATCAACGTAGGACCAAACATTTCCCACTAACACATAAAAAAAAAAAAAATGTCCCCACTGTGAGATAAATAAAGGATTATTTTATTTTATTTGGTGCTCTCAGTTGACTCTTATAAGTACCTGGGTGTTTACCTGAACCGAAAAAAAAAATAAAAAAATAAAAAAAAAGGACTGAACTTACCACTTTATAAAAAAAAAAAATCCAGAGCAGACTTTACCTGCAGGGAGCACTCCTAAGGACGACTCTGTGGTTACGTCATGGAGTGGAGTGGACTGTTGGAGCTGCAGCATCTCAAAGTGACAAAAAGAGACCGAACAGACAGGTGGAGAAAGGCCAGCTCTGCTCTGGGCTGCCTTCTTGAGACTGCAGAGGGGGTGGGTGATCTGAGGATGGTGGCAAAACTGTCAACCCTGATGGAAAACCCATACCGGCAATGTGTACTTTTCCATTTCTTGTGTGCACAGTCTTTAAATTATATGCTGCTGCAACACTGCAAATTTTCCCAACATGAAGTATTATTATCTCATCTTATAATGCACTGCGTGTGACATAACAATCCATATAAGGGAGACAAATTAAAATTGACTAAGTAAACAAGTTTAACAGGAAGTAACAGGGTACAAAAAAAAAGTACAGACATAAAGCCGGAAGAAACACTGTCAATACTGTAAAACCAGAAGTAACACCGTAAAACCGGACGTAAGAATGTAAAACAGGAAATAACACTGTAAAACCAGAAGTAAGACTGTAAAACTATATGTAACAGTGTAAAAATGGAAGTAACAAGACTGTAACCGGAGGTTAACAACGGAAAACCAGAGTAGCACCGTAAAAACTGAAGTTACACTATCAAAACTGTAAAACCAACAGTAACAACGTCAAACCGGAAGTAAGACCGTAAAACCGGAAGTAACGCTGTTAAAACGGAAGTAACACCATTATGATGTAAAACCAAAGAAACACGTCAAACCGGAAGTAACTACTTAAAAACAGAAGTAAAGGCGGGAAACCGGAAGTAAGCCTGAAAAATCCGATAAAAACGGGACTAACATCATTAAGACTGTACAACCAGAAGGAAGTAACAACGGAAAACCTGAAGAAAAGGTTGCAAGCCTTATATCCAATATTTACCAGGCAATTATTATCGAAGTTCTAGGCGGAGGTGGATCAGACACAACAGACACTTCTCATCCACAGTGCATGACCGGAATCTCTAAAGTTTGGGAACGTGACATCTAAAGTTTCACGCAGCAGTAATCATTGTGAAAGTGTGCCAGCCCACTGTGCCACTCTGTTGACTCTGAGAGGGCTTCTTACCGGACTCTAGGGGTGGATTCTGTGCCAGTAGCAGAAACCTGGGATCTGCACGGTGGCAGATGTGATTGAGAGCCGCACTTAGCCGAGCTTTGTTCGAGTGTGCGCGTCCATCTGTGTGTGTTTGTGTATATGTGGGTGGGAGAGGGAGGGAGAGAATATGGGAGAGAGCTCAGAGGAATACTCACTCATTACTGCTGTGTGGAGGGGTGAAGGTGTGACAGGGATGAATATATCATTGGGTGCCCTTTGGTCTGCAGCCATCAGAAGTATAACAGATGGAACTGGCGAGCTGTTTCCATAGAGTTTAGGCACTTTACACGCCGCAGTGTCCAATTATCTTTCATCATGTGCCCCCAGGAATGTATAATACAAAATTGCAGACTAAAGACAATAATGTAAAGCATACATTAACTTAACTACGGTTAACTATGGACTAATAGATTGTTCAAAGATTTTCTTTCATATTTGTTTGTTGGATTATTGGTTTAATGTCTAACAGTGTTTATTTTTTTCAGCCAAAAATAAAAAACACATCTATAGACCCTTTCATGGCCTACGTCATTGTGATGTCACAGTGCTAGCTGGAGGCAAAACACAACAAAGTTTTTTTGAGACAAACACTGTCAATTTCAACTGTGAAAATGACGTCTTGCTGTATTTTTGGGGCCAAAACCAAAAAATCTTTATCACATAGGCTACCAGCCCCTGCCAGTTGTAGACAATTTTGGTTGGGCTTTGGTGATTAAAAGAAAGGTTTGGAGTGAGACAGTCATCAACGTGCACATTTCATATCAGATAAGATTAATATGTAATGCATCATCATTTTCAGCCTGGAAAACTTTAAGACTGAAATTACGTTACGTTAATAATTATTTGGGGGATTCTTGTTACAGGTTATACTAATGCTACCGCTAGCTAACACAACATTAGCTGTATGTTTCTGGGGTGTCCAAGCAGAAGTTGCATTTACTACGTTACCCTCCACAGTGGTTCCACTTACTTCTTGTAATATCTTTGTTGGAGATAAAGACAGACCAGACTTTGTCCCCTCTGTGTCCTCCTTTGGTCAAACTGTCCATCCAGTGAGAGAGAGCGTACAGGGAGGTGAATATAGTCCCATCAGTCAGTCAACTTTTTAAAATAACACTCACAGCCTCGGGGAGTGAGTGTATTAGTATATTCTCTGAAATATGCGTTTTCCTTGTCCATTTTTGCCAAAACAGTCCATCGAATATGCTAACCGGTGTTTACAGGCTATAGTGGGAGGAAGTAAACAAGGCAGTAAGGAAGTAAAAAGGAGGAAGTAAAGAAGAAAGTAAAGAAAGAAGTAAAGGAGCAAGTAAAAAGGGAAGTAAACGAGGAAATAAGGAAGCAAAGAAGGAAGTAAAGGAGGACGTAAATGAGGAAGTAAAAGAGGAAGTAAAGGAGGAAATAAAGAAGTAAAGTAGGAAGTAAGTAAAGACGGAAGTAAATCAGGGAGTAAAAGAGGAAGTAAGGAAAGAAGCAAGGACATATTAATATCAAACATTCCACTAATATGGAATAAATCAATCCGTATTTTAAAATTCCATTTAATTATTTGTAAAATAACTGTTGAATTAAATCAGACAAACTGTCATAGAAACATCACAATATAGACCTCTTGATATAAAGTATTAAGACTCAGCCTCATGTAGCAAATATGCTACACTTGTCATTTATTGGGTTGATTAAACACATAAATAAAGATAAATAAATAAATGTTTTCTTTGAGCAGATGTCGGATCCTCTCTGGATTTTCAGAAGGAGGAAATAGAAAGAGAAAGGACGGAGTAGAGACCAGGTGAGAGGTCAATAGTGCCGTCCTCACCTGTAATTTAAGACAGTAACGGAGTAATTACGCACCCATTTTACCTCCACCTCCTCCCTTCAATGCTGCGACTCCTCCCAGACTCCTTCCTCCTCCTCATCCTTCTACCTACCTCACCTCACCTCACCTCACCTCACCTCACCTCATGCCTCCATGTTTCTGAACCTTAACTGTGCTTTTAAATTCTCACTGGAGTCCTGAAACACACCAGTTAGAATAATAAAAACAGAATATATGAAAATAAATACATTCAATGTACAGAAACACTTACAGCTGTGGCACAAAGCTCCAGTAATTAATTACAGTTTGACAAAAACATACAACCAACTTAAAGTGTAGGAATGATAGAGGTTGAATAGCATGACTCTAGTAGGACTACTGCTCTTAAGAAACCAAATATTACACAAAAATAATATAATGTGACTTGCACTTACAGAACCACATTACTGCACAGAATGGAATAATGAATAAGCAATAAGTACACTGTAAGAAATAGCTGTGAAATCTACAGTTATGTAGTAAACACAATAATGTTACTGTGTTTGATTTATGTTACAGAGGAATGCTGTAAATTTTACAGTAAAACAGTGTCCACAAGGCAAAATCTGTTTGAATATTAGAGAAAATCACAGTAACCAGAATTATACTGAATTTTCTTCTTATTACCTGCTGCCTTTTAAAGTACCCTAATTTATATTCTGCTTTTATGATTTTAGTATAATGTCGGGTATTCGTGTGGATGGCAAAGACTAAGACTGCATTGCACTGGGAAGCATGTTCCTATGCTGTGCACACATCAACAAACTCTTTGAATCTTGAAAACAAACTTATTCCAACTTTCTGGGCAACAGTGTGTGTGGACTTCTACAACAATCTGCTTTCCTGGAAACTATCTGGGTAGCACTGGATATTGACTTCTATTTGAAAAGAAATGTGTATTCAAAATAATAAGTGTTTAGTGTAATCACACGTCAAAAATAGACTTTATTTGAGCAGAATTTTGTTGGGGTGGACGTCACCATTTGCCCCCAAAGCTTGAGGATTCTGTACATAGACCTGGAGAAAATTAAGTATAATCTGAGGGGGGCACCTGGACAATTTGATTCTGTCTGGGGCTGTATGATTAGGTATATGGCTAAATTAAAGACACTACAGGAAAAATGAAATGCTCACCTTTGTCTTCGTACTTCATTTTCATCACGGCTTCCTTTCAATCCATTGACAATGCTACTCCTCCGCGTGTTGCCATCCTCTGTGCACTTGTGCACTGTGTGTATTATTTCTCACTTTTATTGATCGGTAACAAGATTTAGTAGGACCAAGGAGATGGAACTGGATTTCCAGAGGTCCAGGCCCCACCTCCATCTTATAACCATCAGCGGGAAGTGTGTAGAGGTGGTTCAGACCTATAAATACCTGGGTCTACAGCTGGATCACAAAACTGAGCTGGTCGGCTAACAGAGATTCGGTATACGAAAAAGGTCAGAGTGATCTCTATTTTACTCAGGAGGATAAGATTGTTTAATACCTATCTATTATTATAATATTCTGTTCTATGTGAAGAAGCTGCTGGACACTGAATTATTCTCGGGATGAATATATCTATCTATCTATCTATCTATCTATCTATCTATCTATCTATCTATCTATCTATCTATCTATCTATCTATCTATCTATCTATCTATCTATCTATCTATCTATCTATCTAACTCTCAGTTAATAAAAAATTCTCCAAACAGTCAAAGCTTTGTCAGTCAGACACGATTCCTCCCGAGGAATGAGCATTCAGCAACCTTGACAATTGAGGGCATACTGCCCCCAGGCTTTCTGGGAATCACTAAGTAGTTAAATGCATTCATCTTTCTTAATAAGGTTGACGCACGTAAACCTTTCCATTACGCACGTGAGACTGGTGGTCTTCCATGGGATTGCACATTTTCCAGAGCCATCTCTGATCTATTAATCATGGTTATTTTAATGAGGCTCACAGTGTGTGTGTGTGCACATGGAGCAGACGAAGAGCGAAGGAGGGGGACAAAACACCAAGACAAATATTGGAGCTTACAGTGTGAAGCTATGTTGTACATCATTGTTCCCACTGAGAGACTGCGTGTCTGTGGGGCCTGGAATACATTTGGAATAAACACCCAGGAAAGCAGTTGTTTGTGATAGGATAGGAACATTGTTGTGCTCCATTGACTGACAACAATGATAAACAATGAGTAGCAGCAGTGTACTGTATATATTACAGCAATTATTAAGCCAAGAACATTGGTGAAGATTCAGTGGCCAATGGAAGAGAGTAACCTATGTCTGAGACTTTCTCTGCTCCCCTCAAGAGAGAGGGACCAAAACAAAATAAATGTATGGCTTTGGGCCATAAAACGATGGACAAAGATGGAAAGTCTTGGGACCCCGATTGTCGATGTGTACTTGTGTGACAAACACTTAGTCATGATGAAGTTAACGTTAGCAAATGTCAGTCGTCAGATTATAATGTTAAAAATTCTAAATTCGTGTTAAAAAGTCCATGTAGTGAATACAAGTTACAGTACAGCGTTTTATTTTAATGAAAGGGTAAACGTTGCCTAAGCTTCATACTGTATTTACATCATGATTCATTAATTTAACATCATGGAATGATGTCATACAGATGTCATGCATTACCAGGCGACTCAATGAGGTAAGAGTAAATGTCCGGGTATGACACTTCTGGCCTCTGAGTGGGGTCGTTCACCCTTTTCTCGGCCTGTATGCTATGACATACGGCCCCTCTTTTTTTTCAAGTTTTTCTATGTAACTTTGCAGATGTGTCTGCCTGACTAACGTTAGCCATTTCACTGTCTTTTCGGCCAACACATGCTAGCGACACAAAATAAACAGTGATTATGGGGGGATTTGTGTTTACTGCCAGTCGTTTGTTTTCACCCAAATGGGGGTGTGGCCTAATTTGCGACTCTCTTCTATCTAAATGTTTCATTGTGAACATTTTAGGGATACACCATAGACTGTAAATAAAAGATGGATGGCAAAAGTGGAAGCCAAAGCAAGTAGAGCTCCCCCTGGTGGCTGCAGAATAGTTCCACCCACTCAGTGTTGGTGGATGGGACTTGGGCCAAAATAAAACATTAAAATACACAAAAATTCCATCCGCATGGCTCCACTCTCAGACCGCACTGCGCAGACTCTCGCTTCAAACTCGCAGGATGGCGCCACCTGTATCCCCAGGAAAATGGCGTGAACAGCCAATACAAGGAAGTGGGGACGCTTTGTCCATATTTATATACAGTCTATGGGACACATTCAGGATCATCCATCCTCTGGCTGGTTTCTTCTCCAAAGCTATGGAGCCTTAAGCTCCAGATGTATTAAAACCCATCAATCAATATGAGGGGAAGATATTTCTAAAAAGAAAAAAAAGAAATTAAATAAAGAATAATAATAATAATAATAAAAAAAACAAGCTGAACTAGCATTTAGAGTTTCTGCTTTTTATTAGGAGGAACAGTGAGGATGTTATTAAAAGTAAACAGCAGGGATCCACACTTCAAGAAGCAGTCTCTCCCTTTCACTTCAAAACTCTACTGCGATGTAGTGCCGCAGGCCAGAAAACATCTCCTCACTCCATATACGCTCCCTGTAATCCTGTATGTTCAACTTTTTTGTCGTACATCGCCGCTCCTGAGAGCTCCTTATTAATGCCGTCACATACTGGTGCATTAGGGTCCAGAGGCTAGTACACTTTACAGGCACATTATAAACCAACAGTTCCTACGGGGAATCCACGCTTCTGGCAGCAGTGTCCCTTTAAGGGGAACGACTTCAAGCTCAACATTGATTTTTTGTGGAAAATTTACCCTGATCCATGTCTTAATCTTGTCCATCTTTTAGTTTACATAAAGATAAGATGCCCAGTACTTACACTCCTCATGTTTCCCATGTATAAATGTATTGATTGTTGTAGCAACACAAAAAAAAGAAAAAAAAAACACAGCACAGTGATCAGTTAGGCTGATGGAGGACTATTGATCATATCATAACCTTTTCTCCCGTATTGTGCTGTAGCCTCCGAGACCACGGCTCCTAAAAGGAAATACCACACCACCGCTTGCCATTTATATGCAAAAACCTGCTATAATGAGATTACATCCGTCTCACCTCACTGTCAAACTCATTTTGGTCCAATATGTTTGGTAAAAGGGTCAGCGAGGCAGACTCATAATTTGTTGATACATTACAGAAACCTCTGGCCTCATTAGTCGGTGTCCAGACAGTCGACAAACCTCACCTTCAAGATAACACTGTACACTTCACAGAAGAGAGTGTGGCTGTCATCAAAGTTTCACAATGAGGCTCAAAGATGGAGTAGGTCCAGACGACAGCCAGACCCACGGCTCCAAACCCCGCTGCACTAAAAACACCTCCGCGGTAAACAGCCAGACAGCCTGCTATTGACTTTCCCTCCTCCAAGGCCAAACATGGCCAGTCCATCTGAGGACACATAAGTTGTGTGCTGCTGTGCTGATGTTTTTTTTTTTTTTTTTTTTTTTTTTTACTCTGGTCGATTATATTCAACCTTAGAGGTTCCACAGGAATCAAAACTTTAGGATTGATCCAGTGGTAAAATTCCAAAAAATGTAAGGGTGCGTCTTCCTCTATCGTACGCTAGGTTGGAAAATTATAATAAATGCCATAGGTACTTAAAATAATGGATTGGCAGCAGCGAATGCAGTTCTTGCTGCAACGAGTGAAAACGAAATACACACCGCTTGATGCGTTTGAGTCAAATGATCAGGGGCAAGTTAAGAACAGCCCAAAGCCAGTATGCAAACTACGTCCCGGAGCGTCCTTCTTATGTATACGGTGTAGATTTTCTTGTAGATTTGTACCATCGATAGTACAAACATGGATGGAACCGCTCCAAAAAATTGAAGTCAAAACAAGTAGAGCTCCCCCTGGTGACTGGCTGCAGTATAGATCATAGGATCCACCTCCTCCATGTTAGTGGATGGGACACTTTTCAGTCATTGTAAGTAGTTAATATAAGGCTGATGTACAGTGGGGAAAATGTAGGATATCACAGTTTATAGTTTATGTTCTGGTGCCTGTGTCTTTGCTGTACAGGAAGGCTAAGGCTAAGGTGCACCGGTTTTACAACAAAATTGCGATCTATTGGTTTGTTACACTGGAGTTGTTTCAAGCTTGAAGAGACACAGAACCAACTATAAAGATGAATTTAAGGACTTTTAATCCTGCAGTCTGTGTCTCAATCTAAAATTAAATCCCAGGATGAAGTAAAAATGTAACTAAAAACGACGCAAAATGAATGTTTAATATGCAGTATTATTATTCTTATCATCAAATTACCAATTTCAATGTTTTTTTTTCTTAATATATAACTTTTATGTATGGATTTCAGCACAGCTTCTTCTGTGATGTAAATTCCCTCTGACAGTACCTTGGGGTCTTTATGCAGAGTCTGTCCAGTCCTGCTAGAGAATATTATAGCCTCCTGAAGACTCCACCAGGCTGTCAGGAAACTGAGCTCTCTACCTCTGCCTCCCCTCCACTCTCTGGACATTACATACCTTACATTTCATCAGTGACATTTATACTATTTATTATCATTTCATCCCTTTTTGAACTAGCCAAGTCAGGAGATTCTCATATATATATATATATATTGCACATTTTAACTTGCTGTACTGTTGCCTTTGAGGAAGGAAATATCAATCTTGTACATGTGTTGCACATGTTGAAATTGACAATGTTTTTATGGCATCCTTTTGATCACCTCCTTCTACACTTTGATATATTAAAAAAAAGTGTCTAATTTTACATCATTAGTCACATTAACACCCTCCGACAGCATGTCACTGCCATTATTAATACTGTCTAATGCTTTTAGCTCCTTTGATGCATAATGCAGCAATTAGTTAAAAAAAAAAAAAAAAAGAACCTAGTGCATCATTTCAGACAATGTCGCAGGAGAAAAAGCTCTGTGGTTTGAAATCTTTGAAAAAAAAAACACTTTCGTACCTTTCTTATGAAGAGGCTGCTTATGTCAACAGGGATTCACAGTAATGCACGTGTCTTGTGACCTGGTGGCATGACAACCGGCTGAAATGTATGATTTTACAACACAATAAAGAAGAAAAATGGTATGACAAACCTTCTCCTATCTATCTATCTATCTATCTATCTATCTATCTATCTATCTATCTATCTATCTATCTATCTATCTATCTATCTATCTATCTATCTATCTATCTCTATGTTGTATCTAAGGCAACTGCACTTGTAGAGTGTCATGGAGACGGTTCAGTAGAAGAAGCAGCGTCTTCAGTTCTTAGGGACAGGTTGAGGTTTAAATAGGAACATCTGTGGGCGTAGCCCAACAGAAACAAAGCAAACACATGTCCCAACAGAGGAGAGCCACCCACACCTGAAGGACCGAGGACACTCCTTTGAAGACAGCAACATCCAAATTTCAGCCAGAGGAGACAGACGGTTTGAAAGAGGACTCAAGGAAGACAAATTGGAAAATTGTCAGATTGGAGCCTCTGCCTGATAATGGGTCGTTAGAGCACCATTCCTTGGAGAAAGAGGACAGGGACAAACAGTCCCTTCTTAACAGCAGGTAAGTATCTAGCCATTAACAGACAGCGCGTTGCTGATGGGCTACACCCACACGTTCCTATTTAAACGTCAACTCCCCACCTACTCAGATGAGTGGGGGAAGAGTAAACTTTAAGCCTTTATACAACTTAAAAAAAGTTGTCCATCCCAATTGTCATAAATGAAAATTTTGATGTGGAGACTTGATGTGAGACCAGGACCTAAACATCCTTCTGTAAAGTATGGTATCTTATCCTATCCTTTTTCAGAGGTGTTTGTTGCTTTCATATGATGCCACCTTGTTTTCCTGTGAATCGTCTGTGTGTTAAGAGAGAAAAGTGGGAGAGGCTGTTATGTCGAGCTCTGTTTATTGCTGTCTATATGTCAGCAGAGTCAATTTATACCTGCGTGTTCTCAGTTTTGGCGACGCCAGAAGCACAAAATCTTTCTGCAAGCTCAGCCGCTAGTAGCTGTGCTGCTGGATCATTCATATTTTTGACTCGTGAACATGGTCTAAGCAGCCGCGATTGTAAGCCGGAATAATTTAAAGCTCTATTTTAAGAGGAGGAAAGGTCACAGAGAGGAGTGAATAACAGCTAAATACCGAAATATCACCTGCTGGATTGATCTGTAATTTACTGGAGTGATTTTTTTTTTTTTTTTTAAACCAATGTGTAATTACAACAAGGGAAGAGTGAGAATATCTGACTCCATCTTTATATCCAGGGGCAGAAAGAGTAGTAAGTAAAAATGAGGTGTGAATAATTAATGCACCACCGGGCGTGTGGGACTTCTGACCACAGCAGCGTGTTGCCAGCGAGACTTAGAGGGACCCTGAAGCACTGTATGTAGCATCGCCGTTTTCCTGACACAGCACCCATAGCAGTCAAATAAAATTACCCAGCATCTAAGCCTAATAAATAAACTCCTTCAGACAACAACAGAGTCGTCCTCCATTTCCTGGTATGGTCTCGCACCGGAGCAGCTGCTCACCTCTCCACAAACAGTGGCAACAGTTTCCAGTTCGCGCCTGCACGTGATGCCCCGGAGTCATAACCGCGCGCCGCGTCCTGGACCCGTGCCCATCAGCCTTTACGGCCCCATTAATGCCCCCTTCTCCGTCTCAACAGTTGCTGCCTTTCTTTGTAGAAGAGGATGGGTCATTACCATTTCATAGCAGTGTCATCCTTCTTCAATTTGGAAGTGCAGAAGGCATTAACTCAGTCACTATTTTCTCCCCAGAAGATGGTTCCTCGCAGTAATGTGAACAATTACCGTTGAGACTCTGAGACTTGTCATTTTAACAGAAATAATGTATGAAGCCGTTCTTAACTGATACATCCATAAAAATGATGCTTTCCCGTGATAATTAAATGTGTCTAGCTTCTGTGTCTGTTACTTGGAGCTACGGCGATGCAGTGAGCCATAAATCTGTCTTTATTGTTCCAATAATCCAGAGGGAATTCTGTGCTTTAACGGCTACATACGTCCACCTGTAGGGCCGGACGTGGTAAACGTATATTTCACTCTAGGACGTGCTACGGATTCATCATAAAAAAAAAGGAAAGAAGAGACAGAAGGAGAGTAATAAAAGAAGATTTGGGAGCACAGCTGCTTCCTGAATCTTAAACAGAGACTAACTTTTACATTGCATGAAAAATGACCATCCTAAACTATAATATTAGTCAAAGTCAACCATTGATCAAACTCATTACTGTTGCAATCAATCTCGGGGACTGCTGGCCCATTATTGAAGGAACCTGTCTGTAAAGGATGAAATCAAATCCCAACTTTTCACTCAAGAGAAAAGATTTGAGTCGCTGGGACAGGTGAAGAGTGTTCAGTGTGTTACTGAGCAGAGCGTGAAGGAAAGAAGCAGAGCTATATGAAAAGTAAGTACATTCTACAGGTATCGTTGCTCTTTTCAGACAGAATGAAGCACTGCCTACTTTTACAAGGTGTAAACCAAGACATATGAATGGACAGTGGAGCCTGTCTTATGGACCGGTGTTCACTTTGACATCAATGTACACACCGATCCGCCACAAAATTATAACCACTGATAGGAGACGTGAATAACATTGAGTATCTTGTGACAATTCAGTGTTCTGCTGGGAAGCATTTGGACTTTTTTGTGTGTGGATGTTACTCAGACATGTATCACCCACCTAGACCAGACCAGACACCCCCCACTATATAGCTATGAGACTCACACTTGATGGTAGCAGGATGCAGCCTGACACAGACACACACACACAAAAACGTTAAGGACAGCACAATGTGTTGACCTGGCCTCTAAATTCACTAGATCCCAAACTGATCAGGTATCTGTTGGATGATGGACAGAGGACCCCTCCCCTTAAACCACAAGACCCAAAGAGAAGTGCTGAATGAAAGATAATGACTTCTGCCTCCATTTATCCCTTTACTAAAATTCATGTTAAGTTTGTGGGGGGGAAATCAGTACCACCGTGGACCCCCTAGGGTTCTCAGACCCCCTGTTGAAGACCTATGGCCTAGATCTGAAAAGCTCCATGAGGCTTTCAGTCTAACGCTGAAAATGCCCATGAGTTTGGCAATTACTGTAAAGATACAATAGTTACCTTCAGTCAAAGAGCAGAGCAGACGGCGCACAAAGAAGCCCGAGTGAAAATTTCATCACAGCATCCATCGGCGGGGACCTGCTGCCACTGCTGGTGTCAAGGACAAATTAAAACATCTTCCAATTTCTCTTTGCCGTCAGAAATGTTCACAAGCCGGTGTCAAAGAGCAGCAGACAGTTATGCAAAATGCCCACAAGAAGTCATTTCAGTTAAAGAAGGGGCTGATAGAATCTGAGGCACAGACTGTGCAGACATTATTCAAACTATTGATGTTTATTGTTTAACTATTAATGATTGGTATCCCATTTATCTGCAGACACACAATCAAATATGTCCTTATCTAAATGTGCAATTTCTGAGGATTCGTCTTCTTACTCTGAGACATGACTGTAAGGTGAGACTGAATGGTGAAACTCCGGTAAATACATTTCACCCCCTGAAATTCTTTTGCAGTGTCAGTTTATGTAAATACGTGTCAGTTTTTGTTATTTTTTATACCCACTTGCATCTTTGCATTGTCTTGATGTACATCCCTGTCGTCTTTAAACCAAAAAAAAAAAAAAAAATTGACACACCTTCGGGAGAACTCATGCCACGAAGATGCAAATACTATCGCATGAGCAATAAACAAAAACCCGCATCCATCCATCCCAAAAAAAAGGAGAAAAAACGGGTAAAAATGGAGTGCGTGACAGTCAGAGAGACAAAAAGTGTCAGAAAGTGTGAAAATGTTTTTGTTACTCTGGGAAAAGGAAAAAGGAAAAAAAAAAAACATGAGGCAATTTGTCTCATTAGACAGGCCTGGATTTAAAGTTGTTGAAAGAGTGCTGCCAGTGACGGTCTCTCAGGGATTACTTATATGGGGATGTGTTGACTGAAGGCTTATTTAGTTTTCTCTTGCTGTGCCGGCAGTGTCATTAATGTTGAAACATAGCACTCCCTGTCATTTTCTTACGTGTCTTACATGTCTTTTTTTTTTTTTTAATGCCTGTTTTTCCTCGTTAGCCCAAATTACATCGACGCTGTTTTTTTTGTTTGTTTGTTTGCTTTTTAATTGAACTACTGTATTCCCATTTATATGTTGTTTTCATAATTAGTACAGTATGTTAATTCTAGTTCTAGTTCTGTCACGGTATAAGCACTTTTAACTTGCACAACATCTTTGCTTTATTCTTAGTTTTAATTAAACCTTCTTACTTAGATGGTTGTGCACTTATTTTATTTTTATTTTTTATTTTTTTGTCTGTTTGTTTTGCTTTATGGACGCTGGCTGGAACTGCACACTGAAGTGAGCCAAAGAGTGGACAAAATAAACACCGACCATTTCAGCCAGTTCCTAAATTGCTGCTTTCAAAGCCTCCATTTCAGCTACAGTACTGGGTTCAAGAGAAGCCTTCGCGGTCCTGCCAAAAGGTCCCTATAACAACATAGTTATATAGGTGCAAGGCACAACAGGAGACTCCACATTATATTGTCGGAATATTGGAGGCTGCAAGGTGTATCTTCTTATGTCGGAGGTAGTAGACTATACAGTTTCAGTGGTTGACAAGAGTCACAATAGAGACACTGTAGCAGTCTTTCCACTGCTGTACGCTAGTTTCCAGCCGGCCAGGTTAGCTGCCAGCCAGATGGACTGGTCCGTAGCCAGTTGGGTTGGTTGCAGCTCAGAATGGTTGGCCCGTTCGCCGGGCAGTACCTCTATCAGAGTGGGATGTAAAACAAGAAGCAGTCAGCATAGGCCGTTCTGTTGTCGTGATCAGAATGCGCTTATCGTCTTAGATACAGTAGCAGACTGCAGATTTTTGGACATACTCCTCTGAAAGATTAATTGACCTCCAACGAACAAAAGGAGAGAAAAAGCAGAACTCACAATAAAACCATGCAATTACAGTACCACTTTTCGTTTATTGCTTGGGAGTTTCATTTTATTCCTGTTTTGATTCTCACACAAGTGCTCTCATTTTGGTCCATTTTTTTCAAGCTACGTCCCCATCGATCAAATCTAATCAAGCTTTACTGTCGCAAAATGAAATTCTCAGACAAAATGAAAATTCTCTTAAGTCAAAATCAGTAAAAGAAGGTGAGAATATACACTACAAGATTTTTTTTGACCAGATTTTATCCACTATTACCAGATGGGAAAAGTCTGCACCAGTTGGGGACAGTCGGCATGGGGGAATGAGGGGATGAGGGAATAAAGATGCGAAGCAAGTGTGTCAGGGAAACAGACACAACCCAACTTCAGTCACAGTCAATCAAACATTTTAAATTTTTGTAACACATTTGGATACACTTGGGTAGTGAAAACCAAGCGGCAACTTCCAGGTCTAAGCAATAAAGCCCATGCAGAAGTGCAAAAAGCTGCAGTTCATCGAGTGGCCACTTGAGGCTCCAAAAGGGAGTAAATCCCCATAGACCCCCATGTTAAAAAGCCCAAATTTACAGCATTATTAAACATGTTTACAGCCTGGTAGAAAAAAAAAAGGTTTTGGTCTCAATTGTTTATTATTACGATCTAAAATTCTGCATGTCCATATTTGGAATGAAGCCCAAATATCCATATTTGGGCTTCATTTTCTGGGGGGTGGGTGACGTCACGATGAGTTTGTCCATACAGTTAGTGGTGAAAACACGTGTTACCATCAGCCAATGAAAAAGACAGAGGGTGGGACATAGTAAATGTGTTGGAAGTAGCAGGAATATCAAAACAACCTGGACCACTGACATAGACCAGAGATTAATGGAGTTGTGGCAAGTGGATAATTAATGTTGGTTGCAGTGCATAACACAACAGTTGGAGTTTGATGCATTCAGTTGGCTTTAGTGCAGTCTGTGATCTCTAATTAGGCGAAGCTGTTAAGTGCGCAGTCCCCAGTCTTTTAATTGTCATACAAATCTGCTGAAACCCGCCTCTTAGTGTGTGTGTGTGTGTCACGGATTCAAATACTATAAAAATGTGTGTCCACAATAGGTTTATTATGTGTGTATATTATTAGTTGCGTGAATTTATTATTCTTTTTTTTTATTATAAATATCTGTCAACATAGCATTTCAAAAACAGAGAAAAATGAAAGGGGGTCTGCTATGTTTGGTAATATTTCCTTCGCTGAATGCATTTTGTTAAAGAAAATGTTTACTCCAGACCATTTCTCCAAACGTCTAACACATCATATTTTTGTACATTAAGAAGCTGATGAAATGACAGAAAGATTCCTCTCAGTGTTGAGGGCTGAGGCAGAAAAGTGCTCCGTAATAACAGATTTCATTTGGTTGGAGGCGACTGATGAAGGTAAATGTCACATGGAAAAAAAAATATTATCCCTACAAACATCACACAGCAAGGAGTAGAAAAAAACGGGGTTTTAATTACATCAGGGATTTTTCTTGACTACATTTAGTTATCGCTGCCTCTCATTGTCTGGAAATATTACTCTGGGAGGTTGTTGATAAGATGAGAGGACACTGAATGTGACATCAGGTGGTGGATCATCCACCATTAGAGGTCCAGTTGGTTCTAGATTCACCGAGCAAAATTGATATGTATGTGCAGGATGCTCATTGTTTGACATATTTAGATGTTGCTGCAATGAAAAAAGAAGAAGAAAACCTTGCGCTGTTATGTTTCACATTACCTCTTTTGTTCATTTGTTCATACCATAAAGATAAAGATGGATGGCAGAACCGCTCCTCGAAAGTGAAGTCGTATATTAGAGAGAGTCTGGCCAACTAGGGATCGAACCGTCTGAGCTATCCCTCTATGCTGATTGGTTCTGAGCTGGTCATGTGTTTCATGGGCGCCATGTTAGATACATCTAACCAATATTCACCCATAGAATAAAGTTTGATTAAAAGTTACAATATGCCACAGTGCTCAGCCTACGGCTCCAGCACAGGATCAGGAAAACACAGGGGAAACTCCACCGTTTCCCCAGTGAACAAAAACAGAGACAGTTATGGAGCAGAAGATTAAAAGGAAGAACTGGATGTCAACTGATTTCCCCCTATTATGTGATGAGGTAAATATCAATGTCTCTGTTTGACGTTTGTTAAGATTTTATATAGAAAAATAAAGTTATACCATCATTAATGGGAACCTTGATCTCAAAAACACCACTTTACAAATGAATGAAGTTTGAAGTTAACATAGCCTTATGCTACCAAGTTATCTAGACTAAAGGCTTAGAAAAATAGCAGCTAGTGTCATATATACTGTGAAACGTATGTGTGCATGTAATTTATGTCAACGTAGATAGCTAAATGTAACTGACATGTAACTTTGCCTCAGCTAGCATGCTAATGTTATAATGATAATACTAAAAAACAGTAAGACTAGTTTAATTGTCACTATTTCTTAGTATTTATAATTTTTCAAACTTTTAACAGTGATGTATGAACACGGAGACTGAGGAGAAGGTAAACACAGCTCCATGACTGATGAGGTGATTGGGCTACAAAGCATTTTACAGGCTCATTTAAGATATTTAAAGTAAGCCGACGCCGCGATATTTAAGTGAGGACCTTTTACATATTGACAGACGTTGTCTGGTGAAAATAAGACATTCATTTCGACATAGCACATTTACCCCATAGGGTTACACTGCAGAATCTTCCCAGTGATGTAGCAAACATGGCGCCCCTGATTTGAGTTGGCCAGATTCTAATGTACGGCTCTGAATCTGAAGTCACAGCAAGTAGAGCTCCCCCTGGTGTCTGGCTGCAACATAGGTCATAAGCTCCACCCCCTCCATGTTAGTGGATGGGACTTAGGCCGCAAGAGTTGTAAAACAAAATGCACAAAAACATAAATACAGTATATGATCCAACATTTCCTTTTAACTGGTGAAGGAAGCACAAAGCATAGTATTAATTATTGATATCGTCACTGGCTCCGCATAGCTCCACTCTGTGGAGTTTCTATGTGAGTTTGGCCAATGCAAAGAATTGGTGACGTATTCATATTTATACAGTCTATGGTTCATAGTATACCTTTTTTCTTTTTTAAAAATAATTTGTGTTTTTCCTATACTTTTAGTTTTTTTTTTGAAAAAGCCTCTATATTTACAGATTATATACACAATAAATACTACTTTCCAAAGTGTGAAACTTTCCATTGGACCAAAAGAGAAAAAAGAATGTATGGTAGTTAGCAGTAAGAGAAAAAATCGATCCCGTTTGAATTGTTGTGCCTTAAATTACGCACACAATGTCTGCCAATTTAAAAGATAGATAGAACGCTGAATATTTCAGTCACATCTCCGACTATTTGTTTCCTTGATATAGACAGACAGAAGGTAAATAGAAGTTCTGCAGCTGCTAGAGTGAAATAAGCAGCAGATTCTCGATCGAATCGTCTGATTATATGTGGCTTGTTGGTTTTAAATTGTGCTTGAATCTTTTGAGATTCCGCTCGACAATTTAAAATCAGAAAGTGAACCTCGTAGATACGCCTCCGGAGAAAGAGACAAAGAACATTGTTCATTCAAGTCTATAAAACTAGGCTGCTAACAGCTGGGTGTTTCATTATTTCTTTGAAATTTCCTCAAAAATATTCATCAAAGTTCTGGGAAGATGTATCAAATATTTAACGTGTTTTTGCGTGTTGCCTTTATCGCTCCTGTTCTGAAAATTCAAAATTTATATATTGATATATAATTATTGCCCAGGGGTCTCAGAGCTTTAAGATAGCTAAACTATGTAAAACAGACATATAAAAAAATAAATAAAACTACACATTCTTTCATTCAGTGCCTCGCTCTCTAACCCTAGTATTACTGTAAGGGCCTGTAAAAAAGTCTCTTTACACACTTAATTCTCCATACATGAATGTGTGCTCTAAATTTCACGTCTAAACAATGCATCAACGTCTTTTATGAAAATCGTTTTTTTTGTTGTTGTTGTCTTTTTCTGACCAAAAGCTTTTTATCCAATGGGAGAAACACACAGGGCGGCCTGTGTGGTCCAATCCGACACACTAAATCTGTTCACTCCAGACATACAATACTCACAGAAAAGGCTGTTGTTTGTGTTAAGCAAACCGTATCAATGCTACATTTATTCTGAGGATTACGTGCATCACAGGGAGTACCTTTGAACACATGAAAGGAAGATCCTAAACCTTCTTAAACCCTCTGTATTTTAACCTGATCCGACGGCTGTTTTTGCCTGATTCACATTGTCATCAAACAGTACGGTTCATCCGTTTAGCAAAAGGGAGCAGTTCCAATTAACAGCATGACAGCGTGAGGGGTTTATATAACTAATGTTACATAAGTATCTAGTTGTGTTTGAAGTGGGTTTGGGGAAAGTCAGCAGACATGCTGGTATTAGCAACGCAGATAGCATTTTAGCTGTTTTCGGCAAGTTCACTTAAAACGCAAATTGATTTGTATAATAATTCCACAAGCTTTAAAATAAACAGTTACGCACCAATTAGTTCTTTTGAAAACCACATTGTAAGATTTATTTAATGACTATTTAAAGGTCCAGTGTTAAACGTTTGTCTCCCCCTTCTGGTAGCGAGTGTAATTACACAAACACCCATAGAATAAAGTTGACACAGTTTATAGTCTTTTACTCCCTTTTTCTTCTTTCATCTCTCTCCAGCACAGAAAAGCCAATTGGAGTCAATTGCTTTCTCTGGTACGGTAATAGTACTTTTGAATGCATTTCTTTTTCTTTAGTTTTTTTCATCAGAGCATCAGAAACCTTTTCTTGGACACTTTCTATTTAATTCTTTTTGAACACTAGAGACTTAGTTATATTTGCAACTCTTGTTTCTCCAAAATAGTATACACTCTTGGGACTGCCCGCCTCTTCAGCTCTGGCAAGGCGTTCTTTGCGGGCTTGGGTAAATTGCACCGCTAACCCACGCTCTAGCGCAGGAATGTCACCTCAGGCACAAGATTTAAAGGTCTGGTACACAGCGGAATTCAAAGAGATTCACCTGGCACTGATTCCCTTAATGAGCTCTGTGTGCGCGCATCTGAAGAAAGAAAGTAAGGCACGGTCATTTATATGTAAAAGTCATGCAATATAGCGGTAATATAGTGCTGGGGTTTTTTAGATTCATACTTTAGTTTGACATTTTAACAAAACCGAATTCATACTTTTTGTAGTATGTATCTAGGTCACAGTTCTTTCCGGGTGGAGGTTGTCAGACGTCTCTCCGGTTGACTGAATGAGACACTGTTTGGTAATGAGTTCAATCCTACTTGGTATTCTGCAGTTTCTTGTTACTTACTTAATCACACACACCGCTCAGACATAACATTACGACCACCTTCCTAATATAGTGTAGGTCTCCCCTTGTGCCTCCGAAACAGTTGTGACTCATCAGAGAGTGGACATGGGCCTTCTAGGGGGGTCCTGTGGTGTCTGGTAACAGGATGTTGTTAGTGGGTGGCCTTTGGGTGTGGGGCCTCTGTGAATCATCCCAAAGATACTTGAATAGTTCGGGATCTAGTGAATTTGGAGGCCGGGTCAGCACAACTTCAAGTTTTTTTTAGTTGTTTCTAAACCATTTTTGTGTGTGTCTGTGTCGGGCTTAGGTCTAGGTGGGTGGTACATGTCCATGGTCCAAAAAGCTTCTCAGTGGAGCATTGAATCAATGTTGTTCACATCTTCTGTCAGTGGTTTTAATGTTGTGGCTGATTGGTGTATATTGATATGTGTGCATAATATCATAACAAGTGTGGTTCTAGGTAGGTTGCATTGAGATTGTTGGTTTTTGTCTTTGAAGTAAAAAAAAAAGGTCATGCAGATGTTCCCGACTCTAAACTTCTTGTAAAACATTATGAGACTACTTGACGCGGGTAGTGGTCCGTTATGTAAACTGACTGAAACACTGGTGCTGTCAGGCTGTTGGAAAGGTTTATGTTGGAAACATTTATGCATTTGTCTCCAGGCTGTCTCTGATGACACAAGAGAGGGTTGTCAGACAGCGGCAGTTTTTATATGCTGCCATGACTGCTTTAGCGCCGCACTGGATTTATGCATCGAGCTTCACCATCAAACTGCATTTATCGCTAGGGACGGCATGCATAGGTTGCCTGAGCTGTTTTTTTTAAAGTGAACTTGTAAACTATTTTTGACGTTGTAATACTTATTATATTATCAAAATCTTGGAATATTATGGTCACATCTACAACAACTAATCTAGAATTGACCCAATTCACACGTGGATGAATTTGTACCAATAAATTTCAGTAAGTAGAAATAATGCAATAAATAAATAAGGATACACAGATTTAATTGTGATTTAGACGTATGTCTAGCATTGCACTTTTGACAACTGTGACCTACATCATGTGAACTGATTACTCTCTGGCTCCCAGGCCGTACAATAACTCTATAGAAAGCAGGACTCTCCCCGGGATTTTTGATTATAATGGGGGATGTAGTCCTGAGGGGGCCTGGTTCTTCGGTCGCTCACAGCGATAGACAGATGAACACATTCAGCTCCACTGGCAATTCAGAGCCTCCGACTCTTTATGTGACCTGCATGTCATTAGCCTGTGTGCTTCGGCTTCCTGTGAGAGGCAGAGCACGTTTCAGGAAGAGAAAATTATTCATAAATTGCTTTAGCCGCAATATAAACAAACACCGATGCCGAAATGTACGCGTCTGAACATCCTGCAAAAATATTGAGACTACATTTTCTGTGCCATTACTGATCCTCGTAATTGCTGCATGACCACGGTCTGTGTGGTGTATGAGGAAGAGGAATATAAGTTGATGAAAAGGTGCAATGTCACGGAAATCTACACAGTATGGCCTCCAAAAATAGGACACACTCACTTGTTTGCTTCATTATTACTTGGTGATTGCCGGTTACGGCCAATCTGGCGAAACAGTGGGAGTTTCAATTGTTTCTCGAGGGTGCCATTGTCCTTCAGACTTATTGGATACGTCCATCTTTGTGCGTGTCTAAAGCGCCATACTTCATGTGCTTCAGGGTCGGATAATGATCGATCAGAACGTGTTGCCATGGTGCTGTTCCCGCCATCATGTTAAAGTGTGTAACAGTAACAAAGGCAGGAGGAATGTATTATTGCAGAGTATGAAAGTGCAGCACTGTTCAGATAAGAAAATGACAATGAGCATTTTGGATTGTTTTTGTCAGATTTTTCCTGGAAAGCATTCACAGCGCTGCCCCCAAGCATCACATACACTGATCCGCCACAACATTATGACCACCTAGCTAGTGTTGTGTAGGTCTCCCTTGGTCTCCCACAGATACTTGATCAGTTTGGGATCTAGTGAATTTGAAGGCCAGGTCAACACCTTGTGCTGTTCTTCGTGTTTTTTTTTTTTAGTTTTGAGTTGTGTGTGTGTGCCTGTGTCAGGCTGCATCCTGCTGGGTATGCCTGCTGCCATCAAGTAGTGTCATTGCTATGGGGCGGAGGTGTCTGGTCTAAGTAACATCCACACCAATGAATTCCAGGTCCAAAAGTTCCCCTGCAGAATGTTGTATTGTCACAATGTGCTCAATGTTATTTACTTCTCCTTTCAGTGGTCATAATGTTGTGGCTGATAGGTGTATCTATCCCCCGCTTAATTGGAATACTGCAGGTGTGTTGGCACAGCGAAGGTGATGACACAAATTCCGTCATCGGAAAAACACGAGGTCGGTTCGGATTTGACCGCAACACAAACTCACAGCTGTTATTTATACATTCAGTAACAAGGAGACACAACGACAGACACCTGCAACATACATTCCCATCACTTCATGCACTTGACCTCGCTAGAACAATAACACATCTGGGCTTTTGCCAGATCATAAGACCAAATGCCTGCTAACAAGATGGTCGATGTTGTTTACTCCTTAATCCTGCCATTATCAGTCATAATGTTGTGGCTGATAGGTGTATTTATACAAAAGATGTTTATGAAGCCGTTTTGAAGGAGTACACTGGCAGCTTAGGTTTGTAAAAACCCATTAGATGTTGATTACACCTTTGTGAGGCTGCTTCGCTGCATATGGACTCTTCTGCAGATCATCCGCCGTCCAAAATTTGTAACCAGGGCACTCGGTCTCCCCGCATGCCGGCGGATTGCACATGTGCTAGAAAGGTCAACAGGACCTTTGAGTCTTGCACTGTCTGTACCGTCTCCTCTCTCATTAACGGTCCCACACACTGTTTGTCGTTCAGCCGCACACGACATACTTATTTTGTTTGTGTAGTGTTATCATGCTCTTTTGTTTTGTGTTTATATGAGTGGAGCAATTTATCGCGTTCTTTGCATAATGCAGCTAATTAGACGTCTCTCTGTCCACGTGCTGCTGAGAAGTTTGAAGTGAAGCAGTGTGTGTGTGTGTGTGTGTGCGTGTGTGTGTGTGTGTGCGCATACTGAGAGGAGGCTGCCACCTCGATGTTTTCGAGTGCATGTGTGTGTGCCTGCATATGCAGGATTATGATCAGTGCTGTGAAGTATTTACAAAATGTGTGCTCCCGTCATTGAAGCCAGCTGATTCAAATGCTGGATTTTTCTACAATAGTACAAGCACAAGTACAAGCACAAACCAGTTCTAAGTGCAGGTTTTTTTTTTACTTCAGAGTCAACTCTCACGACGCATGTTTGTACCTTCATTTAAGCACAGTGTGCCCCCACATTGGATTGCCCTTTGCGCGGGCGGCAGCATCAATATTCTTGCTAATTAAGATTTAGGTGTGCGCTGTCCCCTGTTGAGTCTTTTGTCACCACAGTGTAAGTGATACTCATTGATTTTATTTTCTCATTTCTTTTTAATTGCATGGATTGTATCCCGGTGTAACTTCATCCCCTCTAACGTTCACGCCCAGGTCCTGGGATCTCTTACAGTAGCGTCCTTTTAAACATCAAACATTTTGCAATTCAGATTCGGTGGTTACTTGTAAGAGCACGTGGAGAAAAGCGCACATGCACACACGTACGGATCAGCCCATCCATATTCAGCGCCTGCACTGGTAATGTGAACCCTCCTGCAATCAATGGCACAGATTAAATGTAAACTCATCGGAACCAGAGAATTAATGTGGAGGCATCGCTCTTTATATGTTGTTTATGCAAAACAAATTAGAGACATGTATTATCATCTGTGCCCAGTGAATGGCATCTGTTTCATGCAGGGGAAAAAATGTTGAAGAAAGGCAACTAGATTTGTAAAGTTTCTTGAAGACATATCTCCACTCATTCAAGTAGCTTCTTCAGAGCTTAAGGACTCACCAGTCTCCCTTAACAACTAATGATTTTGCCGTTAACAGACACTAGTCAAGGAGTTTTTGACTAACATCCACAGATGTTCCTATTTAAACCCCAACTCCCTTAGAAGTGAAGACTTGGATGAAACGTCTTTAGGAAACTCAACATGTCCAGTTGCCTTTCTTAAACATTTATAGATATACCGTTGACCTGAATGACTGAGAACCTTCACAGACAAAAGACCAGAACAGTCCAAAACTAAAGAAAACAACACAGAAAACTGAATAAATCCAAAAAGTATCCAGACGGGACCCAAGGCCGAAGGTCCATGTGGTGGGGAGGCCGTGAAATAACTTCATAGCAGATCCACAAACACAAAACCACACAACCCGGCCTCGAAGGAGAGTTAAACTTCAGTACTTGAAGAAGTTCTGATGAGGAGACGGAGACCAGGAGTGTCTGCTGGAAGCCACCAGTTAGAGCCAGGTCTAACTTACATTCGTATCTTAAATGGTTAGAATTATAACTGTGTCTGTGCACAGTGGATCTGTGGTTAGCAATGGGTGGAGTTTGCATGTTCTTCTCTTGGTTGGTTTCCTCCCACCCTCCTAAGACACGTTTGTTAGGTTAATAGGTGACTCTAACCTGACCCTAGGTGTGAATGGTTGTTTGACTCTGTGTTGGCCCTGCGATGAGATCAGACAAGCCTCTGTTTCCTCCCACGCCCCCATCCAAAAAACAGATCCATAATAGATAGATCTTGTTCTAATCTATTATGAAAATTTAAATAACTGACAGCGTGTTGATACCACATATAAGACGAAATAGCAACTCATAATGGTGACTTTCACCTTATTATTTGTAGCGTTGTCACTGAAATAAACTGGGCAGAAATCAGGTGCCACTGCTAAGATCAGAAAAAAATGCAGAAGTTCAGAAAAAAAAAAAAACAAAAAAAAAAACAGGTGTTGAGTGGAATTTTTTGGTGTGTCATTGCTATGAGGTCGGGGTGTCTGGTCTGGGGTCTGGGTAGGTGGTAAAAGTCTAAGTAACATCCACATGAATGAATGTCAGGTCAAAAAGTTTCCCTAAACTAAAATCACAAGATGATCAAGTCACAAGGTGGTTAACAGTATTCACTTCTCCTGTCAGTGGTCATAATGTTGTGGCTGATCGGTGTATTATGCTGTAAGGCCAGAGAATAGACGAGGAGTTTTACAGAAATGAAATAAACCAGGATCAATTTATTGCATTTAATTATTGTGTTCAACAGAACTAAATTTGTGAACGATATTATTCGACAACATTGATCTCCGACAACAATATCCCATGTATTAAAATGAAGCGCGTCCCAGATGAATTTTAGGTAATCCTTTGTTTTTACCCCCATCGGTCTCAGTGGAAGTAGTAAATCCAGCTCTCCTCAGAGAAGGAGCTCTTCAGCTGAGCCTTGTTCATTACCTTGCTACTGTGCAGGGAGCTGTCGGGTAAATGGCTTTATAATGGCTTTTTTTGCTTCCACTGTGATCTCCCTGCCCATTTCTCTGAATTCTGATGCTTCATGGTGCAAAGAAACACATGACTCAAAAACTACTATTAGTCTACCAGTACCCCAGAACCTTTTATCTTTACCTCAAACCTTTTGCTTTCGAGTATAAAACCACCATCTGGCAGATCTGACTGGTACTCTCTGAATATATATATATATATATATATATATATATATATATATATATATATATATATATATTCAGAGAGTATAATATATAATATATATAATATATATAATTTTTTGTGCCTTCTGTATTTAAATATCAAGTCATTAGTTGAAGTCAGTCAGTGTTTATTCTGAGAAAGCAATACAAGAGAGAGTTTACATTTTGCAGCTCGGTAATAAAACTGATCGCTTGGCCCTTGCCTCATTTCATCATTCTACCACCAACCACCATCCACCTACACGGGCGACCCCTGGATCACCTTATACGAGGTAAATAATCTATACCCACTCGAGTGTTTACTGCCAGCTATCCATAAATCTATTTATGTGTGTTGCACGAGAAACAAATGGCACAATTTGCAGTCATGGAGAGTTTAGAATTACGAATCCCCGGAGCACTTGAAATGCTCACAAATGATAAGCAGGCGACTCGGTGTAGCATCACGCTGCTCCGGGATGATACAGGTTGTGAGGAGGTGCTAATGAAAATGTCTTTTTTTTTTTTTTATGGTCAAGAGAGATATCTATGTGCATTTACAGATGTGTAGCGGGTCAAAATTTATATCTGTAGTAGTTGTAGTAGTAGTAGTAGACAATAAAATGCTTAATTTCTCATTTTGTACCCATTTACTAACTATTGCTACTATATAATGTGTCAAAACATACAAAAATATGCATCATACAGCTTCAGTATTTATATTCTATCATTTAAATGATGATATGTCAAAATACTCACTTTGTAGTGTGTGCTATTAATATAGATTAAAACTGAAAGGTATTTAATCGTGATTAATTGTTTTTCCTAATCTGGAAGTCAAAAGGTTAAACATTCACTTATTAAATTGAAAACTAAACATTTTCACAGTTCTCCTCGTGAATTTCAGGACCAGTGAGGGGCTTTCAAAGTTCCAAGCCACAGTAAGCTTTTTTTTTTTGTTGTTTTTTTCTTTTTTAGAGTTTTGAAGACTTTGAAGTAAGCGATGGGCTGCTGCTGCTGCTGCTGCTGCAGGCTGAATCCCTGATTGACTTCTTATCATTCAGAGGTTATTGTATAGCGCCTAATGTTGTCTCACGCTGGCTTGCAACTTGTGCTCGCTCAAAGCCGAGGAACAGACGCCGTTTTTTTTTTTTCTCTGTGTCAAAATGACAGTTAAAGTGTTACATTTATTCATGAAAATTGGAAAAGATAAATTTATGTGGAATACTTTTTATGTCCTATTGGCAAGAGCTTATGGAAAACTGTACCTTTTTGCACCCCAGCTCTTGGTTTTTCTGGTTCAGCAAACCACAGACAGGAGAGACTTGTGACTTTTGGACTCGGTATTCATTCATGTGGGTGTTACTTAGACATGTAGCACCCACCTAGACCAGACCAGACCAGATCCCCCAATTTTATAGCAATGATCCCAGCAGGATGCAGCCTGACACACACACACACACACACACACACACACACACACACACACACACACACACACACACACACACACACAATAAAAAAACAACTCAAAAAACATGAAAAACTTCACAAGGTGTTGACCTGGCCTCCAAATTCACTAGATCCCAAAGTATCTGAGGGATGATCCACAGAGGCCCCTCCCCTTAACCTACAAGACCCAGCGACCCCCACTAACCCTTTACTACGAGCTCTACTTCCAAACTCTAAAGTATTATATTCCTTACTGACTTGGTCTGAGTTCTCTGATCCGTATATTTCAAATGTAATTTCTGATATAGAGCAACGTGAAAAAAGTTTCCAGTACGTTTGATTCTTATTCAGCGTGCAGCCTGTCAGGGAGCCGTATGATCGGTCCCAGACTCATTCTGCAGCATGACAATGTCTTGAGTGACAGGAAGAACAAAGAGTCCCGTTACATATGTTAAGTCCCCCACGGAGCCCAGATCTCAACAGGATGGAGACGGCCACTGATTATACGAGGAGATGAAACTGACACGGCCTCAGACATTTGTCCCCAATTGTTAATCAATCTTGATTTGAGAAGAAGTGGGACAGTTTGACGTGGTCGGACCAACGCTTTCCAAAGAATGTTTATTTATTTATTTATTTATTTTGCTTGGCTTGTACTGTGTCCCTGCTACGGTCTCGAACAAAACAAACTGAAAAGAAGCAAAGTTCATATTGACGCATCTGAAGCCAATATCAACCTCTTTGCCTTAGTTTCAACTTTCCTTTTTACTGTATGTTATATATATCCTGGTGTTTTATATCCTAAAGCCATACGGGCGTCCATTTGAAAAGGCCTTGATTTATTCTACTGCTGTTTTCTGGATTTTCTGTGAATCAGTAGACACTATAAGGTAAACAGATATAACTGGCATGTGTCTAAGACAGAGTCCAAGGACTCTGCAATTCAGTGATTTGAGAAATATGACATTTGAACAATGCTGAGGAAATCAAAACATTTCTGTTTATCTCTTACACTAGAACTGTCTTAGAATCGTTTCAGTGTGGCTTCATGAAGTTAGATTTTTACATTACCTCAGTAAAGGATGCACATTCACAATGGAAATGCACACAACTATGACAGTTATAAAATACATTCAACTCACTTATATTGTGATTAAGCTCCCTTCATCAATGTTTCCTCTTTGCAATTAAGGACAATTCTGTTCCTTCAGAACATATAAACTAGTCAGAGTCAGGCATGACATTATGACCACCATCCTAATACTGTGCAGGTATCTCTTGTGACTCATCAGAGAATGGACATGGGCCTTTAGAGGGCATCCTGTGGTGTCTGGTAATTTAAATGTTGTTAGTGGGGGTCTTTATCTTTATGATCTGTGGATCATCCCACAGATACTAATCAGTTTGGAATCAAGTGATTTTGGAGGCCAGGCCAACACCTTGTACTGTTTTTCATGGACGGTAGGATAAACAGATAAACTGCTCTCCATGATGAACAATCCATCCCATCTACATCAACCATTAGAGGGCCAGAGGAGCTCACTCTCCAGCAGACTGATCCAGCTACAGAACTTCTTTTATACCTTATAACATATAGCCATATAACAGCTCATCTTTTTGTAACAATTCAGCTACTATGACCAAGCAATTTGACTTGTGGATCATTAAAGTCTTTTTAAGTCTTTCTAAGTCTTTTCTAAGTAATCCTGCTGGTGGTGGCTGCTGGCTGGTCTAGTCTGGTCTAGGTGGGTGGGTGGTTTAGTTTTAGTTTAGCTTAGTTTTATTTATTTCGAACAAAACAGAACAACAAAAATAATCATATACAGAAACATAAATAACAGTAAATGAGAAAATAAATAAACAATAAAGTAACAAATTAAATATTCCGTCTTCTACATGTCCGAAAAGGAGTGGGAGGAAGTATACACTTATAATACATATAAACTGGTACATGTCTCCTGTCAGTGGTTACAACTTTGGTGTATATTATCGGTTACACTGTAACTTTTAACCTGTAACAATAAGTAAGAGTATTACGTCAGCATTACCGGTTTATGCCACAGGGTGGCGCCTCTTTTATTTTTACTGCCTAGTATAGTAAGTATCACTGTTTTATTTTATTTTTTGCATCTGTCTGTGGACGCTGGTGAAGGCTACATGCCATGAACGTTTTGTTAACAAAGTCTATAGTTAAATATGCTATGAGACCTTGCTCTAAGTTTTCCTCCAACTCCACGTTACAAGTGACAGAATAAGAGATGGATACCCGTTATTAACAGCCAATAAACCATGGGTTCAATGGATCCTGTGCCTTGAACTACAGGGGTATTGTTTTGGATTTTTTGTTCCCTTAATAATAAAAACCTTCATTTATTTTGTGTTTACTTGTACTATCTTCGTCTTATATTTAAATGTGTTTGTGACAAACATGCAAACACTGTTTCACACCACCGTACCTCTCCTGCCGGTGGTCATAAAGTTATGGCTAATTGGTGAATAGCAATTAACATATATATTCACCTAGATCATATTCAAACATTTGCATCCACCACTATTGGAATTCAAAGGAACTACAAGTTCTAACATTAACTGAAGTACAGGGGTGTCGAGCTTTAGGTGGACTACCTCAAGTACAATGTATCAATAACAGACGCACGATAGCTGAGCCTGAACTGGCAAGCTATCGACGCGCTAACTTTTCCTTTTAAGCGCACATTCGATATTCTGGCTGCACCGCTCTGTTACTTAGTGAACTGCATGGATTTATTTCTGCTTCACTCTTACACTTGCTGTGCAAGCTCATAGGTGTAACTGTCTTTAATGAAATATGGGCCTGAACTCTTCGTGTGGGCAGCGCAAGATATTTTCCAATTGGAACGGCTCGGCTGATGCATATTTCCTTATGACGCAGTCAAACAGGGACGAACAGATGGATGACAGCAGGAGATAACTTCCCTAATTAAAAAAAAAGAAGAAGAAGAAAAAAAGAAACAGCCAGAGTTTGAGTTAAGGTCACATGCATGTGTAAACTGTATAGCTCACACATATATATCAACCCCGGAGTGTCTTTCTGTTGTTTATTGCAGTTTTCTGGCATAAAGTCCTGGATTATTAAGTTGTTTTTTTTTTCTTTTTTTCCACAGGATCATTGTATTTTCAGTGAGCACACAGCAGCCGCCCACTCTGTCTAGGAGGAGAAAAAACAAACAACTCCTCTGCACTAACAACGAACAACAGGACACTTAGCCGTTCGCTTGAAATTTGGACTATTTCTCTGTACGCGCCGTGCTGCCTTCAGAAGACACCTTTCATGTGGCAGAGCGGCCGACGCATCTTCATTTTGTTCCATCGTCTCGGGCAAAAACGCACTTCGCCCAGATTTCCTGGATGCAGGCTGTTGCTTTCAGGATTCCACAGCCAAAGACATTTAAAGTAGCCCGAGCGGGTATAGACGAGCTTTAGTAATTAAATCCTACCTGACCAACAACAAACCCTTTTCACTTCAAGTAACTGTTGCTGTTACATTCTGCCCATGGCCAGAAATCATCCTCCCACACACGTAATAATGATAATAATAATGTCTTTAGAAAGAGTGTAGCTGAATGTTTACCCTGGTTTGGGGCCTGAAAGGCCTCCCACTGGAAGGCTCTGCAGAGACTCACCCTGCATATGAGACGCTGGGCACCTCCTCTGCCCCCACCCGTCCACACCGTGGACTGTTTTCCATGCTGACCCTCCAGCAGGAAGTTCTGCAGCATCCACAGCAGGACGTCCAGGTTTAGAGACAGTTTCTTCCCCCTGGCTGTAAGACTGCCAAACACTCACACACATTAAATAAACTCTGTAAAATCTATGGACGCCCCCATGGGATCCTCACTGGACTGACCTCTGACAGTGCCGATTTAAATTTTATTTTGTTATAGTTAACTTCTTTTTAACTTCTTAACTTTGTCTAAGTCGTTCCAGCATTTATATTTATATTCTTTGAATATGTGTATTGCAGACAAATTATGTATCTGCGAGCCAAGGTAACGAAATCCCATTTAATATTATGCACAGATGGTGTATTTGTTGAATGATAATAAAACAAGTTAGGGTAAGTTATCATTAAAGTCCTCTGTTAATCAGAAAGTATATTTCGGCGACAGACTGCATGCCAAGTACATCTATCAAGGTTCTGGAGTCATCCAAAAGAAAAACAATATCTATATATACACACGCTTTCAGTCAAAAGTTTGACTGGTAGCATATATACCAGCTTATGTTTTCGAATATGTGCAATTTGATAAACTTAGGACACACATAAACGCACTTAAATTTGCACTTGGTGTAAGTTACAGTGCGATAATTGTTTACGCTGCAGCATTTATGTCCAAGACAAATTTCCCCGGGGACACATGAACTAATCTGGAATCCGAAGCTCCGCCTGCAGAGAAAAGTTGCTCTGAGGTCTGAACAACACGTAAAAATAAATAACACGTGCAAAGCGTTAAGTCTTATGATCTGATGAAAGCCGAGTTGCTGTCGTAGTGAGATCAACTGCTCGGAGTGATGGGGATATGTTGTAGGTGTTTGTCGTTCTCTCTCGGTGCCGATCGCTGAGGCGACAGTAACAAATAACGAATGTGTCATCACATGTGTATTTGTGTCATGACCTTTGCTGTGCCGACACAGCTGCAGTATTCCAATTAAGCGAGGGATAGATACTCCAATCAGCCACAACATTATGACCACTGACGGGTATCATGCATAACATCGACCATCTTGTGACATTTCAGCGTTCTGCTGGGAAACTTTTGGACCTGGCATTCATTCGTGTGGATGACACTTGGTCATGTACCACCCACCTAGATCAGAGCAGACACCCCACACCCCACAGCAATGAAAACTCCTTGATGGCAGCAACCGTCCTAAGCAGGATGCAACCTGACACATACACACGCACAGGAACAACTAAAAAAAACATGGCCTCAATTCAATTCAATGCAATGCAATTCAGCTCAATTTTATTTTATTTATATGGCCTAAATAACAATACAAACTGTCTCAAGATGCTTTACATAGCACCCTCTTAGCACCCAAATGCTCATGCTAATGTCATTCTGTTGCCAGACACCACAAGACCCCCTCAGAAGGCCCATGTCCATTCTCTGATGAGTCCCATATTAAGAAGGTGGTCATAATGTAATGCCTGATCGGTGCATATAATCGATACATACTGACATTAACTCCAAGAGCTACACAGAATGCAATATTGAGGCAAATGGTCTAATTTTCTGTGTCTGTGCTGCATTATCACCATCCACCGAGCACAAAGCTGTAGAACAGCAGAACGGCAGAACATCGCTAAGCTACCAGAACATAAGGTGAGTCAGGTCCAGACAACATGAAAATCAGTTAAAACACATTCACGAGGCTCGTCCCAGCATCATCTGGAATAAAAAAAAAAAAAAAAAAATTAAACGACTAAAACTTGCAATGACCCCAAAGGAATGCTAATGTTTATTTGAGAAGCACAGGCAGATTTGCTAATTAAAATTGTATGTACGTTGCTGAAATCATGAATATTATAGATGCTACCCCCCTACCCCCCAGTCCCACCTGTATGTATGATTATTTTAAACCTGTGAGGCAGAGTGGTCAACCGTATAACTGAACGCCACTCTGTGAGATGAAATCCACGAAGACAGACGACTGCCGACGAAGAGCAGACGACGAACTGTAACCTGCGCGTTGCTGGAAGCGACCGTCATCTGCATCGCGCACATGAACAAGACATCCGCCATAACTAAACTCTGCCTCTCTCTTTGTGGGACGGAGACAAAAAGGTGCTGACACATCTTGTTGCTGCTGCCTCTGCTCCTCTTCCTCAGCCCCCCCCCCCCTCAACACACACACACACACACACACTGCTCCATTACCATATTGAATTTGCATCAACCTCTTGACGTCCCAGAGCAAGAGGAGCAGCACCTTTCTTTGCCATTCTGCACATGTTCTCCTCACAAGAAAACCCGTGCACTAATCTCTGCCCACTAAGGTCTTCCCTCTGCCTTTGTGTGACTCTAAAGCCCGTGAACCTTTGCTGTTGTGCATGTCGGGCAGCAATCATGAACCATGAGATTTATAAAAAGTGAAAGTACAAATAAAATAAGAAGCCACCATAAGTTTTTGTGTGTTCATAAGGTTCTTTTTCGAAACCACTTGAACAGCTTTGAAATTATGACTGCATGTGGGTCTTGTTCACTATTAACCTCTCTTATTTTGAAGCCGGTGCACTGGCGCACCGGTAGCGGCGTAAACAGGGCACCACTGAGTATCCATCTAGCTGCAGAGCATCATCAAACACTATTGTTGTCGTTTTTATTATTGATGGTGTGACCTTCAATAATTAAATCCATCATTTGGCTGCTAATTTATTTGTCGTGACTATAATACATCTGAAAGCTCACTGCCGGAACTGTCACAACTGTTTATCTTGATCAGTGTGCACAGAAATAAAAAACCCTCAATGAAAACAGGAGAGGGAAGACGAGTGGGTTTTGTTTCTGATCATGAGTGGATTATAAGAGCATCCAGTTTGAGGTAAATGGAGGAAATATTTTTCTGGTTCCTAGGAGTCTGCTGCAAATTCAAATAGCTCAATTAGAGTATCGAAGGTATTGAACTGTCCAGTATACACCGATCAGGCATAACATTATGACCACCTTCCTAATATAATTGTGTAGGTCTCCCTTGTGCCTCCAAAACAGCTGTGACTCATCAGAAAATGGACACGGGCCTTCGGAGGGTGTCCTGTGGTGTCTGGTAATAGGATGTGGTTGGTGGGGGGCCTTTGGGTCCTATTGGTCGAAGGGAGGGGCCTCTATGGATCCTATGAATCCTACATAGACTTTGAGAACATTTCGTTCCATCATGTTCTCTTTTTCATGCTGTGAATGACAATAAAATATTTGTCTATCTATCTTGATCAGTTTGGGATCTAGTGAATGAAACACCTGTTTTTCATGTTTTGAGTTTTTACTTAAGCATTTTTGTATGTCGTTGCTATTGGAGGAGGGCGCCTGGTCTGGTCTAGGTGGGTGCTACACGTCTACGTAACATTGATATGAATGAATGCCAGGTCCAAAAGTTTCCCAGAACAGTGACATGTCACAAAATAGTCAATGTTATTTACTTCTCCTGTCAGTGGTCATAATGTTGTGGCGGATCAGTATAATTGCCACTTAGCTTTTTTTTTTTTTTTTTTTTTTTTTTCTTCCTACTTAACAGTTGCCATGTAACACCATGTGACATCACAATAAAGGACCGGACGCATTTCACAGAGTAGACCCTTTTTTTCCACCGACGTCCATTTGACTTGACACAGTAGGGGAAGAACAGGTGGAATTAATAATAGCTCAGGTCCATTAGTTGTCCCAGCAAGAGCACGGCTGTGAACCCGCACGCACAAAGGCAAGACTCCGGAGTATGATCCTGCAATCCTTCCCTGCTATGTCAAAATGTCACCGATGAACAAAATCTCCAACCTTTCAACAACAGTGGAGTTCTGTGCCAGGGTATCAGGTAGTGTGGGCTGCTTTTATAAATTATGTATGTTTGTTTTGTCTTTGTTTTTTTTTTTTACTTAACAGTCTGTTAGCTCCTCCATTAGTTACTGCAGTCGCTGCACTATTTCAGCTCGGTTGTGTTCCACAATAGAGCGAATTACAGAGATTTCTTCTGATGTAGATGAGCAGTAAATAAAGAAGAAAAACTGATTTGTTTCAGTCTATGGAGGCCCAGATTAACGTATAACCAAAGGATGAAAAGTTAGAACTGACTCGTGTTGTCATGTTGATCAGTTTTGAATGATGCAAACAACCTTTTGGACCAGAAACTTAAAGTATCAAATACCAAAGCAACAGGACTGCACTTCTTCATTACACGCACAATAAGAAATTACCAAAGCATGCTCACAGCACAAAAATAAAAGCTCTGCATTGAAGTAAAAACAAACAAAAATCTACTTCTTGCTGTTCCTCCTTCACGGTTAATTGTTAGCCCATAATGTCCATGATCCAGGTGAGATCATGAATTAGTGATAAAACCCTCCAGTCTTCATTCACAGTAGAGACAGGACTCATTCAGCTGGTCCTGGCTGAGAAAACTACCACTTCCTGTTTTGTGTTTCTTCCTCTTACCCTAGTTGCAGTAGCTAACTAGCTCACCACAAAGGGCTAACCCTTTGTGGTGAGTGGTAATAGTCATGTGTGAATATCCTTGTCCTGCTTTTAGTTACCAACAGGTGTCACTCTTTTACATGTTTTTTTTTTCTTTAAATATCCAGGCCTGGTCGCTTTGACAGTATAGAAGATCGTAGCTATTGTGCTAATAAGTGCTACTGGACTGTGAGTCCATCATAATGGGTTGCATATCGTGTGCAGATTGCCAGACTTGATTTTGCACACAACAGATAAGTGACATAGTTATTTATTTTTAGCTCGCACACTCATAAAACATCTTAATTCGCAGCATGTTTTTGTCGTTAACAATGTTTCACCTAAGACAATTTGCATGTTAAAGTCGGCGCCACATTAGTCGGCACATGCAAAAAATGCAACGGATGAAACAAATGTGACGGGAGAGGTGGAGAAGACACAACAAAGAACCGGGTAAACAGCTGTTCAGCATCTCTCAGCTGGCGTTATTTATTTACGTAGAAAACAGGCTCCTCCAAAATAATCAGAAAGTTGTCGAGATGATAGCCGAGATTTATTTATGTCAAGCCTAATGTGAGGGTTTCAAAACAAAGACACAGACGTGAAGCTCGAACAACAGAAAGAAATAAGTAGCAAAAAACTGAAGTCCCAAAGAACACAGGCAATGAGGATCCACAAAGAGGATGCATACAAAAAAAATGCATAATATAAAAGAAGAACCTAATCCAACAGGTGGATCCGACAGAGAAGCATCTTCAACATGCAGAGAGACGACGAAAGACGACGAGTGTAAATTGCTTTTTATTTTGTTGCTTATACATTTCCTCTCTCCAGAATCTTTCCGTGGTGACGGCAAATAAATGAATATCTGGTATAAATGATGCCCTTGAAGAGGTAATTTTGGTGTTCTGTATCCAAACTCCGTGTAATAATTTGAGTGCTACGAATAGCAGACGCTCCGACTGACCCTTGGATGGCAACGCGCGGCAGTGATGAGATGATGAAATGATGAGACTCGGCAACCGTTTATAATATCTTCACGAACTAGCCCGAGAGTTTTCCTGACATATTAAAACGACGGTATACTGCAAAAGCACTTTAAAGGCAACGGGAAAGACAAACAAGATCAATCAGGCCCTTTCCCTCAATTTCCCATGTTGCTCTCCCCGTCTTTGGTTCTTTCTGGAGCTGCAGCCCGGCTCGGGCTCAGAAGTTACATTAAAATGCAATGATAATTGGAGAATCTCCCAGGTGACTGGCACTGCAGAGGAAGCACTCTGTGTGTTATCCCAGCCCACATCCTGTTGTGATAATGTTTCAGACCTTGGCAGGGACAACACAAACCAGATACTGGGAAGGAGGAGGGCAGTTGAGGTGAAGACGCTAAACTATAACTCTAAGGACTAAAGGGCCCATTAAAACCCAATGATAATTAATTATTTTCTTGTTTGTAACCAGTTGTGTTCAACTATGGATGCAATTTATTCCACTTCATGAAGGAGGGTGCTGTCATATCACCATCAGCAGAGGTTTAAGGTCAGAGAACAGCATAAACCTGTTGTGGTGAAGTGAAAATATTATATATTATCTGTTACAGCAGGGAGGTTCAACGTTTTTCAGGCCACATACATTATTATTTTGCATTTTGTATTCAATATTAATCCATCCCATATCCCTTTACCAAAATATGTTGGATTCCTGTTAATGTGTATAAAAAGGAATTTAAATTTGTAGGGGGAAATTTATAATTATAAAAAAAAAAACGACTAATCAACCAAATATTTTGCGACTCACTCTGCAGTACCTCCGCGGACCCCCTTTTTTTTTTGTCCAATTCTCCATTTACTCATAGTTATGGTGTTAATTACACGGACCAGAGAAATCTGTAACATAGTCAAACAAACGTATACACCGATCAAGCGTAACATTATGGCCAGCATTTAAGCGGCTGCCACCTTGGCCCAGACCCAGAGGAGGAGAGCAAGATTATTCTCCTCCTGAACTCTAAGGGTGTTTACGCTTTGTGCAGTATATTTATACTACATTCACCACTATTCATCTCGACTCTTCCTGTTCCTGGCAGCAGGCCTGTCATTACACGCAATATGCTGCTTTTGCCCACCCACCGTTGTGTATTTCTTCCCTTGCTCTTTAATTTTATGTACCGCTCTTCGCCCTCCTAATTGCCCCTCGGGGATAAATAAAGTTTTTTCTGATTCTGACTCTGATGACCACCTCCCTAATATTGTGTAGGTCTCTCTTATGACCCGTCAGAGAGTGGACATGGGTCTTCTGAGGGTGTCCTGTGGTGTTAGTGCGGGGCCTTTGGGTCCTATCAGGGTCCTGTGCAAAGCATCTTGAGACAATTTGTATTGTTATTGACGTTATATAAATAAAATTGAATTGAATTGAATCATCCCACAGATACTTGATCAGTTTGGGATCAAGTGAATTTGGAGTCCAGATTAACACCTTGTTTATTTTTTGAGTTGTTGCTGAACCTTTTTGTGCATGTGTCTGTGTCAGGCTGCTGGGGTGGTACATGGGTGGTACATGTCTCCCACCAGTGGTTATAATGTTGTGGCTGATCATATTATCATTTACTCCTAACCTGTAACAGGAGACCCATTTCATTCTTCTGGGAAGGGCCTTTTTAGAACAAACCTTTTTAGTCTAATTTCTACCCTTTACTCAGTTATGGTGAGCACATAGACAAACAAAGGCAAAATGTTGCACATGCACCTGCAAACTGCACAATCAGAAACGTGTGTATTCGATAGCAATAAATGCAACAAACGCTTACAGTGTGCACTGATTATCGTTGTATTTGTGAAGGGGGACTTTTGATTCTCCATCTGCCTTTCATATAGCGCACAAAGGAGCACTGTAGTCAGACCCTCTGCTGCTAATGATCTCAGATTTAAGTACCAGGACCTTAATGATTCACTAATGCAGTCTCTGCACCGAGTATAACATTACTAGAGCAGCCCTCGCTCACCGTGTTAAATAGCTAATATGGAGAACATAGCATTGCAGCCAATGTAGTATTCAGAGTATTTTGGCGACGCAGAGAGACATATCAGGCTGATGCTGAATACCTGGTCTAGACCTGGTGCTAACAGTGCAATAATTTAAGCAAGAAAGAGAGAACTATTAAACCTGTTTTGTACGTATACGTATGTATTTGAATGGATTCACAGCTGGTTATTAATCATCAGCAGAAACTCTACATATGAGGAAATGTTGTGCAGTTTTTATTCAAGAAAATCAAGTAAAGCCAAACTTAATAAGACATAAACACATTGTGAAGCACACGCACGGATCTGTCCACAAATTCTCCTTTTACACCAGTCACACTCCACCTTAATGTGTTTTTTTTTTTTTTTTTTTTGCATACAAGTATGTGAACAGACATTTCTGCGCGAAAATAAATGTCTGTCTGCAGAGTTAGGGTAAACGCAGGCCACTTCGAATCAAAATTCTTCCTGGAAAATGGCAGAAAGCAAATTAGCTGTTGATGTTGCTGCTGTTGAAAGCCGTAATGATAGCGGATATAATTGAAAACAGAGTATTCTCAGCAGCATCGCATTACTCTTCACCTCACTCTGGACTGGACCCAGGGGAAAAGATAAATGGAAAATATGGGAAAGAAGTGCGTCGCGTGGAGGCAAATCAGATTGTCGTCACTGTCCATTTCACTCCGCGCGCGCCCGTCCGCCCTCCTCCAACCTCCTCCACCCACCACCCGCTCCTCCACAACTGCTCCTCCCTAATGCAGCGTGCACGTGCAGAGTTGCAGCAGCACCTACTGGCGATCAGATGCAACAGATGATTTCCTCGACCCTGATAAGGTGATATATTCAAAGAGGAGGCCACAAGTAAAATGAAATCCATTTAATCTTTTCACTGTTTTATTTACATTCCTTTACTTTTTCCCCTCCACAGTCCTTGCATATAGTCTGATAAGAAAAGTTTGATGGCTGTGGAAACAGAAGTGACAGCTGGGAGAGTTATGATTGATTATATCTTCTAACTGCTTTCAGCCGAGACATATCTTAATTTTCTTATTTATTTTTATGATATCTGCACATTGAAACATTGACTGTGTGCAGACATTACTAATCTTCGATTTCTTTATGTCTTCATCATCAATAAATCACACTACTTCCACATATTATTGTTTGTGCAATGCATCCTAGGTTTGGTGCGTGGTTTAATTCAATAACACTGCCTTGTAAAATCATCTATCGATGTAATAACTCCAAATTGCTACATCAATCAACTTCCTTTAAGATTAGATAATATTAATAAAACATCGATATTTAATACTGTGCAACACATGGTTATATTCACTCATGCTTCCTACAAACCTCAGTGACTTGACCCCAAGGCCGCGTCCATGATGGATTTTGTGCACATTTAGTCTCCATATTTACATGTTGTATATTAATTATTCTGTGTCTATAAGTGCACTTTCCAACTTTTATGTTTTTAGCATTTCATTGTAATCTTTTTTTTTATATTATTTTACTCCTCCTTTAAATTTTTAGTTGAATCTTGAATGAGGGAAACACACAGAAATTCTAGTGTACCTGTGATCTAATGCACCTGTCCAGTTGTCAAATAAACTCTGTTCTGTTCTAGTAATAGACATATTTTACAGGGAGCTGTCATTGTTAGAGTTGAATGTTGCAGCCTCTTAGTGCTTTATTGTAATCTATCAACCAGGACCCAATAAACACACATCGTAGCGCGATATGTTCAGAATTTTAATGAATAAAAGCAGGACCCCGCGTTTGGCTCCTTGGGAGTTTATGAGCTGTTTATACTTGGGCTGGTAATGACTAATCTGACTCCTCGTCTAATCACTAGATCAGTATGTGCGGCAAACCCTCGTGCCTCTAATAAAGATGATGAGCCAGTCTGTTTTCTCGAGTGCGCCACTCTGCCAGTTTCGAGACCAATCAGGACGCCGTGCTCGGGGAAATATTGAGGCGCCGCTTCTCTGGAGTTTGGGAAGACGAGTGGTAGCAACGCACAGGACAAACATGTCAGGAATCTAACAAGCTCAGATGACTGGGGCCTCTAAAGAGCGCCAGAAAAAAGAAAAAGAAAAAGGTGAACGGTATCTTTCACGCTTAAATACCAACGTAAATAGTCAGAAACAGAGCAATGCAAATATTCTGTGAATGTCCTTTCAGTTCAGTAATTAATGAGAGTTGATTAGAGTCTGTGGACGTGTCCTTCGGTGTGTTTCTAAAGATATCAGAACAGTGAGGATGATGTCACTTTATACGTACAAGGGTACAAGCCAAAGGATTTAAGTTTGAGCAAAAATAAATAAATAAATAAAATAGAAGAAAGGAAAAAGATAATCCCTATTGTCCAGCTGGTGTAATCAGGTGGTGCTGGGAATCTTTTAATTCCCCCGGTTTAGCTAATAAGTAGACAGTGTGGGAAGATTATTGGTTCACATTATATTCTTTCTCCTTAATAGACATCACATTAAATTTTCCTACAGTCTCCTACACCTCTGCACCTCATTTCACTTTACAATTACGCGATTCCATCACTGCCCTTGTTTCCTTTATAGTGCACCTCCTTGGGCATTTGGCAGGAAATTGAATTGGCGTAAGCATGCGCTGTAATACAAGATGAGGCCGTTCTCCGGCAGGTCCTCATTAGCCTTTCAGATGTGAAGAAACAAAGAAATACAATTTTCTGTTGGCAGACATGTGACGTTCACGTGCGAAAATGAAATTGTCATCCTTCATCACCCGCCCTTGACCGTGAAATTCTGCGTAATTTGTCAGGCTGCTGCTGTCTTCACACGAACGGACAGAAAATGTGGGGATAAATGAAGGACAGGAGCAGGTTGTTTTATGTCTGTGTCTGCAGCTTCGTTGAATATTAGATTTAATTCATAAAAACTCGGCATCAGGGGTGAAAGAAGTACTGAAATGAAAAAAGATCACCAATGTAAACATACTCCAACAAGAAAAATCCTACTTAAGTGAAAAGACACAAATATTAGCAACAAAATGTAGTTTAAGTACTATAGTAAAAGTACTGGCTCGGTCTCTCTGATGTGTCTCTAAGCAGCAGGACATTGTTGCAGCTTCTGGAGTTGGATTTAACTTGAACTACTTTATGAACAGTTTTAAAAACAGGAATAGATCCCAGAGGTTGTGAGAAGATTATTTGGAAAAGGAAGAAGAAATGAAAGAACTTTAGAGGAGGAGCGGTTTACGAACCCGACTACGCGCAGCTTTTTGTTAGACATCCGAAACAAACAAACAAACAAACAAACAAAAAATACTGGTTTAATCTTTTACCGTGTGTTGCGTCGTTGTTTTATCCACGGTGCAACATGTGAGTCCTTAAAGAAGCTCAAGCTGTCAGATAAATAGCACAAAATGGAATTACATGAAAACTGGATGTTACTTAGACATGTACCACCTACCTAGACCAGACCAGACCCCGGCAGGATGCAGCCTGACACAGACACACGCACACAAAAACACTTTAGGAACAACTCAAAATAACAAAAATAAAAATTAATAAATAAAATAAATGAAAGCTGTTGACCTGGCCTCCAAATTCACTAGATCCCAAACTGATCAAGTATCTGTAGGATGATCCACAGAGGCCCCTCCCATAATAACATTGTGTTAACAGGCACAACAGGACACCCACAGAAGGCTCATGTCCGTTCTTTGATGAGACACAAGGGAGACCTACACAATATTAGGAAGGTGGTCATAATGTAACGCTTGATCGGTGTACTTCGTGCTGAGGTCAAAGTAGAGGCGCAGCAGACAATACAAACAGTGGCTATTGCAGGTCGTATTTCAGTGACTCGCACAGAATTTACTGGATTTTTTTTGTTTGTTATTTTATTCACATTTGGAGTTTGCTTTAACTTGCTGGTGGATGCATTCAAGGGTTACGATAAACTATGTGTGCAAGTTCACTGAATATATAAAGTAATGAATCTTCTGAGCACTCTCTACTGGAAGTGTATCACCCTGATCACACTGGAGGTACACTTAACTAAATATTAATGATACTGTTTTTTCTGGTGTTTGTCTTGTTGAGGCCTGAGTTAATGCTTGACATCAGTTCATTTCTGCGTAGCTTTATAATTTCCATTATCATTTGTTTCACTACAGGCCTATATTTCTTTTTTACGCATTATTTTATTATTATTTACATCGGGTTTTAACTGCCTGTCGTGGATTTCCTCGCCTTGTGGAACTTCTTATGTGTCAGAGCAGTGCTTAAATAAACTTGCCTTCAGTAGTCCTCACGTCCTGCAGACAGCCGTGCGTTGCATTCAGGTGATCCTGATGATCCCGATCCCCTCAGCTCTCAGCTCTCAGCTCTGCGCGCTGGTGTCGCACACCATCTGGCCGCCAGGGGCTCGGTGCCACCCTGCACACCTTCCACAATCACTCCATCTTGCATTCACTTCCCTTCCTAAACTTTGCCTTCAGTTTTTTTTTCTGTAGTGGGCGGGGGCGTCACTTTATTCAATAAACGCAACTCGTCAGTGATGGAAAGTCGGTGGCAGAGGTGAGGAGCGTCCACAGACGGAGTGGGTGTTGAGTTGAGGAGGAGAACTTCTAAACTTCTTAACCGGTGAGCTCTGCTCTGCTCTGCTCTGCTCTGCTCGCAGGTGACCGCCGCGGATGTCTGCACCAAACCGCGTGACTTTTCCTCGTGTTTGCAGACATTAATTAGTGTTATTTGCCGAGCTTGGTCTCCGTGCTCCGTAATTAATTGGTTTAATGATACTTTGCCTCTTGCGCCCTTCCATTAGAGTTTGTGCCATTTGCTTGTTCAGAAGATTAAGATGGAGTGGCGCCAGCAGACCAGTGTCAGCTGTGCAGACGCGTTCAACGAGGCTCAACGCTGGATTGAGGTACGTGCTCCACCTCTATTTATATTAATTTATTTCTTAACCTGCACTGGCGTGAGAAGCCTGTAGCTGTTTGTGCGTCTCTTAACGTGTCCCCCGTGCAGACAACTGCAAGGATATGCCTTATGTCTAGAAAATAATTATAATAGTGGAAATAACTTCTGCTTTTTTTTTTTTTTTTGTATCTTATGGATTTAATAAGAAGTGTTTAATGTTTAAAATGACTCACACTCAACCTTTTGTGAAGTCAGCGCCACTTGACAGACTTCTCCCTGAGTCCATATGCAAAATACAATATGCTGATAAGACTCAGGTGAGAGTTTGTCTCCTGACACAGACAGAGGAAGAAAAAAAAAAAAAAAGAAGCAGCAAAAAAACAAACCAACCCTGTGGTAGCTGAGATAAAACTGATTTGACTGCAGGGCTCACATGGCTTCGAGGGGAAATTCAAATGGAGTGAAAGCAAGATAATTAGGTAATGTTTAAAAGAAAATGGAAATTGGAAAATGTGCAGCAGCAGCAGCAGCAGCAGCGGCGCCTCGCACTGTGAGGTTTGTTCTGTAGTGTCTGTCTGCTGAAGGATGAGTTGGCCCTGGTGCTAGCTCTCCGCACGCTGCTGGGGGCACATGGTGCAGGCAGACTTTGCGGAGGATGTGGTTTGAAAGCAGTGCAGGAAGGTAGTTTCAGGGCTGCTCCTGTCCAGACATTGTTGTAGCAGCAGTCCTCGAATTATAACCAGTGAACGCAGCCTGCAGAGCGTGGGCGCTGAATGTTGACCGACTCTAAACTGAAGGGAACCATTAATGCCACTTGTGCCCTACTAGTTCATTATGAGAATTCCATCCAGAGCGGTCTTGGCAGGAGGCCCGCTGCACTGACGGATGAAAAGGGATGGCGATGAGGCATGTATGTGTGAGACGGACGTGCTATTTTTATTTTATTTTATTTTTTTCAAACTGTGTCACAAACTCTTCCTTGTGCCAAACTGCAACGAGAACGCGCTGGCTCTAAATCCCCTGCTACAGATTGCCGGATAACAAGCGTCCGTATGGTCAAGCATCCACAAATTGTTGCCATTCGTCATGAGCGCAGCACCAGCAGCAGTTATGTATGAATGTTTGCTGCATGCCTGGCAGACTCGAGAAGGGAAAAAAAAACATGGCATGTGGACAGGTTGTTTGGTTTCCAGTGTTTATTCGGAATAGTTGTTCCTTGAGTTGACTGGGGGCTGCAGCTTATTGCAGGTTTATGCTTCCACGTCAACTGCCCTCACGCTGCTAACTAATGCTAACTATGGGTCGGGGCGACGCAGACCCATAGAGCTGTGATTGGTCCACTTGGTTGTAGCGTATTTCCACTGTAGTATTTCCAGATTCTTGTTGATCTCTGCAATTTTCCCAGTTGATTGTTTTGGCTCAATAAAGATGGAAAACGTCAAGGAATGGTTAGCCAAGGAGGTTTGGAGATGGAAACATTTGCACGACTCGTCTTCGGTGAAATTTTGGCAAAACATGTTGAAAGTGAAGCAGGAAGTAGAAACAAAAATTAACCCCACTGGCAAAAAAAAATAAATAAATAAAAGGGCAGCATCGACTAGTGTTTAGGTGGCGTTTCTACAGAGCGAACCAGATTGATGAATACAGAGGGTATGCACTGACGTCACTGCTAACCCCCAGAGTGGAAAAAACATGGTGACATGTATCCGTAAATACAGCGAGACCGGGAAAAATGTGGATTATCAGATCAAATTAAGGATAATGGGACTCGGCACTGATCCACATGAAGTAGTATGGATTTGGAAAAGTGGATTAGCCTCAGTTTCAGTTAGTTTTAGGTCATTTTAGTTACAATAAATGTAGCTAAATAAAAGATGCTAACGCTAAGAGCTTTACTGAGAAGTAACATTAGCCATACAATACTGTAGAGGCCGACCAGACATTAAAAGGGTGACGAGGAGTGATCACAAATATTAATTTTATTGATGGAACTGAAGTAGTTACTGTCGACTGTAACTACTCCAAAACGACAACATTCACAAACTTGTCTGAGAGCCCTCCAGAACGTAACTTAAGGTTTGACTTCCCCAAAAAATACAGCATAACTTAATATTACCTGACACTAAATGTGAACCACAACACCAGGTTTCTGTGCCTGGATTCCAGTTGTTGCTTCTTAATGCAGCGATACATTTACTTCTCTTTTCTTGGGCAGATATCTGTAAAAATATAAAATATATCTCCGACTGCTTTTAAAATATGTTGGTTCAGTCAATCGCACAACAACTCATCCCCATTTTTTAATTAATTTTACATTTTCAATGCCATTAAAGCCTATGATTCAAACTAATGCTGCTAATCTCTTTGCTCAGCTGTCACTTTTTGCCACTCATTGGCCGTAACCATGGAGACTTCAGCTAGCTGTGACGTCATGTGCGTACCCTCTCTAAATAACTCACACCTAAGTACATGGGTTATGGCGTCTATGTCACGCAGACGTATAAATCACACTTAAAAAGCCACTTTGATTATTCATTAATCTGCCATTTACTGTACAAATGTTTGGCACAGGCATTTGTTATGTTTCCAATTAATCAAATCCTTGCCCATATTTTCATCCTCACTGATAAATTGACTTGTTTCATCATTTTTTTTAATTATTATTTTATTTTTTAGAAAACTCCCCGTGACAAACAAGACGGCCTAGACACACCTGAGAACATATGGTTGAGATTCAGTGAATTTGTGGTTTCTCAGGGGCTATTGTTTGTTGAAAATGACCAATTAAAGTTTTGCCGCTACAGTGGGACAGCTTGCCGCAGTGCCACAATGTGTTTTACTGTGTTAACCTCGCGCTGCATTGTTTGTCCGATTCCGCTGAGAAACGGTGGCTCAGTGCCCAGTGCCCAGTTCCACCCAAAAAAACAAAACAAAAAAAAAAAGAAACGAATTGTGATTGTGGATTCCTGGGGGGACTAATTAGTGAGAAGAATAGCCTTTTGGGGCCCTCGGTTAGTTATGGAGCCGAACCTTAATAGTCCCATTTTTATGTCCTCATTACAAAGCCCTCTCGCCCTGCGCTTGCTCCTGCCATGTAAATTAATTTGGGTCCTGTTGTATGTGTTGTACTTCGTTTGGATGTGAAAACATCCCTTACAAGCTTGTGAGATTGCTCTTCTTAAAACTTCTATCTGACTTTTTTGCTCTGTAGGTATTTTGTAATTTGCCTTGATGCAGCAGCTGGAGGGGGGGTTGAGATACTGAGGCAAAAAGCTTAATGTTATAAAAATGTGGAAAACATTGTGAACCTAAAGAATAATTTAAATTAATCTTTAAGCATTTTTTTGTTTGCATTTAATGCCACTGAACAGCATCATGTGTATATTGGCAGAAGTTCACAAACAACTAATTTTAACAATGGGGACTTACTGCACTGCGGTTTACCATTGCATTTGGGTTAAATCTTTTTATTGGTTTGTTTTCTTCCCCCCTCTGCTGATCATGGTTGTTTTTTTTTGTTAGATATGACGACACCATAGTTGTTTCTGCTGCTTTTCAAGGCGTGTTCCTCTCTGCTGGTGCAGATTCTGAGTCCGTACTGGATTTAGAGGCTGGACAACTAACTTCTAAGATGAATGCAAAGAGTGTTTTGCCCTTCAGAGTTTTCTGCAGAAAGGAAACTAAAAATATCAGCAGATTTCAGACCTGACAGTAGTCGAAGAAAACCCAGCCAATCAATCCGTTCAGACAAATTAGGCAATGTTATATATGTACAAGATGTAAGACCAACTTCTGGGATTTGTTTGATTGGGTTCGCCTTGTCTACTTCACGATTTGTGTGCAAAGTTGCTGATGTTTTGACTCATTTTTATGCAAAAATTTAGAAAATTCTGAAGGCCACAAAAACTTTTAAGCTGCCCTCTGTGTTATTTATTATATTCTATGAAGATTCACTTTTTTTTGTGACAATGAGGATTACTGAAAGGAATGTTTTTACTTTTGACAAATTAACCCGTTTGCGTTTTTCCTCAAACATGGGTTTTTGTGTACTTTTCTTATAGTCTACACTGATCCAAAATATTATGACCACCTCAGTCTGTTGTGCGCTGCCAAATTGACTCGCCTTCACTGGAATCGTGTGGGACATCCCTGAAGCTGTTTTTTTCTCATCTACTTATTTGCTAAATGTCGCCACTTTAGGTCAACATTGTCTCTTCAGACTCTGTGTGACTGGTTCCTCTGTGGACATCTCCTGTTGACTGGAACCATTCCAAAAGCGTAGCTCTAACAGATTTGCTCAAATAATCTGTCCTTCTGTTTGAGTCAGTGAGGTCTTTGAATCTACCCTTTCCTCCCACGGCTGGAACAGCTGACATCTTATAGACCTTGGGTTTGGCAGTTGTTACGAAACACTCATTGTCAACGGCAGCACGCCAGTACGTCTGCAGTTAATGTCGGCCAGGCTCTAAAATACAATCCTCTCAGTACATTGTTGGTATTTAATGACCATGCACTTGAATGCATCATCGGAGTACCTGGGCATCACTGACTGTATCCTGAGGCCCTAGCTTTTGTTTGCATTTTTAAGTTCTCCATGGTATTCGGGACCAGTATGACTTAAGATGAATAAAAACTAAGCATCATCTTCCAACAGGAAGTAGTAGTTTTTGAAAAAAAGAATGTCCTCATATGTGGTCACTGGGATTATTCATTATTTATATTATGATAAAGTCACCAGTGTGTGACAAAATGTAAAACTTTATTTTAATACCTGAACATAGCTGAGCAAAACCAGAATTGCAAACAGTGAAGGCCCAGATAATTAGTGAGGTGGTAGCTTGTTGTTAAATTTGTGGGTCATATCAAACTAGAAACTTTAATAAGCATAAATAAGTTTCAACCATAGAATTTGATTGAGTTTTGTTCCTCGTCCACTTTTGTGCTGTCATCGTCTGTAGAATGATTCCAATGCAATGCCCGCCATCATGTTGATCATGTTGTCATCTAATGTATTGACCCTTTGCTACCACTGGATGACAGACTAAACTGTCCTCGAATGGACAATTGGTTTAATTGGAGTAGAATAAGGTGAAATTAAACCTAAAACTTAATATCCCCAAGTGAGGACACAGGGCCTCAGAAGGGTAAAGATGGGTGGATTTCTCAGTATGGCTACACCTTAACTATGCATAACTGTAAGTCGGCCTCAATAGAGAAATAGAGTTGTGTAAAAATTCAAACTATTCACTCATAGAGGTTAAAGTTGTCTGTAACATGGAGGTTCATTTTCTGAGCCATCCTCTAGTGGCTGTTCCAGGAACTGCAGGAAATGCTTGTTGAGCGTTCTACTTCTGGTCTGTCACTGGAAAAAAAAAAAAACACTTGCAAATTTAAAAAAAGAAGAAAAAAGCATGTGAAATATGCCTTTTTTTTATGTTTTAGGAAGTGACCGGTAAATCCTTTGGCTGCAATGATTTCCGCGCCGCCTTGGAGAATGGAGTCCTGCTGTGCGAGTAAGTGACGACGCTCAGGACTCTGCTCAGTATTTAGCAACCTTTACAGCACCACAAAGTTTTATTTAAAGAAATTAAGTTTAAACTAAAACATCATGCCGGCCTGTGATTAATGAGTGTAACTGGGCTTATCTGCCAGTCCATTTTCAGCGGTAACCCTGACCCAACAACTTTAATTAACAGTTAAACCCAAAGCTGCTCAGTATTCCCAAACATCCTTAGTTAAGGTAATGAATTAAAGTACATGTCATGCAAACCACTAGATGAGATTATGGTTTGTGGTTCTTTATCTAAGACATAAACTTTTCTTTTTTTTAATTAAGGATTATTTTGTGGCAGTAGCTTTTTAATCTGTTGAATAATTTATTGTTTTTTGCAGCCTTATCAACCAGTTGAAACCTGGTATCATCAAGAGGATGAACAGGCTTTCTACTCCCATCGCTGGTCTGGTGAGTGTTACATTTAAACTGTGAAGTGTGTGTGTGTGTGTGTCTGTGTCTATAATCGTAAGGAAATAAGAAGCCACCTGCTAGCCAGGAAGTGTTGACACATCGTGTGGTTTCCTGTTTAAAGGCACCGTCAGTGCTGCTACAGTTTGATCCTGAAACGGCGTTTCCGCGCAGCTATTGAACTGCTGAATATGTAGAATGTATTTTTATTGGGCATCAATGCAAATGAGGGATTTTTATTTTGGCTTCAGGCAGTGTTTCACTTGCTTCATACAAGTATAATTGCCAAAATTGCCCAAAGCAAGAGCAAGGAAAGATCAATTGCAACCTCGCATCAGGGACCAATAAATAGAGCGAGCCCAGCGGTGAGTGGGTGCCAGAGCTGGTTATGATGGTGCAGTGTGAGCTGAAGATGCACCAGGGAATTGGCAGTTAACTTTGACGGCTTTAAGGACCAAACTGGTGGATTTGCATGTTATAATCTCTGAACTACACATTAAATATATCTTATATAAATGCTAATATTGCACATGTGTTTTTCTGCCCTTCTTGCAGCTCTTTAAGTAGGCACAGAACAAATATCCTCTTTGCAGAGCTTTGGCACATAAGTAATCACTCTGAGCATTAAGCTTTCCTTTATTTTTAGGTGCAAATTTACAATTTGCATTACCCTGATTTACACATGTATTATAATCGAGCTCTAATTGGAACTGTTTGTAAGAAAAACGCACATATTGTTAGAAATATTCTTTACAAATAAAATCCTACGAAACGGCAGTTTGTCTGTCTGCCACTAGGGGCTGCCAAAGCTTCGCCTGCTTACATTTATTTTTAAAAGTGACTTAGAAGTACCTGCAGTGATATGATGGCATGTTGAGCAATAAGTAGTCTCTAATGTTAAGCTAAACAATCTTGATTTCATCTGTTTTCACTGCTGAAATACTGATGTATAGATTGTGTTCTACTTGGCTAAGATGTTAGACTGCTGCTTCCTGCTGTGATCGGATGTGAAAGTCTCACTCACTCGTCTGGCTGCTTACAGACCTTGAGATGGCAAACTAGAAATGAATTTCTATGAGCTTAAGTCCTCAACCAACACGGCATTTTTCTAAATAAACAACAAAGTTAATTCCCACTATTTATTGGCTAAAACCTGCTGCTGACTGCGTCATTGCAGACGTGGAATTCATAATTATTGATTTAAATTGAATTGTTGCTTCATTATTGTGTTAATACTGAATTTGAGAACATTTTTATTCTTTGTTTTGGACACAACCTCAATTTTGCAAACAAGTGCCAAACAGCGTAAAAACCTGATTCTCCAGTCTTCACACGTTTTCGTTCTTTGTCCGATTCTTTCTGTGCTTCTGACACTTCAGGACAATGTGAACGTTTTCCTGAAAGCCTGCGGGAAGTTGGGACTAAATGACTCGCAGCTGTTTCACCCAGGCGACCTGCAGGACCTGTCCACTCGCGTGACACTCAGGTAGCGTTATCTTCGCCGAGCAGATGTGAACTTGTGTTGACTTGTTTATATTTGCTTAGAAGAGTTGCACATGAAGTTCCTGCGGATCACATGCACTGACACAAACGTACTGAAATATTATACATTCTATTAGTTTTGCATAAGGTGTTTTTCAGTGCTTGTGCTGAAAAAGGATAACAGAATGGGAATGAGGTGCTTTGCATTCATAAAGTTGTGAGCATTACCCGACAAGCCGCTCCTTTATATTTTCTCTTCAAAACCTGATAAGTAGGAGATTGCAAATGAGACGTATTAACATGTCACAGTGGTTCTTTTTTTTTTTCTTTCCTGACAGCTCTCTATCTGGTTTAGTGGCCAGTAATTTATTGCGTTATAGTGACACAACTGCATATTCATCCATAAAGTAAATTGCGACAGAGAGCTTCTATATATATTGTGTGTGTGTGTGTGTGTGTATATATCTGTGTGTGTGTGTGTGTGTGTGTATAGTCATTTATGTCTCTTTTTTTTTTTTTTTTTCCTTTTCAGGCGAGATGAAGGCAACAGGCGGCTCAAAAATGTGAGTTTGCATTTTAAAGATGCTTTCAACCCCTCATACTTTCATGGCCCTCTCTTTAATTATGCATCATAAAACCGACACGGCTGCTTAATTTCCCTACATGCAAGATCACAGTCAAATATGACGGGAAAAATCTAACCGAACATGTCGTCACTGTGCCTTTTAAACTGCATCTTTAAACTTCCCTGAGCCGTGGTGAGTGTGTGTCTGTTTAGCGTCGGTGAAACATGTGAGAACCGTACGTGTTCACGCTTGTGTTCACTGCTGGTATTTATTTATTTATTCTTTTTTTTTTTTTTTTTAAACATGTTTCATGGGGTTGTTTGGTTATCTGCGAGGCCTCATTTGAATGATACAATAGCTGACAACCGGGGCCCCGTAATGAGGCTGTTTTGTCTGAGCGCTCTCTGTTTGAACTGGGTGTCGCATTTTTTCCTTTGAATTAAGTAATTGGGGTCAAATTGCCTCCATTGAAATACATTAATTTTTTTTTCTTTCATGGAGGTTTTCAATGAGATACACAAGTTATTCATACAGTAAAGTTAGAAGTTGCATAACGGAGTGAACAGCGTTGGCTTTTACATACAGAGACGATATAATGGGGGATAATTTGGGGATTTTTACATTTACTGTTACTCCATTTAAGTATTAATTGAGGTGTTTTTAGAAGACTGATCTAATTATTACTTAGCCATGAGTTGTCTTAAGTCAACTTTGTATTTTCCTGCTAGTTAAGTAAACTTAACCACATTTAAGCAAAATAATCACATACTGTACGTGCATAATGGCTTTTTACAAGATTTAAATCATTTAGGTCGGACGTATTATATTGTCCTGGGATCTGTTTTAATACGCATGCATCTCATCGTGTCCATCAGCAGAAATGGTCCTAATGTGTCGTTCGTAATTGGTTGATATTATTATGAATCCATCCTCCTCTTATTCACTTCTATATAATATAAATCTTTTTTTTTTTTTTGTTGTTGTTGCATTATGGGCCTTGAGTGCTTTGAGCGTTGCTGCATTATTTAATGCAAATAAAATCCAGTGTGACAAATGATATTGTATTAACCTACTATGACCTGTTGCATGCAGGGAAATGATTTCCGTGGCATGAGGTTCGTGCTGGGTTCGAGCCTAATAAGCACCTCCTGTCCCTCCGCTTAAGACTGACATAAGCCCTTAACGCTTGTTTATTCGCAGGCTGTACAAATGAAGCTTCGGGGGCTCCAACTGGGTTTAACAACCAACAAAACTGACTTTGCAAAAAAAAAAAAAAAAAACCTTATTAGAGACTCTATAATCTAACCTATTTGTTAGACAGTAATGGTGAAAACCCAGAGATATCGCATATAAAATGTCTCCTTCTTCTCGCTTGCGCTGTGTCCTCTGCCGACTCTGCTCAGTGACGGCTCTGTTAATCAGCACATAGGCAAATGTTGTGCGTGTATCTCTTTGCAACACAGGCTGCCGCTGTGGTGAAGGACCGTATGCGTGTGTCGCTCGGCTCAAAGCCACTGAGAAGTAAACCGCGTCCAAGCACCTTGGTTGCTAAAATAGTAAAACACTAAATGTCAGGTAGAGGCCCGTATTTCACGGGGATTTACTCGCCGGCCTCACTAATGGTTGTCAAGTATGTGTGTGTGACTGTCAACAGGGTTTTTAGCCGCCTTGTGAAGGCTATGTGCCTCGGCATCACCGGTATCACTTGCTGCTCATTTGGGAGACTTCTTTTCTACACAGGATCAAATGGGTGGAAGGAAGTTTGGCACATGGTCAGGTTTGAGTAGGTCATGCTTGTTTTTTGCCCTTTGTCTCTCAGGTTCTGATTACAATCTACTGGTTGGGTCGCAAGGCTCACCTTGATGCCTTCTACAGTGGTCCTCAGCTTAACTTCAAGGCGTTCGAAGGGCTGTTAGGGTTGGCCTTGTCCAAGGTAAGCTTCACTTCAAGGCTTTTAACCACCGTCATTTATTTGTGCCCACGTTAACGCTGCCTTCTAAATCCAGGCTCTGGACGAAGGCAGTAATGTTTTGGTGAAGGACGATGGCTACGGAGAGTGCCGTTACCTAGAGGGGGAGGAGTGTCAGCGCAAGAGACCGAGCTATAAGAGGGAGAATTCTGCGGACAGCGTTGATTCCCTGGACTCCAGGGCTCTCCGCCCAAACAGTGAAGGTACTTCTGTGCATTCTCCAAAAAAATCTCGAGATGACAACTTCTCACACCTCAAGCGGTGCCACATTCATGATATTAGAATGCACGTTGTGAGGAGTTCCCTATTTGTCAGGATATAAAGTGATGTCCAGTAGTGTCCATCTTTTTCTATATATGTATATATATTGATGTTGTTAAGAGTCCATTGTTGGTGCAAACTTTGTTGATTCCTCACAAACTGCTCCTGCAAAAATGGAGACAGTTTTTTTTTTTCTGTCAAAATCTGCCTGCTGTTCTGTCTCCAAAAAAACACATGTATTTATAAAAAAAAAAAACTCCCCAAATTAGAATAATCCAGCAACTATATACGGAGCCGTGTCATTATGTTTAATCAGTCTAATTTTGCCAGAGGAATAGCTTTCTGTGCTGCTTATCCTCTTATCTCAACGTGTCATTTGGCTGCCTGACTGGATGCACGTCGGTGATGGATTGCTCCAAGTTCAACACTGTGGTGTTAAAAGTGCGCGTGTGATGGTGGAGGGTGAAATATGTGGCCTGATTCTCCCCAGAGGCTTGGCTTTGTGAAGACGCAGTCACCCAGGGAAGGTTTCTGTTGTTCTCTGCCGCGTATAATGGCTCATCATTACTTTCCTTCCACTTATCCCCAAACCGTGTCTGTTCTGTTGCTCATTTTCCGTACGTCTGTGTCCTTCTCTAGGTTGTGGTAGTGACGCAGAAGCGGAGCAGGTGTTCAAGATGGAGAACGCAGCACGCCAGAGTAAAGGCTATGTCCCGCCGCCTCTCCTTCGAAGCAAACAAGGACAGGAGGAGAACGAAAGGGGCAGTGCGAGTCCGCTCCATAGGTACGTCCAGATGTGTTGGCTGCTGTACACAGGAAGTTCACACAGTGCTACTAACTTACTGATCCAAGGCTGACCTACTGGGGGGGGGGGGGAGCTTTTGCATTTATTCACACTGTTAGGAATTTCTTTTTAACAAAATGGAAAGTGGAGAATTTTACATTTGCCAAAAGCTGTTGAAAGCTGCTGTCACTGTTTGGTAGTTCTTATAATTTGAAGTTGAATATGTTTTCCCTTAAACTAAGCCCTAGTCCAAATCAATGTAGCCTTCATGCATATGTCAACACCCCGTCATCCCTTTAAATTCATTGTTGCATAAAGGTGGTGAGTGTTTTCAATGATGCACATAATTAGAATTTCTTTTAAAATGATGATTTGGGTTAGAAAGCTGTTATTGGTATCATAGAAGTATTTTTGAGTTCTTCATCTACAGCCCTGTTTGCATGGTATTATTTTTACCTGAGGACGTCATGTGAATCAGATAGGTCTCTGTTTCATGTGGCGCATTCACACGGGATAAACAATGTATTTTACTCAAATTCACATTCCGTTGTTGTGGCTCTGCTACTTTCCATCTCATTCCACTTCATCAGAGATGTTTTTTTATTACTTTTCAATTTATAATGTATGATGAAAATATATTTTTGATACCATTTATCAGCTGGAAGAAATTACCAACGACATGGCGGTATTTAAATCGGCTCCACCTTTGCCAATGAGCGCATTATTGGGTGTATAGTTCAGAGACATCTTGACATTGCTCTGTAACGTCCGTCCAAACTTTGAATTATAGTGCATCCTTCATGATTCTTAAGCGACAAGAGGCTGAAAAAAGCTGCAAATCAAACAAATGTCTTGAAAAAATAAAAACTCACCCTAAAATCACAGAGATTCACGCTGGATTCGTTTTATCAGAGGACCTCTGTGTTATGAGAATTACAGTAGGTAATTTGTGGTGTCATTTTTACTTTACAAATCACGGACATGGACAATTCACATGGGACTGAGATCACAGAAATTACCGTGTTCAGTGATGCGTTTATACATCACCCAGAGAAAGCAATCGATGCTGGCTAAAGGGAGCAATCGCAGCGGCGCTGAGGGCGTACTCTGTATCAACTAGGTGTGGGGGCAGTATGGTAGTTACTAATGTAACTTGGGTTCTGTGAATTCACCATTAGAAATAATGATGATGCTTTATAATAAAAGACAAATTAAGATGCTGTTTTGTGTGTGCTGAAAGAAGAGAAGGGAATATATGTCACATGCATGCATCAACAATGTTTATGTAATCACCCTCGCGTCCAGATGGGGAGACGAGATCCTGCACCACAGCTGTTTTTCATGAGACTTTCTGTGTCCAGGTCATTTAAGACCAGCTGAGTTACTGTTGCACCTACAAGGAGCTTGGTAGAAGTACACAGACCATCGTCAATCATAGGTTAGATGAGTAGATTTGTCAGAGCTAAATATCACTAGCATTGTTGGATGAAGCAGACATGGGTGTTGACAGTAACCTCTCTTCTTATGCAATTCGTTGGCGTGTTAGTCTGTGTTCTCCTTGACTCTGCAATGCAACACAGCGTTGCGTAACCCTAAACTCACCTTCAACTCACCGTGAATGTGTTTTTTATGCATTAACCAGCAGTCAACCCTCTGCCCTGCAACATTTGGCGCAGCTTCGTGTGATCTTTCCTGCACTAAGCGTGACCGTCTTGTCCCAAAACAAACTGGACGTGTGTGCGATGAGTAAACGTAGACGTGGATATACCGCTCTTTGCTGCAGCACCGGAGACGCCCCCTCGTCTCCTCGACCCCTCTTCCCCACGTCTCCTCGTGCCATTGATGAAGAGCTTTTCTTGCGTGCTCTGTGCGAGGAAGACTCTGAAGACGATTGTGCCGAGGCCGACCCCGTCCTGGATGATTTATATATCCGCCGTTTACAGCTGACCCTCCACCAGACTTCCACCAACCCCGACTACGACCGCTTCCTACCTCGATTCTGGACGCCGGAAGAGGAGACTCGCGTCCGCAGGATTTACCTTGGCTCTCAGAAACGACCCTGGTATCGTAAAATGCAAAGGTTAAGGTTAGTATTTTTATTCTGCTCTGTGATGCTAAGCATAGTTAATAATGTAAAATGACTTATAACTAATACAGGGTAAAGTGGCAGTATCGTTAATTTTGCTAAATATATTAAATGCATTGCTTTCCTAACAATTAATCAAGCAATGCCTGACTTTGGAGGCTCAAGTGTGACTTTTTGATTTGCGAAATCTAATAAGCTAAGCTAAAATATGCTTTTGTTTTATTCTACATGTATCATCAGTGTTACACAGTGGCTGTAACGTAGTAGAAATCCAGCTTAACTTAACAAAGCCAAGCAAACTTAATCTTAGTTTGCTAATTACATGCTGTTGGCAAGAAAGATGACAAACTAAAAGGACTGAACTTGGCAACTTGCATTTTTTTTTCTTTATCATAATTAATTTGATCGTAAGACTTCCAGTGTTAAAGTCAACTGATGACGACCTGATGATAACCTGATGCACTTATTTCATGCGTTTCTATTCCTGTTTCTCTGCAGCCATAAAGCTTTGACTCTTGCAGAAGAGTTTGACTTCCTTTCTTGGCGCGTGGCGTCTGCTCCCAGCCATCGCGCATCTGTAGAGCCCGGGGTCGACACGGCAGAACGTTTTTCGAAGCCTCCACTTTGACTCCCTTCCCGAAGAGCCGCACCAGAAGCGCATATGCGCTCCCAAATGCACACCGCACTCAGCTGTTGACACAAGCTTTAACATGCCATCCCACTCGTTATCTCATTATCTCATCAGCGGCAAAGTGCACTTGGCATTTTTGCATTTGCAAATATTACATGCTCCAGCAAACTACATGCTTTTAGGGAAACTATGCAAATTTTTGCTCTGTTTATCAAGTGTTTTATGAAGTTATCAGTAAAAGCTTTGAATTTGAACTGATGTTTTTCTAAGCTCTGCGTGTTAGGTTATCAGGCATTTTACTCTGGCACCTTTTTTTTTTTTTTATTTTTATAGCGCTGATGATGAGCGAAGGTTTTCACAGCCTCATGCTGAGTGACTCAATTGTTCGTAATGGATAAATGTGGCTCATGCGCTGTCATATCTCCGTAGGTATAGCAGAATCACATTATTTATAACACCTTTTTGGTCAGCGCTAATTTTTTCCAGTTTACTGCCTGTGTGAATATGACATTGGTGTTTGGTGGTGGGGTGGGGAATAAAGTGTGTCATCGTGGTTCAACAAACTGTCTAATGGACTGATTTACATGCTGTAAACACATTCTTCCTGCCATAATCTTTTTGTGTGTTCTACACTGTGGCCTTTCACATCATATTGATCGACGCGATTCCTCCTCCTCCGTACACGATGTGTTTTTGAGTCCACCTGCTTGACATTCCCAGTCTTGACCTAAACAGGCGCCTTAGATGTCGGCGCATGATGGTGTTCATCAGTTTTCTTATGTGTTTTTCTGATTCTGTAGAACATATCAAAACCAGGTCAAGCCTGAGAGATCATTTCAGGTCAATCCCGGCTGGATCTGGTAAGTCCCAAAGTTTTAAACATAAAGCTGGAGTAAAAGTGTCTGGGAACACTCTGGCGCAGGGGTGTCAAACATACGGGTCATGGAGGGTCGGCATGAATTTGCAAAGTGCCAAATTTTCATAGAAGGTATTAGCTGCAGTTTTTTTTAGTAGAAGTATCTGCTTTACTTAATTTGTCCACTGTTTTCGTGAGAGTAACAGAAGAACAACCAGAACCCAACAGTTGGAGAAAACTATTTTAGGTGGTTCAAGAAATTCAAGAAATGTTTTGTAGTAGTAGTTGTAGATGGTACTTTTGTGTATAAATATATGACAGAGTTGTCTTTATTCAGAGGTTATTATGTTACTGGTCCAGCCCTCTTGAAATCAACTAAAATGAGTTTGACACCCCTGCTCCAGCTGCTTTGCTGCTGCTTTGTCCAGGTATGCTTTACAGTCTGCAAAAGCACCTCGGCTGCAAGCGTCATTCGCCTGTTGTTGATAAAGACGAAGCACTTGCTAGTCGTCTGTTAACTTTCTGGGTAGAGGCTCTTATGACAAACCACAGGATTGTTCGTAATCACAGTCTTGGTTCCTCACATCAAATTATGTCATGGTTTTAAAATACCACCTGCTAAATACTGATCTAATTTTTTTTTTTTTCTTCTTAAATGTCAAACCCGACATCCTTTGTTGCCTATAGCGGCTCTGGTTACCAGTTCTTGCTGTTGTTATCAAGACGGCAACATCTGTTGCCATTTATACTGCAGCATTGCTTGGCTTTCTTGCAATTCTTCCGCTCGCACTTGGCTACGGATTCTGTTGTTTGCGTGCAGAATGTGCTCCGTTATAGTTTGTGATGCAGTGTGTGTGTGTGTGTGTGTATGTGTCACCGGGTTGTTAATGCTGCAACGCGACTGTTGATCATGCTTCTCCTGCTACTGTACATGGATTTCAAAAGTCTCACTTTCGTGCAATATTAAGCTGCAGTGGCATCCGCACAGTGTTTGCTTGGTTTTTCTTACGCGTCTCTGACAATATTCAGTGCCCAGCCTTTCTTTTCGTCCGTCTAAACCAGGAGCAAATCCCTCAGCGACATCCCGATGATGTACCCCGTACGTAAAGCCACTGATAGAAACAGCATTAACGACGATGGAGTCCAGACCACCGGCCTGGAGACGGAATTGAATCAAGAGAACAAGAGGAAGAATAGCGTCGCTGCCAAGGACAGTGAAGCTCAGTGGCAGGATGTAAGTGCTAAAAATAAATAAATAAATGTTGACAGGACATTCTCAATACAAGGTCCGTTTAGTGGCTGATCAGGAGTTTTTTGGGCTCGCTGTGTTGCGGAAGAGCGCATTTCTTTTTGCTTGTTGTATTAAAAAGTTTCTTTGTGTTCCGTTCATTTATAAATAGATTCACTGTAGTGGCCCAGGTTCAGTTCCAGTCTTCCTTACTCTCTTACCTGTTTGCTCTCAACTATCAAAAATAAAGGCACAATAAGGCCGAAATAAAGTTTAAAAAAAAAAATAAATAAATAAAATAAATGAATAATTTAATCCTGATTTTGACAACCAGCTATCCAGAGACTTTAAGCAGCCATAAAAAATGATGGAGAAACCATTCGGCCGAGTGCTTTTTCATATACTCACGTCAGTCGTTGAAGAACCTCCTTCAACATAAAGATGTAATTTGACGATACATCTGCAAAAGTGTTACTGGCTGAAACATTTGTTTCAGGACTTGACAAAGTGGAAAAACCGTCGCAGGAGCACCAAGTCTGACCTCCGGAGGAAGTCGCAGGACAGGGAGCATGTCATTAATCAGATGAGCAACGGCGCTGTGACAAACTTTGGGAAGAACGAGGCGAAAATGAAAAGGTACGTTCCTGCTTTGACAGTAATGGAAACTCTTACGCTCACCTCCTCAAAGCCTGTTACCAGGTATTTAAGTGTATATGCAAAGACCCTGCTTGATATCTTTGCAAACTTGTAATTTGACACACATGCTTCCCCCACCTCCTTGTTTTCTTCTCCTCTTCAATTACATGCCGATTCCCCAGAGACCAGCAGTCACCATGGAGGCATAACCCTGCCCCTCGTCCTTACCCCATCTCTTCTCCGTCTAAATCATCAAGCGCCGATCTGCGTCCACACACCCGAGCGCTGTTGGCCCGCAGCTACGCCACCGAGGCGCCTTTCAGCCCCGCGGCTCCACTTAGCTCCCGTAACTCAGCCTACACTCGGGTAAGTTTTACAGTTATGTTCGCTTTTACCTGACCAACCGAGCGCCTCTGGCTACTTTAGTGTAATTGCGGTCGTCTAAACGTCCAGCTGAATGATGAGTTAAAACTGAAGGCGGCCTTGATGTCCTTCTCCTCAGGGGTCATCAGTGGGAGCCATACCTGCTTCTGATGCGAACACCTTGGGAGAAGTGACGCAGCTCGCCTCCTTGGCTTCAGATGGAGCAGGAGTCACCACGCCTTCGCTGGATTTCCCTTTTAGCTCTCAGACCCAGGTCAAGGCAGAAGGCGGCTCAGCTCTGTTCCAGTCCACGTCTGAAGTGTCCCAGCCGGAGCACGTCACAAACCAAATCTCCACACTTGTCACAACCATAAAGCCCAAGGAGATGACGAAATACAACCGTAACCTTGCTTCATCCACGTCAAGTCAACCGAAAGTCCACGCTCTGGAAGACTTTCCAGATCACAAGTCCCTGGAAGAGAGCCGGAAGCCGTCGTCGGAGCAAGGTGGAGCCCAGCAGGCCTCAGGCGTCTACAAGTACTTGTCCAGAACTGGATCGTGGTCCGGCTCGGCCAGCCTTCCCCGCGGCTATCGGCGTTCCGAGGGCTCGACCCGTCTGTCTTCTGCAATCACAGCGAGACCCTTCGGAACCAAGCAGTCCAGGATGTCGCCGCTGCCGAGGATGTACAACGTGAGTTCGCTGGTTATCGCGGCTGTAGCACGCTTCTGTTTGAACGTTCTAGTTTAACCAGATGGCGTCCACAGTAAATAAGTCACCGTTACTAGCTTTTGCATCTAAAGATGTTCACTGTCTTGCTTTTGACTTTGAGATAGGGCTGCACGATTATGGCCAAAATGATAATCATGATTGTTTTTGATCATTGCAATCACCATTATTAATCACGATTAATCATCATGTTGGGGAAAACATCTGTATTACTGCACTACTTTAAAAAAAAAACAACAACTTAAAATTAAAGTTTAAATAAGAATTAATGCTTAGTAATATAAAAATATACCCAAGAATTTAAAATTTACCGAGGGCTAACAGAATAAATATGCTATTACAGAGCGCAATCACAAAGTCCAACTCTATGGAAACAATTACAGCTTCCACAGAAAAGGCAATAACACTGAGCTTAAGGCCACAGGTTTTTGGCAAGAAACACCAGCCTATCAACATTTTCTTTCACCATGGTGCTCCTTATCTGCGACTGCTGCCAGAGCTTATTCTCACGACGTAATGACTCGCTCTCTTCAGTCCACCGAGTGACTCGAGGCTGCCGCTCCGAGGTGCGTTCGCTTATTATTTAGGCAGCTTGATGAAGCCTGAACCATGCATTTGCCCCCTGGTGGTTGCCTGACTACTGGTAGATAAAGTGCTTGATTAGATATGCAGCAGAGCCACATTTTAAATATACATATCGCAGACGATCAGGTTCATTTAATCGTGGCAACCAAAATCATGATCACAATTAAAATTCAATTAGAATAAAATTATGCAGCCCTACTTCAAGACTAAGGCCCGTTTCAAAATGTAAAGCGCACATTTAACTTTTAATAATAAATGGGTCAAAAAGTATATTTAGTCGTCTTATTTAAAAATGAAGCAACATTTTCCAAAACAGGGAAACAAGGTAGCATTTGGGGAACTGCACTCTGGAAGACTGCTTTATATTTAAAAGGTTTAGGAGAAGAGTGCACGTCTTTTTGAGGTCATCCTTACATCGCGGGTTTGATAAATTATACAATAAGTGGGTGAGTTCTTGTCAAATTAGGCACGTATTGTGCATTTAATAATTGATTTCTATCACATTTCTTTTCAAGCCCCATCTTCTCTTTCTGCCGCCCTCAGATAAAACTGGAACACTGTCACATTTCAGCCTCTAATTCAGTCAGGTTTTGCATTCGGTTTCATGTGGTGCTGTGCGCAATTTGGAAATCAAGGAGGTAACTGTTTTAAAAAAAAAAAAAAACAACTGAATTTTCTCTTGTTTTCCAAAGAAAATAAAGTGTAGAAGCTTCAAAGAAAGACCTGAAACTTGCAGATTTAACTTTATTTAACAGTTTGATTGTGACTGAATGAGAGTTTGGTGCATTTTGTGTGGGTTTTTTTTTTTTGTGTGTGTGTACTGTGTGTTAGTGAGCTTGTGTTACCTTTGTTTTCTTGATCACTCTGCTCTTCAGTAATGGGAACACTGCTTACAATTTGAGATTTACACGTTTGGTTTTAGATATTCAGCGCCAGCTATTTCACGTCGGTGCTGGAAAGTCGATGGTGCAATTAGTTTATGCCGTCCTTCTGAGCACATCTTGTTTTTGTTATCCCCAGGTGGACGACAATCTGGGTGTGCTGCTGAACAGTGAGAAAGAGGATTCTCTTTGTTCGCCCACTAAATCATCCCTCAAAAGACAGACTGCGACCGCCCAGCTGAGGGGTCAGCACGAGGCATCAGTCAAACAGAAGAAAGGCAACCGGGCGAGGCAGAGCGGTGCAGAACAGGGGAAGGAGGTGAATGGAGCCATTCTTTCTGGACAGACCTCCTTTCAGACCAGCGGCTATCCCCATCAGCCCTCCAATCAAAGCCTGATGCTGCCTCAGCCGTATTCGAACATGCAGTCCCACCACAATAAAACCTTTACTCTGCCATCTAACACAAGCATTGACCTCCAAAAGGTACGTCCAGCCGTTTTTCAGCACACGGCGCTGATTGATGCACCTGCAAACCTGTAAACAGCTTTGAAAAATCTCTTAATTATGAAGAGTCACAGTTATTATGGAATATTCAAATCAGTTAATGGCTGAAGATGCAGGTATATCTATAAAAACTAAATTTAAACGTATTTTTAACATTATTTGAACAGCACTAAACATTAATACACAGATCAGACATAACATTATAATCACTGACAGGAAAAGTTAATAACATTTAAAGCATCTTGTAACAATTCAGTGTTGTATTGATTCAAGTGGATGTTACTTAGACATGTAGCACCCACCTAGACCAGACCAGACACCCCCACCACATAGCAATAACACTCCCCAGCAGGTTTCGGCTTGACAGAGATTCACACAAACGGTTTAGGAACAACTTAAAAAAAAAAAAAAAATCTGGCCTCCAAACTGATCAAGTATCTGCGGGGTGATCCATGGAGGCCCCTCCCCTCAACCTTTAGGACCCAAAGGCAACTCTTTTGGAGGCACAAAAGAGGTCATAATGTTATGCTTGATCGGCGTAGATGTAATTTCATTCATAGACAGGAGGAGGAGTAGTAGAGGAGAACATAACGCAGCGAATGGAGTATAAGGTGTGGACCAAAATGTTAACATTTTTAAATATTGTTGACCAAAGGTTCCTGGTTCCACTGGTGGGGAAAAAAATGGGACTTTTCAATAATCTGCCCTCCTTTTGTTTGACGACAAAATAATAAAAGCATTGATCATTCAGTTCGTCCCTTACTAGCAGGCATCTGAAGTCTCTAATTTCATTCAGGAAGCACAGGACACTGGATCACACGGTGTCACCTTTACGTGTGTGTGTGTGTGTGTGTGTGTGTGTGTGTGTGTGTGTGTGTGTGTGTGTGTGTGTGTGTGTGTGTGTGTGTGTGTGTGTGTGTGTGTGTGTGTGTGTGTGTGTTTCAGGCAGATTACAGTGACATGAGAGTGAGCCTTACGCTCAAACCCAACAGCATACCAGACTTTGGTTTCCACACGCTCTGGGACTCGGCGGGAGCACGAATCAAATACATCCTACCTGGTAAGACTTCTGCTCGAATTTAATTCTCATCCGATTACGGGGGTGAAATGTTATTAGGTCAGGGATAATTCTATGATAAAGATGATAATGCTGCATCTTGCTTTTATAATATTTCCACGTCTCACGTTCTGCATTTAGACAGAAACGCATGATGGTTCAAGTCAAGTGATTAGAAAGGTGTGAAAAGATATGTTAGTGGGTCAAAGGAGGGTGCAAGTTCTATTTTGGGGAAAGAAAAAAGAATAACGCTATAACACAATTATATAAATTATCCTTGTGCCAGTGATTTAAAACTCACCCATAAATAATTAACTAGTCGTGAGACAGGTGTCACTTACTTGTTGCCATGTAGTTTTGGCTTGTAGCCCACTTCTCGACTTGGAGAAGCCACTTAACGGTGGATTGTTTCTCACCGGACGCTGAACAAATGCTTCCCGACGCTGGTACCTCTTGCGTTGTGTCGTCCTCGCTCTCATCTTTCTTCATTTCGCCGACGCGCCTCCTGCTCTCAGGGAGCCCAGCGGAGCTCTGCCGGCTGTGCGTGGGCGATGAGGTCGTGGCTGTGGATGGAGTTGCGGTGGAGCTTATGACCTACACCCAGTGGAAGGATAAAATGGCGTCCGCCCTGCAAACCGGCAACCTGACGATGGACATTCGACGTTATGGCAACAAGGGTAAAACAATGAGTCAAAAATGTTCAGCTTCGCAAACTGTTACTTCTCGGTGTTGTCTTAGTTTTGATGGCTGGCTTAATTTTTAATTAGACTGGAGCACCAGTGAAGGGAGTCACCACAACCAGCCAGGCCAAAGCATGATGACCCTCAACCTGACTTCTACTGCACCTGTTCTCATTGGTTGCTCTGATCGCCGTGTCAGCTCCGCCCCCTCTACGGAACAGACGGTCGCACCAGTGTCCAAATTCAATGAGCAGGGAGACGATGTGAGCGATGTCTTAGAGGTGGTTTAGACTTCTGCGTCAATTTAAAAGCGCAGAGCACATGCAGGAGCCAACGCCGTAGCTGACGTGCACCTCCTCTGAAATGTGACCATAGATGACGGTGGTAAACACACGATCCAGTCTGTTTTCGTGGTAGGCCACACCCCCATTTGGGTGAAAACGAACCACCGGTGGTAAAGAAAAATCCCTTGTACAGTGTTTATTTTGTTTTGCTAGCATTTGTTGGGCAGACACATAAATAATGTCGTTGCCGAGTAATGAACGGTGACGTTACGTAGAATAACTTAAAAACTAGGGGCCGTATGTCCATGTAGCCTACCGACAGAGAAAAGGGTGAACAACACCACTCACCCGGACATTTACTCTTACCTCGTTGAATCTCTAGGTAATGTATGAAATGTCATCAATTCATAATGTTAAACTGATTAATCATGACATAAATACAGCATGAAGCTTAGTCAACCTTAATCCTTTTATTTAAAAAAAAAAGCTTCACAGAACATAACTCTGCTCTGACGTTACCTACTGTCGTTTCAGTTCAGCGTCAACATTCACTTCTTTGACTTTTTAACATGAAATTTGAATTTTATAACTAACAACTGTGACAGCTGACATTAGCTAACATTAGCATTATAACTTCAAGGGATTAAGTGCAGCACATATCAACTATCAGGGTCTCACAGCCTTTTTATTTTTTTATTTTTTATGGCTTGAAGCCATCTGGTTTTGTACCTCTCTCTCTCGAGGGGAGCAGAGAAAATCTCAGTTTTATCTTTTAAATAGTAGCGCAGCAACTTCTCCTTTGTTTTCATCCATAAGGGGGCGTGGCCTTATCAGTGACGTAGGGTTAATCTCTTCCATGCGTCAGATCGCAAGAGCTGTGATTGGTCCACTTGGTAGTGGCGTGTTTCTGCTTTAGTATCGCCAAATTGACTGTTTTGAGTCAGTGCAGATGGGACACATGAAGGAAAAGTTAACTGAGAAGGTTCGGATATACAAACATTAGTATGACAAAGCTTTGACGCAATTCTCCAAAGGTTTCAGTCACTATCGTTGAAAATGAAGCAGGAAGTAGAATCAAAAATTAACCCGTCGTGCAAAAAGGCGCCATCTAGTGTCTGGATGGTGTTTTTACAGAGCGAGCCTGACTGATGAGCACATGGCTATAAGTGGCTCGCACCAGCAAAGGCTTTGTCGTCTAAGTCCCGCAGAAGTATAAACCGCACTTAAGCCAATAAACAATGGTTGATAAACGGATGTCTGTTGGTGCAACTTAATTAGTGGTGTGCTCTTCACCTGCGCAGGTAACGCAAGAAAAAGTCACGGATGGAGGGCCTGCTGACAACGCCGGGGCAGCCAGAAGTAAAGGTAATGACAAGAATAAATATTAGACAAGAATAATATTAGAAAATCATTCACAATTCTTACTCCAAAAATAACTCCTCAGATAAAGTTTGTAATTTCCCATCTTATCTGTCATCCTCTTTATGTAGATTGTAATGATATTACTAGGAAAAATCAGAAAATGAGGGAAGAGTTTTTCAAAGAGAAAGGTAAAAAGCTGGTCTGAATGTGGGTTTTGTGTACGGCTGCTTCGGTTGCCGGCGCTTGGCTTGGCTTGGCTTGGGAGGGTTCATTAGAAGCAAATATCCATTCATGGGTTGCTAATTAAAAAGGAATCAGCAGATACAAGGAAGGTGATTATCTGTGAATATCACACATTATGTATTTATTTATTTTTTTCCAGCCCGGCCACATATATCGGCCAGTGGTTTTGTAAATTCATAATCATTTGTACAGTAGCAAAAGCAGTAATTTCCTCTGAGCAGCACTTTACCAACCACAGAGGTAATGGCTCTGATTATGTTCATAATAACTAATAATAAACCGACCTTCAAGACTGTGACAGTGGTAACTGCATGATCTTTCTGTGTGCGGGTTAAAAATTGATTGGTGACCCTTCAGTCGTCATTCTTTGGCTCGGTGACTTTTGTTGCCGTTCTTTGTGGTTGTTAATGACTGACGTGTGTCACGTAACGGCTTCTCTCTTCATGCTCTGCAGGATTCAGCTCATGGGTTTACTTGTGTGGTAAATGTTTGCGCTGTGTCATTTTATTTATTTTTTTTTGTTTTCATTTTGAGCAGAGTGCTACGTACTGACATCTTAAAACATAAAAGAGCATGTTGTGTTTGTCGTACAGTGCTGATGGCATGCTGAGCTTTTTGCCCTTTGTTGTTATTTGCAGTGCACCGATCAGCCACAATATTAAAACCACTGAGAGGAGATCTAAATGACATTTAAACCATCTTATAACATGTTCTGCACGAGGGAGACCTACACAATATTAGGAAGGTGGTCATAATGTTATGCCTGATCGGTGTATTTAAGACGGGGATTCATTAGAAGAACAGTGCAGTTTCAGCACAGACTTGCTGATCCTTGATTAGATAATCTTTCATAGTTCTTCAGATCTTCACCAAATATTTATTTTTAACGCCGCTGTCAAGTCACACACAACAAGACACACCACTGGATATTTAACTCTGTAGTTTTTCAACCAAGAAAAAGCTACTTAGGAGCCCAGAAACACACGATCCAGTCTGTTTTCACCATGTGCTGTTGGTTCTTCTAATGCGTCCCCCAGTCCTTGTGTCGCGTCCTGTTGCACACATCTTAATGATCTTTGTGCGTCCTCGTGGAGTTCTTTTGGCTGATTGATTATTTTCTCACGCAGGAGGCTCAGAATCTGCGATATCTGACGTAAGTCCCACCTGCCGCCTGATCAAAGGATGTGTTTATGCGCAGTCGGTCACACATATGTTATCATCTGTGTGTGTTGAATGAGTCCCTGTACTACGCTGTGATCATTTCTGAGGCTGCAATCTGTTCGTGCCTCCTCCCCCCTCCAGCTCCAGGTGCCATCCCTCAACCCCTCCTCGTCCTGCTGGTCGTGGGACCGCGAGGAGGATCGCAGGCGTCAGGAGAAGTGGCAGGAAGAACAAGAGCGCCTCCTACAGGTGAAGGAGATGCAGAATAACACTAAATGGAAAGTATTCCAGTTTAGTGCAACAAATCATTTTCTTTTCTTGTCTTTTTTTTTTAGGAGCAATACCAGCGAGACCAGGAGAGACTGGAAGAAGAGTGGCGCAGGGCACAACAGGATGCAATGGACGTCAGGAAGTCGAGGGTAATTTTATGCTTCTGTGTGCATTAGCGTTTTGGCCTCTGACAGTATTTTATTTCACCTGAATACTACGAATATTACTAAGTGATAACAGCTTTGGTTTGCTTTAATACACTTTCAAAATTAATATTAATTGCAGTAGACATTCTGTAGTCTGGAATTTTTTTTCCAATTTGTTTTTCAAACATTCGAAGCAGAACACGTTGGAGATGACCTCCGGTGGTGCACGGCTCCACGTCAACGGATTGAAAAACAAAGCCAGAGAAGAAGAAAAGCAGAGTCCTGGCAGAGAAGAGCTGAAAGAGGCAAAACCTCAAAGGAACCTGCAAGGCGTGCAGAATGACAGGATTGCAGAAAAAGACTGGTAAATAAAACATTCCAACCAAAATTGAGGGAATACATACAAGTCGACATGCGCTCCGAGAAATGTTCTAATGCATTTTAAATCGTTGCTGCTTTTGCTGCTGCTCTTGCTGCTGCCGTTGCTCCTGTTGCTTTTGCCGGGGCCTTGCTCCTGCTAACGCTGCACCTCAGGGCTGACGGCTCCTGCGGCTTTGCTCGGCTTTCCCCGGCGCACAGGTCAGAACAAGCTTGGCCCATTTTCCACTTTCATTCAAATGCTCAGTGTGACGTTAACCTACAGATTACAGCTCTTAACATTTGGCTCAGGCCTCGAGTTAGCGTAAATTTATTTAAAATGGCTTGCGGGTCATTTATTGTGGACTTTGTGTCTCCTGCAGGGCTAAGTCTTTGTCAACCCCAGTATTAGCCGGTCAGACAAGAGGTTGGTTTAACCTTTCCGTCGTAAAATTCCCCTTCTGCTCGGGGGACCCGCTGGCCTAACCCTGTAAATGTTGAATGTTCCAGGTGACCAGAGGAAAGGGATGGGACTACCTGGCTCCAAGGCTGAGAAAGAGAGGAAGCAGATTTTGGAGGAGATGAAGAAAAGGACTCAGCTTCTGACCGACAACAGCTGGATACGTCAGCGCAGCAGCAGCTTTTACAAGGAGCCCGTCTACGTCGGGGTTCCTGTGAAGAGGTATCTGTAACGTCGCCTGAAGTTGATCTTCTCTCCTACTGGCATTTCCCGAACTGTAACTCACTCGTCATGTGCAGGTACGAGTCTCTGGACGACCTGGACGCTCTGCGCGAGTCCCAGGAGACCTCTACGTTCAGTTACCCTCGCCCACTGTCGGCTGTTGCAGGTTACTACCCTCCGAGCAGGAACTCCAATTCCCGTTACAGCACTGGAGCAATATTGTCCCACGGCAGGTGCGTAATTTAATGTAATTTTTAAACCTGTTCTCTCTCTCTTGTGCAAGTGTTATTATTATTATTTTTTTCTACATCATCTTAACCTGTGCTGCCCCAGGACGGTCAGTGGCAGGAGGACTTGCTGTGTGTGTGAGCGTGTCCTGGGTGGGGCAGCCATGACCGTAGAGACCCTTAGTCTCTCCTTCCACCTCGCCTGTTTCCAGGTGAGAGGTCGTGACCTGGTGGTTGAGGTGCGGTCACAGTAGCTTGAGAATAACTGCCGCCGCTCTCGGTCACTTCATCTCTGAAAGCAGTTCCTGGTGGTTTGGTTTGAGGTCCTTTATTTCGTTCAGCTGGCCGACAGACACGGCCCGCTTCTGCGTTTGGTAGCGGGGAAAGCTGTGGCTCGTGCAGTGCTCCTTCGCATCGTTTTGCACAATATTGCAAATGCCGAACACATCAGCCAAAACATTACAACCAGTGACGGGGGAAGGGAATGAAATTAAGAATCTTGTGGCAATGCATCTGTTTATGTAGATGTCATTGAGACCAGGCTTCCACCACTTCATAGCAATGACCCTTCTTAACAATTACAATGCAGCCTTCCACATCACAAAAACCTCCAAAAGTACAGCTCAGGAAATGCCCTGAACCGATCAAATATCCGTGGGATGCACTGAAACAAAGCCTGAGACTCCCCTACTATCATCCCGGTGCCAGGCACAATACAGGGACACCCTCAGAAGGCCTGTGTCCATATGCTCCAGATGCACCTGAGGCAGAAAGGGGGAACTGAACAATATTAGGCCTCTGGTTTTAATGTTGTGGCTGATGTTGTGGCTCTCGAATCCTCTCGCATTTCTTTCCACTTGTTGCTGCGTGTTTTCTGAATTCACAAAGTCCCAGAGACTGCAACTTGAGATGGAAATGATAAAGTCTGTTCAAGATTCAGCTACACTGAAGAGAAACTTAATGGTACAAAACAAATGCTACATAAATTAGTCACTTTTTGGCATAAAGTACCTTTTAACATGATAGCATGAGGTGTAGACGGGAGATCACGTTGTTAACATCTTCTACATTGGTTTAAAGGTATCTGACTGTAGATTCTCTTCATTTCCACACAGAAATGGATGGGAACTTATCTCTCAGTACACCCAGTATGCTCTACCTGCATCTTTTGGTGCTTGTTGTGTAGAAAAACAGAAAAAAAGTCTTTAGGCTGAAGGCTAATGTGACCACACCTCACCCTTGGTGGGGTCAGTCTGATCTGTAGCTACACTCCCACAGCTCATCTTCGCTAACAAGTTTAGCACCTGGCTGCTGATCACGCACGCTGCAATAGCCCTACGTCGCTCTAGTCCTGCGCATAGGTCTGGATGAGTGAAAGGAGAAGTCATCCCTCACATTTAGATGCTTATTGTGAAAGTCTCACATGCTGACGACCTCCAGAATTAGCAGGCCTGTGTCCTTTGCCACGTAGATGTAAAAACTATCTCACTTCTGTTTTTCTGTCTCTCTGCTGGGTATTAGTTACAGATAGACACATTTTAAAACAGTTATACATTATGTGTGTGTGTTTTTTTTTTTTTTAAGTTGCGACAAAACTTAATTGTTCTGCGCTTGGGTGGCGGTCCGTCTGGTGAAGCGATGTAGACACAGAAGGCCCGCGTTCACGCTGGCTTTCACTTGAATTCGGCCCTGATTTCTTTCTCACTTCTGCGTCCTCCCTCTCAGTGCGTGGGCTGCGGCCAACGGCTCAGAGGAACAGAAACCGGAGTACAGGCTCGAATCCGAAACGGGAAGCCTTTCTGCGAGCGCTGCTATTTTCAGCTCAGATGTGAGTACTGTTTTATTTATTCTTTGCAAGACGCTGACCTTAACATATTACGCCACACGGTCTTGGTAACCTCATGACGTTAGCCCTCATAGACTGCTTGGATAAGACAATGAGTCATTAAACCTGCCTCTTTATATTAAGTTTTCTTGCTTTGAGAAGTGGGAATTAATCCTGATCACATATTAAATATTAAATATCTTTTGTCTTAACACTGGCTCATTTACCATCTGGAAAAACTGAATTTCTGATTATGCGTTTCAGCCACTGGTGCCCTCCCCATGTGACCAGCTTGCCGTGCTCCAGATTGAAGAGTAAACCGGCGGACAAGTGGAAATATCAGACACATTGGAAATTTATATATTCTTTTTCCTAATCCTTGGCGTCTATAAAACTGTAGAAATTCTTGACAATCTCCGGATTCATGGATTTATATTCACTATTAATAGATGTTTTGTTTTTTTAAAATCATATAGTAGTTTAACTGTCCTTTTTCTCTGCTAATTTATTTCCTCATACAATTTAGATGATAATATATGAAATTAAATAAAGATGGGAATTATTAATGTTGACCCATGGTTTTGTTTTTGAGTTAGTGTTGCTCTTTGTCACAATTGTTTGTGTGTTGACCTTTGACTCAGGTTATTGAAGCACATTTTACCATGTACTCAAGCACTTTGTGTTCTATGTTGTGAAGTCACATTGGGAAAAATCACTGGAGTAAATATATATATGTCTACAATGCATGTAATTCTCACATGACAATTTGCATTTTAACTCAAATGATTCTTCCTTTTCTTTTTCTTTTGTAAATAAAATGCACTGAACAAAAAGGCTTTTAAACTGTCATTCATTTGTGTACCACAAGGTGGCATCATTGCTCTCATTGCAAAACCGGTATCGGTGTCATACTTGAGATGGAAATGTAATCATTTTTAATATGTCCTAAGTATTTTTGGCACATGCTCTTTGAGAAGTATTTTTAAATGCGATTTTTTTAATGTACGATTGCGAAGTAAAACAAACTGGATAATAAAATGAAAGGGTTTGGAGGTTAGAGGTCATATCTTTTAGTTAATCATCCAGTCTGTTTTGAAATCCATCATGTGTGCAATGCATCAACATTTCTTAGCAGTGTAGTAGGAAAACACTCCCCGTGCTTGTTTGCTAACGTGTGAGGAACTGCTCGTATACTCGCTCGTGCTTCGAAAATACTAACCGAGGAATGGTGGTAATGAAATGAAATCTCTTCTGTGGATTCTTCCTGTGCCACCAAACCACTAAATGCACCAATAAACGGCTTCGCTCAAGTTCCTGGAAAAAAGCCGCTGCCGTGTGGCTTTATGCTCCGCTTTATTTAACTCCAACGCACTGATAAACTACGCGCTAAGTTCTATCATGACGCGACGGCATATCTGTGTCTGCTGATCCCTATATGGCTTTTCTTGTCCATAACACAGTCCAGACCTTTTAAAGTCCGGTTTTTGGCTGGAGGTTACAGCTGAAGCATAAGCCGCAGCATTTCTCCTCTCGAGTTTGAAAGAACCATTTCTGCTTTTCAAATTACCCATCCTTAAAAAAAAAAAAAAAAAAAAAAAAAAAAAAACCTAAATAAACACAAGGCCAGTTCCCATGAAATGCGAATGCTTGTAAACAAGAGTTGAAAAATACATGGTTTGCAGAACACACGAGCCCACCTATCACTGTGAGGGGTTTGGAGACAGAAAATGTTTTTATTTGGATTAACTCACTAACAGGAAACAAAAGAAAGGTCAGTGTGGCCCGAAAAAAAAAAGAGGATTACAGGCCTGTCAAAGAGGAAGTGTCATGCTCTCAAATGGTAGATTCAGGTTCTACTAAAACAAGTCTGTGCTTATGTGCTCTGTGAGGAAGGTTACTTTGCATGAATTTACGCATTATGGGAGTAGGAGCAGCACAAAGGAAGCATTAAATCCAGAACGGGAAGTTATACACAGATGTAAATAATCTCTCCTGCAACCAAAAACAGAACTCTCTAGTATGACGGTTTTAATTTAGAAGGGCCATAAAGATCTGAGGTAAGGGAAGAACGGCGTTAACAAAGGCGTTGGCCGCAATGACGACACCCTTTTATTGACTGAGCTCCGTGTTAGCGCCGGCCACACAGTCGGTCCGTTCTCTGAGCCAAACCTTTCTGTGCATCTCTGTGACCTCTGTCTTCAGGGACGGGGAGGGCTCATTTCTATCAAAAGGCACGAGTTGGAGACATTTTTCAGTTTCTGACGCGCTTCATCTGTTTCGGATGATACCGGTGACTCTGGCCTGACCCTTTTTAAATACCACACGAACGGTAGGCTGGAAACGGCAGAGGTTGTCACAGAGGAACGAGAGGCCGCGCGGTTTTAAAGTTCATATTTGGCTTGAGCTGGAGGATTTATGTTTACAGAGAATCATGTCAAACATCCCTCTGAGAATCGTTCATTTAAAATAATTTGATTATGTACGACAATGTTAGCATTTCCCCAGTGATCATTCAGTCAAATGGAAATGAAACGTAACTGCGTCTTCTGTTTACAGCGTTTTTGCCATTTAAAAAAATGTAAATATATCAGAAATATAATGTTTGTCTGTTGCCAGAAGTATTCAGTCACCTGCCTTTACACATTCTTAATCCATTGGACTTAATGTGACGTTGGCCCACCCTTTACAGCTATAGAAGCTCCAACTTTTCTACGAAGGCTTTCCACGAGGTTTAGTGTTCATGGGAATTTTTGACCGTTCTTCCAGAAGCTCATGCGCGAGGTCAGACGCTGATTTTGGATGAGAAGGCCTGGCTCGCAGTGTCCCTCAGTTTCATCCCAAGGGTGTTCTATCGGGTTGAGGTCAGGTCAGTCAAGTTCTTCCACACCATACTCCCTCATCCATGTCTTTACGGACCTTGCTTTGTGCAATGGTGCGCAGTCACGTTAGAACAGGAAGGGGCTCATCTGTTCCCAAACTGTTCCCACAAAGTTGGGAGCATGGAATTGTTGAAAAAATCTCTTGGTATGCTGAAGCATTCAGAGTTCCTTTCGTTGGAGCTAAGGGGCCAAGCCCAGCCCCTGAAAAACATACCCCACACCGTAATCCCCCAACCACCAAACTTCACACCAGGCCCAGTGCGGTCAGATAAATTCCATTCTCTTGGTTCATCAGATTGATTCGTCACTCCAGAGAACGTCTCCAATGTCCTAGAGTCCATTGGTGGTGCTTAACACCACTGCATCCGAAGCTTTGCATCTCAGAAATCGTGTTCTATATTAAGCTAGGATAGTGCTAGTAATAAATATATATTATCATTTTGCATTCAATGTTAAGCTATTCAAGTATTCATTTTTTTTTTTATTTCAAACATGTGCAACAGTAGAGTGGCCGTGCAGCTGCAATAAACATAAACATACTGACATATATATCATGCACTGTTAGCTTCCTTTCTGCTAATATTGCAGCATGCGCCTGGGATTTCCCATGGCGACTGAATAGGCTCTCGGCCAATTGCGGGGAACCTGACAACGTTGGCGTGTAATATACGGCCTCGTGACTGACCCAGCAGCGATAGGGGCGGGGCCTCCGATGTACAGGAGGCTTTGATTGACAGGTCTGGGCTAGCCTGTGAATGAAGTCCTGACTGAAAGGTAACGTCTTCTGCTTCCATTTAGGCCTTTACTAAAACATGTTGGATTCATGTTAATGTGTATTTAAAGAAATGTGAATATGCGACCCCCCTGCAGTATCTCTGCAGACCACCTGTTGTAGACGTATGCTGTAGAAGCAGTCTGAATGCCTAGGCGTTTGATTTTATACACCTGTGGCCATGAAAGTGATTGAATTCAGTTATTTAGATGGTTGAACGAATGGGACTGAATAAAAGGCTTCATTCATCGTCTTAACATGTGCTAGAGAATATCTGGACAGTAAACAAGCTGACAGCGTTTAAATTATGCAGATTTATATGGTTGGGAAACCACAAAGAGTTTTTCCAGAGAAATGACATTTTTTAAATCTAACCGACAAGTTCAAGTGCTAATGATTAACCTCGAGACACGTGATGGGAAAGACAACTTTTCCAAGAGCTACTGGTGCTGCTTTATGTTTTCTGAAATATCTGCCAAGTGGAAAATCATGACCCTGGTCTTCGTCAAAGCATCTTAAGTATTTTTTAAGCCTTATTGCTTCCTTTGGGTTTAAGAAAGTACCATCTTTTGTTCTACATTTGAGTATTTCAGCCCTAAGGCATTTATTTATGGTTCTATTTTAAACCGGCTTCTAGTGTTCACTCCAGAGAAAATGGTTTTTCAGAACTTTCCATGTGAGGTTCTTTGTTCGGCTGAGAACATATTTTTCATTAGTTTAAAGGTCACAGAGCACTGGCTACGTCCTGGCCTGCCCTGTCTTAAATAATCCACTTTACAATTTGTCTTGATCTCATGTTTTCCTTTGCATATTAGATAGAATAACAAAACTTTACTGGCTTTGGCGTGTGTCTTGTACTGGTTGAACTATTTTCATACATCTACAGCTTCATCAAATCATCACTCCGGGCTGGCCTTACGTTTGCACAATCCTCACAGGAAAGCATGATGACATGATTAAGCAACAAATGTCCCAACTGCCTCTGTCTACATTTCATCTGCTGCTCTGTGAACACGTGCTATAGGCCGTGTGGGTTACACAGGAAGCACCCACGGAGAAGGAGTGGGTGGGTCTGCGCCGCGCTGCGCCTTGCAGATATCACTGTCTCCTCTGAGTGAGGCATCACCACTGTAACATTATCCAGACCCCAAACAGAACAGACAGGCACAGAGACGTCCAGCTCGACTGACAGCGGGGGCAACCTGGTATCTGTTTTTAACAATCCTCATTTCAACTGTGATCATGACCAAATGAGATGCTTTGGGGCCATAATTCACTTGCAAAGACTAAAACGGCGAACACTTGAGGAAAAGGACTTGAACTCTTCTAAGCGTCTGGTATTTAACACATTTAGATTTACATTTGAAATGACAAGGAGAGAGCTGGCAAAGCTCTGTGAAGCTGGATTTGGAGCAAAATGCTAACGTTAGCATGCTACGTTGGAGCCTAGCTGATGTTGAGCTGGTGTAATGTTGGCTGCGTTCACAATCCCCTTTTCTTTCCCCCCTTATTCCCCCATTTAATGCAGATGCTTTAAAATTCATGAAGACCTTTATCACGCCAGACTAACTGCGGGCTTGAACTAATACTGTAAATACACTTCCCCTTGAATCCCTGACTGAATGGAAATGTTTTTTTTTTTTGTTATGCATACCGTGCCCTATTAGTTAAAAATTAAGGCGACCACAGTAAAAGTCTAACACACAAACTGGTGCTGATACGATGTTCAAGTGATGGACTTTGAATCAGCCTTCACGTCTTGCCCTTTCAAAAACAGCGCGAGGGGGAGGGAGACGAGGGCTGCACTTCTTGTGAGAGGAAGCCCGCTGCAGCAACAGCAGGGGAGGAGGATGCTCCCTCTCTTCCTCTCTGTTCCCTGCAGCTGAGTGATGCTGGCAGCCTTTTACCTTTTAGTTTACCGGCACAGCGCACGGCTCAGCTTTGTCACTGGGAGCTGCACCAATCTCCGGTCTGCTGCTGGGCGCCGAGAGCGGCTCAGCGGAGATTGGCGACATTTAAACCCTCCCCTTCTACCCAACAACAACTGTACAGAGCAGACGGGGAGTAAGAGATTTATAGTTGTAGTCGTTTAGGTGGAGTCCTTTAAGGAGACGGCTGACATGGCCACCGGAGGATCACAGATTTCTACCGCTGTGTCTCCTGCTGCACCTGCTTTTGTTCTCCTCCTGGCTATTAGAATGATATGTAACTTTTTCATCTTCGCATGCAGCGGTGAAAACTACTTTGACAATAGCAGGGGAAACGAGTACTGTGGACGTACACTGATCAACCGCAACAACGTTGACCATCTTCTGATATTCAGTGTTCTGCTTTTGGACCTGGCATTCATGTGGATGTTACTTACCCACCTAGACCAGACCAGACACCCCCCACACCATAGCGACGAGAATCCTGGATGGCAGCAGCCATCCCCGGCAGGATGCAGCCTGGCACAGACACACACACAAAAAACGCTTTAGGAACAACTAAAAAAAAAACAAAAAAAAACATGAAGAACAGGACGAGGTGTTGACCTGGGCTCCAAATTCACAACTTCCCAAACTGATCAAGTATCTGTGGGATGATCCACCCTCATCCCACTGGATCCAAAGGCCCCCACTAACTACATCCTGTTTTCCAGACACCACAGGACACCCTCAGAAGGCCCATGTCCATTCTCTGATGAGTCACAACTGTTGTGGAGGCACAAACGAGACCTACACAATATTAGGAAGCGGTCATAATGTTGTGCCTGATCAGTGAACTCCACCTCATTAAGGAGTGTGTTAAAGAATGACTGCAAACCCAAAGACGTGTGCTTCCAGTGTTTTTCTCCACTGTACGCCGGTTGAAAGAGCAAAAGCCAAACTTCGACTGTGACTGCGGTTTCTGTTTCAGGGCTGAAGTGCAGGTGTCTCTAACGCTGCTGTGAATAAACGGAGTCAGCTCCTTGGATGTTTTTGTGTGATCCTGTTATGATTTGAAATATGATCAGATCAGATCTTTTTTTTATTTTCCATACAGGTCAGATAAGGATGCACTGTTGCTGTCTGCAGGTTTGCGTCTTACCGCTGGGACCCAAGAAGATGAAACGGGCTTATGCACGGGTGCAAGGGCTGTCTAAGTAATTTCTTTCATTTCCTGCATCTGGTGCAGAGGGGGAATTTTCATAGTCTAGTCAGACACAAACATACACAGGTAGGCTGCCAGTTTCCTGAAGCTGCAGAGGAAATTAGGTCAAATAGAGTTGCAATTCATGGTGACAACAACAGTTAAGGGATGTATCAGATTGTAAAACCGAATGATGCGACTGAATAAAAGATAAACTGCTGTGGATTGAAGTGTCACAACTCGAGGGGATAGTCGAGCCTTCACATGGCAAATTGTGGCATGACCAAATTTTTAGTGGCGCAGCCAGACGACAGCTTCCGGGAAGGATTTGAGACTGAGGCGATGTGTTTTTCATGTCTCTAGGACAAACGGCAAAGCTCGCAACGATGCGACGGCATTATTTTTAGCTCGATGTGTTTCAGTGAAGTGTTAATGAGTGAAGAAATGTGTGGGGCTTAATAGCCTCACCGTCCGCTTGGGAATGCAAACAGTACAACAGGTAGTGGAGTGTTTACTGTAATTCCGAGATAACAGAGGAGGGCTGTGCTCAATCTCCTGAGCAAACAAAGAGGCGAACCTTTATTTGAGACTGTTTTGTCAACTGCTCTTCATGAGGACACTGAAAAAAAAAAAAACATGCATGAGATGTCCTGAAGTTTGCTGAGAAATCATGCAAAGTCAACCAGATGTGGAGACATATGAAGACACCTCAGAGCATTTCATCAAAAACTTTATGGCTTAATGGCTGTGTACTTAGCTGCAGCCAGATAACTGATATGAGGCCACATCTCATTTGTTTGAAATAAGTTTTTAATAATTGCTTTCCGTCTGTTTCCAGTCGTTGTGTTTGACTAAGATAACGTCCTGCTCTCTGTAGCTTTATATCCAACAGTCATACAACATGTTAGATACAGTAGTGGGGAAAGAAATGTACTAATTCCATCTTCATGACAGTTATTACTATAATGTTTGGTTAATCTGAAACGGTGTAAGAAATTCATCTGTATGGCGATTGTGGAGGATGGATTTTGTGGTGCTGCTAAAACTGGACTGAATTACATACAAAAGTGTTTCTATTATTTAGCACAGCCCTCTGACTAAAACGGGGTGGTCAAAACAATAGAAACTCGTAGCGCTGCGACTCAACACAGTTCAACAGTACTACAACTAACAGCCTCCTAAATGAAAGCATAGTTGAATCAACAGCTCTATCAGTTATTTTAAACAACTGCCAAATAACTTCGTGAAGCCATGATTTAGTGCAGGACTGCAGCCAATGTGGAATGCATTTATAATCATTAGATTACACGATGTACTGGTGGGTGTTCTTATCTAATTCCTTACAAGAAAATTAATGACTGTTCTGTTGTTCCATAATTGTGTTGTAATATTGGGTAGGTCTCCCTTGTGCCTCCAAAACAAAACAGTTGTGACTCATCAGAAGATGGACACGGGCCTTCTGAGGGTGTCCTGTGGTGTCTGATTACGAGATGTTGTTAGTGGGGGGGTCTTTGGGTCCCATCGGTAGAGGGGAGGGGCCTCTGTGGATCATCCCACAGATATTTGATCCGTTTGGGATCTAGTGAATTTGGAGGCCAGGTCAACACATTGTGCTGTTATTCACGTGTTTTTCTTAGTTGTTCCTGCTGGGGACGGCTGTTGTGAGTGCCACACGTCAAAGTAACATCCACATGAATGTATGCCAGGTCCAAACGTTTCCCAGCAGGACAACGAATCGACACAAGATGGTCAATGTTATGTGCTCCTGTCAGTGGTCATAATGTTATGCCTCATCGGTGCATGTCCACTCTGCAACTAGAGTCAGCTTTGTACTGTTTCGGGTTTAATAAAACGAAGACTTGTTGGCAATCTTCAGAAGATTTTAGTCGACTGTTCGGTTAATTTTAGTTCTGCTGCTTCTACAGTATATCATTCATGACGGCTGTGGTGCTGTTCATCTGAGGGCCAATACAAGCCTGGTGCTGAGTTCTGAGGTTCTCATAGAAAAATAATATCCTCACTTTGTTCTACTACTACTTTGAGGCTTATTATAGCGACTATTTTATTTCACAGAACTGGGAGAAAATTGCTCGTGAGCAAAAGCTAAGCGACTGCTAAATACTGCAGTGCAAAGTATTGAGGACTGCAAATATAACAGAGGGGCCTCTGATGTCTTCGCTGGCTGGGAGGCAGCTCTACTATATGTGGGACATTTCAGATAAATGGAAATGAAAGGATATTCCTGCGTTTGCTTAAAGGCAAATTTCTTTCTTTTTTTAACTGCTCTCGCACTTGATTCAAACAAAGATGAACACAGCTTGAATTAATTATGCATGTGTTGTTCTCACCGTGAACAGCGTGATGTGTCTATATTAGAGGAGCTGGAGATGGAATTAAATATATATATATATATATATATGTATAAAAATATATAAAGACATGCAGGTCGCAGAGACTGTGAGAGGAAGTGTGAAAGATTTAGCACATTGAGGCTGCTAAGAAGAAAGCCAGCTTGCCTGCGTTATCTCCAACTCTGCAAATTGGCCAATTTGGCTCTCTTTATCCGTCTCCCTCCTGGACTCCGTGTGAATGCATAAGTGTGAGTGTGTGCATTTTTAGCATTTGGCGACAAGAGGGGGAGAAAATCTATCATGCACTGAGCGAGATCTCTTTTGGAGGTGTGTTATCACCAAGGACACAGACAACACGCGTGCAAAACACACTCCGTGTCAGTAATAACCGCTTGGGAAAAAGACTCACACAGAGCGAGGTTATTTAAATTTACTTTTTAGGTCTCCTCTATCACTTCATTCAGTCTGAAGTGGACTATCCTTCCCTCTCATGGGGAGTTTAAAGCAACCACCCATTTTGTCCTCATCCAGTCATAACACATGCAGCGTGCGTCTGATTTTTTCTGTGCCTCGGTTGTTTCCTCTGCGTCCTGTTTCTGGAGATGTCACTATAGAGGAAGAGCCGCGGTCGATCCTTCCTTTTTCCTGTCCAGATGGCAGCATCAGCTGACTGCAGATACGGGCTCTCTTGGGGTGTCTATCTCGGAGGTTCTCGTCGAAGCTTTCTTGGTGGCAGAGGAATGTGTGGGAGGTTGGAGATGTTTAGCATGTGCATAAAGAGGTTTTGGAGGAACCGATTGTCACTTGTAACATATTGCACGGAGAGCGGCTTCGGATACAGCTGGACAATAAATAAATGATTTGTTTCCATGTTTTCTTCCCCTTCTTACACGGCCCACACAAAGGCCGTCTTGTATTTTCTATTAGTCTTGATCCTGGGATAACTTGGATTTGCGCCCCCAGGATCCCACAAGAGAACAGACATTTGATTACTGTACTTGTCATCTAAAGAGAAATCCCCCCTTTCCTCCTCCACCCCCACCCCCTCTCCTTCCCATCCCGGCCACGGCAGATAACAGACCTCCTCTGTGTAGCAGAAAAGGGACAATCTGCTCTGTTCTGCTGTCGACGTTCTATAGTTCTGCCAGATCGGCTGGCAAGTTTTGTTTTTGACTACAGTTATTTTGTTTTACTTTTTATCTTGAGCAAAAAGAAGTAAAGAAGTATAAATGGTGTTTACACAGCATGTCTACCATCGCTCTATTCGAATCCTTACCTAACCTAACTGATGTCAGCCGTTCACAGGAAATGCTGATGGCAGATTGTGGTTGATAACGACTTGAAAAGATTATCTCTCGCTTGCTTCCTGATTGAGCGCCCTCCAAATTTACAATGCGTAAAATGTCACATTAGAAAGCTTGCATGCACTCTCTCTCTGAAATGGTGGTTTGAAATGGATTTTATCTCTAACGTGCCCAAACTTGTAAGAGTGTCACTTAGCTGGCTCACCCGGGCCGACTGTGCACGAGATGCCAGATCAGTATTGATGGAAGCGTCTTACAGAGAAAGTTGAAGATTGTGAGTCATGCAGGCTGTGAAAGAAAACAAAGCCGAAACATGAGTATTAATGGAAACATAAACTCCCCACGTTTGGTCGTTTGGATGAGTGGAGAAGTGTCTTCCGGGAAACCCCAAGTTCAACTACCTTTGCTTTTTTTTTGGTCGACGAGTAAAAAGAAGCACCAGTGTATTTGGAAAAAGACATAAATTTGAGTGTCACAATATCACATTTTATTATCTTTTATATCTAAAAGAGAAAACATTTACAACAGCTTATAAATGGCGCAGTGAATGCGCGACTGCATGCTGCTTTGATGTGATCAATCTAAATAAAAATAATAATAATAATAAAAGCAATAAAAGGATCATGCCATATGCAACTTACTGCCAATGCACAAAAATGAAAGACGTGGGAGTTATAGGAACACTACAAGAGGAGCTGCGTTTGATTATTTACTGCATGTGTCCTATGCGTGTCCCTGGTAGCCTCTCCACCGTACGAGGATGCAAGCACAGCTCACTGGGGCTGAAAAGAAAGCAAAATTCCTGCCACCCTGAGGAACCATTTATGTCACTGACCGAAGAACAGAGAGGTGGTTGTGAAAGCCGCAAAAAAAGGTTTAGAGGCCAACTGAGCCACAAAAATGAAGTGACAGATGGGAAAAGTCATTCTGCCTTTCGCTTTTCACCACTAACCAATGAGATTTATGTTTAAAGTGTCCTGCAGAGCACAGGAGAAAATGTCAAGGAAGTTAACTCTCTGTGTGCAGCCCGCAGAGCAGAGAGTGACAAAAAAAAAAAAAAAAATAGAAGAAAAAAAAGAACTTAACACGCTAATTAATTATAATGTGAGTGATGATTTCTCCTGGCTTCTTCGTTTCCCTGCCAGTTCATCGGCAGAAAACGTACTCGGTGTAGCTGGTCCACAGTTTGTCTTCACCCGGGTCGTTACTGCCGTAAGAGCAGGTCCCGGTGGAGTTGCAGGCCACCATGTGGAAACCAGCCTCGGCCAGCCGGTCAAACGCCTGCTCCAGAAAGTTGTACTTGAGGTAATACCTGGACGTGTACTTGTCGGGGGGTCGGTCCGGGTCCCGGCTTTCGTTCAGGGTTTCTCCAAACACCTCCTTGGCCAGAGAGATCTTGCTGCACACGGTTATTCTTGCGACCCTGCGGAACTTGGCGTCCGCCTGGATGTCCCTCCCGATGGTGTAGCTGCCTCTGTACCCGACGGTGATGAAGCCGGCGTCGGCGCCCGGAGAGCGCACTGTTCTGTCCGAGGATGAGGTGACGGGGCTGGTGAGCTCAGCCTCCTCCGGCTCCCCGCTGTCCTCCGCGTACGAGCTGTCCTTGCTGATCGCCGACAGCCGCCTCGACAGCTCCGGCAGCTGGAAGAAGTCCGCTTCTTTCTGCAGCCTCCTCCGCTCCTTGAAAAACTCGGGCAGGAAAAGCTCCGAGTCCCTCAAGTAGTCCAGAATGTATCGGAACAAAAAGCCGTCCCGGTCGAAGAAGTAGCGACCCTTGTTGTCTTTGGGCAGATCGGCCGGGGTGCTCTGGGTGAACTTGGTCCACAGGAGAGAGTTGGGGACTGCGGTGAGAGTCTCGAGGCGGGTCACATACACCTGGCCGCCCACGTTCAGCTCCACAATCTCTGGGAAAGTTGAACTTTGGTTGCCGGTCTGAGCCATCTTTCTTTCTTTCTTTCTTTCTTTCTTTCTTTCTTTCTTTTTCTTTCTCTCTTTCGATCCGAACAGCCTCCCTCTTGTTCCCCTAACACAGAGGGCTGGACAGGGAGTCTCCTCGCTGTACAGTAATGTTTATAGTGGTTTGGCTGTGTGGGAGGAGAAGGAACCAACACACATTAACTGTTCAGCGGAAAGCTATGAGAAAGCATCATGCTGCCTTCAAGGACTTCATGTAAGACCCAACTTCCTACCGCAAAACTTGCAGATCTCTGTGACATTTTATCTATTTTTTTTATATATATACATATATATAGATATACATATACAGCGGTGTAAGATTATCCCATGTTGGACATTAATGTTAATCCGTAAAGTAACAGAGGGCATTAAAAATAAATGAAGATAAAAGTGCGATAATTCCCTCCCAAATATAGATAAGTAAAGCAATAGTGCAGTGGAAAGTTTGGGAGGTCTTATCACAACATTTTGGGTTTTTTACTTCATTGTTTGGGCTGTCGCTAAATATCACAACTCGATGTATCTTCCCCTGCTAATATTATCAGACCGTTGTATAACAAACCCCGGAGAGTACATTTTGACTGACATCCTGCTACCTCTGACAGTGCAGTGTCACTTGCCACTTTATACTTTATTCTGTTATTTTTACGTTATATTTAACTTCTTTTAAATCATTCCAGCGTTTATATTTTATATTCTGTGAACAAGTGTATTGTAGATAAATTATGTGTCGGTGACCCGAGGTAACGACATCTCATTTAATACATGCACCAACGGTGTATTTGTTTAATGACAATAAAAGTGAGTCTTATTTTTTCTTCTATGACCTTGTGACAATTCATTGTTCTGCTGGGAAAGTTTGAGGACCTGGCATTCGTTCGTGTGAACGTTACTTAGACATGCAGCACCCACCTAGACCAGACCAGGCACGCCCACCCCATAGCAATGACACTCCTTGTTGGCAGCAGCCATACTCAGCAGGAAGCAGCCTGACATAGACACACGCAAAATAGTTTAAGAACAACTCCATAACAAAACCACGAAGAACAGCACAAGGTGTTGACCTGGCCTCCAAATTCACTGGATTCCAAACTGATCAAGTATCTGTGGGATGATCCACAGAGCTGCCTACCCTCAACCCATAGGAACCCAGAGTCCACCCACTAACAACATCCTGTTTTCCAGATACCACGGGACACCCTCAGATGACCCGTGTCCATTCTCTGATGAGTCACAACTGTTTTGGAGACCTACACCATATCACAATACAACTGTGGAATAACAGTTCTTAACTTTCTTGTAAATAATTAGATAAGAACACCCAAGAGTACATCTTGTAATCTTGTGATTACAAATGCTTTCAGCATTGGCTGCAGTCCTGCACTAAAGTTTGGCTTCATCAAGTTATTTGGCAGTTGTTTAAAATAACTGATGGAGTTGCTGACTCAACTGTACTTTGATTTTGGAGGCTATTGTTTGTAGTTCTATTGAACTGTGTAGAGTTGTAGCGCTACGTGTTTTTATTATTTTGACCACCCCGTTTTAGTCAGAGGGCTGGGCTAAATAATAGAAACACTTTGCTTAAATCAGTTTGATTCAGTCCAGGTTAACAGCACCATAAGCTACATCCTCCATAATCATCATACAGGTGAATTTCTTTCTTCAGATTCACCGAACATTATAAGAGTCATGAAGATGGAATTAGTGCATTTTTTTCCCACTACTGTATCTATAATAATCCATAATCTTATACCAGGTCGGTGTAAGTCTTCACAGCTCACGAGCCCAGGTTCAAAAATATTATTGTCTGCCTTTATTTTTATGACCAACAGTTATGATTTGAGAATGTGGAGACTCTTGTAACTATAATAGACGGTAAATGATTTTGATTCCGCTGGAATGCCTTCATGACAGCTCATCGACTGGAGGATATGTTAAGTGTTTGTTGAAGGTAAAAAGGAAAAAAGAAAAAACAAAAGGTCATGATATTTCATATTTTCATGTACTTGTATTTCATCTGGCTGCAAAAGCACGGATACAGAAGGTGCAGAAAATAACAACACACCCTCTGCCGACTGCAAACACACAAGCTGTTATTATGACAACCATAACATCACCCTCTATTAATTCTGTTAACATGAAACACCAGTGTTAATGACACATTACATAACACGCTATATGCGCTAAATTTATATATCTGGTTTCCTCTAGAGACTGAAATTCTAAATAACAAGATCTTAACAAGTCTGTGTTTATCTAATTAAAAAGAAAAACTAAAAGGCAACAGGTGACACTCTGCACTTGAAAAAGTGGTCAAAGACTCTTCAACTGCTGCTGCAAGTCTAGTGGAGGTGCAAAGAGGCATAAGACACTTCATAATGGATTATAATAATATATTAGCGGGGTATTCCTCACATGTGTGCTGATAGTGGCCTTCGTCTTCAGTTAGTTTAAACGAACCTTCAGGCCTCACATGTTTTAGGTACAAATTTGATGCAGGAGCATACTGTGTTTGACAGGAAAGATAAAACTGAAGAAGATATCACCTTGGCTATGAGTCAAACCCTTTATGATGACGTTGTGTGCATGTGGGAAAGGGGTTTTTGTGCGCACATCCCTGAAACCTAGACTAACAGTCCCAGCACACGTGGTACCATAAACGGGAAAAACCTCGACTCTAAAGGTAACATAAACCACGGCCCTGCTAATCTGTGATGCCTCCAAAATCCCTTGAAAAGAAGCCGTGCTTTTCCTCGAAGCCCCATAAGTCAACGCTTCATCGATTTCAGCTTAACACACAAGAACTGTTCGATCTAACCCCGAGTAGCAGCGTAGGCCGCATTCATATTTCAGTCCACGCAACTGCATTTGAACATCATCGATCACAGTCTCGACAGAAGATGTAATTGGCCCGTTATCTCAGACGCTTCATAAGAGTGATTGCTGATCAAGATCCATCTGCATGGCGGAAAAAAACAACAACAAATACTCAGAAACGAACGAGCTCTGAGAAAACACGAAGCATTCAGAGACGGGGCCAGAAGCAGATTGTAATGCATGAGTGAGTAATCAGAGGCGTTTAAGATGATGTTGCTCTAAAGTTACTGTTGATGCAGATGAATGTGGATGACATCTGCAGAGCTTTAGGCTACGTGACACGCAAAAAAAAGGAAGTCCTTCCCTTGGAAAGGAGCAAAACGTTGTTCAAACACTGGGCGGCAGAGATTTTGATGATTCAGTTACCTCAAACATCTGGATGCTATGAGCGTGACCATTTAATTAGCTGACAGTCAGATAAAAGACATTTTAATTACCAACTGTATGTGATTAAAGATCTTGTTATGTTGGTGTATTGTGATGAAAATGTAATTAAACTGAAAAAACTTCAGGTTTAAATGTGATAAATGTTTATTCTTCCATTTTAATTTCTTTAGAGACCCACTGTGAGACCTCCCTGAGCAGGCATTAAGGCAACAGTGGCAAGAGAAACTCCCTTGTAACAGGAAGAAACCGTGAGCAGAATCCAGCTCATAAGGAGGGAACCACATCTGCTTGGGTAACTGATGCTTTTACTAAGTTATTTATTTTTTGGTGCATAGACTGTATATAAATATGGATAATGCATCCTCACTTCCCTTCACTGGACAAACTGAGGCTATTTTCCCAGGGATACAGGTCAATCTTTATACAGTCTATATGGTTTCCGTCAATGTCGATTCATTAGGCAAGAAAATCAGTTTCATATCCGACTCTGACGAGGTGCAAATGACGCAGCTCCTGGTCAAAAAGTCTTTTCATACTAAATGCACAAAAGTCCTGCTACTTTCTTAACACATGTCTAACTTTACAGCAGAAAACTTCAACTTCAGTTTCAGCACCGTCCACCTTTTGTCAGCACGCCACAGCCAGATTCAATCTCAGGATAAGGGTGACATCTAGTGGACAGTAACTAAAGAAGCAGCTTGTTTTTCGTTTCACTGTAATGTCTGATGTTTACTGTAATGAGTAGCTACATTTTGCATCGGCCAGGTACAATACAACTGGACATCATTTGGAAAATATGACAAAAAATTGTTGGATGTGCCCAGAAAGTTGTAAATTTGAGCTTTTATCGTTTTTAATGTCTAATGTATTAATAAAACACATGCAGTGTTTGGTTATAGAAATGTGTGGTTTGTTCTATATTTTACACACACACACACACACACACACATATATATAAATATATATATTACCAACATTGTTTGTTAAAAATAAACGGGTCTCTTACTCTCTACTGCTCTGCTGCACAATTACACTTAAATTGTCATCCTCTGTCCAGTCTCGGCCTCCTGTCCGTGTCATCGCTGTTAAAGGTTACATTCCTTACAAGAGGAAAAAGACAGAAGATAATTGGATAAAGGAAGTTGTAAAGTTTAGCTCCCTAGGATAAATGAAGGGTACCGTAAGAAGCATGGCAACTCATTTACTAATCAGAAAGATCTCCTTGTCACCGTCCCTAATAGCAGTCCCTCCTGAGAACGCATGAGTTTGGTTTAAATTGCCTGGGGTCTTTCCAGAGCATTTTTCACGGAAAAGACTACAGTGGATTGTAAGTAAAGCCTCCACAATCACCAGCTATGCCCGCCCATCAATCCAATCCATTTATTACTTCATTATTATTATTTGTAATGTTACTGAGATGCCGTGTCGACTGAAACTGAGGCGGCTAATGAGATTATGAAGATCCACAAATGAATTGGAGAAGTTTAATTATGCAAACTACAGACAATGAATCAAGGAAGGAAGTCTTGCAAACACATTTTTAGTTATTTTCACTCCTCCTGACTCCACATAGTGACATAAAAATGATTAGATGCACAGATATATAGATTGCTACACAACGTATCTTATGTTTTTCGTGTGTGTCTTTTTCTACACCCACTGGGAGGGAATCACGTGACCACCTGCTCGTGACATGAAGCAGCCTTCATGATGTGACACCCAGTCAGATGCTGTCACTCTGCAGTGTAGTGGAGTGTGACCTCTACAGCAGCCCAGCCTAGACCTCCCTAGCCCTCTCCAGTGATCCTCTCCCTGCTCTTGTCGGACACAGAGACAGAGACGAGAGGCAGATACCGTTTTTTTTTCTTCTCTCTCTGTCAACAGGGAAACGCTGGTCTCTCTTTCTCCCAAACCACACACAGTCATATCCCACACAGCACACACACAGATAGACTTCACCACATGTCACACTGACTGAGTCTTAGTAAACCTAAATGCTAAGACAGGAAGAGGACATCATTGATAGGAGGCAGGAAAAACAGAGACGCTTAGATAAATGTTGACTCAGGGACCAGCACATAGTCTCCCCCCCCAGTTCATTTCCACATGTTTTACCCCACATGACCTTTTGGAAATTGGAATAAATCAATTTATTTAAATATGTTTGGAGTCCCATTCACTACATACAGTATTTACTGACCTTTGTAAATAGCACCCCCTGCTGGTGACAGCTGTCTGTCTTTGTCAATAAACTGAGTTGACCTTTTAATGAAAGTTTGACCCTGGTGACCATGGATTACAAACTCTGCGATATGAGAGATGATGATGACAATGAGGATGAGGATGTCTGTTTATTATCCTTAATTACCAAGTAATTGTTTGTGGTCCCATGAGATAAAAAAGGAAAAAATGATGCCTTCCTTTTGGCAAATTTCACAATGAGCATTGATGACAATGAGCAATGAAATTATTTTTGCATAATGTTTTTGACAATGGGTCACTTCAGAAACAGTGAAGTAAAAATAGCATCGTCAGTGAACCACAGAGCACAGAGGTCCAGGCTGCCGTTTTGACAAACCATTCCACATAACAATAACTGATTCGTCATAGGAGTGTGTGTGTGTGTGTGTGTGTGTGTGTGTGTGTGTGTGTGTGTGTGTGTGTGTGTGTGTGTGTGTGTGTGTTCACCACCTCCAGATGATGGATCCTGTGCTGTTTATTTTCTTTTGTCCAACCTCCATTGTCTATTACGGTTCCGGGACTCAAAAGAAAAAAACTCGTTTTGCCAACTCTCTTCTTTTGCTCTCTCACTGATTTTACGTCACACACCTCACATATCAAACACACACTCGCTCAGAAGAGCAGGTCCGAATGTATGTGATGATGTCTTAAAAGAACTGCATGGCACTTCTGACCCGATGTTTGCGAAATACTAATAAATAAGAACATACGACAGGGAATATGCAAACCCTCCAGAGAGAAAGAACCAGAGCCTGTGGGACTACACACCAGTCCTCCCTCTGTGCAGGTAGAATGCTAATTACTCCACCACTGTGCTGTCGGTGAAGGTGAATCAGACTGAAAACATCTCAATGTGACTTGTTTTGCAGAATTGCAGTGACACAAAACGCCAGCATTTTCCCCTTTACCCTGTGTAGTAGACGCGGGGCTAAGAACAGTTTACCTGGATTTACTTACCCCTGTTTAAGTCCACGTCTACACAGGTGCCCCACCCAACCTTTGTTTTACATTTATATCTTCTTGGGGAAAAAAACTGTCCCCGACAGTGATTACTGGGACATGAATTTGTGGATGAGTGGTTTGTTTCCCCAATGTGTAAATCTTCGTCTTCCTCACTGCACTGAACAGCATAAACTATGTTTTGCTTGGGTTTTTGTCTTTGGGGTGAACAGGTTTCTGCCTCAGTATGTTCCCAGGTTTGAAATGAACGGGAATCCGGGTGTTTCCAAATTTCTCCGTAGTTTCTCCAATATCCCAACCACAAAGGGGACGGCAACATTCCTCCTCTTGTTGCTTCCGGGATATATTCTCAGGCTTTTGAAAAACATTCGGGACATGTAAATATTCCAACTAGGCCTTCGTCTAAAACTTAAAAATATATCCCAGAAAAGACAGAGGCAGGGAAGACAACAATCTGTCATGTGGCTGGGATATCTGAAGAATTTTCAGGAAACACAGCATTCCTGTTCATCTCAAACCCGGGATAACACTGAGGCAGAAACTTGTTAACCCCAATGACTCAACAAGACGTGGTTTGAAAGAGGAGTAAAGGAAGACATGTATGTCTCTGAACAGGGGAAGTGGACTGAGATATAATCTGCCATCAGTTTACAATATAGTCTGAACTTCTGTCCATTCATTGAACACAGACACTAGTCACGCAAGTTTCTGGTTGGTAACGGACACTACACACACAGATGTTCCTATTTCCTTTTTAAACCTCAACTCCAAGTTCCTCAGAACTGAAGGATCTCCTCAGATGTGTGATGAAACATGTTCAAGCAACTCTACAAGTCTAGTTACCTTTCTTTAAATTTTTTTTTGTATATACCATTACCTGGATATCTGAGAACCTTCAAAGACACAAAAGAGCATTATGTACAAAAAAAATAAAATAAACTAAATAAATGAGGATAGAGTTAAAAAAAAAATGAAAAGAAAGGGACAAAGTAAATCCCTATAGATGTCTGGAGTCACCTTCACACAGTCTGAAATGCTGCCACAGAGCTGCTGGTCACAGCCCGTCTTCCAACTTCCCATGGACTCTGAAACTGTACAGACAGGTGTACTCAGGATTACCCCAGTTGCTGTTGACCTTCAGCGTTACATAGCTGAAGACATCTGTTTTATGATCCTGACAGACACAAAAAAGACACGGGAGGGGTTTAAATGAGAAAAAATAGTGAGACATTTAAAATGTAACGTGCATGTGCATATGTTTTAATACCGTGATGTAATACCCACAGGCAGCTTGAAGGTCTGCAGCAGGTCCCCCTCATAGTCATAAAGAAATGTCCCCAGTTGGACCTCGTCGTCATCTAAAGTCTTCCTGCCCTATGGGACAGAATGAGATGTTCATACACCTTGTTATTTTCCATGTATGTGACAGTTACTGTTACAACAGCAAATGTGCCACTTACATAGACAGAAAACTCCTTGGGAGCGCTGAAGGTGTTTTGAGTTGGGGACAATGCCTTGGATATGTGTCCCAGTGTCACATTGGTGATGGTAACTTTGTGAGACAGGCGGATGGATAAATGCCCCTGTTCACCTGCAAAGGCCCAACAGCGACCGGGAACCAGGTGGGATTTTCCCTAAGAGAAAAAGTAATGACAAAAGAAGGTTTAGAAAGTGTAACAATAGTCTCATGTAGCAATACAACATCTGTTCTGTGAGAGTAGTTCGTACCTGAATCACAATTCTTGGGCTAACAGACCTCTGACACGTTCCCCGGCTCTGGTATTCTTGTGAAGTCATATGATGTAGAACACGGGCTCCTGCACACACAAAAGAAATACACAACGACAATATGAATGGAAACTCAAAACTGAAAAAGCACAAGTGTGGAAAAGTATTCTCATTTATAATTAATACATCTCACCAAGTGGCTCCAGAGCAAAGTTGGGCAGCATGTCGCTTACAGGAAGTAGGTAGTTCATCTGGCTTTTTAACATCACAATCTCATCCTTCAGCTCTCCTATGTGCCTTCCCATCTTTTCTGATCCACTGTTAACGACCTAGGAGGAGTAAAAGAAGGGTCATTTAACATGCTCACATCATCTGACTCTAATTATGTACAAAATATTTTTTTCTACAAAAGATAGACAGTCCAGCTGGTTTTCTGATTCATGCCATATTCTGATTCATGCTAGATCCAGGAGGGTGCTCACATATACAAGTCCTGATGGATGAAGAGAACAAAAAAAAAAACAAGTTGGGGATATTCAATTCAACAGACAGACACCGAGCAAAACTGATAAATATATAAGTGGCAATGGAGATAACTGTTAAAGGATGGATGTTTAAGGAAGTCATTTACCAAAACACAAGAGAAGAACAAGGAGGAAGCCAGGAGAGGTGAACCTTCTCCAGGCAACTTCCTTCATAGGTGGAGGATTGTTGAAAGTCTGACGCTTTCTGATCATACTGGACATAATAAATAAAATCAAGGACCTTTGTATATATGGAAAACAAAACAACTGAACTAAAAGCACACACGTAGACAACCATTAAATATACCTGCACATGGTCTCCCTGTAGGAAACAACAGGCTCTACATCTTTATGGCATCTGGGGGAAACCAGCTGAGTGCTTCTTCGTGGCATAGCTAAATAAAAAGAGGCCAGGGATTTAACAGTTCTTTCCAAATATCAGACAAGGAGCAACTAAAAAAATTAGCTGCACATAAAACTAACACTCTTAAAAATAACACAAATAAAAATAGAGATAAAATAAAATAAGATTAGATTAAAGACCTATTGGTTAGTTACACCAACGGACCCAACGGCTGTCCGGCAGAACTCCTAAATAAATAAATAAATAAATAAATAAAAACAGCACAAAAAGACAAAAACGACCAAAAACCAAGGTGGTTGGTTCTCAGCAATAAAAAACAACAAAACAAGAACAAGACAAACAAAAAACAACCAATAACACAATAGGAATAAAAATTAACGGAGCTACTGGCGACATGCTGTCACTTTTTCACTCGCATTTTTGCATGAATAAATAAACAAATAAATAAATAAATAATGATTAAATAAAATAAATAAATTATTCATATCTGATTTATATCAATGCAACGAATTAAAAAATGAAACGGATCTATCAATCTAACACCGAGTTAGCTAAAACAGGGTTAGCTTACCGGTCTTCTAGCTTCTAGCTACAGGAAAAAAAACTGCAAAATAAATAAATAAATAAATAAAAATACCTTTATCGAACGACGCCAGAAATCACGTCGAGTCTCGCTGTTTTTTTGTTTTTTTTTTTAAAAAGTAAATCTTTTTCTGTGGTTGTAGCTAATTAGCTCCAAGTTGCTCGTCCTCAACTGGAACGAGCGAGAGAGAACCGTTGCCTGTGGCGTCATGACGCGCAAGTATGACGACGTCATGACGCGCAAAATTGCATCAACTTGTAACGTGCGTGAAGGCCACAAGCACAGTGGGATATTTATTTATGTATCATGTACACATTACACTATACATGTACATTATAACCTGCTAGCTGTTGTCCTCTATTAAAGCCATGCTCATCTGGTCAGTTCTACAATGATGCTGCCACTATTGTCCGAGGCCCTGAGGATTCAAGCTGCCCAGTGAAGAAGCCACTTGCATGTTGCATCGGTTTCTCTGAATCACTATAATGAAGGTGAAGAGCATGATCTCTGTGGATTATCCCACAGATACTTGAGCAGTTTTTAAAGCGTTTTTGTAGTGTGTATGTGTCAAGCAGGCGGCTGCCATCAAAGAGTGTCATTGCTATGGGGTGGGACGCATGCATGGTCTGGTCTAAGATACATCCACACAAATGCTTGGTTCAAACATTTCCCAGCAGAACATTGCATCGTCACAAGATGGTCGTAATGTTATGCATGATTGGTGTGCATCCCCATCAGAAGCCATGTATTAAGTAAAGCATTGTTTAACTGTTCTATTTGTACCTTTTTTTTTTTTTTTTTTGAATGCGAGTCTTGTGCACGTGTGCATAATATGTGTGGGTTTTCCGTAGCCATCTCATTTCTCGTGTGCGTCGTGTGTGACACGGTTGTTGCATAGCTGCTTGTGGCTCCAGCCGTACTCATCCTTTATGTGGCTGGACTGTGTGTTCTTGTCACCTTCTCTCAGGGTTACATCTGCACCCTTGTGCTCTTCAATCAGCTCTAATGGATCCTCTGGCTCAGACTCAGCCAGGCCACCGATTGTGATACTAAACACACTCAAATACACACACACACACACACAAAAAAAAAAGCACACACACTCATGTAGGACAGGGTGGGGCCGGGGACCGATATGAGTCGTGATGAGCTAAGAGGCAGGATGACCCCTCCTAACATCTTCTTCCCGTCTTTGTCCTTCGTTTCTTCTCTTTTGCTTCATCACGTCTGTGCCTCTGTGCTGCAGTCAGTTTAACCAAATGTTACAGAAAATAATTATTATGTCTAGATTTGCACTTTGTAACATTCAATAAGACAATGTGATGGCCTTCAAATAAAATAAATTAAATTAATGACATTATATCACCTAAAAACAACATATTCATCTGAAGTGTTTCATCCTTCGGTCTGTGACATCTTTGCGTCAACCCACTCCCCACCACCATCCTCACCACATCCCTGTGTGTGTGTGTGTGTGTGTGTGTGTGTGTGTGTGTGAAGGGTTCACATGGGCCCTATCCACCCTTTCTTCTGCATCTTCATTCAGAGAATGAACAGGTCCCCCGGGGCTAATGTGGGCTTTTATATGCGTGCATGTGGTCTCTACATTACACTCTCCACTGACTTTCTATGGGATGAAAAAAAAAATGACAGTCCATCCAGCGTGGCCCCTTCCTTCCTGTCCTTAGAAATGAGATGAGCTGCGGGGGACATGTTGTAGAACGGAGCACACTGCACATGAGACATTATTGTATTACGTTGACTCTAAATTTCATTACCAGACCTCCTTTAACCAAAATGTCGTTCTCTTAAACGTAGCCATCAAATCTTAGCCAACAAATCGGTAAGTTTATCAGAGCATCACGTTTAATTTGTTTACAGTTGAATCTAAAGCAATAAAAGCACTGAAAATCTGGACAATACAGTCTAAAGCCTACATTTATATTGCCCATAAATGATTGTTAATTTTAATCTTTGGCCATATCTATTAATTTTCTCTGTAATGGACATGGATACGGGCAACGCTGGCACTTAAGATGCCACACATTTATTATTTCAATCACTTTGCCCGAACATAATGAGTGCACTGATATATTGGCATGTAAATATGGGTGGCATGTCTCCACTTTCTTGCATTTGCCAAACTGAGGCTATTTTCCCGGGCATATGGGCGGCGCCATCTTGCAACTCTGTAGCCAGAGTAGGCACAGTACGGTCCAACCCTAACCCTAATACTAACCCTAACGAAACCTACACAAAACAAATGACACATGCATCAACATTATAATCACTACCTAAAATGAAATCTGAAATTTGACATGTATTTTAGTGTTTCAGTTTGGCCCAAGTCCTGTCCACTAACATGGACCTATGCTGCAGTCAGTCACCAAGGGGAGCTCTACTTGATTTGGCTTCACTCCTGAGTGAAATATTCTAATTTGTGCTGCATTTATTCTGTCATCTGAACATCTGGTTTTCCGATCATACGTAAAATAGAGCGACTTATGTGACCTTGAAAGAAAATTTCAGGGAATTCGACAAAAATGTAAACAGAATTAGCAGTTCTACCGGTGTTGCACTGATACAGCTTTTGCATATGCAATTGAATTTAAAGCGCAAGAGCTTTTCATCCTCAGTCTGTACACGCTGCCCGTCACGCACTGGAATAATTTAATTTTCATTGATCCGCGGAATGCTGATGGTTCTCCACCACAAAAAATAAATAAATAAATAAATAAAAAACAGGATCTGAATGACTCTTATATGGCTGTAATATTTATAGTAGTGAAGCTGATTCATGGCTCCGACTCATTAACAATTAGTAGGTTTGCTGAGTGCAGAGCGTCAGCCTCATTCCTGCGGTGAGCTCTCCAGACGGTCTACCTGTGGCCGACCCGAGTGGAGCAAAGCTGGTTCTATAATTAGGTTCTCCTGGCTGATTCGATTAGAGCAGCGGCCGCGTTCATTTTGCTCTAGATGCTCCTCAGCTGCTTGGAGAGACTAATGGAGGAGATGGAGAGATATATGGGAAACAATTAGACGTGACATTATCGTGTGGTGTGTGTCTTTGTGCCACAGACTAAAAGCGCAGCGCCGATCTTTTTTCGTCCCATTCATACACTGCACACTTGCTTATACACTATCACGTATCAGACCTGCGTCACTACTTTTTCTTGTACCGTTTTGCCATGTTTCAATTAGCTGCCTTGCAATTACATTACAGGAGACATTACTTAAGAAGGACATAAATAGTAGCCCCCCACCGTGATGGCGGCGCCTCAGCATCTGATGAGATACGAGCTGTCTTGTGTCACATCATCTGGAGAGGGAGTGCGGAAAACATCTCTTTCTCTGTGCAGTGTCTCACATTTTTTCCCATTCTGGATTCACAGGACGACATTTTTTAAGCCGCCCTCCTCTCAGATAAATGTGCTTTTGCATGTTGCATGTGTGGCACTAACTTTGCAGAGTGACGCACGTGACATGTCTAAGTTTTATTGGAAATCAATAAGAAATATCAATGGTGCTTTCTAGTCTGCGATTCAGTTTTTCCACTTAGAGATATTGCTGGCAGATTGGTGTCTGGGGGCAGTAGGCGTTTCAATCATGAATTACGCAATTCTTTGCGAAATTTCAAGTATTTTAGTCTCGCAATTTGTGAGAAACGACCTTAAACTGAATCAAAACAGTTAAGAGATTTATTTAGTGTTGATTCAGATGATCCTGCCTGTTTCTTACTGTCAACTTTGTGTCAAAAATTGATTACTACTTGCTTTGTCATCTGTTAATATACTGATCCTACCAGGACTTAAATTTATTCTTCTTTGGATGGCGATGCAGTGCATTTAAACATCATTTAAACATTTCCACCAACCAGATTGATACCTGGACAGTCAGCCCGACTGCAGCTCATCAGATGTCTTATCTGAGCACGCCGTCTGCCCTCGATGATCTCATCTCCCCCCGCGTCCAGGAGAGGGACCTCGATTCCCAGAATTCCTTGTTTATCTCCGCGAAGGGTGGTCTGGGAAAAGAAGCTCAGGAAGAAATTAGAAGAGACAGCTGAGACAGATAAAGCGTAGCGAGGGAAGGAGGTCCGGTTTCACGTTTTTAAACATCCTGTCCGACGACGGACCCCTTAAGCTATTTTTGAAGTTTCCATCTTGGGGGGTGGGGACAATGTTGGGCCCCATGAATAAGAGACACTTGGGAGAATTTTGGACGATAAGTCACGTTGTCCCCATCACCAGGCCAGACTGAGCTATTACAAAAGCGCCTTGTAACAATGAGTCAGTGACAATTCTAATAATCGTGTGGATAAATTATGGTCCATGAAGATTACAAACCTGTGACAGGTTGTGTTTTAGCAGCGGATACATCAAGGTCCGGATACAGTGACCTTCACAGAAGAAAATGTCTTCTTTTGAGATCTAAGTAGAAACTTCAATAGTGCTTCCTTTAGACCGGTGGTTCCCAACCTTTTTTCCTTGGAGCCCCCCACTTGTATCTAAGAAAAGCGAAAAGCGACAAATAGATGCAACATTGGAGCTTTTGGAGTATCATGCAGGGGGGTGCATATAGATGAGCTTCACTGGAAAGGAAAGAAAGAAACAAACAAAAAAAGTCTTGATTGGTGATTGGTCAGCTCTCACAAATTACAAAATCCATCAACGACGCCTTCAAAGACATCTTAGGACGTTCTAAAAATATCTACGCGTGCGTATGAATGAATAAGTGCGTTCTGGTTCACATCCAAATGTTCTCAAGACGAAGAGAGTCTTCTGAAACGTAACCATCCCCCCCCTCAACGACCCCCCTCCCTAAATAAATGGATTGACTTTTGGACGAGCGACGCTTTTGTTTCATAATTGTTAATTATCATGAGTGCTCTCTGAGGTACTTTCTATGAATGAAGATGGCTCTCACTCCCCCCTCCCACCTCCTCCCCACCCACCCGCCGTTCTCTTTATGGGATTGGTCTTAGTTTTCAAGGACGACGGGGAAGGACGGAGGGAGGAGGTGCAGTGGATGGGTGGGGCACATGCGTCATTCCTGCGCATCAGGGGCCGGTGAATTTTATGGCTAAAGGCGCCAGTAAGCTACACCCACTTCTAAATCCCCTCACCGAAAGTCTCTATCTTCCCCACGTGACCACCAGCAAAAAAAAAAACCCACCCACCCGTGTGGCTCCTCCCCGAGTCGCAAGACGAGACAGAGCACAGCACTTAAAGTAATGTAAATAACCAGAGAGGAGAAGGGGCTATTTTAAGACGCCGTCTTTCACTGTGGACAAGGAGCGGGGACAAAGATGCAAGCCAAGCGATTGTAATTTCAGTCACGTTTTCCGGACATGTTCGCTTTCGCGGGCCTCCGTCAAGCTAGCTGAAGGGCCTGAGAGACAAGGAGGAGCTTGCACAAGCAAAAATCAGATATGAGCTCTTTTCTAATGGAAAAGTAGAACATGTTTTAAAATAGCAGGAATCTACTGAGTCCAAGCCATTTTTAAAAAAAAAAAAATTACACACACTACGGAAATATTATTCCAAAAAGATTGGAAGTAAATGGTTGCAAAATATTTCCTTCTTTTGTTAATAGTTAATTTTACTTGTGCAGGGCTCAAAATTTAGAAATTTAAAGGTAATTTTGTGCATTTTACATTCTTCTAAACGAGGAATAAAGTGAAATACCAATTATATCTCCTTACAAACGTAGGATTTATATTTTCTCCTGAATCATTTTGTTTTTTATTCTTGTTTCATATTTTCTGTGACATCAAAAATAAATAAACATTTAAACAGCAGTTTTTTTCCCATTGTGATTTTTTTTTCAACCAGCATTATTTGTTACCTACTTCATATCTCTCTCTCTCTCTTTCTCTCTCTATACATATATATTCTTTTTTTTTAATCCTCATATTTACAGTATACAAACATACACATCACAGAGAAAATAATCTGTACACTGCCGCCGACGACAAACAACAGATTTCAGGACCAGCAGCTTTCTGCAACAGGCTGGTCTGAGTTTGCAAATCACAAAAAAAACAAAAAAAAAAAACAAATGTAGCAGTAGAAGTACACTATATGATATAATCAGATCTTTTCGTAGAGGTTACATTCATATTCAAGTCTCTGTTCGCTGCAGCTCTGACTCTCTTCCCTCTTGGGTCAGAACTGTAGAAATAAAAGCGTCTCTTTTCCGTGAGCTTCGTTTAAGGCAGTTGAATACAAGGGAAATTAAAAACACTAATTCACATTGATTTTTTTTTCTTTTTTTCATTTAAAACTGCACCTACATCTGACATTAAAGAGAATATCGGCTAATGCTTTGAGTCGACTACCATCGCTACTGCTTGTATATGTTCTACTCGGCGTGATACGTGTGTCGTATCGTTCTTGTTTTGCTGTCAGTATCAGTTATGATGGATAATAAACGTGAGGCGTGGTTACTCGGCTACTCAGCTCTATTTTAATGTGTAAACTATAAAGAAAAAACTCAGTCATTTCAGTGTTGCTGTGAATTTAGTCGCTTAACTCATAAAGTGTAATGTTTTCCATCATGCGCTACAAATGTAGTACCTTTGCTTCCGGCGCTGTACAGATGTTTAAGTGAGTGTGTGTGATATTGCTTTTGTCTAATATACAGTTCTTTTAAATGTTTGTTGTGCTGTCAGTCACTTCTTATCTGTTCTCATTGAATATTTCTGCATATATCGGCATTTTCACCAGAAATGTACTTAATCAAATGTGAACATAGTTTACTTTAAGTGTATCTAAACCAGTTCTAAAAAGGATGAATACACAACTATATAGTACTATGAGTGGATGTGTGTGTGTGTGTGTGTGTGTGTGTGTGTGTGTTTGCTTTACTTCACAGAAAGCAGCTTCATGTCTGGACAATCAGCAAGCTGCTACACTACATATCCTGACACGTGGCTGTTATCCAGTCGAGCGGGACGTCGTGTTTTGTAGTCCCGAGGGGGGGAAGTTTTCTTGCTGTCTCTTATTCTTTTTTCATATATATATATATATAATCACATCCTGGGTGCGTGTCATTCTTCGTCGTGGCGCGAGGAGTCGGGGCTGGACTCCTCCTCCTCCTCCTCCACCGTCTCCGTCGGCAGCGTGTCGCGGCGCGTGAAGGCGGCCGCCAGGGTCACGCTCAGCCGCGGCTTGACGGGCGCCATCTCCGACAGCCCGATGTTGTTGCCGCGCGTCACGAGCGTCGTCTTGTCCATGATCTCCCCGCTGTGCTTGGACACCACCGCGTCGAGAAAGTCGTATTTGTGCGAAATCCTGCCGCTCTCGAACAGGTACTTGGCCAGGTACGAGACGGCGACGTTGCCCAGGAAGGACGCCAGCATGGAGACGGTCTTGAAGGGGAACTTCTGCACGACCACGTCCTCCATTTCTCCGGTTATGTGGTGCTTCCTCTGCTCGGTGGTCCAGCCAGGGTAGTATATGAAAGGCGGCAGCTGCAGGTAGGGTTCGCCTCCGCCTATGCGCAGCAACATGCCGAACAGGTACCCGGCCACGGAGCCATATGTGTTGGTGCCCTTAACAAAGAGCACGCTGAGCAGCTGGGGGAAGATGATGACGTAAACCAGATCTGAGCTCAGGTACCAGAGGCCGTACACTGTGCCGGTCACCAGCGCCATCAAGGTGGCAAGGCCGCCGAACACGAAGATGGTGATACGCATCACCCACACGATCTCGCGGTCAGACGCCTAAAGCGGAGGGAAAGACGATAAGTAGAGCGTGCAGAGACGAGCAGAAACGCTCATGAACGCTGAGGCCCGAGCAGAAACAGACACGCGTACTCACCGTCTGTCTGAAGGCGAGCTGGTAGATGTTCCTCGCGAACATGGAGCTCGCCGAAAGGATGGACGAGTCCGCGGAGGACATGACGGCCGCAGACACAGCGCCCAGGCCAAAGAAGGAGACGAACGGCGGGCACAGGTGCTGGAGCACGATGGGTAGAATCATATCAGCCTCATCCTTGTCTTTAGGGGGGATGCTGCCATAGGACGTCTGGTTCCAGTCTGAGCAAGGGGGGAAAAAATTAGCCCAGTGTTTACTCAAGACATGGCAAGTTTAAAGGAAAATGTTTGCACTGGACCAGTCAATTTATTTCGTGGTTCTCTACAGTTTTGCCTCATTACATCTGCAAAATGATTCACAACAAGACAACAAGAGTAAAGAAAGTCCAAGTCTAACTAATAAAATGTGACTGTTTGCAATGATAAGTCATGAAATCTGTATTTGGAAATGTTAGTTTATATCTGAGCCCGGGACAAAACAGAGGTCTGTATTCACTTGCTCCCTTAGGAATTCGAAGCCCAAAAATCTGGAGATCAAGCCACTAATTTGGTCCCTCGCCTCCCTCTAATGTAATATTTACACAAGCAGCACGGTTATTAAACGGATTGCTGCTTCATTATGGATGAGGTGAACCAGCTGCTATTTACCAGGCTCTCTCAGATCTAAGGGCAACATGGACCCACCCGGAGCCGTCCCTCCCCACACACACACACAAGCAAACACACACACTCGACACCCCCCACGCGTAGATGCGCATATGGAAGCACACGCCGACCTGTGGAGGCCCCGATGGCCCCGATGAGGACGGAGGGCACGGCCATGACGAGGCACCCGAAGGCGGCCAGGAAAGAGAGGACCTGGGCGTAGGTAGCGGAGGAGGCTGACAGGACTCTCTGGAAATACACCTGCCAGGGTATGCCTCCCAGCATCTGTAGCACAGATACATCCCTGTGATCAATAACACGACTCAAACCCAAAATCATCTTTTTCAATAAGGAAAACCCCATTATCAAACTTTTTAAAAAGGAAAAAACTAAGAAACCGAGAAAAGTAAAAGACAAATAATGGTCACAGACTCTTTGGCATATGGTAGAACTCGGAGATTTGACGAAGAGCTACAATCAGGGTGTTGCAGCAGATGTCCATGAGCAGATGATTAATTTAATCAAATGAGTTTATGACATTTTATTGTTGCAATTCCACTATCGCCAATTTATAAGATTAATCAATTTATAGTGTCCAGGTACATAAGCAACATCCTAGTATAATTATAAATCTGATCTCATGGTTACTGGTGAGTTTTCTACCTCCGAAAGCAATGAACTAATCTCTCATCAGGATGACACTGAGTTGACTTCACATGATAAGCTTTGAAGCTGTTTCCAGTTTGAGAATGTTTAGTGATTAAGTGTATGAAACAAACTGCTTGTGGTCGTCGTACCAGGAGGCAGAAGTTGTCGATCCAGACCCAGGTGTCGCTCCTGTTGATGCTGCCCCTCCAGGGCGACTGGTAAACCTGCTTCACCGCAGTAACGGTGATGTCGGACACGGCAGGGTTGGTCAACGCAAAGGGGACGCTGATCCACTACGGTCAGCAAAACACAGGACACAGTTAATAAATATATATACAGTATAATGTTTCTAAATACACCACACACAAACATAATTCTTAGAAATACAGGCATAACATTATGACCACCTTCCTAACACTGTGTAGGTCTCCTTTGCTCCTCATCAGAGAATGGACATGGTCCTTCTGAGGGCGTCCTGTGGTGTCTGGCAACACAATATTGTTAGTGGGGGGGTTTGTGGGACCTATGGATTGAGGGGAGGGGCTTCTTCAAGTGCATCCCACAGATGGAACCAGTGAATTTGTAGGCCAGGTCAACACCTTGTGTTGTTTTTCATGTCTTTTTTGAGATGTTCCTAAACCATTTTGGTCAGGTTTGCATCCTGCTGGGGTTGTCTTCTCCTGCCTGGTCTGGTTTAGGTGTGTGCTACATGTCTAACTAACCACACATGAATGAACACCAGAACCAAAAGTTTCCCAGCAGAACATTGTATTGTCATAAGATGGTCAAGGTTTTTCACTTCTCCTGTCAGTGGTCATAATTTTATGCCTAATTGGTGTAAATTAGCATTAGCATATAATACTAAATGAATACAATTAAGCATAATGAGAAAAATAATACAAATAGCTGTTTCACAATCCAACCACATTTATTTGTAATATTTTGTAGATTAGTTTCACAGAAAAATGTAGTTTATTTTGATTTTACTGTATTTTTCTTCATTATACTTTCAGTAATTTGGGATATGTTGAGACACATGAACCTACCAGACCGACAAAGATGCAAAACAGCTGCACGACGTCAGTGTAGGCCACAGAGTAAAGTCCTCCAACCAGGGTGTAAAAGATTGCGATGAGGGCGGAGATGACCACAGACATTTTAATGTTGATGTCCACGATGACGCTCAGAGTAGCACCTAAGGTCACCAACAGAGGGGCAGGTGAAAGGGTGTCCGCGTGCGGCTCCATAAACTAACGGCAAACCAGGCCTCTGCACCGCAGCGAGTAGAAAACTAAACTCACCCAGAGCGGATAAGATGGCAGCGGACCAGAAGATCTCACCCATGAGCGCGGGTATGAAGAGGAGGCCGCCCATACGTTTGCCATACAGCTGCTGGAAGGGGTCCAGCATGGTGACGTAACCTCGTGAGCGCATGGGCTTGGCAAAAAATAGACCACCTGGGACAAAGGGCGGACGGAAGCATGACACACAGACTGAGAATTGAGGCGGCCACCATTTTGAGCCACTGGACAAAATTAAAAGAAACGTGGAAAAAAAAAAGAGGCTGATACTTTTCCTGTGCAGAGGGATGAGGATAATTTCAGCCACATATCTGTGCACTTGGTGTAATGAGATGGTTTTGTTGCAGTGTAAAGAAACACTTTGTACAATCACTGTGTGCTCACAATGCTCACAAGTCATGTAAAATCTGCATGTAGCACCACTCACCCACAACCAGACTCAGTGCATATCCGAAGGGGGCTTGAGCCCAAGCCAAGCCATAGGCTGGAAGATACACATATTCAGCTGTGCCATTGATGTACCCTCCTCCAACCCAGGTGGCTGGAAGTCACACACACACACACACATATATAAATATACACAAATAATTTTAAAATTTATTAGGATGTTACAATCTGATAAACTGTTTCTTCCATATCAGAATTATGACATCACTACATTTCCTGACTTTTCAGCCACAAAAGTAGAAAACTAACTTAATAAATGACCTCAAACTGCTGTTGCGAATTAGTTCTGGAATATGAGAAATATTAAGAATAAAACACAAACTTCACCTGTCATCGTGAATCCACCGACAAATAAACCAATGTCTCTTCCTCCGACCATGATGGTCTCGCTGCGGTCGGTGCCCTCCGCCTCCCCGGAGTGCTTGTTCTTCCATGCCGCCCAGATGCCGACGAAAAGGATCAGCAAATAGAAGAAAGCGATAGCCACAAGCCCCTCTACGTGGATGGTCATAATCGCAGAGGTCTCCCGCTAGGAACGGGACGGCGTGAAGACCTGCTTGGGCGCACGGAGGAAGAGGATCAGACATAGAGTTAAAAAAAAAGAAAAGAAAAATGCGTTACGGGATTTAACTTTCTGCTTTAGGACAAATGGAGTGATTTTAAGTTATGGGATTCAGCATGCTGGACTATCCTGCTGCTGTGAAATAAATGTACAAGCAGGACAAGTCATTAATTGTCAGCTGATAGCGTGATAATTAAACCCACTACAAAAAGAAAATGTAACATTAGAACAGCGCGATAGAAATACTTTGTTCTGCTAGTCCAGAATACAGATTGCTCTTTTGGATGTATTTAACAGACATCAGAGATAATCATTAGACCTGCACTATTCTTTAAAAATATGTCTTTCAACATAGAACCGTTTAAATTGTGGCAGAACGAATCCAAATTATCGTAAAAATATTATTTAAGATTATTAACATATTGATTCCGAGTCATAAAAAAACACTTAAAATTGCTCTGTTTGTGAGAAATAAAATTCCTGGAAATAAAAAACAACAACAATAAGAAAACACAAATAATCCAAATCACTCTGTCTGAATTAGTTTTAAATAATAAAAGCTAGTCTCCAGTCCCAAAAATGTATTTTATGTTTCATCATGATCGGTCTCCTTCGTCTCTGGTCGTCTCCGTCTCTAAGGATGCGTGCGCGTAAAATCCAAATTACGCACAGGATTCAGGATTCTGACACATCAAAAATTATATCGTAAAAACAAAAGAGTATTTTGATATTGTAAAAATAAATAACATCCTCTAAATTTTTGGTCTAAACACGGTCTAAAACATTTGTAAAGGCTTGGGAAAAAAAAAACACAACAAGAAAACTTACCTCAAATACTTCTATAGTCATGTGCTGGGGCACATGAGGAAAACTGAGAATTAAGAGTTAGAGGGATTATGAAGATCCTTGTCCTCCTTTTACCCACCGAGGAAGAGTCAAATAAAACCTCAGTGGGGGGCGACTTACTCAAGCTAATAAGGGGGCAGGTACCGTCAGAGGACTGAGACGCGCGTCACAGAGACCAAACGTCCCCCATAATGAGCACCTTGCATGGAGACACGTCACTGTGCACTGGCCGCTCTGACTGGACGAGGATGAGTGAGATTTCCTAACTCAATAACGTAAATGCCCTGACAGGAATTTTAATATCGATGCACTTTTACGCACTGATCAATAAATCGTGGATGGAGTTTTATTCTTCCTATGGTTCCTGCTCGTCCAAACTCAGCGCGTAACAGCTGCGCAAAACCGCGTCATGTGGCCTTTTATCCTCGGCCACGATTTCCACTGTCAGCTTTTTATCTACAACCACAATTTATTTTGATCCACACAATAAGCTTTGCCATCATAAAAGCGTAAAATACATCCCATCTCATCTCATCTTCCGTGCCGCTTAATCCTGCGCGTAAAATACATTTAAACAATAAACGTAAATTGAAATTTAGACTTTTCGTAGAGAAGGGGTCCGCTCTTCCTCCTTCTCAGAGGCCTAAGGAATTGTCAGCCTATAATATTCTCCACCTTTAGGCAATTAGAGCTCATTTAAATGTGTCTTCCACTTCCTCTTCGAGATATATATCAATGAGTCGTGTCTGTTTAATGACCTCCTCAGCCTGAAGTCGTTTAATCTGGACTGCTCTTGTCAAAACTGACAGGCCTCCAATTAGGATGGATCCCGAAGAGCCGCGCAGAGATTTAATGATACAGTCGGACTTTCAAACTCTCACATACATAGGAAAGGTGTAATTCGCAAACACTGCAATGGAGACGTTATTTGCTGAAGTGGGCTGAGGGGGTTAACTCATCAAAGAGAAAGGTTGAAAATATATATTTTTTTTAGTTAGTGATCCTGCACAGCGCCCCCTTCTGGCAAGCCGACAGAAGCGTTTCAGCACCATGGACAGAGGCAAACCTACTACATTAGTGTAATTTATCTAGATAAAGGTTTTAAGTGTTTGAATTGGTCTTAATTGTTTCAATTGATCAGGCTGCACCATAATGAGTGGATATTATGATTGTTATTTATTTATTAACAGTACAAAGGATGCTTGAGGAATATTCCAGTTTTGGTAATTAATAATGAAAATATTGTTAGATTTTTGTTTGTGATTTTCAAGTCCTTTCTTCTTTGCATTTAAATCTCTGGTAAATTTATCAGAAAATTAATTACAAATAAAGACAGAAAATCTAACAGTACGTTTACGGGAGCTTAGTAATCGTAGGTGACTCCGAGTGCAGTGCTGATGCCAAAACCTAAAACATCCAGAAGACAGCTGGAAAGTGTTCTAACTACTATCTTTGACAGATGGCTGACACCAGGCCAAAACACTGCAGCTAAACCTCCACATGTTTGTGATTAGATTATATGTCCATAACACATAATACATATACTACTAATAAGAATACATATGTCCGTAATCTTATCTGAGCTCATTGATGTAAAGAACAAACAAAAATGCAGTGTAGTGCATGATCTAATGAAATAACCCCCTTATAATCAGTATAAATGAATGTTTATGTTAGCTACATAAATTGTTTGGGGGCTTAAGGACTGAGGGTCTAATGAGCAGCTGTTGCTGGCAGCGCTCAAGATGTTTGAGAGAGCGAGAGAGAACCACGTGGAAAAAAAAAGAGAGAGAGAATAGTTCCCCACAGACAAGATAAGAAAAAAAACATCACACAATAATAGTTTTACACGGCATTTATTCTTTGAAAATGAAAACACAGAATGCGATACACAAAATAGATAACATGGCTCACTCCGAGTCGGAAGTAAGAATCGAAAAACGTCTCTGATGCTAAAGTGAACTTGTGCTCCAACGTTCGTTCGTTTCGAAAAGTGGAGAATATGAAAACATGATCTCACGAGGACTCTCCGCTTGATTTAAACATGGAGTAAATCCACCACTCTACCCTTACAAACATGTTATTTAATACAAAAGCTATAGGATTTGAATATGTCTGGCTGGTGGTAATATATATATGTGTATAAAACAACAGCATCCACTGGGACTCTGATGTGAGAGGCTGTAAGTAACACTAGCTTTCACTGCAAACAAAGACATTACAGTACAGTGATGCTCAGCAATATCAATAAAAGCAGCTTGTTCCAGTACCTTCTCTTTTAAGATGAAATGATCCAGCGCTTCCTTTTTAACTTAAATATCTTTCATATCTGTTTCCATGTGATGAAGCTACTGAAATTTCCCGCAGGATATTCATCTATCCATCTACCCATACGAGTTAAAACCGAACGACACACGTTGGTGATACATTCTACAGCTGATATTTTAAACAACTAATTAAATCTATGCAGAACAATGATGTGACTCTGAAGCAAACATTTTCTGTATTGTGTACAAATGAACAATTTAGTGTCATTGGTGGCGAGTTAAGTATTGTTCTCTGCAATATGTCATATGTGTCGTACTAAAAAAATAGATATTCTAGAGCTAGATGCAACAAAGTATACAAAACAAAAAATAAACAATATTTTAGATTCTAGATTTTGATTTTTGCCTTGAAACTACAAAAACGCCTCATATTTGCTACAAACTTGGTCAGAAAAAAGAAAAAAAACACAAACTCTGATCTGCACAGAAGCTTTTTAATACAAGCTTTCAGTCTGAGACTAAAGAGGAGGATAAAAGGCTTGCATTATGAATTTTGTGCAGACTGAGGAGTTGTATTTTTGTTTGTTTGTTTTCTATGTATGAATCACTGAAGAACCGTGAGCAAACCGTAAGAAGTATTTTTGTTGGATTACGTTTTTTTTTTTTTTTTAAGCAGTGAAATAAGGCAAAAATAAAAGCACTAGTTGATAGAAGATCTGTGTAGAGACATGTTTCGATTGATATACTTCACAGGCTAACTGGACATTCATTTATGACGATCACTTCAACACATATTACAGCTAAGTTGACTATTATTTATATACCCATAGCCACATGTAAAAATATGTAAAGTAGAGTCTACTGGGTCCCAGAAAAATATTTAACTTGTCACACTTTTAATTATGAGTTTGGCTTAAGCCAGAGCAGAGCAAACCAAACACGAGCATTCTGCGCTAGCTGCTGTTAAAACATGCGGTGTGTTGTTTAGAACGTGCCAGCGAGTCGGCTCTGTGGAGAGTTTTGGTACGGGTGAAACATACACTAGAACATTCGCCTCTGCTGCAGACGTAAATGACGGCTCGTTTAACTGTTAACGGTGATTCAAACAGAAATAATATCGCATCTTTCAGAGGCCCTGAGAAACATGTGAAATTAAAAAAAAAAAAAAAAAAAAAAAGGAAGCATTTGGCATAAAGACAGAGAAGGAAACAACTCTTCAAAGCCTGTTTGCTTTAGCTCGTTACGTATCCAAAGTTTTTTTTTTAGAATGATGTTGAATGTGTGCACGCTAGAAACAACCCAAACAACCCAGATGGTCACATGTTCTTGAGCAGCATCCATAAACCTGTAAATCACTTGTTTTCTTATTATTATTATTATTATTAGTATTATTATTATTTTCTGCCGTAATGAACCGCGAGCCAGTGGGGAATCAGGTTGAGTTTACATCACTGGGACGATGTCAGTCTGAATCTGGAGCAACGCTATTCGTCGAATAGTTAAACAAGAAAAGAAACAAAATATATGAACGATATGTTTTTGACAAGACATCCTGGATACATTAAAAATAAAAACAGCACCAAGCAAAGTCAGATATTTCATGATCCCCGTTACCCAAAGAATGTGAATATGAGAAAGATAAGAGAAATGAAAAGCACTAAATGAATTAGTTTTATGTTGAAAACAGATTCATGCCTGTCCATTGCTGCTCTCACTGGGACCACTGGGTCAGATCATTTTTAGACTGAACCACACACATTCAAGAATCGTCTAAATACCCCGTTAAAAACGTTTGGATTTAGCGGTACCTTTGAAAACACGGTCTACCCTCCTTTTACAAAAGACTCCCAGGAATGCTGCTGCTGCTGCTGCTTCTCGGCCGACCCTCTTCATGCCCTCACGTTCTCAGTGATTTGATTTGATCTGGAAAAGAATGTGAGAAAAGCATTCATGTTAAAAATAATATTAACATAATTTAAAAAAAAATCCTTTCTGTGGTTGTTCTGACACTTAATGAATCCTATTAGGGGTCAACTTGTTTCCATAGATGCATCCTGGATTTGGGAAAAGGAGAAAGACTTCCACTCACACACACACCACATTTACCTCAGAGTAAACCCCACTGAGCTACGTCATGTCACAAGGTCACAGTGGTGGAAACGGGGTGAAACTAAGAGAGCATTGATACCATCAGCTACAGCGACACAATAAATGAGACAACACTCAGTGAACAGTCAGTACTCACTGCATAATCTGGTCTATGGAAGGATTTGAATGAGAGCATCAAACACGATAAAAAGAAAGAAGATATTGATGGAACACTGATACAGACAGTTGTGTGCAGCAAGTCACTTCAAGACATGCAATGTTTGATGCAAATCTGTCACATCTGTAGGACTGTGAGAGAATTTTGAACATGCTACTTGAAGATTTTATTCTTGTAAATTAGGAATTCAATATTATCATGACTCCATAGTAGATCTATTGATGGGGATCATGTTTGAAGGAACATCAGTGTAAATTTTTACCAGTAGACATTGAAGCCACCACAGGCTGTATAACTCATTGTTATGTTTTTTTTTTTTCCCTGTTAATTAAGTGTGGTCATGTCTGAACCAGAGGCCTCCATTTAAACTTCAAATTTTATAAATAACCTAACAATAAATTAATATAACCAATAGTAAAAACATCTAAGATGCTTATTACTGTAATTCTGTTAATATTCTATAAATAATTTTGTTAAATTTATTTTATTTTATTGCCTTCAAATGAATGAATGAATGAATGAATAAGAAGTTTATTTCAAATATGTAAATAAGGAAAATAAACGATAATCAAGAAATGATAGAAAATGAAAATATATAAAAATTTAAATAAGACTATTATACAAGCACACGCATGGTATAACTGTTGTAGCAAATAATTAGCAAAATGCAAAATAAATATTCTAACAATTTATAATTACGTATATAATTAATACATATGGTATAATGCATATAAATATTGATATGATGTGAACAAATCGTCCACCAGTCACTTTGGCAAACTTGAACTCTCATCATACCTTGTAGCCAGTCCACTCCTTCCTGTAAACCATCTCCTTTCAGAGCATCGGTGGCACTGAAACACACCAACACACATCAGTCTGAACAAAAGCACAGAACCTTTCAGGAACTACTTTGTTTCCCTCCTGAAGCTGCTGCCCCCGCGGCCCAGACCCGGGTTATTATTGTTACAGATTCAATGCTGAGGATATAATATCAGCAGTTTCAATCCAGATATGAAGACCGTGACACAAGGTTGCTGCTGAAAGAATGCAATTATGCTCTTTCTTCCATGCTTAGATTTAACCACCTGCACCAAATGACACTTTGCTATAATTGTCATATGTACAGGAATCCCAAAAGTCGAGATGGCAAGAAGAACAACTTATATATGACATAATCATCGCGTCTCCTGTGAGAAACATGACCCTTAATTTACCTTAAACTGAAAAATGTCTACTATCTTCCATGTCACCGTCATATCCCAGTTGTTGAGATAAAAAGCTATGCTTCGCTAACAGAGCAGATGCCACAGGAAGTCAGGACATCTGCCTGTGCGCTCACACCAGGCTGCATTATTTCACAGCAGATTTAATTGTGTCTACAAGAACTACACCAGCGTTTTTAACAGTACAGGAATCAAATAACAAGTTCATACCAGATGTGCCAGGGTTTGTCTTTGATGTTCTCCAAACACAGCAGCTGTGAGACCTTGACAGAAGACAGAGCGTCCCTGACATCCATCTTGTTAGCAAAGAACAGGATGGGAATCCTCCTGTGTTTAATATCTGCAGTGAGACAGGAGTGGAAAACGTCACGTGTCGTGAATGAGATGAGTCGCCATAGTCGTATAGTCTCATAACGAACTGAAACAACAACAGGCATTTTAAGTAATAAGCTAACTCTAAACCTAATAAGGCAGTGTATGTTCCTTCAGGATAACTCTTCACACCACTACAGATGTTTCACCCTAAGCACACACACTTTTACAGCCTCTGCAGAGGAAGTTGACCCATATATTGTTTGGCTGTTTGTTCTGTCAACGTATAAAGTTAATGTTTAATTCCACTTGTTTTGTTTTAAACCATTAGTTTAAACCAATTATAGAGTAGTTCAAGAAACACAACACCGTGCGTTCAGTAATGCCATCTTCTTTAAGAACCATCCTGAGTTTATCCGAACCACGCAGAATCAGAAAAATAATGGCTGGTTCCAGAAGGTTCAGATACTTGGGAATACCATTAAGTTATGATACAATGAAAATATAAAGCTGGCTTGAAGATTCGTATATACTATGTTACTGGCAAGATGTGTTATACAACCACGACACTCACTTGTAGTAATGTTCCCAAAGGTTTCTGTATCTGCCTTGGCCGGACATGTCAAAGACTGTGAAGGAAAGACTGAGAGAACAGAACATCGTGTTTAAGTGCTGTTCAGAGGAAAAATGTAAACATATCAGACTTGAGGAAAATGAATAAATCTACAGCAGAGATTATTCACTGGAGGAGTAAAGGGTGACAAAACATTAACATTCAACTGGTAAATTTATATAATGTCCAACATGTTGTTATCTTGGGATGAGAAGTTACCTGGACGTCTTGAACTTCTCTATGCTGAAGCCGATTGTTGGGACAATGTCTTGTGCTTGCGCCTGAAAGAGAAATGTGTTGTAATCTTAACAAAAGCTTAGAATGGAAGTGCAGCTCACAGTACTATAAATAGAGCAATATCGAGTAAGGATTTGTACAACTTCTGATTCACGTTATTGAATTTATTATCTGTAAGATTCACCACATGGCGGTGAGTAAATCTATATTATATAGTATTTCTGGCACACACATATTGAAACAGACTTACATTAGAGGGCTTGAGTTTGTTGATGATGGTGGTCTTTCCACTGTTGTCCAGGCCGAGACACAACACGTTCACCTCCTTCTTCAAGCCCAGCCATCCTGCCAACTTGTCAAACAGCCCCATTGGCTAGCCGGCAACCATCAGCTGTCTGTCTGATCTTCAAGCAAAGAAAGTCAACAAACCCTGTGACATGTAGACAATAACATCACAGCAAGTCTTGCACATGAAACTGAGAATTTTTGGCATGCTACTTGAACATCTACACCGATCAGGCATAACATTATGATGATCTTCCTAATATTGTGTATGTCTCCCTTGTGCCTCCAAAACAGTTCTAACTCATCAGGCCTTGGTGGATGCCTTTGCGTCCTATGGGTTGAGGGGAGGGTCATCCCTCATCTAGGGATGTTTTTCATGTTTTTTAATTGCTCTTAAACAGTTTTTGTGTGTGTGTGTGTCTGTGTTAGGCTGCATCCTGCTGCAGATGACTGCTGCCATCAAGGAGTGTCATTGCTATGGGGTGGGGGGGGCTGGTCTCGTCTAGGTGGGTGTAACATCTATTTGAATGAATGCCAGGTCCAAATATTAGAAAACTGAATTGTCACAAGATGGTCAATGTTTTTTTTTTTGTTTGTTTGTTTTTGTTACTTCTGCTGTCAGTGGTGTTAATGTTGTGGCTGATTGGCGTGCACTGATTTCAAACAGTGTCTGCACAGACCACTCGCTCCTTTTGATTAACTGAAACCGATATCAGTCACCATCAGATGATCACATTACTTGTTTGCTTACTTAAAGCTCTTAGACGCATAAGCCATTTGCAACGAAATTTCGTCCATGCGTGCGCCTGTGGGTGCATTTTTGAATGACAAATAAAGATCTACCTATTCACGTTAGCGTATTAACACCCACACTGTACTACGAAGACATTGCACGCAAAGTTACAGTAACGTTAACCGTGAAATGAGACGACGTGTGTGTTTAGTATCAGCTAACTCATACAAAATGCTTCAACAGAAGTGAGACACAAACAACACCGCTGTTTGACGACTTTTACCCGCTAGTTTAAGCAAACATGCTTAGTCGGCTCCTGCCAGGTGCAGTTAGCAGATATTTAGTTAATCTCTTGTTGTCACTGTTGCTAGCTAGCCGTAGCTAATCTTTAACTACGATGCCAAGTCAGCTGCGCGTCTACTACGGTACTTTCGGTACAGGTGCCGGGACGGGACAAAATGCAACAAAGCAAAACAAAATAACAGCAAAAAGAACTCTTATTTGGTAGATTCTTGCTCAGATTTGAAATACCTTTGGGTAGGTGACTTTGTCATTCATTTTCTTCAAAAGTATACAGTAAAATGAACTATGTACAGTAGTAGTCAGGGTTACTGTGAATAAGAATCAAGATACTATTTGAACAAACCTACGAAGGAAAGGGTTTTATAGTGGTTCTAAAATAAGAAACTGAACTGTAAGGATACTTTTACTGGGTGAGTTTGTCAGTATGTTTCCTCAAAATTATACAGTAAAATGACTTGAAATATTGAACAGTGGTAGTGACAGATGTTGTGAACAAGAATCAAATCAGTAATCGTGGTAATTTATGAAGGTTTTAAAAGGTTAAAAATAAATAAATAAAAATACGAATCAGATTAAATACATTTTTGTTTTGTTTTGTCCTTTTTGATCCGTCCCGGCACCTGTACCGTAAGTACAGAAATAGACGTGCAAAGGGATCGGACCACGGCTGGCTTGACCGCAGTAACCTTTTATCTACTGGCAGAGAGTCATTACTTTAAGCTTGCCAGGTTTGCACCGGCTGTGTAAACACTAGACACATATCCCGTACCTTCTTGACATCGATAATTTTACAAGACGCTTTCAACCATGAAATAAACTCAATTTAGCTTACCTTAGCTTAGCACTTAATATTACTAACACGTTACCGTTACCGTTAGCTTGTATTATCCTATCGTGTCTAGCAGAGCTGTATTTACCTGGAATGTAAGCGTGGTATCTTTCTTCCGGGATAAACTTAACGCTCCGCTAGGCTAGTCCGTCTGTTACCCAGCGTCAAATGAGCGTTTCATTCATTTCTGCGCTACTCTTGTGTTTCCTTGCTTGCAGATTTAACACCGAGTTATTTACACTGTGTTGCCGGGGAAACCAATGAGCTGTGCCAACACCGCCGCCTACAGGCCAAATGACGGCACCGCCTATCCGATGCTGCAGTCTCGCAAAGGCGACAGTGTTATGTTTTAGTGAACGGACTATTCACTCATTTGTCAGCTAAGTTGGTCCATTTGTAAAACAAACAAACAAATAAATGCGTTCTAATATAACAGCCATGCAGTAAATTCATATTCAAGTGTATCATATGGTACCATTTGAGTAGGTCAAACTGTGCAATACCTTAAAATAAAATATATTTTACCATATATATTGTATTCTCATTCATCTGTTTGTTTGTTTGTTATTATAAAATATTCTATTTTTGTTTTTGTAGCTCATTAGAGCAGCTGTGAACACTTTTGTGTTTAATTCGATACTGTTTGTATCCTACAGACACAAATAAATGACCACTTTTTTTGCACAAAACCCCACCAGAACAATAAAACAATTTATAATCGCAGACATTTAATAAATGAATAAATAAACAAAGAATATATAAGGTTATCAAAATCATTTAAATTCCATTTTTTGTTATGTCCCTGTTTTTGGTTCTTTCTTTTTTTTAAAAAAACATTTTTTATATACTAAAGCCTATGGACAGTTTTATAGACATTGACAAGAAGTAAACAAAAATTCTGGCTTTGTGAATATATTTTCCCATCGTCTTTGTCTGTGTTAACACAGCATTGCTTTCGTCTGTAACTTCTCCCGAGCACCCATTTGACAAACTCACCTGACAAATCTTCACGTCCAGAACACGTGTCCGTCTCTTGAGAGACAATTAAAGAAGACATTGTTGTCGTGTGTTTGACAGAGTCGGAGGATCCATGGATACCTGTGATACCAGCATCGTATGAGGAGGAATACAGTAGGCGTGGATGCTGTGGGTAGGTAAAGTCTGAGAGAAAACTATTAAAATAGGGTCGTTTATTCAGGAACAAACATACTGAATAAAACATACAACTTTCACTGGACTTTTTGTACAAGACATACTGCATTATCATAAGGAGAGAACGTACATTTCTATAAAATCTTTTGACATTCAGCGGTCTTCAGTTCAAAAAAACATGATTGTATTTACCATTCTGTCAATCTTTATTTCTCATGAAGTGTTTCATGAGCCAGCCGGAAAGATTAAAGTCACACACCGTACCACGCACACCAGTCACCATATGATACATCCTGTCCTCATCCTCTTTCTCTCTCGTCATGAGGTAAACGGACTTGAGACCATTCAAAAGTCAATAGAAACTGTTGGATTGTCACTTGGAAAGAGAAGAGGTATCGGTGAACACTTGAATAGACACTAGAGAGAAGAAGTCCTAAATTCAAGTGAATGCTAGTATTTGCTGAGAGAATAAAGACGACCGCATTCGGCCAAACGCTGACAGAGGTTGGTTGTTGTGGAGGCTGTTTTGATAATGATCCATTAGATGACAAGTGTGTGTTAACTAGACCGCATGTGGTCCAGCAGCGGGGGGGCGAGGGGAGGGGGCCGCTCACACAGGAGCAGCATGTGGTACCTGCTACACCTAACAGTCTGGTGTTTGTGCAATTAGTTGGATGACGATGCCAAAAGGAACTCCGGTCTGTTTTTCCAGCTCGGCTCGACTTCGCGCCGCGGCCTCACACTTGAAAGCCGCTCTGCTGGATGTGGTGGAGCTGCAGGCGGAGGGACTGTATGCTGCTTATGATTCTCCTCTGGTGGCCGATCAAACAGACCCCGATGCGCCTGATGTCGCTGCGGAAGAGGAGGAGATTCGTGCATGTTTAAAGGAAAAACTTTGATGAGAAACGCACAACCTACAGCTATTTGAAGCGCACACGACATAAACAATGTCCACCTTTTGCTAATAGGACAATATGCTACACTAACAGGTGGCAATGACAGCATCGTTAAATAAGAACTTTTAAAAGGAGCCTGTGACACAGACAGAAACTATCCTATTTTTGTCTCCCAGACAAAGCTTAAACAAAGCTTAAAGCACAGTGTCATCATTTTGTCTGCTGCTTTGATGCCACCGCGTTTCCTTTTAGTGCGCTTTCTTTTTTCTTTTTTTCTCGATACTCCTGCTGCATAATAATAATAATTCAGCTCCACTCACTCTATACTCATGGTGGAAATGGAATCCAGTGTTGTGTATCCTGCTGCGAGGAAGTTGTTCTTATACTGGCTCATCTTGATGGAGTCGAGCCAGTCGCCGATGGAGATGAAAAGCGGGTAGTCTGGCATGTCCTCCGGGGAGTCGGGGTAACTTAAAGGACAAACAGACAAGTTAGCGTAGCATTGAGATGGACAGTTAATAATCTTTGGAGGGACATGTCAGTGGTTTTGAATGACAAACTGTGTAGATGATAAAGCATGCAGTTCATTAATGAGAGGATATGTGATTTATTTTTGTCCAAATTCAATTCAATTCAATTCCAAATTCTAACCCTAAACCTAACAGCCAGTAAGAATTTGTAATTCAAGTGTTATGAGAGAACAATTGACTTTGGTGCCTCGTCGGTCCGTGTATGTTTGGTCATTGAATTTTCCGTTCAGAAAAGGATATTAAAAAAACAAAAAATAAGTGGTTATTTGACTTTCAGTTTAATATTCAAAAATTAAAATTGAGTCTGAGGGTTTGAAATTGAGGGTTGAGTATGGATAAACAAAAACCACTCCCTTTTAATTTTCTGTTTCTAAGTTGTTGTTTTCAAAGTAAGAGCACGAATTAGGACGGCACTTGGCATTAACAGAAGTTAATGGACATTAGTACATTAGTACATCAGTACGTTGTTTTTCGAAACAATAAAAGAGTGTGTGTCTCAGGGAAGAGGACATGACTGCAGAAAAACTAAGCTGCATATTTTAAATAAAAACTAAAAATAACTACACATAATCAAGGAATAGTTAGCTACTAGCTAATATTACTCTGATGTGAGTGCAGAGATTTCTGCAAGACAAGCCTTGTTTTGTCATGTCAAAAATCACGTCAGCGTAAGGTTCCAAACACATCCTAGCCTGTGCTACATAGGGCGCAGTGGCCAGAAACATACATGCACTTACTTTGAAAACGGCAACTTCCGGTTGCAAAACATGAAAAAACGACCGTTGTTTTTTTATTCTGTCTTCTAACGATTTTATTTTTTTATTTTTAGAAACAGAAAATTAAAATAGACCGATTTTTAAAGTTTTGTTTATCAGTTCATAACCATGACAAAGAAAAATGGGAACAAAGCCAACAAATTTTATGACAAACAGACGAAATTAACTGCATTTTCTTAAGAGAGAAAACTTGTAAATCAGTCAGATTTGGCCAAACACAATAGGAGGAGAAGGTTTTAGTCTAAGACGTGAAGGGATGAAAACCAACTTGCAGACACTAACTTGCAACAGGACAACATTACAGCTACGATGATAATTTCTTCACCTCCAAAACAATTTTGTCTTTGTGTGGCTGTCTGTTGCTAACCAGATGCTTCCCTTTTATTGTTGCTTTGTGTGCCACTGAAAAACTTTTTTAATGCGGAAAACCTTCACATTCACACGAACTGTGCTGACACTGTAAGAACACAGAGGTTTGAAACGTACCTCTGAACGTCGCTAACCAAAGTCAGCAGACTACTGGGGTTGATAATGAGTTTGTCAAGGAAAGAGAGCACGTCGTTGAAGCGCGGGCGCTGGCTCGACTCCTTCTGCCAGCAGTGCAGCATCAGCTGGTGGAGCGTCACGGGGCAGCCCATTGGAGCTGGTAGACGGTACCCCTCCTCAATGGACAGAATGACCTGAGAGTGGAAGATGAAAAATATGGCATTGATTGTGCTTCAAATCTTGATAAATTTAATGTGATCGAGAGCTTACATCTTGATTGGACATTTCCCAGTAGGGCCTCTCGCCATACGACATCACTTCCCACATGACAATCCCGAAGCTCCACACATCACTAGCGGAGGAAAACTTTCCATAAGCGATGGCCTCTGGTGCTGTCCAGCGTATCGGTATCTTCCCTCCCTGACAAATAAAAAACAGAAACACAGAATCAGATTGTTAAAGTAACATCCGGGCCTGTTTGCCATTATACAGCCATTAGATCCACACTCACTGTAGCTGTGTAGGCGGCCTCCGTGTCATCTTCAAGAACTCTGGACATGCCGAAGTCAGACACCTTGCACACCAAGTTTTCATCCACCAGGATGTTGCGGGCGGCGAGGTCTCTGTGAACGTAACCCATATCCGAGAGGTAGGTCATGCCGACGGCAATCCCACGCAGCATGCCGACCAGCTGCAGCACCGTGAACTGACCGTCGCGTGTCTGGGCAGAGAGGACAAATAGGACGTGAGGAACATTTCATTCAGGAGTAAAACTGTGCACGTGTAAAAAATACGCATTCTTCTCACGCGAAGGAAAGAGTCAAGGGCTCCATTTTCCATGTACTCCACCACTATCATCACCGGTCTGCCTGTGGGAAAAAGAACAAGGCATATTATGAGGGGCGAACAGAAAGAAGAATTCTCTGCAAACGCACACTAGAAGACACGCTGCATAAAGGGCTTACTCCTAGTGACTACGCCCTCCAGCCGGATGATGTTGGGGTTGTTGAACTGTCCCATGATCGATGCCTCGCGCAGGAACTCTCGCCTCTGTTGGTCCATGTAGCCGCCTTTGAGGGTTTTTATTGCCACCGCAATGTCCTTCCTTCCTGGGACACGCAAACGGCCGCTGCAGACTTCTCCAAATTCACCTGTAAGAACACAGCACGCACACATGCACTTATGTAACAAAAAAAAATCAAAAGTTAAATTAGGAATAATGACACACTTGCAGGGTTTACGTCTCCATGTAAGATTAAGAGCCGACTGTGTGCAGTATTTGCTGCTGCAGGTGACATTTCTAAAATGCTTATTGTTCTTATTAAAGGATCTTCTTAAAAGTCAGTCAGACAATCAGTTAATCACTTAAAACTTGGAGTTAAAATAAATTAAGAGGCCAGTTTTCTTGCCCGCCATATTGAAGAACTGTAACTTCACTCCACCTCCAGCAGATGGCAGCGACGTGACAGAAATAAACCCGCATAGATTCTTACAAGGCTTAAAAGCACTAGCTTTGCATCTCTAAGGTGCAATACAATATATTACTTTAACATCAGCTGCTAAGAGGGGCAATAAAATAACAATTTTATGGTGTTCAGCTTTTCTTTTTAATGTTTTACTCCGCATTAAACGTAGGTGCCAGGCCAGACAGTAATCACTAGGGAGGATATCCTGTGCATTATCAATTTAAGAAATAACACTCATGCACTAAATAATCTACATTGACAAATCATGCATTTATCATTTAATCTATTCATTTCTTTTACCAGCACCAATCACCCTCTCGATGCATATGTACGAGGGCTCGATCTCTTTGGCAAATTCCTCCACAGCCTGAGTGGGATCTTCGTACGTATCTGGATCCACGTAGGTCTTTATTCCAGAGAAAGGGACTGGAAGAGATGCACAGTCACAAGTAAACGTGCGACACTGCGTTATTTTGAGGGTGTACAGGTTAATGTTGGGACACTAGGTTATAAAATGCTCATCCTACTTGGCTTATGTAGACAGAGTCTTGCATTTTGAGCCAGTCATGTGCACATTTTCTTAATTCATTTAAAAAACAAATATTTGCCTGCATAAACATTAGTCTACTACTCTACAGCCGCGTGGGGAATTCTGCTGTATTGAACCATATAACTTTATGTTTTTGTTGAGATGGTGACAAATAAGTAAATTTTTTATCCGCCTGTGCGAGTTTGTAATTGCCGGATCATTTGCTTCTATTACATTGCTCGGGTTTTCTCTGCTGTTTTGTCAAGGGAGGAAAAATAAAGTGGTAAAAACTATAAAGAAGGAGCAGAGAATATGCCCCAGAGCAGCGTAAAAAAGACATTGCAGGCATCCAGGATCCAGCCTCCTCCTCTGTCGCTGAGTCTGGGGATGCTGCTGCAGCGAGCGCCGTGCGTGATGACTGGCACAAATGATAACTTGAAGCAGCCCGTGGTGCACCTCCAGCAGATGAGCTGGGGACTAAATGTACTTTATAGCTGTGTCAGCTGGTATTGTTGAGGGTGTTGCGGGTTGACGGCTTCGGCTGAGGTAGATTTCCAGTTTGGAGTCTACGTCCCAACCTCTGTCTCCCGGGTGTCTAAGCTCGGCTCTGTAACATAACAAGCCTTTTTCTACTGCCGAGCCTGTTGGGCGTCCCCCCCCCTCTCTCCCCTCCTCCCCACCGCCTGGGTGATGCGGCTCCCCCGAGGGCACAACCGCAAATTACAAACAACATCAAACACCTGGCGGAGGCAAGCTTTATAGCTATTCAAGTAATTTTTTGTGTTATTTTAACAAAACAAAAGACGCGTGCCTGTATATTTGCACTGGGAACAGTGTTACCATTCTTTGCCGTACTTCAGCCACAACATTAAAACCGCAGACAGGAGAAGTGAATAACATTAAAATCATCTTGTGGCAACTCAGTGTTCTGCTGAGAAACTTTTGGACCTGGGATTCATTGGTGTTACTTGTACCATGTACCACATGTAGCTCACACCTAGACCAGACCAGACCAGACCAGACCAGACACCCCCACCCCATAGCAATGACACTTGTTGATGGCAGCAGTCATCCCCAGCAGGATGCAGACCCATAAAAACAGTTAAGGAACAACTCAAAAAACATGAAGGTGTTGACCTTGCCACCATATTCACTAGTGGGATGGTCCACAGAGCCCCCTCCTCTCAAACCCATAGGACCCAAAAACATCCCACTAACAACCTCCTGTTGCCAGACACCACAGTTCACCCTCAGAAGGTCCATGTCCATTCTCTGATGAGCTGTTTTGGAGTCACAAGGGGAGACCTACACAATATTAGGCAGGTGCTCATAATGTTATGCCTGATCGGTGTATAGAGTAAGTCCACAGCAAAAGTCAAATTTTCTTTTCCCTAAATAAAAACATGAAGGAACGCGCACACAGCACACTTAAAGATGTGTCATCTTGTAGAGACACATCATGGGTTTGGAGGGACACTTCCAGTCAGAAGTTTCTCATTCACTGAACTGAACGAGAAGGCGTGTCCAAACTTTAGACTGGTAGCGTATGTCAGCAGGTTGTGAGTCTTTTTCTGTCCTTCTCGAATCAATCCCAAATCTCCAAATCAAGCCCACTCACGGCAGAGCAGCTAGATTTTTTCTCAGCCGCCACATTTGTTCCCCTGCAGGAGTCAGATCAAATCCTACAAGAGCTCCCGCCCAAAGCATCTTAGCAAAATACAAGGAATCATTTTGTTCCCCGGGGGAGGACACTCCTCGTCTTTTGGAGGGGGTGGGGGGCGGGGGATCAATAACGCCGTGTTTGTCTGAAATTGTAGCGCCACGATACGCTTGGGTCAATGCTGTAATTGTTAATCGGAACAGCAAGTTTTGTCAAAATCCGATAATGGGCAGGTGGCACACTGTGCACATTGAAAGGCTGGGGGGAATGGGGGGGGGGGGGGGGTACCCAGAAATAAGGCCACAACAGCCCCAAACATGAGGAGAGGATGCTTGTGATTTGTGGCTGTTACGTGTGCTTACAAATATCAGAAAGCAGTCGGCAAATAGAGGAGCTTAGTTTGGGGATAACAGGTGTGAGTGTGTGTTCAGAGACTTGAAAGGAGATTTCAGTTTAATCTTTTATCTGGACCGCTGCCTCTAACTCATACTGGATTTGGGGATGTTTTGGAAAATGTGTGACATATTGAATTACAGTTTTAAAAACCTAAATCACCCGTCTTTTCTCCTTCATTTTGTTTGGAGAGTTGTAACGAAGATGCATTAAAGCAGATTATTTCACAGGCGAAGCCGCAATGAGACGCTCGTCAGTGCGAAGAGTCTGTTAAGTTCGGAGTCTGGGATGTGAATTATTATTTTAATTGGGTTGCCCATGCATGTATGCAACAGACATAACATTATGACCACCTGGTTAATATTGTGCCTCCGAAACAGTTGTGACTCATCAGAGATTATGAGACTGTGGTGTCTGGGAGCATAATGTTGTTAGTGGAGGGGGGTCTTTGGGTCCTATGGGTTGATGGGAGGGGAGGGGCCTCTGTGGATCATCACACAGATACTTCGCAGATCAGGTTGGTGTCCAGTGAATTTGAAGGCCAGGTCAACACCTTGTCCTTGTGCTCCATGTGTTGTTCCTAAAGCGTTTTTGTGAGTGTCAGGCTTCATCCTGCTGGGGATGGACACTGCCATCAAGTAGTGTCATTGGTTTCAGTGGTTTCAATGTTGTGGCTGATCGGTGTGCATGCACTGGTTAATGTGTACCAAGTATGTTTGGACATTTTCTCAGGCTAGCTCGAACTGAACTGAGGTTCTTTTTTTCAAATAGCTGATGCAGAAAGTCTTTTGTGTTTTTTAATTTTTTCTTCCATTAGCATTCGTCTTAGTCTAGCATTAGTCCTTGTAAACAAGCCACAAACCTTCAGTCTGCCCTCTAATAGTAAGTGGATGCTCTGTAACAAAGTGAGCGAGAGTGAGCCTGAATGCATTCGTTCGAGTCGATTTCTTTTCAGCCCCTAACGCGAGTAACAACTGAACCATCAGCGGGCGGTTTTTATTTAAATGGAAGGAAAAACGTGGCTGCATTCAAAAAGCTCACGATAACACAAATGCATGAAAGTGATACAAGCCACGGCCTCTGTTTGTGAAAGCTGTAGGAAGCATCTCCTGCAGCATACATTCTCCCGGGGTGAACGTCAAAATACAAGGTGAAGGGCAAAATATACATACGCACAGCGTAAAAAAGGTGTATATACTGTACCGTGTCCACTGTGGAAGCGAGTCCTCCTCTTCTCCTCTGACTTCATCCTGGCTTTAATATACCCCTGACACCTGTACGAATGAACCACAGGATAAAAAGTCTTGTTTGCCATCACATAAAAAGAGCACTCTGCATCTCGAACTCTCTGTCTTTCCTCTAATAACCTCCCTCAAGTGTTTTGTGCTGAGCAACACGGTGAATTAGTCGACATTATCGTCTGAAAACAATCACGACATCTAACAGATTCACGGAGCTCATGCTAAAAGGTGGAAACGTTTATTCTGACAGAAACGGAAAATGCCTAAAACAGTTTTCGTTTTTTTTCCCTTTTCTATTAATTCCACATCATCATTCTCTTCGCTGGCAAAGATGTCTTTGCTCAAAAAACTACAAAAGAACACAAAGACATTTTCCTCTTTTTTCTATAATCCATTTTTTGGAGCAATTTCTGTCTTTGCCTTTATGTAATTCTTTTTATTTTCTGCCACTTTCCCATGTTTTTAGTATCCTCAGTGTCACACACTCAAGGATTTCAGTCTCCTCAGAGAGGGAGAGTCGGGACAAAAGTGACAGTCTAACACTAGCATTTGGCAAAAATTAATTAAATAAATAAATAAATAACTTGCGGCATCTTTAGAAATGTCATCAAAGGATTAAACATGCTAATGTATTTAGCAACTTTTCACTTTAAACTCTTCTCTAGTTTCAAAGGCATTTGAATCAAAACACTTTTTAAACTCAGTTTAGCCCCGTCCAGAGAGAGAGAGACGTGATGGATGGTAAAGTTCCACCCACATATTGTCGTGTTTCTGGCTCTTTATAATCCCCCGTGGGCCGCACCTGTAACATGAGAAAACTAGAGCATGATATGAAAATGATCCACGTCTCAGATATCAGGTTGGCTGTGATGTTCGCTTCAATTCAATTTTGCTGTTCGCACTTACAACACACAATCATAAAGAAAGAAATGTTTAGGTTTGTTGCAACTTATTCTGCTTCATTTACACTTTTATCCTCTTTACTAAGTACTAGTTGGTGTAAAAACATGACGGCGGACATTTCAGCGGATTCATTCTGCTGCTGATCACTGATCTTACAAAGGATTTCTGAAATCTATGGATTACTTGTAAGTAGGAAGCGTAAGTGCTGGCCCGAATTATATTACAGTAAGAGTAGAAGAGTGCTCTTTTTCAAATACTGTTTAACCCTTTTCATAATGCCCCAACGATTTTACAAACACATTCACAGTGACTCTTAAAACAGATTTTCTCATCCATTCAGATGCCTAAGAACTGTGAAGCGATGAAACTTGTGCAAGTACATTGTCATTGATAGATATTTTGGTTCTGTCAACGTTATAATTCTTGTTCTTATTTCTGAAAATAATGAGGTGAGATTTCTTGACATTGAGTGATAACTTGTTTAACTTAAACCAATGAGAAAACTAGATGATGGATGCAACAATGGAATCAATATATATATATAGCATCATTAGCAACACACAGCCAACAAGGCTCCTGAACAGGCACATCTGCAAAGGAAAACTCCCATGTACTGTATGAGTAATAATAAATGTAAAGGATTGACAGAGCCAGAATTAATTGTAGAGAACTTAGTGAGTATACACTTTACCCATAAAGCTCCTATTTTAGCAGCACAGGTGCAGAAAACTATGCCGAGGACAATTGTTTCTATATTGTGAAGTGTTGTATAACAGTTAAATGCTCTGTACTATATAAAATACGGTATATTTTAGGTAAAAACTGTTGCATGTAAGCATGCAAAAAATAGCCCCCAAATATATTCATGGAGTCTGTTGACATATTTAATACAGGTTAAAATATAATATATTCTCGCGGGCATGCCTTTGGAAACTTAAGGTCCTCGGATGTAAACGGATGTAAAGGATGGACAGAGCCAGCATTAATAGTAAGAAAAGAGCTTGTGAGTTACAGCGCACTCATGAAGTACCTGTTATAAGTAGCACAGATGCTGGAAACTATGTCAGATACAGTCATTGTTGTATTACCGGCGAATAGGCTGGCATCATCGAGGCATATGTGAAGTATGTTATGCAACAGTCAGGTAAGATAATGTGGGCTCATCTGTTCTATTATTACTTTAAATTATTTCAGGTAAAAACGACTAACATGTGTGCATGCAAAAAAAAAAAAAAACAGGTTAAAACCATAGACTGCATAAATATGGATGACAGAACGGCTCCTTAAAGGCGAAGCCAAAGCAAGTAGAGCTCCCTTAAGCTCCACCCCCTCCATGTTAGTTAATGGGACTTGGGCCAAACTTAAAAAAAGTCAATTTTTTTTTTCAAGTATGGTTTCTGTCATTTTAGGTAGTTAATATGATGCTGATGAATGTTCAAGTGTCAATGTTTCTGATAAGTTTCGTTTTAGTTATCAATTTGACACAATCGAAACAGGATGTGACATTATGATGACTACCAGTTGCCATGCCAATGGCTCTGTGAAGCAGTCTCATCTGAATGTGAATAAATAAATAAATAAATAAGTACAATGTATAATCCAAAGCACTGCACAGACACAAACTCAATGCATATTTATATAGTCTAAAACATGGACTGAACATATTCTCGAAGGCACACATTTAGAAACTTACGTGCCACTAAACTTAAGCAGTTTTGCACGACCATACCTGCAGCATTAGGATAGCATACTTGTTTCAGCACTGGGAGAAAACCTGTTAAAATAATCTGAACGAATCAAGAGGAAGAGAATCTGATTGCAAACAAGCTGGTAATTACAGGCATGGGGAAATATGTCGCCTGATATATCAATTTAGGGACATGGATTGTGGTAATAATCATATCTGGCAAACCTGCACCTATTACAGGAGGTGTTAATCAAATTAAAATGAGCAATTTACTTTGCGCAGCTTGGTGACTTTGACCCCGGTGGGACCATGCTTCATACAAAAAAAAAAAAAGTCTCTTGCATTTCTGGTACTTTTATTATAAAATGAAACACGCTTTTAACACGTTCAGAAACATTCCGCACAAATGGTGCAATCAAAGATTATCACATGGGCCTGTGACACAATCCGATGTAAGTCAAGACAAACTATCGCCACTTTCTGTCCATTTTTCCGTTTATTATTATTATTATTATTAATAAGTGCCACTAATGGTGAAAACCCCCGTGAACCAGAGGGAGACTGAAGAAAACAGTCTGAGGCAACCTGTGGAGGTTAATGGAACGGAGCAAACCGCTGGTACATGCATTACATGCTGAGTAATTAGGCAGAAAATTGGTTCAGCCATTTGGAAAATAAGAGTGTCTGCTTGGTGGCAAAAGAGACTCCATTAACAGACTTGTAGAAGTAGCGTCACTCTGGAGATTATGAGAAGGGAAGGTGTGTGTGTGTGTGTGTGTGTGTGTGGGTGGTCTGGTTTTATTGATAAGGGGAAGGAAAACATCTTACCGTCCAGTGATGAGGAGGAACAGGGTGAGGATGACCAACAGGGAGAAGCCTCCAACAGATGCTGTGACAACCACCAGAACCTGACCCTGATCGGCGATGTCAGGATCTGAGGAAAGTGAGAACTCATTTTTTTATTTTTTTAGGTTCTGCTACTGTTACTCAGTTAAAACACTCTGCATATTTATCACAGTGAAAATCCAACAGAAGGCACTCATTTTATGGTTTCCTCATGCATGCCCAGTTTCATCTGCTTTAACTTATCTGTAAACAACCAGGCGACGATTAATCTTATGAAAAGCTCATTTAAAATGTTTGTCTGCTCTGAGTTCAGGGCTTAATTCAGACTGTGCTGTCATGATGCAGATACGACAGTGAGATACAGATGGCGGAGCTGTTCCTGTTTAGATTTGGGTAATCGATCACGTTCAGTGACAAATGGGGGGGCATAGTCAGATGTTGTTTGGAAATCACGACTTACTACTTTGCACTGGTGCAAGTGGTGCATATTTCTCTGGCTTTTCCTTTCTAGGCATAAGTTTTAAAGACATACCTGCCGCAGTAAGGTAAATCTAAATGACTGGCTACCAGTGCCATCCCTGGCTAAAACAAAGCTGCAGTTCTTCTTCCACAGTCATACCCTCTGCCGCAGTCGCAAACTCAAAGCTGGGGCTGTAAGCCGTGTAGCCGGCGGCGGTGCGAGCGCGCACATGGAAGACATAAAGGGTGGACGGCCTGAGCCCCGTCACCACCACGCTGGGGACTTTGGTGCGCGTTGACGAGTAGCTCAGCTGCTCTTGCTCCTAGAAAAAGCAGAAACAGATTGCCAAAGATGATAAACAAAAGCCCATTTTGTCAAAACAGATAAATGTGTGTGTTTTTTTTTTGTTGCATAAACCTGTTATCACAGCAATGTCTCAACAAAACACCATAATTTTTTATCCTATTAACCATCGGAGCAGATGGGGAACAAAGCAGAGATAACAGCACATTATGAATGCTCTACACAAGTATTTGGGTTTGTGAGTGGCAACGATGCACATTACTCTGTTAACAGTGTTTGAGTGAAGATTCATTCAGATTCAGAAGACTTTATTTGTCCCCGGGGGGCGATTTAATGCACGAGTGAGCGGCGTGACGTGCAAGCACAAGGCACTTTTAAGGAGCAAGTAACAAAAAATCGAACTATCCAAACCGTCCACGGAGGATGTGAACATGACTGTGTGAGTCAAGTGCAAATATAAACAGGAATTACAAAGATTATGTATTTACATGTTATTGCAGAGGCAGTAGGGTTAATAAACATATTATTAAAGCTAGAGATACTCCAAAAAAAGCTTATCTTGGTCTGAGTTTAATGCCCCTACTAAAATGCTACAATCGTCCCAGCCTTGCTGAGTACAATTACTTCTGGAATACTAGTATTATGAAGCAGACTGTCCATAAATTAAACCATAAACTACAGTATGTAACCTCATTCCAATCACCCTTCCTATGCACACTTACACCACCAGGAACAAAAAATCTAAATCACTGGGAAAAAAACAAAGGCTAAGATGCACTAGCTTTAGTATAATGTGCAGAGGACCAGATCTGGAATGAGCTTGATGAGAAATTATCTCATTCCATCTCCCTCTTCAAGAAAACGCTCAAAATGCAACTCCTATCAATGTATATTTAACTTACTGATTATATCAGATCTGTTATTGTATATTGACTGTATCAACTAATGTAATGTAACCAGAGTACTGGGATTATTTATAGCATGTCTATTATATGTCTGTTTATGTGTTGTTGTATGTTAAGGATATCTGGCCAATATCTTGTAGCTTTAAATATTTTCCTCGGGGTGCCTCCATTTCACACTTTTAAGGGATTCTTTGCATAACATGACAAATAATAAAATTAAAAGCCACTCAAATGCTGGGTGGATATGTATCAGGGGCCTTTGGTGGTCCTCCTGTTCGTCGTGTATGTGTGACTGGTGGTGATTAAGTCAACATAATGCAAACCAAACACTCTGAGATTTTCTTTCTCCATATCCATTATTTAATGCGATAAAAAGGTTTTACCTTCTCAAAGTATTTGACCTCATAGTCCACTATGTCCGAAGGTGGCTGTTCCACTGCTGACCATGAGAGGGCGATGCTGTTTTGAGAGGCCCAGTCTCTCTTGACTACACCCACCAGAGCAGGACCTGAGGATGCAGCCAGAGAACAGGTGACGAGCACCGATTAAAAACCTGCCAGGTTCAAAGACTTTAAACCACAACTTTAAATCCACAAGTCTTTTCACATCACGGACACTTCTTGATAAGTGTGTCCGGAATCTTACAGTCACCATTAAAAAAACAAACAAACAAACAAAAAACAGCACTAAAAGCTTTTTGGACTTGTTGCTCACTCATAACCATTTGTGTCAAAGATTGGACCTCAGTCTAAAAATAAAAAGAGCGAGGGAAACAAGTAAACGAGAGAAAAATGATGAGTTCAGCCCAGAGTAGCGTCCCCTGGCAAATACTGGACTGAGCAAATAAGTGACCCCGGCCATGTCTTCCTCTAGCCGCTGCGGTGAGCACTAAAGTAGATCTACTGTGTTCAGAGGCAACACCGCAAAACACATTTCAAAAGAGTCTGCGGCCGTCGCAGGAAAGATGTAATTCACTCAACAAAAAGTTGAAAAGCATCTGGAAATTAACTTGTGGCAAGTGCCAGGCGCCATTTACAGCTCCTCTCGCCAGCTTACAGTAAAACAGCCTCTGAGAAATGGCACATACCAGCGGCCGTTTGGAAGAGAAATAGTTTGAGCATCGCAGGAACACCCGAGGGGGAAAGAAAAGCCGAGAAGAAACCATTTTACTGTCCAGCTCGGGCATAATGTGCAGCCCATGAGAAGCACTTTTGTAAAGCAAACCACTAGACCTGCAGCAACTGTTTATCATGTTTGTCGTTATTGCTGAATTTGGGGGAATGTGTTACACAAGGCTGCTGAGGACATCACAAAATCACCTAGCAGAGATTCAAATATTTACCATCAATTATTCATAAAGGCTCCGCTAGAACAGAACAGGTTTTGGCAAACTAATGGATCCAAGTCTCTCTGCAGTCGAGCGTTCTGTTTGGGAGATCATTGCCGGAATACAAATTCGGGACCGGAGTGACGACTTAAACGGCCCTCATGCTCAGAGAAGCGGATAACCTACAGTACCGAGCACAGAAGGCCAACAGAAAAACCGGATGGGGCGCTTCAGAGAGGTGACGTGCCGCTGTATTAAGGCGGACGCGTCGGGGTGCAGATCCAACTCGCGCATCTTGTCAGGAAGCCAAGGTTTTTCTAGCGGCGCCTCGGCCCAGACACGACGCTTCACAGTCCAACAGCTCAACAACAAAAAAAAAAAAAAGAAAAACGATGCACACAGTTTGATGCTGACTTCTGCAAAAATCCACAACCAAGGTGATGAAAATGTAAACGTATCTTTTACAATAGGGTGCACAAATTCAGACTCCCGAGTCACGTCTGTATAAATATGTATTCTTTTATACACCTACCTAACTGGGTTGCGTCAGTGCCTCAAAACTTTTGTGTTTGAATGAAAGTTCAAACTCTAGACAGCTGCTGTGGAAAATGATGTCGATTCAGTTTAGGATTGTGAAATGTCAGAGATCAGTGAAAGAAAAAGCTCCATAAACTCAACAGGGCCAAGATTCTGACCAACTGTCCAAAACCCAAAGATATTCACTGCTCATGAGACCCGAAAGTTGCAGTTTACGTCTGTGTTCATTCTCCAGATTCATTAAGTATACACCGATCAGCCACAACATTATGACCACCGACAGGAGAACATTGATCATCTTGTGACAAGTCAAGGTTCTGTTGGGAAACCTTTGCACCAGTTTAGGAACATCTCAAAAACACGAAGAACAGCACAAAGTTGACTTGGCCTCCAAATTCACTAGATCCCCATCTGATCAAATGTCTGTGGGATGATCCACAGAGGCCCCACCTCCCAACCCAAAGGAGCACACTAACATGATTGTGTTGCCACTGGACACCTTCAGAAGGTCCATGTCCATTCTCAGATGAGTCACAACTGTTTTGGAGGCACAAGGGGAGATCTACACAATATTAGGAAGGTGGTCATAATGTTACGCCTGTTCGTTTTTTCTTTTTCTTGTCACAGTGACCTTTGCGTTTGTTTAGAGATACGCTAAAAGCAAAACCATCGAGATCTCATCAGTTCATTCTCGAGTCAACTTCAGTGTCCAACAGAAAACAAAAAGAAAAGGAGTCTGAACTTAATAATAATTCTGGGCTTCGGTTGAAGTCAGAGATAAACATCCACGGTGATCCACTTTGAAAAGAAAAGCGTAAAAGGCACGTACGGCCACTGCAAGTGAGCAGTCTACAAAATACGTATTAGTCAGTTTAAAAGGAATGAATACAGGTCTTCAACAGGGGGTCCCTAGTCAGTCCGCGGAGGTACTGCAGGGGGGTACTTGAATCCAATGTTAATAGTTTATACACAGTTTCACATGTGTTTAAAACATTAAAATGATTTCTTGCATGAAGTTGTCTATATTATGCAGATTATGCACATTTAAAATCTAAATTACGAGCTTGTGATTTCAGTGGATTTTTTTTTTTTTAAATGCACCCAAACAGAAATCTTGCCCATATCCTGTATCAGGAGGGCATTATTGTACCCAGGTATATATACAGTATATCTGCACAGCCCACTCAGTGGATAAGACTGTATGGGACAGTCGCATAAGTAGAAGAGATTTCTGTCTGCAACATAAAGTCAAGAATATTTCCATGCATCCGTCACGGAGTCCGAGAGTCAGTTTAACATTTTCTCTGCAGACGTTTTTGCAAAATGAGGAAAACTCTCTGGAAACCCTCCGCGCTCGTCTGCAAGAGCCTATTTTAGGGGTTAAATCAATATGCTGGTTAGATACCTTCTACCGCGGATGACTGACTCGAGGCGAACAATTACGGTCATTACAGTTTAATCACAGTTCACGCAGCAAAGGACAATTGAGAATCTATAAGCTCTGGCTGGTTTATTGGCAACATGTGAAAATAGGTTAACTGCAGATGCTCAAACAGATAGAGAAAGGACAGGAGGGAGAAGAGACCGAGGAAGAGAGTGAACGGGGTGAGCTGTAAAGAAATCCCACGAGGTTGCATCTCCCCAGCATCTGAGCATATAAATAGAAGTCCGCCTTATTCCCAGAGCAAGGGGTGGGGTAGGGTGGTGTGGCGAGGGGGGGTGAAAACAGTAGAGAACCCACTGGAGGAGGAAAAGGAAGCAAGAGAGAGGAAAATCTCCCGAATCAGGACACCACAAACCAGTGGTTCACACGTGGATCCAGCATGTGAGAACTTTTGCTCGAACTGTTGTTGCTGTTCGGTAACAGACACAGTCACGAGAAAAAGAATTTAAAAAAAAAAAAAGTCATTTCCAGGAGAAGGAGATGTCAGCGGTTGACTGCATGGACCTCCAAAACAAATAGAAAAAGTCCACAGACATACATCCCAGAGCACAGATTAGCATTGCTAGAGAGAGTTGTGAATAAGCAGGATCAGAGACGTCTGACTTATGTTTCTGAGACATGCAGCTTTCGCCTTTTAACAGCTCCAGTGATTCTGTGCAGCGGGCGCCGTCCTAAAATAGCGGTATCTCAGTGTAATTTACCGCGGGCTAGACATGTAGGCTGTTGAGTTTAACGAGACTGGAAAATTTTGCATGCTGTTTGGGCATGCAGTATAAAAAAATAAATAAAATAAAAAAAATAAAAATCACAAAAAATTTAAAAGAAAATGAGTCTGAGGAGGAGAATAAATAAATTTTCACTATCTTGATCTATGAGATGACAAAAAATGAGAGTTTCTATGTTGGCTGAATTCCGTTTGGAGAAGGTCTTACTTTTGTGCATGTTGCTTCAAGGTCAAGGCAGAAACACAGCCTCCAAATTCACTAGATCCCAAACTGACAGAGGCCCCTCCCCTCAACCCATAGGACCCAAAGCCCCCCCACTAAAAACATCCTACCAGACACCACAGGACGCCCTCAGAAGACCCACGTCTATTCTCTGATCATTCACAACCAGTGTTGCCACAGTTTGAAAACTTTGCCACCTTGAAAAAGTAATCTGATTACTGATTACTGCTTGTCTATGTGTCTATTCTAAAAAAAAAACTTGTGCAATTTATGTTTACACATTTACCACTGCTGCAATAAAAAACTATATATTTTAATTTATCATTTTTTTTATATATTATATTATATTTATTATTATTTTTTAGTATTAGTATTTTAACTTAAATTATACCTTCTTGGCACTGTTTTGTATATATTTGTGGGTTTTTTTGCACTGAAAAGGAGAAGCTTGTTTAACACTGTATAATTTTGTTTTTAACTTTAAAAACTTGTCTACTTTCCTGATTACTTGATTTTAAAAGCAACTAAGTTAGCTAACAAGTTACTTTATTAGTTACATTTAGCCCCTTCAGATCCCCCCTACCAAAAATAAATAAATAATAAATGCAGCATTTCTTCTACAAAATGCTGCCTGACCACTGGTTTTGTTCCAAAGTCTTGACATAGACAATTTAAAGTCTTTTTTTTCTTGGAACCTGAGTGGTATTAACGAGAGTTGTCCTCATGTTGAAAACGCGACATATGTGACGTCACTTCCCGAGACTCAAGAGGAAAGCAAAAAAATAAATTAAATGGGAGAAATAGTTACTGGTTACAGGAAACAACTGCACCACTGGTCACAACTGTTTTAGTGGCACAAGGGTAGACCTGCGCATTATTAGGAATGTGGTCATAATGTTATGCCTGATTGGTGCATATAAATACTTATCTTGTGAGAAACACTGAATAGAACTGAGGCATCGTTAATACACCTGTAGGATATGTCTCATGAAAAAAAAGGGTCTGCTGCACATTTAAAAGTGCGGATGATGAACTCATTTACAGTCTGTGGTACAGCAGACGGTAATGAAGGAAAAGAAAGAGCGCGCAAATCTGTACTGATTAACCCGTTTCATTCACCGGGTCCATTGCATCATTACATTTTGTGAACGGCTCCCATTCAATTTGACGTGTAATTCAATTACAGGGATTCTGCTCGGGATCCATCTGTAACAGCCGACACGTTCAGGCCTCCGCCTCTACAGTCCCCCCCCCACACTTTTTAAGCGTTATGTAAGGATTACTTTTAACACAGAGTGAGTCTAGCTCCCCCTCCACCCCCTCACAGCCACCACCATCCCCCTCCCGCTCCTGCTACTGTTGGAGCACATTTTGGCTCAGCGCAGCAAAACACCTTACACAAATTTCGCACCGATTTCCTCCGCGCATCCTCGTGGAATGCTGCAGAGAACTTTGTGGGAGGACTCCTCGCCGAGAAACGCTCTGCTGAGCATCAGCCGGCGTCGCACTCTGAGCAGAGTGCCCTTCACTCTTCATAAAAGCCGAGCTCGTCCTGCTCGCTCTGCCCTGCGATGCGTTAGGACACCGGCTGATGACCTTCATCAGCAAACCCCCAGAGAAATGAATTGCGGAGGAGTGCAGACACAAATAGCCACCGTAGATGATGAGCCGCGTTTTTTCCGGAATAAATACATATGTCTCGTGGCAAAGAAATGGAATAACACTTCCAGTGCATCACATCGCCACGAACGCTCCTCTCTCGTCGTGTATCTTACTTAGCCGAGCTTTATAACTCATCAAGGTTAGACAAGCACGGAGGCAAGTGGGAGGAGAAAGTATCAGTAATTCTGATTAATGGGTTTAGCATAATTTAAAGCATAATGAGGCATTAATATGCAATTTACAAACAGATAGCGAGCCAACAAAAAATAAATCATCCCCTCTTCTTCTCCTTCTTCTTCTTCTCCTTCTTCTCACCGAAGAATCCGGTTAATTGCTACTTCTGCTTTTGACTAGTTGCTGTTCTTTTATTGGCACGGTATCGCAATCAATTATACGAATCGCCTCGCAGCATCTGCGTTGCCTGACAACGAGCTGCGACGAGCACGGGGTTACTGGGAGAACTTCTCGCGGCTCATTTTCAATCCATATTGAGTTTGGAATATTATGCATTTAGCCGCACACCGATCAGGCGTAACATTATGACCATGTTGTGCCTCGTCAGAGAATGGACATGGGGCTTCTGAGCGCGTCTGGTAACAGGGCTGTTGTTAGAGGGGGGTTTGGGTCATACGGGTTGAAGGGAGGATCCTCTGTGGATCATCCTAGCGAATTTGAAGGTCAGGTCAACACTTTGTGTCTTTGTAACATGTCTGAGTAATATTCACAAGAATACCAGGTCCAAAAGTTTCCCATCTTGCCACAAGATGGTTAATGTTATTTATTTCTCCTGTCAGTGGTTTTAATGTTGTGGCTGATCGGTGCATACAAATACATTGTATGATACAGCAACAGGAAGAAGAAACTGAAATATATTTTCAGATAATTTGATTTGTTTTAAGTTCTGGGAATAAACTGTGACAAATATAATGCTGTAACTTCAGACTATGAGCCGTAGAAATATGCATTCAGACGCCATGAATGATTTACGTTGTGTTCTTTTATTTTGTCCTTTTCTCACATAAAATATGCAGGACAGTTATGTAACGGCAGAATAACCAGGGTCATTCTGCATCGTATCAGACCACACAATTAAACAAATTGTCACTCTCTTCTCTGTAATGGAGACGTCTGTCCTGCACAGAGAGTCAAAATAAAAGCTACCTCCGATTAACGAGGAAGGAAGAAACGTGTGTGTGTGTGTGTGTGTGTGTGTGTGTGTGTGTGTGTGTGTGTGTGTCTGTGCTTCTGCAGGAGAGACGAAAAGGGGAGAAAGCCGATACGCTACGCAATGTGTGCAAATGTTACATGCGTGTGAATTTGTCTGCCTGCTTGTTTGCATGTGCGCCTGGTAGCGTGTGTGCATACATAGTGTGTCTACCGAGGAAAGGCAAGTTTGACAAGTTAATCCACTCTAAACATCTTAATGGGAACATCCCCACAGGCTGCTTCTCCTCCTCCTCCTCCTCCTCCTCCTCCGTCTCCTCCGCGAAGATTATTCTGCATCCCAACTTCTTCCCATCACTCCAGCTGCCTTTGCCAGGGAGACGGGTATGAAGTGACGCATTTACACCTGACATGTGGCTTCCATGGCATGATGGCAGCCTGTCAGCATACATTACATTTCTAAAAATAAATCCACCATACAATATGTTTCACTGTATGCTTGAGAGGGATTAGCCGTGAGAAACGACTCTGGAGTCTTTTCTTTTCCCCAAGGATGTGTCATCAGAATTCAGAATTACTTCATTGATCCCAGGGGGGAAATTGCTTGTGATCGTGTTTGACTAATTGTGACTAAAATGCATAAATGTTGGTAGACATAATAAAAATACTGAAACACAGAAATACTCCCACAGATACTTGATCAGTTATGGGATCTAGTGACTTTGGAAGCCAGGTCAACACCTTGTGCTGTTTATGTCATTGTTATGGGGGTGGGGGTGTCTGGTCTGGTCTAGGTGGTTGGTACATGTCAAAGTCAGGAGTCTTCAATGTTTTTCAGGCCAAAAATATATATATATTTATAAATATACATTATTATTCTTGTTTTGAATTCAAAATTAATTATTAAATATCACTTTATTAAATATGTTGGATTCATGTTAATGTGTATTTAAAGAAATTTTAATTTGTGGGGTAAAATAAAATTTAAAAAAGATTAAAAAATGTCTAATCAACCAGCTCCCCGTGGACTCTTTAGGGGTCACGAACCCCCTGTTGAAGACCTATGGTCTAAGTAACATCCACATGAATGAATGTCATGTCTAAGAGTTTCCCAGCAGAACACTGAACTGTCGGAAGACGCTCATAATGTTATTCACTTCATTAATGTTTCACTTCTCCTGTGAGTGGTCATAATGTTATGCCTGATCGGTGGACTGAATACTCCACACAGTCTGTTAACTAGATTATTAATGTAGTTTCATGTTCAAAGCATATTGCTTTTGACACAGCGAGCAGCTAAATCCAACCATCCAGCAGTTTGCTTTGCACATGAGCACACAATTAAAAAAATATATATAAATGTATGACTTTCAGTAACTGTGAATTCATCCACTGACTTTCCTCCAGACTAAAACCTCCAAATATTAGATGGTTATGTAAATTTCTTCTCAATCTACTTTGAGCTGCATTAAATGCTAATATTAGCTACTGTATGTATATAATACAGATTTACTTATACCTCTATTTCTTTTACATTTGTTCACATGCCTATTCTATTTTATTTTATTTAGCAAAATTTGTATTTTATTTATTTATTTATTTTTTTACTTATGGTTCTTAAGGATGATTTATGTGCACCTGAGCTACTGTGACCAAGCAATTTCCCTTGTGAACGAATCAAGTCTAAGGAGAAGACGCTGCACTATGATAATGTACGTATTCAGGAAAAGAAATGAAAAATCAGCAGATTTTTTGATTTGTCAAATGCAATGATAACAACTAATTCTCAAAGCTGCATTAACCAATGAACTGCTTGAGACATTTGGTCGGAATAAAATTCAAAAATTCAACTGAGTGAAAAAAAAGGTGACTCAAAATTATGGAGTGTGAATCTAAAAAAAAAAGCTGATTTGTCCCCAGCTGTGTTCTGACTCTATTCTGAGTCTTTTTTTTTCTTTTCTGACTCTGTTCTGACTCGGATTGTGGAACCCGTGACGTGTCGTTACCACAGGTCGGCCGGTTGCTCCGTTTTTACGACGTTACATTAGGCTGCCGGTAATTAATGGTTCAATTAGTGACTTGAGGTGCAGGCCAAATAAAATGAGGCTGTTGTGGGTTTTGCAGAGTAAGGGTAAGGTCTTAGCAGAGTCATTTCAGATCATCTGATTGATAGTTTTAAATTTTAACCCTAATTTTTCTGCAGCAGAAAAATAAAGTTGTATAAAACTGGAGTTGGAATCCTGAAAAGGATTTGGATCGGCCCCAAGAAACTACACTGAGACATCCCCTGCTTGTTGTTTGCTTTTTCCATTAACATCACGCTCAGTCAGTTTCATTACCAACTTTTCTTTTCTTTCTTGCGAGCTGCAAAACAAATGCCAAAACAACACTAACACAATTACAGCGATCCATTATACCTGAGTGTCAGTTTTAGTATGCGTGCATGCTGCGCTCATACAGCCAGGTATCATTTATTAATCCATTCTCTTCCCTTCTATTCATCTCGACCTTCTCCCTCAATTATTCCATCATTATTCTCGCCTTTTAAAACACGAGGTGGAGGTGGAACTCCAGGTCTCTCTCTTTTTTTTTTTTTTTGCCATTTCAAGCCCGAGACAATCCTCCCGTGCAGCTGTGGTCCACCTCGGGTCAGACGGGTTTTACTAATTAGAAACAGGCTGAGGTCAAAGTGACTCTGTCAGCTCTTCAAGGGTCAGCGCAGTGTTTCACCTGTCGGCACATTTAGCCGGGCGCGGAGCGGGAGGCCGCGGAGGAAGATTCAGCGCTCAGGTAGGAGACGGGCATTATCTAGATAAGAATAAATATGCTCCTGTTATTGTTGTATAAATATCTGCTGTCAGCAGCGGTGCACGGTATTCATGAGGTGTGAATCATCTATTATGTAACTACAGTGTATGCGTAGGTCACACACACACACACACACAAGGAAGTAAATTTAATCTCTATTAATACTTCAACACAGAATTTTCACAAAAGACAATAAATGGGGAACAAAATTTGAATTTTGACACGACCCACTAACGTTGTGGAAGTCCATTTTCGTTGAGCACCTTGGTCAGTGCCTGTGTGTGTGTTACGCGTGCACATTTAGGCCGTTTTAGACAACTAAAACCCTCCGGTGGTTAGTTAGTAAGGTAGTTTGGAAACAGTTCCTCCTCTGTTTGACTCAGCTCTCTGCCGTCCCACAGGCTCCTCCAACAGTCTGCTGGGAAATTTCCCACCATTCCAGAATTTTTTGCCATTTTGCCCATGCAAGCAGGATTAAAATGATGAATGTGTCGCAACATTTTGTAGCTTACCATGCCCAAGTGAAGCCCCGCAATGTGTGGGAAAATGTAGATGCATGAAATTTGTGGCTCCATCAACGAAAAAGGTTTTGGAAGAAATTTGTTAATGAGTTACCCTGGAAATGGTGCTTTGCAGAATCCAAAATACGTAGTTTTTTTTTTGTTTTTTTGTTTTTTTGTCAATGTTTTTTTTCCCTGTTGCACCCGTGCAAAATTAGCAATTAATCATGCATTAAAGAAACCAAAAAACATAAATAAAAGTCAGTGTTAAATACTACAGTCTTATATATCTCACCATATACTGTACAAGATAGCTATATGTCTATATTACCATACATCTTTCTATCCATATTATTGCATTTTCTTTTCAAGATTCAAAAAGTGAATCTATCTTTGAAAAGGGCAACTTCCGGTTGCAAAATATGCAAAATATGTTTCTGTCGTCTAACGATTTTGTTTTTTTGTTTTGATTTCAGAAACAGAAAATTAAAAGCAGACGGTTTTTAAATTTTTGTTTATCCATTCTCGACTCTGAAAGAGAAAAGTGCCTCGAATTTCAATTAATATTTTTGAATTTTAAAATGAAAAGCAAATAACTGCTCATTTTTTGCTTTTTAACGTCCTTTTCTGAACAAGATACAAGATAAAACAAAACAAAACAAAAAGAATCTGAAAGTTTAACTTGCATTGACTCTGCAACTCACCGGCTTGCTGGGTTTTGACGGTGACATTCGCCAGTGAGCGCGCGGCCAAGCCCAGCCCTGAGACGCCGTTAACGGCCTCTACGTGGAAGGTGTAGTTGGCGTGCATTGCAAAGTCTAGTATTGCCACAGAGGTGCCGGTTATACCGAGCGGCCGGGGGATGAAGCGCAGGTCTGGCTCGCACGGCTCACACTGTGTCACAACGCTGTCGCCATCGCCTCCGTCACAGCGCTGGCACAAGACGTTGTAAGCCACGTCCTTCCTGCCTCCTGTATCGCTAGGAGGCATCCACTGCAAGAAGAGAGCCGTGTCATTGATCAATGAGACCAGGTTCCTGGGAGCTGAGGGAGGCCCTGAAGAGAAGAGAAAAGTGTTCAGGGACAGAAACGCGTTGGTAACTCACTTGTCACTTTAAAAGACAGATTTGTTCTCCAGATCATGACACTCATGTGACCCCCCACCCCTAAGATGAGACCAAGAGTGGGCACACGATCTGACAGCCATCGCCTGTTTCACTGAGCATCATTAGAATCCTTAACGTGTGTGTTTGGCGCGTATGTACAGTAGGCGTGTGGGTGGTTGGCTTTAAACACGCTATGTTTCATTCCAACAGCTTGTGTAAATTTGCAGGATAAAACTGTTGCGCTTGTTGTTTTTTTTTTTTTTTTTTCCCTCTCACAGCTGTACGAGATCTGATTTGGCAAAGAAAGAAATGAGAAGCGTTGTGTCTTTGAATATCTGCGTGGAGGCGTGTGGGGGTGGCGAGTTTTCAGAGTGCTCTGAGTGTTTCACTCCAGCAGGCCAGTTGTCAGCTTAATGGATAAATGTCAGGAGTTTGCAGCATCCATGAATGAAACCCATCATAACAAATGCTGTTTTTTTTTAATCTTTTGATACTTGTGTCTGTACTTAAACAGATCAATGACATATTTGAAACTTTAATAAAAGAAAACGATGAACGGAGGCAAGAAATGTAGGATTAAGAAGGTAACTAGTCCACTAACTTGTACAAGCCATGGTGGAGGGATCCTTGATGGCCCTGAAGAAGCCTTTATCGCAGTGACAGATGGTGGCGGCCTGGTCGTGGCTGGAGCTGTGTAGAGGACACTTGACGCATTTAATGTTCCCCGCATTAGCCTTGAAGAAGCCAGGCTTGCACGCTGCAGAATAAATAAATAAATAATAATAAAAAAAACGTATGGAAGAAGGAGAAGAAGAAGCCAGTTATCATGCAGCTGCATTCCCATCGGCAAACACGCGGACACTTAATTCAAAACTCCAGCTGCTTCTCTCCTCACCTGTGATCTGACCTTATTTCCCGGGGTACCATGGATCACTGTCGCCTCCTTATTAGCTCACTAAGGAAGAGGCGCACACGTGTAACGATGCACCTTTACTGAATAAATATTCCAAAAGTCACACACACCAGCCACAAACAAGTTTTTAAATGAACACGGTATGAGGACATTAAAGCCGCGTATGCTTCAGGCTTCCATTGACAAACAGCGACATTAGCCTACTACCCAGAGCTTTCCCTAAACGTGGCAAATGCTAAGGGCGCCGTGGAGCCATAGGGGGGTGCACTGAGAGTGAGCTTTTTTCTCCCCCATGCTAACAGCCTAATGCTAATTTTATATTTTATTATTTCGTGGTATTACCAAAACTTACTACAACTTATCTAAAGTGTATTAGCCAAAAGTTAGTTGTTGCAGCAGCTCTGTGCTCAGCTCAGAGCTCAGAGCGCCCAGCCACCAGCCCTCTCCACCGTTGATCGCCGCTGACAGTATCCACAGTACAGTACAGCAGCCAGCCGGTGGAAAGTCTGTTCTCAGTGAAGTTAATGTCATCATGTCAAAAGGGCCAAGGCTCTCGGTTGCTCAGGGAAGAAAGAGAAGAAAAGAAGAGGAGGCAAAACAGCAATAACACAGAGGTAATTAGGTGTTGAAAATCAATCATTTTTGTTTCTAGCTAGTTTAATTGGAGCAGAAAGTGGAGAGAGCAGAACGTTACAAGCAACGGGTGGACTACTTTCTGAAGCTAGTTTACTCTAGAGGATAACAGACTAAACTGCGACAGTTAAATAAATAATAGCAACAAGAGTTAGCATCAGTGACCCACACCTTAGGAGAAGTATTCAGGTGTAGAGATGGCCTCCACTTTTTCTCTTATGTCCTGCTGCATAGAGCACCAACCTGTTTGCCAGGTAATGTTGAGCTTATTTCACTATATTTATATTGTGTCATGTCTGCACTGGGTTCTGTTGTATTTTATTTTGTGCAATAAGTATTTATATTGTGATTTTGCATGCATTTTAATTGTGTTGTATTTTGTATTTTATACTATTTATTATGTATTGCTATTGCCGTTTTTTACAGTTTGATATCTAAGTGAAATAAAGTGAAATTGGATTGAAATTGAATTTTAACCTCTTATCATTGCAGCCTTTTTGCTAAAAAACAAAACAAAAAAACAAAAAACAAATGAAACTCCTATTTAGGACATACCCAAATTAAACTGCATGCTGTTCATTAACATTTTGGGGCTTATGCATGGTCTCTGTCTCTTTTGAAAGCCAAGACTCTGAAGTTTCTATCACAAAAGTTAGAATCACTCAAAGCTGTATTGTTCTTGAGTGATCAATGATGGCATGCAGTTATAAAATAACAAGTTGTAGGATTTGCCTGATTTTTTAATTTATTTTTTGTTCTGAAAAAAATGTTGAATCCTATAATGATTTTTATCTATGAAATCAGAAGAAAATGACGTATTGCATCATGCAGCATTTACTCAAACACAACTCATGTACAGGACTCTGATTGGTCTCAGACTGTTTGGTATTTTGTTATATGTAACATGGAGTTGTATTTGCCCATATGTGCTATAGAACAATGCTACAAGATGTGTAATAAACTGAGGTTCCATCAATATATTTTGTGCAACAAGTTATTAATTCTGCCTAGGGCCGGTTCTGCTACTACCCAACAGCTGAACATCGCGTAAGCTCAATGATATTTTGCAAGTAACATCATGTTGCTATTATGCAGTAGTACGCTTACTAGTTGGCATGAAAACCATCCATAGTTAAAGGATATTGAAAGTAATTTGGACTATTTTGTTTTGAGGTCTAAAATAAAATCAAACTGTTCACATGTCAAACTTTTTATTGTTAATTTTTAGGTATTGGTCGAAAGTTTGGGGAAAAAAATTGTTCATCGAAGGCCAGACACTCGTTTTGGCAATTAGTTTCTGATCATTAACAAAAACAAGTCAAGCAAGATATCCCACAGATATTCTTATTTAAACCTCGACTCCTCAGTCCCTTAAAACTGAAGGAACTACTCGGATGAGGGGCAAAACCTCTTTGCAAACAAAATTTTTCCTTTCTTTAATGTTGGTTTTTGTTGTTGTTTTTCTTTGTTTGTTTTGGATATACTATGACCTGAATGGCTCAGAACCTTCACAGACATATACTCTGGAAACCTCCCAGCCAGAAGGTTCTGGGTTCTAATCCAGACCGAGGAACAGCTTCTTCCCAGAAGCTGTAAGACTGTTGAACTCTGGTGGAGCTGTGTGATTGCTCAACTCAAGTATCTTTGCACGTTTAACATTTTGCATGTTTAAAGTTTTAAAGTTTTGCGCACCTAAAACTCTGTTTGCAACTGAATAATCCATGCTGCACTACTACTTGTTCTTAAGTACATTTCCTTTTCTACCTTAGTTAGCTTATCTTATTTTATTTATTTTGTTAGACACAGCTATCAGTATTATATACTGTTTGCTTGTGTCTATTTTACAGTTACTCAGTATCTATATATTATAGTTACTATGGGGTAACAGCCCGGGACCTGAGTACATCATTTTGTTTCAGCTCATGCTTCCGTATGGTTGTGAATGACAAATAAAAATCCTTGAATCCTTGAATCCAGTGCTGTGCCTGGGTCGGTTTTCTCTAGGTACTCCGACTTCCTTCCACCGTCCAAAGAAAGGCTTGTTAAGTTAACTGGTGATTCTAAATTGATCATAGTTGTGAGTGTGAATGGTTGGCTCTCTGCTCTCACTCTGGACAGACTGGCGACCTGTCCAGAGTGAACCCTGAATCGTGTTCCCTTGACAGCTTGTATAGGCTCCAGCGTCCCCATGGCCCTCCAGAGGACGAGCGGTTACAGAAAATGAATGAATACTCATCAAATAACTGTCAAATTATTTACAAAAATGGTGGACTGGTAGTTGGTGGTAATCTCAAATATTAAATACAGTGTACACTGATTAACCTAATCATTGATTATGTTGGTGTCATGGCACTTGTCAGCATTCAGGACATATTAGGCATCAAGTGAACATTTTTGTCCTCAAAGTCGATGAGGTAAGAGCAAGAAAAATTGGAATTTGATACCAACTCTGATGTGGTCAGTAGCAATCAGGAAGGCATATCAATGAACCGGCAACAGAGTCATAGGCATCCAAGGTTCATTGATGCAAGAATAGAGCAAAGGTGTCTAAGCGTAGTCTGACCCAACAGACTAATCTACTCCAGTGGTGCCCATGCTGACAAATGTCCCCAGGACGTTACCATGAAGCTTTCATTCATAAAAATGTCAGGACTCAGGTTCACCAGAAGAACATTCTTTTGTGGGAGATCGTCAGCATTATTAACTCCACTAGCTGGTTGTTAATAATAAATAATAAAAAATGTAATAAGGGGAAACTACTCATTTGAGGTTTCAGGACTAAATCAAAATGCAATGAAAAAGTAAATTTTAATCACACTCCTCGTTAGAGGATAGAGGAATGTTTTTTTTTTTTCTGTTATTAGGCTGGTAAAATAGGAAATATTAACATACAAATAATGTCTTGCAGAAATGTAATTACATCCTGCCTTCACTCCAAAACCATTTTGCTGACCTTAGCATTGTGAGTTGTCTACTTCCAGTTCTTCCCATTTCGTTCCTTCCATCAACCCAACCAACGCTTCCTTCCTTATCTTTTCACTATTTCTCCGCTTTGCTCAGCCACAGTTTTCACCTTTTCTTATATGTATTTTTTTTTTTTTAATCTTTATTCCAATAAATTTCTTCTCCCATCTGTCCTCACGCTTTCCTCTCCGTCGGTCTTTCCTTTAAGGCTTATCAAAAACGATAGCATAACCATGGCAGATTGCCTCCTTCTTCGCGGACTTATCTCGGCAGAGAAGAATAAAGCACTACTCGTGCAGTTATTTAATATTCCGGGATATTTGTGGCTAATTTTACCGCAGAGTGATTTATCTCAGACGTGTGAGTGGAATGGCAATTTCAAATTAGCAAATAAACATGCAAGACAGTCTTGAGACTTCAAGGCAGAAAGGTTTATAATTTAAGCGTTTTAATATTTTTCCATAGTTACAATAAGTAAGTAAGAAAGAAAGATTTATCTGTTCCTCACATCATCGTATTTTATTCTTGTCTGATGCATTTTTTTCATCCGTTGAACATTGAACCTATGGCCCAATGTTCAACACTGTACCCGGGCCTCTAGGAGAAGGAATATAAAACTGAGTGGATTAACCTGGTGAAATAAACTGAATTAAACAGCTCTTGTATGTATGGCCTTGCACGAACAGAAAATGTGAATAGTCGGTAGCTGTAGATTCAATAAAGTGATTGGTGCAGAGTCTCCTACTGTTAACCATGGGACAGGTGTCACCAAGACCTTGGGAAGTCTAGTCACATTAATTCACTTGCTGGTGTCCACACTTTGTAAATGAAGACACTGCTACAGCTACATTAATTTATTGTTCCCACAGACAACTGCTGCTGTATTTCAACAGACAACCCTCCAAGCTGAAACAGCAGGACAATGTATCTGTGGATCTGTGTATTTGATATATATATAAAAGGTAACAGTATATTGCTGTGTACATAAAAGTGTGAGCTTTGGTGTGTTTTCTTGAAAAATTTGACCTGAGGAAAACCTTTACCAATTTGAGTCAGCTCCACAATGGATAAGAGGCACACGGGACCACTTTGAAATACAATAAATATGTTTTACACACAGGCCAGAGTGAGATTTGACTGACATTTATACTTCTGCCTAACTATAAATTAGAGATTAAATAGCCTGGCCCTATAAGAACGAGCCAGTAAACACTGATGTTATTGAATCACCAACCTGGGAGCTAAAAAGAAAAAAGAATAACAATAAAACTTTCATAAGCGAACATGTTTTCATCGAAGAGTTCATCCAGCTCCTAAAATACCTCTGTGGTTTTTAAGATTCTCTTTTCAGCATTTTCACATGACTCTCCTGGATGATGTCACAAGCACGCATCTAAATACTACATTACCCATGAGCCTTGAGCCCCTTTGCTCATGTAGAGGACGCTGGTCAAGTGGAATCGCTGCTGCAGAAACGTGCAGCTAAAGCTGATGTGTGGCCACTAGAAACAGCAAATTCGCACACATCGTTCAAACATATCTAAAGCCAAACAAATATTTGACGTGCCTACTTGAATTAAGCCGTGAAATGAATAATAAAAGCATAAATAATAAAAGCATCCTGTAGCCTATAGCTGTGGCGTCTGCAGACGGGGGCTGGAGGGTCTCCCAGCTGACGGGGGACGAGAGGTGAGGTATGAGTCGTCAGTAACTCACACATACACACATTAATTTATGCTCACATTCACACCTACAGCATTTTTAGCATGCATAACATTAGCATTAATGGCATGTTTTAGGACAGTGGGAGGAAGCAAGAGGACCTGAGGAAACATGCAAATTACAAATAGAATTTTTCAGTTTGTGAAAAAGGTTCCGGTTTAATTTTCTGTCACATTACATAACCAATTGCTGATTGATTGAAATTATTGATGCTGTAAATAATATAAAAATCATTTGATTTTTTTATTGTAGAAAGATAGATAATCTACATAAACAGGCTGGAAGAAGCATCTATAAATAAATCTATAAATATAAATATAAATATAAAAGTTCGGCACGTGCAGAACTCCTCGCCCTGAATCACGACGCTGCTTAGCTCCTAATGAGAAGAGTAATTCGTCACCCAGCTTCCAATTTTTGAGCCACCTCATTCTCATGGATATTACTTTCCTCCTGTGCGGAGGTCCTGCCAAAGGCAACAAACACACAGATTCATCTGGAATTCCAGCTGCTCCCTGCTTTTTAGTATAAGCTGAGGAGATCGCCACCAAAAAAAGCAATTACTATACTCATACCCCCATTTCTATTGAAAAGTTTGAAAACATCCCGGCTGCACACACACAAGCCTGACCACACACACACAGACACACACACACACACAGGTACCCGTGGATTCTTCATGCAATATGAAAGGTTGCAGCAAAACTATTATTTCCATCATGTTTCACATATGAAACTACTGCCAGCTGCTGCTTATGACATGCTGTACCTTTCAAAATGATAAACAATTGCACTGATCAGACGTAACATTATGTCTTCCCCATCTTCCTAATATTGTGTAGGTCTCTCCTTGTGTCTCCAAAACAGTTGTGACTCATCAGAGAATGGACATGGGTCATGTTCTTTTGAGTTGTTCCTAAAGTGTTTATTTTTGTGTGTGTGTGTGTGTGTGTGTCAGGTTGCATCATACTGGGGATGGATGCTGCCATCGAGGGGTCTCTTTGCTACGGGGGTGGTGGTCCCTAGTCTGGTCTAGGTGGGTGCTACATGTCTAAGTAACATCCACAAGAATGAATCCGAAAGTTTCCCAGCAGAACACTGAATTGTGACAAGATGGTCGATGTTATTTACTTGTCAGTGGTTGTAAAGTTGTGGCTGATCGGCATATTCTGCTAGTTACTTCAGTCAGTTAGTCAAATTAATGTGTTGAAATACTGAAGAATGTTTATTCAAATGTTCAAACTGAAGATGACACACAGAGGAAGAATGAAATCTAGAAAGGACTCTTTCATTTGCCAAGAAGTCAAGGTCACGGTGCCATGCAGCATTCACGTTAGATCACATTGAGTTTGTTCATTCTAAGTATTAGTCTGCACTAATATATTTAGTTGTTTAGCTGATAAATGCCTCGCTGTGTTCAGATATTCAACATTATAAGTATGAACTTGTGGTTGAGTGCAAGTCGCATAGAGTTGGTTCAGTTCTTTCTTTTTCGCTGCCTGTCCACTGACGACGTTGCACAGTAACTGAAAACCAAAACAGCGATCTGAAAGACGCTTTGAAGAGCCGAGGGGAAAGTGCAGAGTCAGGTGATGGTTCGCCACAAGAAACTAAGACATCCCTTTTAAATTCAGCGTATGTTTGGATCCATGAAAGTACTGATCTCAGCCTCTTAAACGGTCGATGCATGATATTCGTGCCTCATGGCTCAGGGTACCGGTCGGCTCCTCTGCAAATGTGCAAGTGCATCATTTGCAGAAATGTAATGATGACAAAAAAAAAAAGAACAAATCAAAAAAAAAAAGGTTTACAGTTGTTTAGGCGCGTGGGGCTGGAAGTTTTCTCTCTCTCTGCTTTTACGTTGTCAGAAACAGATGGAGCCAGAGACTATGTTTACCCTGGTCCTTCAGCTTTGATATGCAGATGGGGAGTTCACAGAGAATGAGTGATGCTCTAGTCTGGCGCTGCTGCGTTAAGAGTCCAGCGTAAACACCGGCCTTAATGGACAAGAGAGGGGCACGGCGACGGCGGCACAACCAACAGATTTGTTATATTTTAGCAGAATGTAAACTCACGAGTGCGTGTACCTGTTTGGAAGCAGCCCGATGCGGATAAAATATCTAATAATCTGCTTTCTTAGCATCGACTTTTGATAACAGGGAGACGAAACTGGGATAGACCGGCATCAGATCCATGAAAAGTACCGAATATGTTCATAAGGTAGCAGCAAAAAATGCTATTTTGAATATGCAGTTGAGACCAAAATATTTGAATCTCTCCGGCTACCGAGTGCACTCACTCACCGGGTTTTTTATTATTATTTTTTTATTTATTTATTTTTTCGGTGTTGTCTGCGTGCCCACTCCGACTCAAATGGAATTCAAAAAGACATCTCTATTAGCCCTCCCCCGCACTTCGGTGCCTCCTTTTTGAATATGGTGCCGTGACGAAAGGATGTGGAACAAATAGCATTAGCGCTGTGATGTTGCCTTATCTAGGTCATGATATAACCAGCCTATCTCTGAGTAATCCTCTTGTGGCTGACACTGAATGAAAGGAATAGAATAATAAAGCACTCGATTGAGATGTCAGAACAGACTGGCAGAATGCTATCGGGGTGGAAAGCGGGGTTTGATAAGAGCTGATGCCTTTGTTTAGGCAGCTGGGGGGTGGGGGTGGTGGGGGTGGGGGGGGGGGTATGGACGTGTTAGCGCAGAGCTCTGCCATATATTTAGGGGCGCTGGGGTTTTCCCTGCTCTCTCTTTCTCTCTTTCTCTCTCTCATCCTCTTTCGCTCTTTCCCCATGCTGCCTCTCAGACAGCTTTGATCACAGCACCCTTTGAAGCAGTGTTCCAAAATGAAAACGAGGAGAAAGCAGAAGTCATCGCAAGTTCACGCCTAAACTTCCCGCAACTACTTGCAAAGTGCACGTCTTCATTACGGCGCGAGGCTCAGTCGGACCTGCGGAGATCCTTGATGAGGAGAAAATAATTACCCATAAATAATGAATTATAAGGCCGTGGCGTTGTTACTATCGACCGCATCTTTTTAACCTGATGTTAACGAGCCCTGAGAGGCTGTTTGAGAGTTACACAGCAGAGCATCCTTTCCTTGACATATCTCAGCTCGGCGATAACCGCGGCGCGGGGAAGAGCAACAACGCGGCAGAGCCTCTGGATATTACAGCGATATTTCAGACAGAAGAGGGAATCTTAAAGCAGCGGTCATTTTGGGAGATGTTTTCTTTCAGGCTAACAGTCGGACAATAAGATCAATATTAATTCTCACGTCTGTAAATCCACTGCAGGGATAATCCAAGGGAAGGTTTAGCAGGCACGACTGGGCACGGGAGGTACTGCAAGAAGTCTCGCAAAAGCGAGAGTAGTCTGTATGTGTTAGGTTAAAGCTTCATTAAATAGTAAATTAATTTCCTGGTTGATGGAAATTGACTAATGATCTATAACTGTTTCAGATGAGTATAGCACTGTGGCAGACTGTTTGTTCCCAAATCACCTACCTCATTTGACTCTAGATTCTGACTCTTGTGGTAATGATGTGTAAATACTTAACTTTTCGTCTATATATTACAGAAAAGACGGGACGTGTTTTGAATCCCAGTTAATTCACAAGCCTTAAGTTTCTTTGCAGTCTCTAGTTGTACGGTTAATCTGTAATCAAAAGGGGGTTTGATTAATGCAAGTTAAATGATAATCTATACACTGATCTGCCACAACATTAAAACCACCGACAGGAGAAGTGAATAACCATCTTGTGGCGATTCAAAGTTTTGCTGGGAAACTTTTGGACCTGGTATTCCTCCGTGTGGATGTTATTTAGACATGTAGCACCCACATAGACTAGACCAGCGCCCCCGCCTTCTAATATGGTTCTGTTAAAGCTTTCGCTTCCTCTTGTTTAGATGAACCTATATAGATACGTCTGCTGCTCTGAATCAGCAGAGACACCGACAGGCTCTGAGCCTCTCACCATCTCCGTTCCTAACATAAAAACATAAAAGATACTGAATGCATCCAGTCTCTTAGCTTCTCACCAGAGTTTATCTCTGTACTGAAGGAAGCAGAAGACTGATAATCAATTAAATTAATCATTCCAGTCCTTATACTTAAACTTTAGACTTTTGTCTAAATTTTGGATTATGGGAAATTGATTTTCACATAAGAAACAATAAAAAGTAAATTAACCCTAACCCATTTTATTATTAATTCATGGTAAAAATGATCATTTAATTGCAGCCCTGCTTAAATACCATGATGTACTTTGAACACAAGTAGCACCACAGATGGGTCTCTGTAAATTATTGCCGTGAGAGACTATATTGTGTTTAATAACTAGATGCACCCGTCAGAACTCTGCGTCCTGAACCTTGTCATCACTCTCATTAATTACACTCAACGTGTCATTACAGCGGCTGCCTAAATATCAAGTGCCTCCACAGTAGCTGTGTGTATACCAAGGCATTTCCTCCACCACGCTGATGCCCAGGTACGTAGCTGCCCTTTTCAAACCTCAAAATCGCTGTTGGCAGTGTTGCAAATCAACAGCAGGACTTGTTTGTGGCAAGATTTCTGCATCAGTGTAATTAAATATCATGATTTTTCAGTAGCGTTATTTCCTGGAAAACAAAACCATGTGCTTTTATCACAGCTTTGCACACTCTTGGCATTCTCTCGATGAGGTAGTCACCTGGAATGGTTTTTAATTAACAGGTGGGCTTCTTGCCTTCATAATGTGTTTGACACCATCGGTTGTTTTGTGCAGAGGTGAGACTGGTGCAAAGTTCTCTGATTCTAATATTTATCACTCATCTAAAGCTGGGGGCGTGCTACAAGATTTTTTTTGACTATATTTTACCCTGTTGCCAGTTGGGCAAAGTCTGGTCCTGTCTGCACTAGTTGGCTAGTGAGTCAGCATGAGTAGCTGGCACAAAAATCTGTTGGTGTGTGAGGGGAACAGACCCGATCTGACCTCAGTTGCAGTCAATCAAATCTCATTTAATTATCTTAGCTGAGTCTGGAAGCAGTGGGTTAGTATGAAAAAGAGAGGGGGTGGGACACAGGAAATAGTGTCGGAAGACGACGGGAAGTAGCGGGAAGACCAAAACAGGGTGTTTTTAACACTTTCTACTGATTGAGAGAGAAATTAATGCAGTAGATATACTAAGGATGGACTATTTTACTGTGATGATGAGTAAATATTGTAGAATAATGCCACACTAGTAGTAAAACAGGTTTTCATGGCCCCCATGTTAGCACTGCCTGCTGATGTGGAAATTCGGGGACATTTACAGCTCGGAGATAAAATAAGTATAAAATAAATGATAATCATAATGTATAAGATGCGATTACCAGTAAGAATATTAAAAAAAGTTGAAATTCAAACAGGTACCAATATTAGCGCATGCAGTTTTTTTGTCATTAATTAAAAGGCCAATTAAAAGGCTTAAAAGGCTAAAATTGGGGACACTTTCAGGGACAGCTTTAGCCAGTGGAAAGCTCATCCAGAACGGAGACTTTCCCCTGGAAAATTTCGGACCTTTCCGTTTTCACCACACCTCACATTTACGCAGTTGCACCATGTGGGTTTAGAAAATGGTCCAGTCTGAAACAGTGTTGCGCAGTGCAGGGTGTAATTGAATACACTGGTATATTAAAAAACTTCATATCATGACAAAAAAAAATAAATAAATACTGGTATTTGGTTTGACCTTACTGTCCAGCCCTAGTGAGAGTTGCTTTCAATCGGCTTTTTTTTATCTGTTATCCCTCATCAGGTGCAGTTGTTGTGTGATCCCCAGCCTTTCAATCATCATCCAAAACTCTGCTTTAGCCAGACTGTTAGCGTGCACTCCTAGGATTTTGAAGTTCTGTAAAGACAGTGAAAGTTGCGTAGCGTGTCCCCAGCCTAAGTAAAGACAACAAACAGTCCATTACACTTGAATATCAGGCAGTCTGGAAAATGTCTTTTTTTTTTTTTACCACTTTACTCCACATGTGTTCCTTAACAGTTCAAAAGCCTTCAGAAAGAACCCATGAAAATAAAGAAAAGGCATTGAACGAGAAGGCGTGTGTACATTTTGACTGTGTCTAACAATGCTGCAGTATCGCACCGAGGCTTAGGTTTGTTGGTTTGAGGGATGTGGACCACGCATGGCTGGAAGAACTGACAAACACATCGTTTTCCGAGTGCCAAGTGGGTTATTGCTCCAAGAGTTACTGACCCATTCACTGTAGCGGCTGCCAAGATCCCCTCGACACTGTCGCAACTACAGCACAATTGAAAGAAGTCACGACTGCCAGCCAAAGGGAGAGTATAGATGTTGGACGTATATGAGGGACACCATGAGAGCGCTGCTTCTGAGCTGCTGTCTCATCAGTAATCCCTGCTGACAGGCTTCTGTGTTGTTTAACTTGAGATAATTGATGGCGAGAGAGAGAAAGAAAAAAAAGATAAATAAAAGGCAGATAAAACAGAAAGAGATAAAAAGAAAAAATTACACCCGAGGAGCAAATAGAAGAGATGTTACAGCCCGTCCTACATATCAGCTGTTCTAATGACTGCTGGAGTTCTCTCTGTACCACCCCGGGTAACTATATCACCACAGGGGGTAGCGCATGAATTTCACCCCAACCAGCTGAGATTGCTGTAAGTGCGGAGAATGCAGTAAGACGGCACTTTAGCTGCAATCGTGTAATGCGGCTCAATTTAGATTCTGCCTTAATTACAACCGTAACTCTGAGTAAATGAAGGAGAGGGAGTTTTACACAAGGCACTAAATTAGCGATGAAACTAACAAATGAAGGCAATTAGCAGGTAGCCCCCAGTCTGTCTGCACAGTCTAGGAGAGAAACCAGGCCAAGGACTATCTGGAACAACATCAGTTTCTTGAACTTTTTTTTTTTCTTAATCTGTTCTGCTGACAATGGGCCACATTTAGGTAGTGCTGATACGAGTAATTAGAGAAGAGGCGTCCTACAAAAAAAAAAAAAAGAGAGAGAAGAGAAGAAGCTGCTCACAGAGGCACTGTGGTGTTTAGTTTTCCAAGTTTTATTGTAAATGTTAAATAGCTGAAATGATTGAAGCTGCGACAGAATGATATTTTTCAGGGAACAAACCCCCAAAAATCCAAAAAGAGCTTGATGTCCCATCTGCACAAGACATCATCACTGTCCCGTTTGAACCACATGACCGAGAGTGGTCCTCGTGAGACGCAGAGCAGCGATTGTGAAATGTCAGAAAAACTCCCGGCTATACACAGAAGCCCTTCTTATTTGCATTGTTCGCGAGCTCACAGCGGGGAAAAGAAAAAGATGGCGGCGAGAGAACGGCGAGAGTAGAGGATTAAAAGGGAGATATGAAGGGAGGAGGGGTGAACGGGGAAAGTGAAGAGTAAACAAAGAGGACAAGAGAGAGGAGAAGATGATGAGGGGAGGCGGAGCTGAAGAGGGAGGGAAGAGAAATGTGGATGGAAAGGATGAGACAAGGAAACAGGATCTTAGACTGAGAGGAGGGAAAGTCAGTCCTGTAAACTCCTGCAGATGACTGGGGAGGCTCTAGAGATGGGCTAGTGTGACGCAATGCCTTCTCTTCTCTTCTCTTCTCTTCTCTTCTCTTCTCTTCTCTTCTCTTCTCTTCTCTTCTCTTCTCTTCTCTTGTCAGTTTTAATATGCCGTTCTCTAAAGTGCACTGCTCTAACATTGGTTTCAAATGCACGCACAAAACAAAAACAAATACATTCATTATGACACAGGGTAAGATGTTACAATCTCTTGTGTCAAGATCCGAGGCAAGACACATTTAGTAGCCCAGTCCAGCTGAAAACCGACCAGCAGGCTAGCAGTCAGCTACCAGCTAGCAACCAACAAGAAGACACCAGCTAATTAGCCTAGCCAACAGCAGTAGGCAGCATGTACATTAGGAAAAATACTAAAAGGAATGAGCGGGTTAGAATAGCATTATATAGGGATCTGTTTGGATTTCTGAAGTCGCTATTTGGTAAGGAGAAGAATGGTAGCCTGACGGTACCGGAACAGGAACCTGAGGAGTACTTGGAGGAGGTACATAAAGATAAGGTAAGGTTCAGAAAGATGCCTGTCTCCTAAATTGAACTCAGATCACGCTCCTCTCTACACTATGTTACTTATCACAGCCACAGCTGTACATGCACTGCATCTTGGGGGACTGCAGGATGGGTCAGGGGGCCCTATGTCAGGGAAGACTGGAGGACAGTAGTTTTTCTGGAGTCCTCTGACCAACCCCATCCTCCTCCTTTGTCCCAATCTTATGCACCACGCCACATCCAGGGTCACAGGGTCACAGGGTCACGTTGCAGGGTTTTGCTTCCGCAATGAGGACTGACGAAGCACAGAAATAGGGACACTTCTCACTTTTGCGGTGTCTGTGGTGGTGGTGGTGGGTGGACGGTTGGGCTTTTCTAACCTGTGCCGGTTTGTGCTCGCACCCTCTATGAAGGCGGGGGGCTGTGGATTGCCCTATGGCTGTGGTGGTTCTCTGGGCTTGGTACCCATGTGCTCCTGCACTGGGGTGGTGGTTCTCAGGGGTTGGGTCCCCTGACCCAACCTTGGACCCTGGTAATGGTCTCATTCATATTAAGGGAATGCCCACATGCACATGTGTGGTGTCTCCTGCCAGCTTGTACTGGGCCACATCATGAAGAATTGATGAGTCTGCCTAATAAGGGCTGGACTTCTCTTTCACTCTATCATTATGTGGTCGATCTTTGAGTTAGCTCCTCTACTGGGACACCCTTACCCTCCTGGACTGTCCCATCTCTGCAGAGTTCTACACAGAAACCCCCTGGACCACCTCAATCTTGAGTGAGGTGACTTGGAAAGCAAAGGATCCTTGTTTAACTATGTAGACAAATGCAGACAAAATAAAAGATATTCCACCAGTTGGGGATATAGGTAGTCAGTGCAATGAGAGTCCACCAAGGTGGAGAGAGGTTCATGAGGGGGTGAGGGGCACAGAAGCCTCTACAGACTCGGGACCTAATGGAGTCCCTTCTAAATGTATTTTTGCCACATCTAAAGCCTCTTCTCACCTTGGCAGTAGCCGTCCATCTCCTCGTGGCCAATGCTACAGACACAGCGGCCCAGCGGTACCAGCCAGTCTCCATCAGCGCCACAGTACAGTTTGGGCGTGTCCCGCTCCTCCGCGTTCTCCACGCACGCACCCCTCACTTCCACCAAAGAAGACGAGTCCATATGCGGCACAGTGTCTGGAAATGCTGCCAAGTTCCTTAAAGTGGACGGGCAGCGCTTGTAGAACACCTTGGGTGGAAGAAGAGCAAAAACAGGACGCTGGAATGTGGCAGAAGGTGCAAGGAATTTAAATTTGCAAACATAAGCCTGCACAGTGCACACCAACCTTAACTGACACAAGAGCAATGCAAGCTCCGACATCTTGGAAGGCCAGGTAGAAGCCTTTCTGCGTTACCGGTCCCACCTCCCTGACCTCAGTATTCAGGCGAAGAACACGATCTCCAAGGTCTGTCTGTGTAAAGCTTTCATCTGCGGCTATGGTGTCCACCTTCAAGCCAACAGCAAACATGTACTTTACAACTTTTGAATTATACCAGCAGCATAACTCTTTTTCATGACACGGGACAAATAACCAACCTTAGCATAGTCGCTAGGCCGAAACCGAGTCGCTGTCGGGAGCGGCTCCTCCGTCTGCAAGTAGAAGAGGTTGAAGGTTTCCTTACAGGTTCCGGACACCCAAGGTATGGAGTTACAGTCTCTCAGGGTGAAACGCAGCTCCACGTATACCTGAGTCAAAATAGAGAAATAAATTATCAGATCATAAACATTTTCTAGCTGGTTGCTGTCTTTAGACTTATCCTGTCCTAATGCAGATATGTCTAATAGTGTCATACATGTTGTGAAATAGGAAAAAAAAAAAAAACTGAGAGTACAAAACAATAAACTTAAATATGAAATACACTGATTAGGCATAACATTATGACCGCCTTCCTAAGATTGTGTAGGTCTCCAAAACAGTTGTGACTCATTAGAGAATGGACATGGTCCTTCTGAGGGTGTCCTGTGGTGTCTGGTAACAGGATGTTGTGAGTGGGGGTCTTTGGAGGAGGTCATCCCAGAGAAATACAGGAAGTCTCTCATCTTCTTACACAGCTTCCTGGGCTGCAAAACTGTGTCTGAAATTTTTGGTTTCAGCAAATCAACTTTTCTAAGCAAGCTCTGCAAGACCGACCAAGCAAAGAAGGCCATGGACGTATTTCTGGACATCCAAGCGCAGAAAGATGCCGTCACCACAGCTGGCTGTGAAATATTCCAGCTCATGTTCCACAACAAACCACCTAAAGACTTGGGGGACTTGAGATTTGAGGTGTTTAGTAAACAGGCCGCTGTTGGGAACATCAGACCTGAGAAACTACCCCCAACTACAGCAGCTGCAGCACAGTATTCTCTCCGGGCATATCTCCAAACCAGAGTTTGGCTGCTGGTACAAAGTTCATCACTGGATATCTTGGACTATGGGTGGAAAGTGGGAAAACAAGGTTACACACCAGTCCCTATTCAGTTGTACCTGACTCAAGTTCATTAACTGCAATTGTGAAGGGGCTGTCGTACACTGAGGTTCTGCTGTGAAAAGCAAGCGATAAAGTGTATCTCTGCATGTGGAAACTGTCATGGTTCTTGCCAGAACACCACCCAGCCAGATGAGAAAAGGAGTAAGGAGTTGGATGAGAAGGGTGAACAGCTGATATACCAAAGTTTCGATGCTGCACATTTCTGTTAAAATGAGAATTTACATTTCCCTGGCAATACTCTATTAAAAATGGAAGGGGTTTTACTTGAGACTAATGGTTGCAAAAAGATCCTGCACCCCTGAAAACCTCTAATTAGACATCCCACAAGCTAATATTGGAATTTTCATTTTTGCACACCTTAACTTTGACCAGCTCTCAAGAACTTTCCCCGAGGACTTAGGTTTCCATAAATTGAGAGGCGTTGCTGAACACATTTGTGAAGAAAGCAATTGGTAGTAAGTTTTTCCACAGATTGTCACAAAATCTAGCTAACTTTCCCTAACTATGGGGGGGCTTTTGGGTCCTATGGGTTGAGAGGAGGGGCCTCTGTGGATCATTGATACTTGTTTCAGTATCAGTTTGGGAATCTAGTGAATTTTGAGGCTGTTCTTCATGTTTTTATTGAGTTTCTAAACCGTTTTGTCAGGCTGTATCCTGCTGGGGATGGCTGCTGCTGTCAAAGAGTGTCATTGCTATGGGGTGGGAGTGCCTGGTCCGGTCTAGGTGGGTATTACATGTCTTAGTAACATCCACACAAATGCCAGATTTAGATTAATAACACCCTTTTTTTTTCTCTCCAAAGATGTTTTCTTGTTTGTGATACAGCTGATGTCTCTCCAAGGAGTTTGACGTCTACCTTTTCTATCCTTACACAAGCTTCAAGGTGACTTCATTTAATGAACATTTCAAAGTAAATATTTTTTAAATGTGTCTGATGAGGTCCAGACCCTCTGTGCAGCTTGCCGCTGGATCCATCCAGACCGTAGCCAGTTGTTCTGGTTTGGCTCCATTACGTGGCAAACCTGGAAGGTGTGGATGGGTCGGTTCTGCTCATCCATCTCCGTGATAGCGTCCCACTGAAAACATATGGGAAGAAAAAAATGGGTAAAGTTATTAATATCTATTTCCAGACTCACAACATGGCATTTAAAATAAGACAAGCAAGCAGATTATAAAAACAATATAATTAAATCTAACAGCAGAAAAAGAATTGGGTCATGGGTATGTATTATGTTAGTATAAGTCTTCGTAAAATACAGATTGTGTTATATCTATAATAGATGTAACCATGGATGATTTCATTTCAGAGCTGCTCCATAAAATGTTGAACCTGTGCACCTTCCATAGCTTGTGGCAGAACTTAATTTCTATACAAACATGACGTCTGAGAGACACCAAGTTGATTTCTCCAATGTTTTCAAGCTGTTGCATCAGCCCACACTCTCTCATTTGTCTGCCCCGCTTTAATGGTGTGATGATCGGCGCTTCAAAAGCCCTAACGTTTATTGACAGGACTTCTTTCACACAACTCCTGTGGCGTTAACATGGCCCGAGACTGCGACACGCTGCACAGCCGGACACGTGGTTATAACTGAAGGGCACGAGATGCAACAGAAGGCATGGTAGCACTTCAGCTTGATTATGTCATGGAAAGGTCAGGATAGAGCAGCAGCACAGAATTATTCTGCAGAAAAAAAAAGAAATACAAGTAAAAAATATTACTTTAGAGGGGAATGGAACAGTAAGCGAGGAGGAAAGTTCAAATTTTAGCTTCTTTCTCACACAGGTGACCTGTCATCTTGTGAAGTGGGTGTTCTTAATGTTCTTAGCCTGTGTCCTAGCCTCACTTAGACATAACTCCTTCTCCATCAACACAAAAATAGAGAACATGTGGCAGAACTTATGCCTGTCTTTCATCATTTACTGCAAAAATATTTCACATTTGTCTGTTTCTTGTGTCACATTTAACTCGAGGATATTGGAGAGTGAATAGCCTCCTCTCTCCCAGTCGTCTTGAACGCGAAGAGGACTGAAGCTTCCTCCTTGATTGCACGCTATCATTTCCAGGTCACAGACCGGAGCATGGAGTTCATCAGAAAGCACGAGCGGCTACACAGAAAACACTCTGACTGGTTATTGATTTCTCTCTCCACCACATAAGCTTTCGTATTTTTAAAAAAAAATCTGTAAAGCAGTGATATCTGCAAAATGGGTTTTTAACATTACCAAGTGCTCCGGCGTTTAATGTGACTCGCATGAGTGTTTAAAAAATTCAAACACAGAGTTACAGGAGAATTAAAGAGTGTTCTCGAATATAAATTATTAAATACCACTTTAACCTTGACTGGAGTGTGGAAAAAGCAATTCATCTTATATTAATTAAGCTATCTAAATAAGCTCTATGTGATACCCTCAGGCCAAATGATTAATCAATCATAATCATTCCCTCTTTCATTTGGAACTATGGCCCCGCAATGTGTCCACGCCTTTATGATGTTAAGTGGACTCTGAGGTATCTCTTCAGTTTTTAATAGCTTAGAAATAAAAGCAAATCCCACACCAATCAGCCACAATATAATGACCACCTTCCTAATATTCTGTAGGTCTCCCTTGTGCCTCAAAAACAGTCGTGACTCATCAGAGAATGGACGTGGGACTTTTGATGGTGTCCTGTGGTGTCTGGAAACAGGTTTTTATTAGTGGGGGGGCCTTTCGGTCCTAGGGGTTGAGGGGAGGGGCCTCTGTGGATCGTCCCCACAGATACTTGATCAGTTTGGGATCTAGTGAATTTGGAGGCTGCATCACTGCGTTGTTATTTACTTCAGCAGTGTCAGTGGTTTTAATGTTGTGGCTGATCGGTGTATACCTTAGCAAATGTAAACACGACACTTGTATGATTACAGCTAATTGTGCAACCATATTATTTACATTTTTCCATTTTGCAAGCGTTCCCACATTAACGGTGAATGTTAGGTTTCGATAGCTGACATGATCCCTTCTGTTCATAGCAGCTGGTGAGAAATCCACTTTTTAATGAACATTCGGTGGAAGAGATGAATGTCTGAAAAGTCTCATGTTTAGTCTGTGCGGGAAACACGTATTGACTAGTCAGAAGCAAGAAACAAATAAAGCAGAGGCATCTTCCAAAACTACAGTGTTTTAGATAAAATATTCCATCCTTGAGTTTTGACTACTGCTTCCTGCACACAGACACATTATCTAGATGTAAAATATCTAGACAACAGGATTTTGGTGCCGCTGATATGTAATCACGTAAGTGGTATTGAGCATTACATTTGAGAGAGATTTGGTTGTGTGCAGGTAAACAGCTCGTGTGGAGATCGAACACCCCGTCATATCCTGTTTGATAAGCAAATCCCTTAAACAAACGTGCCGTTCACTAAGGAAGGCCACACATTAACTGATGCGAGTAAGTTTATTGGTAGACAGGTCATGAGAGAAAGGGATGGAGGGATGAAGAGGGTTCAAGGGGGTGGGATGAAAAGGGTCATAGGGGATGGGATGAAAGGTTGCATGCAGGTAAACAGTTTGTTTTGACATCGAACACTGTTATACCCTGTTGGCAAGACAGCGAACATGCCGTTTGTTAAGTAAATACCTTAACCCTTTAACACTGAACAAATCGTACCATAACTCACAACAGTTTGCGCTACTGACAAAATTCCAAGTGTGGCTGAACACTGGGAAGTTGTGCTTTTGTCTGAAAGAACTTTGTGACACCTCAATCTCAAATTTTTCCAAACAACTCTGGGGCTCCCCGGTCTTGCGTCGCTCCCCAACCTGCAGCCAACAGCAGCGTTGTGTGTCATCATTACCATAATGACAGCTTTTTTTCCCCAGCGTTCAGCCAGACTTTGAATTTTTTCAGTCAGTGAGTTACGGTAATTCAAATACTGTACTTTTTTTTTTGTTACAGATTTTTTTTTCTGTGGCAGATGTTGTTTAGGTCTTAAAAAGGTTAAAGAAACCCACCGTAATGGTTAGAAACTCTGTAACAAGTGGGAACTGTGTGGTCATAGATGTAGCCTCTTGACTCCAACTTTTATTTTAGTGTCTTAAGTTGCCAGTCAGACTGTGAAGAACGACCGTTGCAAAGACCAGGAAGTCTTGGGGTAGATATGCGTTATCTGTAATCCGTTGGCTGCGCTGGAAGCCCAGAAAGAATTGGCCGTTGCCCCACAGGCTAGGATATCAGAAGATGGGTGGTTGACGGGTTCCCAGACTGGGAAGTGATCAGGAGTAATATTTACAGAAAACTAAACTTCTTAGAGGGTGTCGGTTATTGTTTTAAGACAGAATTTTAAAAAAAAGTTACCTTTTAATGACAGATAATGCTAAAGTTGGGATGCTAATGTCCTTAAAATGCTAGCATGTTGATGTTAAGCAGTTTTAATGTATTCCAGTCTTTCACTGCCTTTAACTTGTAAGCATGGTAACATAGGCCAAACAACAATGAAGCATGGGATGCATAGGATGATGAAACTGTTCTTAGGTTTTAATATCTTGATGGCAGCTACATGAAAGGTCAGAGGAACACGCTTTTAAAAATCAGTCTTGAGATGCTTTATGGAAAAGTGTAGCCTGCTGGAGACATCCTTCAAATGAGCTTCAGCGTTAAAAGCAAGCTGCTATTATGGCTAATCATCTAGAATTCAAACATGCTCAGAGACTCTGACTATTGTTGCATAAGATTGCAAGGCCTCTGCAGTGCTTTGTCACAATAACATTCAGTCTGTCATTACTTTTGACTTTCACTGCAGTTTCTAACGGCATTTACTGCTCTAGAAGCCAGAGAAAAGGAAATAAGGAAATGTATATTAAAGCAGGACTCGCAGACTTGATTTAAGAGGAGTTTCTTCGACGTATCCACTATCTCATTACAGTGCCCTCCTTGCAGAGCTGGAAGCCGAATTTGAAAAAAAAGAAGAAGCCGCCGGTTTTCTGGTTTGCATAAGATCAGCATTAAGTAATTGGAGATCCATTATGCATACAAACAAGAGAAAATGGTGATTTGTCACTCTGTGTGCCTCAGTGTTCCAAAATGCACCCTTGGGAAGTGGCACGGTTCAGAGCTGAGAAAACAAATGCAAACCCCGGGTTTGAAAGATGAGCTGCAACCCACGCTCTCTCAGGCGATCAGATATGTACCTACTAATCGCTCTGTATATTAGGCCCGAGCTTAGAAACAGAAACCAGGTTTTTAGTACAAGATGTAGAACTAATTCATGCACCAAACTCACATCCACATTAGAGTGTGTTGGTGCAATAGGAGAAACAGCCCAAAACAGTACTAAAAGCGGTGACTGGTGGTGGTTTTGAGGCTGAACCTGGGATGAAATACTGATCTTTAGTATGTCATCATTGGCATGACTTGGTTTTTGTCACAAATTTCATCATTTAATCTAAAAAGCATCATCACAGTCTTGTACTGTAACTGGACCTGGTCCTATATGAAGCAACTTATTGACTTCCGCTTGCTTAGTCGCACTATCCCCAACGTTTGCAACACGGCGATTAATGATGCTGGAGTCTGCATACAGATCGTTATTTGAAGAAGAAGAGGAAGAAACACTCAGCAAATATCAAGAGTCTGTGTCCCTCTCCAGACATGAAGGGGTGTCTGATTTGTCAAAAATAACAATCTCTTTCCTTTACGCAAATGCACAAATTATTAAACCACGTCTAAATATCAACAGCGGATAGTGTTTGACTTGGATTCTCTCGCTGCAGCTGTTGGAACACAACCTGTTTCCACCTATTCCTCCTCCCTGAATGCCTGTTTTTGTCCCAGTACTCCGGAGCAGGACAGAGCAGCTGGACCCAGCAGATGGACGAAGCAGCAACACTCTGGGCATGTAAATTCCAGTATGTTTATTCCACATGCTGTCTGGGCCAGGCTGCAGAAGAGACTATTTACCTCTCAGCCTGTGTTCTGCATCCTGCATTCAATGTGTTGACAAAGCGAGGACGCCAGCTTTTAACACCTCCTACTTAGCTTTATTAAGACACACTTTAGCCCCCTTTCTGCGACTGCATAAGAAGCCGCTGCAAAGACATTTCAGTCTGCAAACATGTCCAGACACTGATAACTTGCTATGATGTTTTTTGGGGGGGTTTTCTTCCACCATGGCTCCCACAACTTTAAAGTCTGCGCTCAGCTCCTGACAGGAATCTTTGACAGCCGCAGAATTTAGTTGAAGTTTTTCATCGCTGAAAAGAGATTTAGATCCAACTTTTGTCTGAGAGATACAAAGATTATCTTTCAAGTCAACAGATGGCTGCATAAAAAGGGAGTCTTGGAAAACAATTCTGTCTGGCTTCAACAGAACACCAACTTTATTAGGGATAATAATCATACTGAATGCATGTGTCAGTTTTAAGAGCCAGCATTCAGTTTAGTGGTTAGGTTTATAATTGAGCTGTATATCTCGTGTATCTCTTGTCTTTGAGAATTTAACCACATTCAAATTCAAAAATCAGCGCACGCCACATCTGACTCATTGACTCTCACTATTACTATTTAGCCGGCACATATGCTATTGCACTAATAACAACAGTGATAGACCAATCAGAAACAGATGGGCCCGATCTCAAGCTATATATACTTCATCCAGTTGTTTCTGTCTAGGAGGAATGAGTATGTTTCCTTCAAACATTCGGTGGCACGAAAAGTCTGATCAAATTTAAATCAGACTATCAACTATTACCAGTAAATGTAGCCCGTGAGAACATCAGTGGCACCATCACCGCGGAGGAAAGTCATTATCTTTAATGTTTTAAACCTTAAACTGTGTTTGTATCACTTGGACCTGTGGCTGTGGATGGCCCTGAGCACACAGAGATATGGGAGAACACAGGATACGTTATTGAATGATGTGTGCCGAAAGCATATAGGAGATGACAGACCAGTGAGTCTCTTACTGCCATTTTCAGTTCAGCTCTCTTCTGAGAATATTTTAGTTTTAGCCACCATGATGACTTTCATTAGATTCTCCGTGGAAAGGAGCAGGTGAGCCAGTGTTCCTTCTTTTATTCTTACTGTGACAGCTCCTCAGGGGCTCCCCAGCTCAATTCAGGGCTAGATGAAAACGATACACACCAATCAGCCACAACATTAAAACCACTGACGGGTGAAGTAAATAACATTGACCATCTTCTGGCAATTCAATCTTCTGCTGGGAAAGTTTTTGACCCGGCATTCGTGTGGATGTTACTTTGGCAAGGTGCCTCCCACCTAGACCAGACCAGGCACCCCCGCCCCATAGCGATAACACTCACACATGATAGCAGCAGCCACACTCAGAAGGATGTAGCCTGACACAGAAACACACACAAAAATGCTTTAGGAACTAAAGAAACTAAAAAATAAAAAAAACACATGAAGAACAGCACAAGGTGTTGACCTGACCTCCAAATTCCCTACATCTCAAAATGCTCGAATATCTGCTGTGATCTACAGAGGCCCGTCCCCTCAACTCATAGGACCCAAAGGGCCCCACTAACAAGATCCTGTTGCCAGGACACCCTCAGAAGGGCCATGTCCATTCTCTGATTAACTATTTTGGCAACACAAGGGAGACCTACACAATATTAGGAAGGTGGTTATAATGTTATGCCTGATGTCAGTGTACATCACAGTTGAGCAACATGATTTACTAACCTTTAATCTGCACAAACAACAGATCTGTTGCATAGGACTAGATGTTAGTATCCCTTATTGCATACTTGAGGTCCTTTGGGTTATCCAGTGGGCGTTTCGCTAATAAGCCCACAGCACCTCCAGAGGGTTCAGCAGTTAGATGCCATCAACTCACTTGAAGGCCTGTGTGGAGTCCTTTGTGTTCATCCACAGCCACTGACTCCCCTTTTCTGCAGCTGTAGAGAGGTCCTTGCCTGCCTACCGGTGGGCTTTCCCCCAACTTCGATCTCCCAGAGTAGACTAGATGTTGAGGTGGCTACAAACACTCTACAGCCTACCTCAACTGACTGGATCCTCACTTTCCCGCCTAGTTTTTGTATGTCAGCAGCAAGCTCCATGTACCTCAGCTTTATTGCACTCCTAGGCCTCCTCTACAGAGCTCTACCCAGGGCTCTGTGAGCTTGATGATGTTAAGATGCCTGATCGAAGGTGACCATATAGCACAAGGTCTGGTCGCAGGTTGGAGGATGTGATCTCAGCTTTTGGTCTGGGGTCTATCCGGAAACTTACAATTACGTGCTCCGCTCCACTGCCCAGTATCTGGTCTCGAGGTGGTGAGACAGGCTTGACCCTCGCCGTCCCAGACAGAGGTTTTCGGTTGCCAGCGGGATGATGTGGGTGGAAGGGTGCTGACACTCAGCAATCGCTTTTCCATCACTGCTGCAACACACCTTAGCATCTGGTTGTGCTGCCAGGTGTAACGGCCTTGGATGAGGCTGGTCTTGCAGCCCAGTAGAAGAGCTGGACAGAATGAGCATACCATGCCATTCACTAAGGTTCTTGGGAAAAGGGAAGACTTCATAGGCAGCCTTGATGGTGAAGCTCGCTCTGAATGCCTCCACATCCCATAGCTCTTGCCAGGGCCTTCCACGCCATCCCACGTCATCCACTGCCGTTCTTTTGCCTGTGCAATGGCTTCTGCACACTTGTCTGCTTCCTCTTGGCTCCGTACATCCTGCACCACAAACTTGCGTTTTTCGGATGGAGTGGCCTTGTTCCAGGCTGGTGATACCATCTCTCTCCTGCTGCATTTGGCCCAAGACATCACTGTGTCTGAGTGCTGCCTTTGCCTGCTCTGTTGCTGCTGATGGGGTCCACCTCCAACTGGATCGCCTGACTCCTGTAACATTATCTCCAGTCTTACTTTGGCACACCTCAGATAAGCTGGAGATGGGCAGGTCTGAAATTCCTTTGCTGTAGAGCCTAGTACTGCTGAGGCACTTGGGACACTTCCTTGCGTAGAAGCTAACCAGTCTCTCCACTTTTTCCACCTTAGAGACTGGGACTTCATAGAGGGTTAGTGGTCACATGAGGCGTGAGAGTAGCCCCGAACTGCATGCACTGCAATTTATAGGTGAAAATTTACAGTGAGTGTAAATATTTCATGTCAGTGGGTGTGGCGTTAGGGTGTTACTGCAGACAGATAGTGTTCCATTAACAACAGAGGAGCCCAACCTGGGTAAGAGGTGTGAGGTTTTGATTAAAACAAAGCAATTTGTCATTGTCAGGCTAAAGGCATGGGAGAGAGAGAGGGGTGTTATGAAAATATCATTAGGTCTCCGTAGTTTTGATGAATTATTGATTTGATGTGAATCTGGGCGGTGGCACTGGGCTGTGTTTTTGTTCAACCAATTAACGGCGGTTGTTGGTCCCCATAGCAAAAAGGCTGTTTAGGGTGGTGTGCGAGGGAGGGAAAACCATTTTCAATATTTGTCCCTGAAAATATCTCAGTATTGTGTCGCCATTTATTGGTTTTGCTCCAAAGGATTTATTACACTTTTAATAATAGCCTGAAAGCACAAGGCCGCTCATACGCGCACACATACACACAGAACCTTATGTCTTGAATTACACACAACATCAAGGAAACAAATAACTGTTATTGCTGATGTTTGCTCAGTCCCAGATGAAATATTTGTAAGAATGAAAACTACAACATCTCCCCTACAGGCCCTGTAAGAATTATATGCTACAATTAAATTAGTTTAATATCTAGGTATTTTAAGGGCTCGTGCAAATCTGCATTCATACGCATTCCTGCATGTGTTCAACAACAACAACAACAAAAGAAATCACGAGAAGAGAAAACCAGAGATGATTGAATTGGGATCTTAGTGTTTTAGGAGTTTTATTGCACCTCTTCTATTTTATAACTGGCCTCACTGTTTGAGCTTTCTTTTTCATTTTATACACTCAGGCTAAATAAAATTTAATCATGAATAGAGGTGAAGTGTCAGCGACTAACCAGTAGCAATATCCAAAAATCCAACAAGTCTACAAATGTCTGATCATGATTATGATTAATGTAATTCACCTTTTTATAACTATAGTTATTCACGTCCGTTTTTATAAGATATTTTTCATTGGTTGCTTTTCAATAAGGGAGCTGATCCATCACTCGTGTGAAGGCACAGGGCATTTGCAAAGATCAGCTTTTGACTAATATTTTCTTTTTTCCCCACCTGCATCTATTTCCTGCAAACAGAACCTAACACTGAGCTCAGTGCACAGCTGTTAGAGGAGATGTGACTGAGAAGATTATCTATCACAACAACTTTCAGGCCAGGCCTGCATTCCTTCATTGTTCAGAGGCAATAAAACTATAACCATTCCGCTTATGTGACAGACCATTAATGGCTGAAAGGGATGTAAAGCGTTTGTAGTAATTATTGCATCCTTTAGACCTAAAGCAAAATATTTCACCTGCGAGCTGCGAAACTCATTATAACATTGTTTGAGATTTTGATTACTATCGGCTGTCTGCCAACTGGTGTCGTTAGCTTCTTAGCAATCTCAGGCTCAAAAGACTCTTCCCAGCTGTCCTAGACAAAGCTTCTTCTCATTCATGGATTACAAAAAAAATCTAAATAACGAAATAAATAAATCACAGAGAATTCATGAATTTAGGAATAGGGGTGATGCACATTCTGCTTTCTCAAAACCCATATGAGCACATATCTGGGACCAGACTTAAAAAAGCACCTGTAGTGTGGTGTTAGCTCCAATATTTCACTTAGTCAAGTGTCCATTAAATTCAAAACCTCTGCAAATGACCCAGAATGCATCAGTTTGATGATATATGCAGGCCAAGAGACATGCATGTGGGCAAAATGAGGCTAACTAAGGTTAAAAGTGTTGCAGCGATGCATCGAAACGAGTCCACTGTGCACTCAGACAACACACTGCAATATGCAGTACATCCAGTGCACTTAAGCTGTCAATGCTCTGCACATTGCCATCACTTCCCCTGCCACGTATCAGCATTTCTAAAGCTCCGCCCCTGACTCCTTCATCCACCTGTAGGTTACTGAGTCTATACATTCCCCCAGGGATGGAGTGAGTAGCCTTCCTCTGCTATGCTGTGCTTGGTGCATGCTTGTGTTGAAGAGGTCACAGCATAGACACCTGTTAGACATTATAATGAACGTCAGCTTAGCACAGTCTTAAGCAAGACATAAAGATGTTTATTTCCACCAACAAGTCCCCAAATCATTGTTCACTGGATGACACGTTGGTCTAACTACTGTCGAGAGGTTGGCATATCAAATCAAATCAACTTTATTTATATAGCACCTTTCATACAAATGAATTGTAACCCAAGGCGCTTTACTCATCGAGCAAATATAAAACAAGCCCGCGGAAACCTCCCACTTCCCACTCCCACGCACACAAACACATGCACACACACAAAGGAGCACAGGGATATATAGAGCACAGATAAAATGAGTGGCATGGCTGAGCGCGGACGGACTAATGAGGAGACGCCATTATAAAACGACTTCTCTTTAATCAGAGCAGTTAAATACAATCTGTGCAAATGAACAAGTCAACTGAAAATCTGGGCAAATCACATGAAAAACAAATCTCTCTCAAACAAAAAATGAAAGTGAGAACAGTTGCTCTGACTTCGATATAATTCTTTTTGAAGTGGTCTCCAGGTTAGAACTTGAAACGTTCTACATCCTCCATTTCCTTTGTTAAGAAACAACAGCATGTTGTCATAACCTACGTGTATATATGCCTGTGATGTATTTTCACTATGTACTTGGATGCTGCCTGCCTCTCTGAAGTGTTTGATTACAGATTTGGTATCATTAAAGTATGATCATGTCTTGTGAAAGTGGACTTGACATATCAAGTCTGAGAATATCGAGGAAGTATTGATATTTCTGCATCGGTATGCACAGCCCTCGCTCCCAGATGCTAACGTTAGCAGTGTGGCTAGAGTAGAGATCGACACACTGTGTGTGGGTGCATACTGAGGACATCCAATAATAATAACAAGAGTGCGTCTTGTCTCCTACATCTCCCACAATGCTTAGTGTGACATATGCTGCAGTTCCACATAGTTTCTCATTATTCTAAATTATTATTTTTTCTCTACAAACTTTTTTTTCTTGCACCCCTAGGAGCGAGAAAAAAACTTCTCGCTTCTGGTGGAGTATGCTTCACTCTAAGGAAGAACATCTGTACAGTTTCAAGTTCATTAGGAATCTTAGCAGTGACTAATCTACTAAAGAAGGACATGACACTCACCCCATTGACAGGATATGTCTTCCAGTCCAGTTCTCCCAGCACTGTCGTAGTGTCCAGCAGGACCACTGCAGAGGGGCAGGGTAGGCGGAGAAAAGAGAGTTGTGTAAAAATGGAGAAGAAAAGTTGGAAGAGCGAGAAAGGACGACAGTGCAACCATTAAAAAAAAAAAAATGACAGGGAGAGTAGAGAAGGGTAAGAGAGAGAATGCGAGAGAGGTTGGAGAGTGAATTGAAAAAGAAGAAAAATGGAGGTGACAAAATAGGAAGAAAACAGAAAATAGTTATCAAGCTGTCAATGAGGAGCTGCCGGAGCTGTAAAGCCCTTATCAGGTTCAACCACCTATGAAATAACAGCTCTTAGGAAAGTCCGGGACAACACCGACGCTAACAGAGATCCGCCCTCCATCTAGTTGAAGTCTGTAAAATTAGTACTCTCCCGCTCAGAGGTCACCAGTTTCCCGCTACATGACATCGAAGATGAGACAAAGATGAACAAAGGGGGGGAAAGACAGAAGCAGTATGGAAACTTTAACCAAACAAAACACGGCTTAATTAATTCAGATTGTGAAGCGGCATCCAGCAACTCACTGTTCAGGTCCAGACTAAAGGAGGAAATAGTGGATGTGGCACCAACAGTGTGGAGATAAGCCCACGATGAAATCTAACTGGTTGGGGTGTACAGATGGACGGATCTCATGATTTTAAATAATGAGACGCATTCAGAGTGGATAGCCAAGGCAACACTGGGAACAACTTGTGATTCCTCCACGAAAATAGTAATGTGTCGGATTTTCGTACTCCTTTGACAATACTTGAAAGTGTCTACAGCTTGGGCAGTATCTGACTTTCGGTCATATTGAACCATCCACTACCAACGTTTTTACCCACCGGTCAGGAACATTAATCAATTAAATATTCATGCCCCATACCCACAGACTTACCCTCTGTCTAATGATTGAAACAGAGGGGTAATGCATTGTCCCTTTGATTCATTAAACTGTGATCACATAAGGAAAACATTAGTCAGTGCTGTGAGTCACAACCATTAGGGTCAGTCGATGGCACCTTGCTGATCATCTAGAATTTATGAACGTAATCTGGCAGGGTGATCATTTGAAAAGAGGAAGACGTGGCGCATCAGCATTTACCGAGCTCGTTAGCGAGTGTTTATCTGCAGGAATCCTGCGCTGCATCGGGCAATGTAACATCCTCTGGCTGTCTGCACTCTGGTCACGGCTAAGGCATGAAGAGAGCCATTATCTGGCCTCGCTAAGCCCCCTGGGCCAATTTGATATGATGAATGTGCAATTTCCTTTGTCTCCACGCCGCCAGTTAATTACAATCTCTATCAATAAAGTATGTCCCACTTCAGCGGGCGACATCGCAGACCAAAGAGTCAAAACTTCAGACGAGCTGTCACTCCGGCGCACAGCAGCCTTTTCCAAATCTGTACTAATTTAATGGGGTTGTGACTGTTTTCTGAGCAGGTTAGGCAACCGGAGAATATAAGCTTTTTGAGGAAGACCACTTGAGTATTTACATAGATTTCATTTTTTTTTTAAGCGTTGATTTCCAGCTGGTTATTAAAGAGCTGAATCATAATAAGGTGGACTTGCCTCTGTTTAAAAGGAGGACCCGCAGAGATAAAGGGAGGGGAGACTAAGAGACGGAGCCGGAGAGACAGAAAGATATTGATTTTTTAAACAAAATTAAACTTTCATCATCAAGAGCAATCTTCCATAGCATGTATGTCAGCAGCAAACCCTTCCCCCCACGGCTCCCCGTGAACCAAACATACGTACGTACACAACAACGCAGCCATAAAATAATTAAATTCCCCGGCTATCTTTGGAGCCAGGAAATAATGGCCCATGACCACAAGGGGGGAATTTGATACGCAGATTTTCTCACTCAAAGCAGACATAACACACACACTGCTGCTATTTATCAGGACACCAAATCACATTACTCCCGTCTGCGTATTGTGTCTGGGAGTGTGAGAATCTGCCGTCCGCTCTGAGTTTCCTGACCCCATGAAGTGCGTGATAATGTATGCACAAATAATAAACTCTGGCATCAAAGTAGAGAGAGGTTTTCAGTGAATTAACAGACTTTGAACACTGATATGAACATACTGAATAAAGACTCTTTCTCAGAGAATGTGGATCATTTAATAACAGTGCGTGTTTGGCTTCGTTTGATACTAAAACTTTTGTGTCAGCAGGGCTGTACGCTCACTGTTTCAGGTGGTAGCGTTGTGCTAGCAAGTTAAATTTTTTTAGAAAAGATTTGTACACCGGTGGACAACTAATGTGTTTATTGGCAAAATGAATTTGATACTGATAAGAAATTCAGAAACATTGTTGAACTGTCTTTCGAAATGTTGTCACATTGAAATACGCAACTATTAAACTTGACATTCTTTTCAGGGGCGCGAGGGTGAAGATAATGTATTAGTATGTTAATCTAATAAATGACAAATTCCTTTAAACCAAATAAATTGTTTTATTTACGGGAGCCTCTTTAAAAGGAGCCAGATCTTGTAGATTCGTTCAAAAGAGCGGCTCATTTTGGTTATTTTTAGGATGGCAACTTATTTTAATATAATAACCACTGGGGGGAATGATAGGGTTCGACTATATACACAATGTATTGCTGGGATATCTGACTTTGAACTATTTTGAAATATTGAATTTAGACTATTTATCCCATGGGAAAAACCTGGAAAATACCTTTGTAAAGAAAGAAGGAAAGGAATAGAACCCATTTCAACTCCTACGAAGTACCTACGCTCACCATTATACCACCAACGCTAGAATATTCTGTCAAATTGTTATCAAGGCAAAGGTCCATCCAGATGCTACTGCATTTTCTTCGCCAGCCACTCAAATGAAACATGTAACCCTCTTTCTTGAACCTGTAGCGTACTGAGGCATTCACGTGACTGCATTTGCATATCACATAAGCACATGCACGTGTTCTCTTCTGCACTCCTCCCCTTGTGCCTGTTCTCTGTGTGTGTGCATCTGTGTGAAACACAATGAAACGGTTCTCGCTGTTTAATTTAAAGAGCTGGTCAACAGATTCGGTTCGTTGGCGAATTTCACAACTCTATTACACAGGGACAATATGGACAATGACTCTAAAATCTAGATAAGGGACTTCTGAGTTTAATTACAAAATAGTATAATGTGTTATGAAGGGATAGCTGCTTCCTTAATTTACTTCAGACATAATGACTGCATGCACATTAACAGAATTTGTCTGCAGGTGCTCCACAGGTGTTTCTTTCACTGAGCTACAGGTAGCAGTAAGAACCCACACACTAAGGCTTGTAAAGACTTGTCGACTGGTCAGTTTGTAGATTTCCCTGCTGTGCCGTGAGGCTTTAAGCATCATGTCGACTAAGCACTGGTCACGTGACTATAAAAACATGGACATCTCCTAGAGTCCAGTGGGTCGTTGCAGCAAACTAGCAGCGGGTTCTTTAAGTGTGTGGAAATACTTCATTAAAGATGAAGCCCATACCACGGTGACATGTCCGTCCTGACATACAACTAAAGCACTACTGCAGTGCATCGCCTAAAGTTGTCAGCTAGAGGAACTTCAGACGAATCCTCCAACATGCAGTGGAGTACTAGTAAATGCTACTGATGGTGCTGAGTTGCCGCCTGTTTTTATGTAGGCTATACATATCTGCATATCTGCAGTATGTAGCACATGAGCTGTCTGTTCTCAGCATATGTATTCAGGTCAAGAATATACAGTAGATGTCATTGTTGCAAACCATTACTTTCTACAGTTTCTAGTTGGTGCTGATATGACTTTCATCACGTAACAGTCAACTTTAAAAATCTATACGTGTTGCTAACAAAGGCGTGGGAAAAGACGACTCAAAGATGTTAAATGGGTTTTGTAGGAAAACTCGTCATGGCACCTCATGCGAGGCTAAGCTAATCATCTCTCTGTAGCTTCGTATTGACATCTACTAGTTAAATAACAATCACAATCTGTAACCATTTACAGACAGTACTTGACTGAGGGCATGTAAGTAGACTAGTGCTTGGCTCAAAGCGCCTAGAGAAACAGCCATTATTATACAGGAACTTGATTTCTTTTTCTTTCTTTGTCTCTGTTTACTTTTGTTTTTTCATTTTTTCAGGATTTGGTTTCGGAGAGACGCTCGGAGAGGCAGAATCATTATTTCCTATATTGGATGATAATAAAAGTGGACAGCAGCGTCAAATTGACCTGATCCTGAGCACGGATGATGCATCTTTCTCATATTAAAAGAAGCCAGTGAACGCACCAGCTGTGTGATGAAACGGCCTGAAGATGTCAGACCCTTCTTTTTGAAATACACCGAAGATCAGGATATGATACAATATGTTTCTGCATTTAGTCAACGGAGCCATCTGTCCAACGGAAATTAATTTCAATAAGTAATTAGTTTGAGAGAATTATTTCCATTTAAGGAAAATTTAAAATGTTTGCTTCTCAGATGTGAGTATTTGCAGGTTTCTTTGGTGAATGCATGGATGTATTAACAGATATGAGATATGGTGACACCACTCTGCTCTGATGATTATGTTTTCGAGTGATCGATCACTGTAATACGACAACCAAACGCCATCATCCAAAGAACTTATTTGTTTTTTTCGATCTTTCATAATTTAAAAAATTAACTGTAAAACAAAGTTGAACAAAGTTTTACCTTTTCTAATTCAAATTTGTAATTTCAATGTTTTTGATTTATGCACCAGGCTGATAATTTTAACTTTAAGTTGGTGGCCACCATCTTTGAGTCTGGTGCCCAATGATCCTTTAAGGGATTAAGGGATTCTTAATGTTCGATAAGCCAACACCCAACATAAGAAACATATCATTGCTCTACTACAAACATTTAAGGGGTAACATATTGTGTTATAAAAGGGTTGTGTTACTGTAAAGTTGGTTCTGGATGTTCTGAGTTAAGGCTAATTTCAAACTTTCAACCAAACCAATGTTATTCGAGGTCGCCTTTTCTCCCCAAGCAAGCTGGTTAGTACTAATCTTTAATATCCTCTTAATATTACTCTTAAACAATAATATTAAACAAAAGAAGTAATCTAACCACCCCCACGCCACAGAGGGAAAGTGATAAATGTAACAAATTACACTGTATTGTGTATTTTTAGCTTGGTAGCATGCAGACAAATGTTTCAGGGGGAGAATTTCTACTTCTAGTTTACAACAAGATGGCTGCCACTGGGGAAGTGAGGTGTTTACATTCTGCTATGTCGTCTATTGGGTAAAATAACCTTAAAGGTGCCTTCACATTTACTGTATGTCGTCCTTCTGAAAACAGGACACACTCCGTTACGGAACAAATGAGCCGAGCTGAGCCCCGTCAGAGAAGGTGGTCTCAATTACTCCCACCCATGAACCTATAGATACCGTATAATTATACCAGGTGGTTTAACTGGTGTGTCTTTAGAAGGGTTCGCACTGTGGGCACTGCTGCTCCTTCAGAGGTGTTGGTGCTGATGCTCCATTTGCCGATTTCCAATTTTCCGTGCGAAATTATGACCAATCACAAAACTATTTGCAAGAAAGTAGTGTGGAACATAATACTGGTGTGAAAACATCATAAACGACAAACAGATAACACAACATGAAGCCGGTGTCACAATATCATTGCTCTGCAGAGGTGCGTGCAGAGGTGTTTGCTTTTTTTTCCTGTGTATCATTTGAAAAAAAAAAAGCCCAATTATGATATGCAAATGTTGCTTCTACCAGACCAGACTCAAATTCTGATAAGAATTGAATGCGGCCGTGTTGGTGTAAAATCTCCAGGCCAGACCACAGTCCACTGGCAAATGGAAATGGGAGAGGCTTGCTTTATAAGAACAATAATGTTTTGATCACAAACTTTTTTTTTTCTAAATGGACCAAGTCATTGTTGGGCCTAAATCTAATTAGCGAATGGAAAGCAAAATAATAAAAATAAAGAAAAGGGAACAATGAGTCTGACACAGGACATTAATCCAAGAAGTTTACCATTTAAGTTGCACCACCATCCATTTATTTTCTTCTGAGAGTTGATGAGCCTGCAAATTTTTAAATCGTACATCTAATTTTGGGACTCACTAACGCAGCCCATTCCATTACATATGTATGATGACGTGCCGTTACTTCATGCAAGACTAATGCTGCGGCTTTATCCCCGCGCTCTCTTGCAAGAATACTGACTTTTACCTCAGCTCCAGACTTTGGCTTTGGGCACAATATCATGTACACGATGCACACGTGTAAATGCAAATAGGGCTCAATTTAAAAAACCTCTCCCTTTGAAACAAGTCAGCTGGAAAGATTAAAAGCTGCACTTTGAAACAACCCCGACGTGAGCTGTGAGAATAATATTTATTAGCACCTAGACGTGCCCACATTATTTAATTTATTTTTTTATAATGAATCAATTATTATTTTGACACCAAACGGCTAAAAAACTAATACATCTTGAAAAGACAGCATCTTATCCCTCACACTGTCTTTTTTTGCACAAGTACTGGATCCGACTAACACGTATTAGCTTGTTCTCACAATATTTTAAACACCTCACGTTGTCATTTTTTTCCAAGTTTCCCCTGTGTGCACCCCCTCCTCCTCAAGCCTGTCACCACCATAGGCAGACAAGCATCCTATGGGAAAAACTGAGCGCGAGAGCGAGCACACAGATGCAAAGAACCAAAAAAAAAGAAGAAAAAAAAACAGACTTTGACATTTAGATAGTGAAATGGCTCCTGTCATCTTTGGAAAAATGCGTAACCTAAACATTAAACATTCAAGAAGGAATATTAAACTGACCTCTGCAAATGTGCAAAGTGGGAGATGTCAAGAGCAGATTACATTATGGCAACCATTTACCCATGTGACTTACAACTGGAGAACTGAAGAGAGATAACATTATTATGCCCCGCGTCTCTCTCTCATACATATGCATCTGCACATTCTGCCCGTGTGACTGGGAGAAAAATCTGAAAAATTGGGACACTATTCGGAAGAAATTGGTACCAGCCACTGACCCCGACACAATGAAATCCACATGTTTTTCACAGTAAGTGTCTAAGGAATCCTCACAGGGCTGCGTGGAAGCAAATCGGCTATATTTTGTGTGATATAGGAACGCATATACAAGCCCACCACAGGAGTCGAGAGATAGGTAAAAATAAGAAACTCAAATGTATACCAGTATAGCCGATGAGTGTGCCAGAGGCTGACATTTACTGGAACACTCACAGAGGTCCCTATAGCAGTGGAGATGCTTCTGTGCACTCAGGTTTTGGAGGTGAAGTGTGTCAGATCCTTTCCTATAATTTGGATGATGGAGCCTCTGTCTGTGTGTTTGGCATACAGATGGAAACTTTTACACGAACATTGCATTCTTGCTACTGTAAACACGTATTTTCAGTGTGGATTCATTAAATACTCATCATTCATTTGAACATTTCTGCTCTGTTTTGTAATGGAGAGGCCCGTTTTTGATAAGATCTTAGAGATCAAATAGAGAAACGGGGGAAATATAATGTCTTGACAAAGTCACTTTTCAAACATGTGTGCTGTAAGCGACAATGAATCAGTGACTGGGACAACAGATGGAAGCAATGACTGACAAGCAATGATTGAGAGATTGGCATCCCCCTAGTGAAGCCAACTAATATATATATATATATATGAATATGCAATTTGTGGCTGCAGATACCGTTAAATTGTATGTTTAAATGAGTTTTAAATAACAGAGTTTTAAAAATCTTGGCTTATTTTGTTCACGTGAACGAGCAATGGTTGCATTTACATTCATTTAATGACACTACACGATAAGTTTTATTCTGCGTGTTAGCTCGCGTTTAAGGACAAGCCCTGGCTCTGAATGTGTGGGTACACCGACGTACTTACTCACCTTGGTTTGTGGTCCCCGGGTCCGACAGGATACTTTTAAGCAAGAGCAAGAACACGCAGTATTTCCCACCGGAGCGCATCGTTGAGTCAGACACAAGTGCGCTCTGAACTAAAACGCCGCGCAGACTCCTAAACAGATCCCGACAAAGAAAAGGCAAGGAGGTTTCATGAAATCTCCACAGTATCCAGACTCATACGGTTTCGCGGTTTCACCCGCAGGAGTTTCCTCCTTTCTTTTTCTTTTTTAAAAATTTCCTTTTATATTTTCAGTCCAGCATCCTGGACACCTCCGTGTGGACACGGGCAGACGTGCGATATAAACGCCATTTGCGCGCAAAGATGCGACGCAGTAAGTTTAAAAAATATGTCTATATGTCGATGAGCAATTGTCTGGAAAGCTCAAAAACGCGCAAAGTAAAGGTCGTTCGCCGAGGCGAGCAGAGCGTGACGAAAAGTGTCCAAAGCCAAAAGTCTGTATGTGTGTTTGTTGGGCTTTTATCCTAAACGAGAGACAAACAGAGAGGAGAAAAGAAAAATCCTGGACTTCCCTCCTCACTTTCAGCCAGCGCACCTCATTCTGTGTCTCTGTATCTGTACGTCTCTCTCTCTCTCTCTCTCTCTCTCTCTCTTCTCAGGATAGGTGGGACCCTCTGGCGCAGGGAGCATATTTTTATTTTATTTTATATATATATATCTCTCCTCTCTCTTCTCATCTCTCTTATATTATATATATATATATATATAATATATATATATATATATATATACTATATATATATACATATATATATACCACATCTAGAGACTTAAGACACAAGTCCGTGCGTGCAAAATATACTTTTTGCTTTTTGAGGTATTTCATCTTGTTTCTCACTTTATTTCTCTCACAACGTTTCCAACAGTAAATCATGCGCGGGGTTCTGCTGGGTTATTGATTCCGGGGGAGGACACGGAGGAAAACATGAAGCAATTATTAGACTGCTGTATCAATTCTGTGCTGTGATGTGGGTTATACCTGCATTGGATTATGTTGTAGGAATAGTAATGCGTCTGGGGCAGTTTCTATTTATGGTGGCAGCGGAGGAAGGCGAGCAGACAGATGGATAGGGGGGTTTTGATGCGGAGCACGGTTGGTCGAAGGTGCGCGCACACGTCTTGGCAGTGGGTGCCCTCTCATTAGAAATGAATTCTGCCAAAGTCTTGGCACAATCAGAAATGAACACTCAACATTGTGTGGCTGAGCTTTGGTTATTGCGTGTCCCTGACGCAAAGAGTTTTCACGCGTGCTTGGAACACTTCTACCTGTCCTAAATAATGGCCCGGGAGCCTCAATAGGTAACACAGCAGCAGACACGCCTGTTAATAGACGGTCACTTGGATTCGCATACAGGGAGACGATACTGTATAACGACCTTTTGGACTCCAGACACTTCTTGTGTTAGAGCAATGTTCTGCTGGTAAACTTTTGGACCTGAGATTCGTGTGGATGTTACTTAGACATGTAGCACACACCTAGACCAGACCACACACCTCCACCTCATAGCAATGACACTCCTTGATGGCAGCAGCCATCCCCAGCAGGATGCAGCATGACACAAACACAAAAACGCTTTAGGAACAACTCCAAATTCACTAGACCCCAAACTGATTAAGTGTCTTTGGGATGGTCCACAGAGACCGCTCCCCTCAACCTATTGGACCCATCGCCCACCACTAACAGCATCCTGCTGCCAGACACCACAAGACACCCTTAGAAAGTCCAAATCCATTCTCTGATGAGTCATAACTGATTTGGATGCACATGGGAGACCTACACAATATTAGGAAGGTGGTCATAATGTTATGCCTGATCGGTGCATCGTATAGTATTGCAGGGCCCGGTCTCTTCCAGCGATGGTCCCTGTTCTATCAGTGCACCTCATATAACCGTGTTTCAGCACCATGGACAGCACCACCAGCCAGCAAAATTGTTTGCTTCTCTTATGAGTTTCTTCTTTGCCTGGTTTAAAATAAAGTCTCATTCAAACATTCCTATCTGACAGTATCAGCCAGAGATTAGTATCCATTAATTCTCGACTTGCACGCATTTCATTTATCAAACTAAATTAAAGCAGCCATACTGCCTCAGGTTTCTGAGGATCATTTTCATTTTTTCCCATTAATATTTCCACGACAGAATGTAACATAAACACAGGCTGAAAAGATTTAGGTTCATGGTCTTTACTGAACAGAAAAATTTGACAAAAATAGATAAATAAGTGAAAATCACAACAAGCTTCTTTAATGTATTTTGTTGGAAAAGTGTCGGAGTAGTTGTCTGTAACCTAACCACCAGCCCACTTGTTTTATTAACTGAAGCTTTTATCTTTTTCTCTGATGTATCATCCATTTTATCTGCTGTTGGAAACACTCTACCCATGTTGCTATTGATTCTAATAGTCAATTTTTAGCCATTTACTTCCTGCAGAGGGAAAGAAGCGTAACTGCTTTCTATATATTAATGATTCGATTTTTTCTCTCTCCCATGAGTAAAGTGAGAGTCCATCAGTACTAGAAACATTTATTTTTTTTCTCACCTCCATAACACTGGCCAGTTCCATGAAATCTGGTGTGAATATTAATGAATTCTCAAGACATTTTCCATTTGTATAGCGTTGTCATTGTTTTGGTAACTAAGATCCTCGATGATAACGACCATCACTTATTGGATTTCCACGAACGTCAGCTCTTATTAATTTTCAACAGAAAAATAAAAAATACTAAAATTTTTGGCGACCTCATTCACCTACACCATCAGCAGCGTAAACTTTCCACTTGAACTTAAACAGCCACTCTGTCTCAGTTTGTTCCAGGTCTTACACAGGACAGAAAAAGTTCTATGGAACCAATGTCCTCAAGTGACAGGTCAGTTTCATTCATGCCTGAAGATTGCAAATGTGAGGATGAAATTATGGGGAATGTGACGTCTTTGTTCAGCAAAATGGATGGACTGTGTGTTGGGACCCAGGTGCTTTGTGGTTTGAGGAGACGTGGGTGCATACGGACCACAGTGCGTCTGTGCTCGGCGTTGGGGCTCTTTTGGACGGGCGGAGACAGGAGACACGCTCCTGGGTGTTGGAGTTTACATCCCACAACATCAGTGGACAAGGAAACACCATGCGACGCGATCCGTGCCACTGTTGCTATGCAACTGACCAAACAACTGGATCACGTTGGACACTGTTCTGCCAACTACTTTTGTACATTTGTGTTCATAATGCTAATTCTGCAAACTTTTTTGATGACACTGTTTATTTTATTTATTTATTACTAGATAATATTTATTTTTTATTGTTTATTTTAACCCAATCTTATTTTATCTTTCTTTTTACTTGTAGTTTTTAATAGTTTATCCCATCGCTTCTTACCTACTGCTGTTGGCTAGGCTAGTTAGCTGGTATCTCCTTGTTGTTTACTAGGTAGCAAACGGTTAGCCTGCTGTTCTTTTTTGTTTCTAAATGTGTTTTGCAGAGGGGAGAAGTGTTGGCTCACATGTAGTCGCATATTCCATCACTTCTTACCTGCTGCTGTTAGGCTAGGCTAGTTAGCTGGTGTCTTCTTGTTGGTTGCTAGCTGGTAGCTGACTGCTAGCGTCCTGGTGGGTTTTTCAGTCGGACTGGGCTTCTAAATGTGTTTTGCCTCAGATCTTGGCACAAGGGATTGTAACATCTCATCCTGTGTAATAATGAATGGTTTCTTTTATGTGCTAAGCTACTGTGGCCAAGCAGCTTCCCTCGTGGATCATTAAAGTCTGTCTAAGTCTTAGAAAGAAAGAAAGAAGTGCCGGGATGCATTGCATTGCGTGTATTGTAGGTTTTTGAATCAGCATCCGAAATAATTTATTCTAGAACTTATTTAGATAAATTAAAGTAAATTAAATTAAAAACAAATTAAAAAATATTTCAGCATTTTCTTTCCAGTCCAACTTTTGGTAAATTCCGGACACTGCTGTGAACAAAAGCAGCTTCCAAATAAATAAATGTAAATATATATAAATAACCTGTTCGTTGTCCAATTGTTCTTCATGCAGCATCGTTAAAAGTGTAAATGATCTGTAATCAGGAAAAAGCCTCCTCTGTGGATTACTGCAGAGGGAATGATAAGAGATAAGGTTAACCAGAGTGGTGCACAGCAGCTGCAATCATCAATAATGTTTTTATGAATTCTGCTAAACCTGAGACCTGATGCAGCTCCAGTGAGAAGCAGAAATCCTGCCAGCTTTCACAACTCCACTGCTAGTGGCGTACCTCAGTGTCAGATTATCAGTATCAGAAAGTTCCAGAAAATGTGGCACAAAGTTGTGTTCTGAAGAGAAGGAAGGTTGCAGCTGGAGTGACAATGAACGTCGGTACAAAATATTACAGGCAAAGGGGGTTTGACACTGTCACCCCTACCTGTGAATCTGATCTGCGTTGCACAATGAACACCGCTGAGAAGATATTAAATGTTGATCCGGTGAAAGTGGTAAACTCATGGCAGATGTTACCCAATTACAGTAACAAGTAGCCGAATAAGGCAGGACTGAATCGTGATGCCTCAAAGTCACAGAGTGGATGCGAATGGAGCGGCTTCGCCAGCGAGAAGTCTTTCAAGATCCCAGGACAGAGTGACCTGTGAAAGAATAAGCCCTCATTAAGTCCTGGATGGGGATTATCACTCTTCAGCTGCAGACTGACTGGGACCATTAAGGGCTTTAGAGCATCATTTCCTGCAATCCATTTACTCTTACACATCTCCTCTGCTACCACACGTTGCTCCGTCTGATCGTTCCTAATGTTGTCTGCCTGTCAGACTACATCTCTGTTTGCCTTCGACATTTACTCCTCTTCTCCCTCTCTGCTCCTTTTGCCTTCTTTCTTTCTTTCCTTTTTCCTTCTTTCCCGTCACACTCTTCAACCTCTCTCCTCCCCGTGTTTCTTTCCCCTCTTCTTAATCCTCCCCAGCCCTGTTGTTCATCCCCTCTGTCTCCCTTAACGTCTCCTCTATTTTTTTATTATTTCTTTTTTGCTTCTTTCTCTTCCTCCCCACAAACAACCCATTCCTTCCCTCCAGATCTTCCGCTGTTGCACGGAGCCACCTGCCCACGCACTATTTCTCCCCCACCTCTCCGTCCATCTTTTTCTGTTATGTGTGACCTCTCTTTCTCTCTCTCTCACCCTCCCATCTCCCTTTCTCTGAATATTTCATGATTCGGTGGCACAGTGCTGAGGTGAGGAGCCTCTCTCTGTCTAGAGCTTGCACAGCACAAATATTTACTCCCTGGGCTGAGCTTAGTTGAGTGTTAGGACAAACTAAGGCTGCGTATGTGAGACTGTGCGCGTGTGTGTGTCTCATAAGTAACAGTGATTACATGTGACATGGGCCCCAGAGGGGAAAAGAGGTCCTTGGTTTCATCCTACATGTCCGTGCTCCATTGCACATCTTGAGATAGATAGATAGATAGATAGATAGATAGATAGATAGATAGATAGATAGATAGATAGATAGATAGATAGATAGATAGATAGATAGATAGATAGATAGATAGATAGATAGCTCAATATTGTGATAGAGATACTGTCAATTTATTTTCTTGAAACTGACACTGAAACTGATATTGCTAGTAGCTACTACTGTATATTGTAACCAAACACCTAAATAAAGCTGCACCACGCTACATGTTTCCTTAAATTACTTGTGCTGTTTCGCGAGGTACACAGATATCTTTTGGTTTTGCACACAAAGTGAACTTAACTATAATATTCTTCCTATCCTTTTTGTCTGACAAACTGAAAATAATGAGCATATGTCCACCTGGGGAATGCAGAGTCTGACTCTGACGCTGCAGTCATCTTCTCCCCAATCACCTCTTCTCTGGCACTAACAGGAAGTTAACATTTGCACTGATTTTTTTCTCCTCTGCTAACCTCGACTTTGTATAAAAATACATGATTTAATTAATTTCGGCTTTAAAATCCATTGTGCAAAGACAGAGAGATGGATTGATAGAAGGAGATGAAACTGACGGAAACCGAAAGAGAACGTGGGAGAGAAAGTGGGAAATCTCCCGGTGCCCATGCATTGACAAATGTCTGTTCTGTTTTGGCTGGCGAGAATGGAGCTCAATTGCAGGTCTGGAGGAACATCAAAACACAATTAGGGCCTGACATGGAACTGGTCATGCAGAAGAGCGAGGACAGCGAGGGAAGGCGAAGTGGAGCCAGGCGAAGGAGGAGCGCTCAGTAAAAGAAGAAAGAAAAAAAAGAAAAAGAAGAGGAAGACGACAAAATATCTGAGAAGCAGGCAGCGGAGGAAACGGGACGGGGAGACGTTTAGAATTGCGTTTTATTGCCTGTGATTAGTGGGAAAAGTGGGGAGGAAGTGGCAGTGATACATTTAGAAGGTGCGAGCGTGTGTCAACAGGAGAAAATAGGTTAGGTTAAGCATCTCACTGATTGGCCCAGTTCATCACACGAACAATCATTTCTTGTGTACAGAAATTATAATGCATTTAGAGAGGCTAATTTAATTTTCATCTAAGTGATTTGGAAATTTACTATGCATGCACTTGTTGGAAATCAGAGTGCGAGCAGGAAAGATAGTTCCCCCTAGATGAGTGGTTAGAAGTACAAATGTAGACTATTGACTTCGTGGGGAAAAACTCTTCTGACTGGAAATATCCCAACGGGTGCTACAGGGATTGCCTTGATATTCTGCACATTCTATCATGCCCTGCAGAGGGTGAATCCAAAGGATGTGACTGTTCATTTAGTATTAATCCAATAGTGTATGCACAAAATATGACATTCTCTCCAAGTGATTGCATGCTAACCCATTGAGCTAATATGGTGAACAAAACAGCATCACACATGCTAAATATATGGGACTGTCATGGTACTTTCGCTCAAAACACCTGGATTATCTCACATACTGTTATCGAGCCTTTCAACCTACAGGGAACCAATTTGGTACTGGTTTGTAAATGACCTTTGTGGTAGTGATGCGCAGGTCGATACTGAAATGACGATACTTCTGATACCAGGTCTTTATGCTCCAAAATCGATCCTCAAATCAAAATATTGATACTTTGGATACTTCAGTCATTCGAGGTAATGTAGGAACACGGTGGAAAGTAATTAAATTATTGAGTTGTGGCAACACAAAACAAACCTTGAGAAACACCTCAGGTTGAACCACAACGAAGAATACGAGGCATTTATGATGAGGAGGACAGAAGAGGAGAGAACAGGGTCACAATTAAGGTGCAACTTTTCATTTTTGAGTCGTTCTTAATAGTTAAATAATGATTTATTTCAACTGTCCTATTAATTTACTTATTCTTTTTTCAGGGTTTTAAGCAGCATTTTCACGTATTTTGAATGATTCTTCTTTTTTCTGTTGTTGTATCAGCTCAGTTACATAGTAAATGAGAATGCTACTTCAATATAAAATAAAAAAAATACATTACTCCGATGTCTTGTATTCTTTATGAAGCTATGATTTGAAATACTCTACTTTTTTTTAGGTTTACCAGACACATTAGGTGAATTTACACAAGTAAGTATTGTCAATACCAGCCTGAATTTTACTCAGTATCGGATCAGAGAGGAAAACTTTGACACAATATTGATTAGTTCAGAACGTAAAATCATGCTTACCATCAAGAATCAGACATGATGATGAGGAATTATGTGGACATTGGCACTGTGAACGTGGGTGCACTAGAAATGAAGAAACATATAAGCAAAAAGGAGATATGTATTGTCATGACCATCTGAAAGACCTGTTATTAAAGTCAGTATGAATATGAACGTGAATTTAGGCAGAAGCTTGAAGGTTCTGCTGCTGCTGAAAAAACAGCACAAGGTGTTGACCTGAGACCTACACAATATTAGAAGAGTGAAAAAAGAGAACAGCAATAAGCTTATGGTATAGTTCAAAGACATGTTATCTGTGTGAAATAACTTTCCAGAGAGTGGGGGAAAATAATTTGGGTTGAGCAGCCAACAGCCAGTTAGAGGCATTTTATTTGTGGCCACAACAGTCTAATTAAATGTGGGACTGGCTGTGACACATGTGATGCACTGACACGTCTACTGGGTTTGACCACAAGGCCTGAAGGAGGCAAACGTTCATTTTCTAGAAAAGAACCTTTGTTTTACTGTTGAATATTCAACTTTGTACGACAGTATTCACAGAGGCCACAAGAACAAAACAGACCAAAAAATAAATAAATAAATGAAATAAAAATAGAAAAAATAGAACACTGTCTGTCTAACACTGGATTTCTCAGTCTCAATTACAGCCGCCTCTCTTGTCTCGGTACATACCTCAGTACATTTTAACTGATCTTCATTTTGAGTCACAGCTGCTTCTAAGAAGTATACTTTTCCATTAACATTCATTCCTTTGTGAATTACTGTATAATTGATATGAAAAAAAAAAATCTGGCTTTGAACTGAACTGAGAACAATATCTACACCTAAAGACACAACAACTTCAAAGTTGTGAAGTCAGCAGGAAGAATTAAAACTAACTTAAAGAGTACAGCTGAGTGGATTAAGCCTACTTCTATGCTGTGGCCATTAACCACAACTTTAGCAAGCTGCCATCGCTATTAAATGGAACAGTGAGCACTGGACGAGCTCAGAGCCGAAAGAAAATGGGCCATATGAAAATGAAGTCATGTGTATGTTAAGTTTAATATATCCATTCCAGGCTCGTTCTGCCCTTTTGCCAGCTCGTTGCGTCTGATTGATAAACTTTACACGCCCTCGGGGAGAACTTTCATTTCAGTCAAAAGCGAAAAAAAAAAGGTCATAATTAACATTTTGTTAATGTTGGCGAGATCCCCAGGAAAAATACTTATAACCATGAAAATAAACAGATACGCACTAAACAATGCAGATAACATACATTACAGCCCTTTTTTAAAGATATGCAAAGCAGGACCCTCTTCATGAGCACATCAGTCACCGTCATCACACTTGGCCGAGGGAGAAATATCACATAGGAGTGTCTAAGGTTAGTTATGCTCCGAGCCTGACCTTACTTCCCATAATATGTCAAATAAAACTAGGACGGTGTTAACAGTCAGCAGAAGTAAAACTTTTGCCTTTTTCATACAGATGTGGACATAATCGTTGGCACTGTTCAAAGAAAGAAAAGCCCACAACTGACAAAAGTAATGATGAATAAAAATTCACTGAAAATTAACTAATCAAAATCAGACATTGCATTTAAAATTTGAAAAAAATGAAACTAGCCTGTATAAAAATACTGGTAGAAACAATAACATCAATCAGAACTGCAATTAATCAGTTTGTCTATTTAAAGGGTGAAACTAGTAACAGTGCTGTGTGTACAACATTAACCACTGGCCCACAGAAAGACAAGGAGAAAGGTGTCTCAGGGGATTAGAAAGGAAATTATAGACAAGCATGTCAAAGGTAAAGGCTATAAGATCATATCAGAGTACTGTAGTTGCCCAAGTTTAAGGTCCACACGACTGTAGCCAACACGTGACCGTAAATTGATGATGAACTGAAGAGAAGAACTTCCAGATATATTAGAGGTAAACTCCAAGGCCATGGAACGTCAGTGTCATATTGAACTGTCCGTCACCGGTGGTGATTATAAAGCGGAGGGAGGAGCTAATCCTAGTGAGCTAACCATGGGGCTAAATTAGCATGCTGCTGTTATTTAGCTGTTGGATTCTTTCAGTGTGTCTGTATGTCAGTGTGTTAAATGACTTATGTTTAGCTGTAGCTGTGTTGTCATTTATATTTTAATTTAGTTAGTTCTGTTTATGTCGTGTATGCTATAGTGGAACAGTAGGCTAACCGATTAGCCTGTTGTCTGCTAACTGATACAGCGCTACTACATCTTTGTACAAGAAACTCTGTTAACATAATTTAGTATTTAGTCCACTAATTCTTGTGTTTTGAGGTTTTTTCAGTTAACCGTATGGACTGTATGGAGCTTCAGAAGCTGCTCTACTACTCTACTCTACCGATGGATGAACGGTTGCCGTGGCAACCATGGGACTGGTGAGTTTGTCAATAGAGTCGATTGATGAACCCGCTTGATGCCAGTTAAGCTATCGCAATGCAGTCTGGGATTTGTAGTTTCAATGGTGCGCACGCAAAATATCTGCTGGTCAATTCTGGTAGATAATAAAATACAACTGGCATTGAGTTATGGATGGATGGATGGATGGATGGATGGATGGATGGACTATTTCTGGAGGGAAATGTACTGATCCTCCAACAGGATAATAACCCCAAAGAAAACAGCTAAAAATAGAACAAAGTGGCCTTCTATGAGAACTGATCTCAGTCCTATTGAAGATATAAAGGATCTGAGATCAGGAGTGTGGAGAGGGCACCCTTCAAATCTGAAACAGCTGGACCAGTTTGCTCATGAGGAGTGGGTCAAAATACCTGTGGACAGGTGTAGAAGCCCCGGTGAGAGTTACAGAAATCACTTCATTGTAGTGCAACATTTTTTTTTAATCCAGGTCATTTTCATATATATATATTTTTTAAATTATTCTGTTACACCAAAATTCAAAAGCGATGTCTGATTTCCATTTGTTAATTTTCAGTAAATTTTTATTTTTTACTAGTTTTGCCAGATTCAAGTTGTTTTAGTGTTTTTTTTTCTTTCTTTAACAGAAAGGTACCCACAATTTTCTCCACATGTGTACACTTATATAATCAGTGTTTTGTAAAGAGATAGAGCTATGAGACAATGATTACTTGCTGAGTTTCGGGACAAAATAAAACGATCCGTCCATTTAGAGTCTGTATAAAGTTTTTACTGTATATGATGGTACAGTCTCAGGACATCAGAGCACATGATAGGCATTCAACCCAACATCTCAGGGGCAAAGAGAAGGTGATATATCAAATACCTGGAGGACACGGCATAAACTGCGATTCCCCCCTTCTCCCGCTGCCTATTGAGCTGATCCCCTTTGTTCTAAAGCTCAGAGAAGCGTTCAGTCAATGCGTGGCCACGTTTGAACACCTGCGGGCACCTGTTGTTACGAGATCGATCTCAGTGGCAGGAGGGGAAGCCCAGATCTGTGGTTTAGGAATTGGATTGAAGCTGTGTCTAAGAGGCCCAGTGGGATGCAGAATCCTCTCAGTGATTAAGGGATGTGAAAGGCTTCGTGCCCTTCAAAAGTATTTGATAGCTAACCGGTCCGCACACACTGTGTTCTTCGAAGGAACCGCAGACACTGCATAAACCGCACTAAACCGATTAAAGGAGGAATGCGTTCAAATTCTTGGATTGAAGAGGAAATTTCTAGGGTGTCTCAGCAGTCTGCAGGATCCTGGATTACAACATAACTCTGTTTATTCAAACCCAAATAGCTGCATTACATAAATCAGCAACAATTTAACAACTATGAAAAGCTCTTATACAGACTCCTCTTCTCTCCACTCATCACAGTCTCTCTAGAGCAAAGCGTCCTGACGAGCATTAGGCTCAGGTCCAGTTTGATAAGATGAGTCAGTGTATCACTCCTGCAGGGGAGATTTTAAAAGCTGATCAAAAACAGACAGCCAGCACAGCAACTCTCAGCAACCAGAGTCAAGCATGGGGTTTTGTAACTTCTTTTAAGGATCGTCTTCATCTACTGAATGGCCTTATTGACAGGTATTCATAGTCCCAGGAGGATGAATCCTAATCATCGGTCCGGTAAACGCTTATAATCATTCTACCATTGACTTGATGGATTGGCGTTTATTGGCAGGACTGGTGGTCTTCCCATTTTTATAACTTCTTTTAGCCTGGAATAGGCTATTCACTGTTTCCAGTGCTAGCTCCTCCTCCTCCACATCTGCACCTACCTCCACCTTCCTCAGGGCTCAGTTTTAAGTCCACTTCCCTTCAGTTTATACATGCTCCAGCTAGGAAAAATAATCCAAAGACACAACATCTCCTTCCATTGCTACGCCGATGACACGCAGATCTACCTCCCCCTCAATTCTCAAAGTCAGACTGACACCACCTGAATAAAAAACTGTTTTGAGGACATCAAAGACTGGTTGGCTCAGAACTTCCTTCAGCTAAATGAAAAAGCTGTTGTCAGGTCCAGTTTCCTCTAGCTCAGAACTATTTCAGAAATCAAGCATTTCTTATCACCTTCCGACCTAGAAACAGTTATTCATATCAGCCAGGCTGGTCTACCGCAACTCCCTCTACTCAGGTGTTACCCAGACCACCATCTCCCATCTCCAACTAGTCCAAAGCGCTGCCACTAGGTTATTAACAAGGTCAAAGAGGCAAGATCACATCACTCCCACTGTTGCATAATTACACTGGCTCCCCGTTCATTTTAACATACACTTCAAAATTCTTCTGATTGTTTATAACTAACTCCATGGTCTCACCCCTTCATATATCTCTGAGCTTCTCACCCCGTAAATCACCAGCTCTGACTCACCTTAAGACCCATATTTATTCCTTTGGCTTTCAATGGCATTTTGATCGGTTTGTTTTTTTCATCTGATCACCCTGGGTGTTTGTATCTTTTCATTTTTTGATACATTGATGCTGATCTGTATTTTACATGTTGATGCAAATGCTCTTTGATTTTAAGGTGCTATAAACAGTAAATGAAAAATAAACTAAATATATTTCCCATGGTGTACAATACATTATAACAAGAAAAAAACATTCTTATCATTGCATTTGGACTCATAAAAGTATCAGTTGCTAACTATTCATGGTTTTTTTAAGGATTGAAGTGTCAGTGCAGTGTGTTGCCTGGATCATCTTCATCTACTGAATAGATCGCTCTGGCCTTATTGACAAGTATTCATGGTCCCAGGAGGATGAATCCTAATCGTCGGTCTGGTAAACGCTTGTAATCATTCTACCATTGACTTGATGGATTGGCGTTTATTGGCAGGACTGGTGGTCTTCCCATTTTTATAACTTCTTTTAGCCTGGAATAGGCTATTCACTGTTTCCAGTGCTGGATTGGTGGTCTTCTCATTTTTACTCCAGTATCTTCACAAGGTCTGGTGTATATCCTTATGGAGCAGATTGAATCATTCCTAGACTTAACACGTGTCTTCGGTTTCATCATAGTCTGTCTTAGTAGTCTAACTTAATACATTTTCTCGCCCTTTAATTAATTAATCTTTGTACTCATTAAAGTTTAACCGCACTCGACTTCAAACTGTCCTTAACAAGTGTCAGCAGCAGTATGACGAAGTGCTTCTCGTGACATTCTGTGGATTTAACTGTTTGGAAATCGATACGGTCAAGACCCGACAAGGGTTTCCTCTTATTTTGCCAAAGGCGTGCTGGGAAAAGGCTTTGCCGGCAGTGAATTCTGAGCAGGTATAATATGCAAAATGGATGAATGGACGATGCAGAATGCTTGACTGTACTGTTAAAACTTCAGTTGGAACTTAAAGCCCATTACTAATTTAAATCCCTCTCATTTCCTTTTTGTCGGATGATTGACGAGCGGGTAGGTGGATAAAAACGTTGCCAGAATAGGGGGAGAAAGTAGTAAAGGAGAAGAAGATTAAAGATTTATGTGATCGTTTAATTGGGAGAGGGAGAGAAGATTATCCCAGTTTGTTTCAGACGTGCTGATGACTCAGTTTTGTAACATTTCGTGTCTGAGATTATTTGAGCTGCGATTGACTCACGGTGCACTTTGCATCTACTTTTTTTTTTTTCTTTTTGGCTGTTCTTCCCTGTGCAAATGGCAAACTTGATATCTCAAGTGTTTCTCTGTGTCTGAGAACAGACATTCTGGTGTTTCTGCCGTTGAAGAGGACGGTAATTGAACACGCACAGCAATTGTACACTGCTTCACCGTGTGACTAAAATCTCCAAGCGCCTTTTAATAATAGATTTATTATTCATTGTGATAATTGAACAACGTGTGTAGCCATTTAGTCACCTGCATTATTCATTTAAACTGGCTGTGCATAATGAATATGGAAAAGTAGCAGAACATACTGGCTGTGTCTGTTTTCATACTCACACAGATGTTGTTTCCCCATCAGGGTCTTGACGTTCAAGTTTTTGGCTGCTTGTTCATTTATTTATGTGTACCTTGAGCTCATAAAACGCCCAACACCGCTTTACAAATGAATGAAGTTTGAAGTTATGCTAGCTAGTTACCTAGACTAAAAGCTTAGCAAAATAGCAGCTACCGTCATATATACTGTGAATCCCATGTGTTCGTGTAATTTATGTCCACGTAGACGGACAAATTTAATTGACACGTAACTTTGCCATGGTTACTACTAAGTTATTGTGGCTAGCATGCTAATGTTATAATGATAATACAAATGATGATACTAAATAATTAATTTTCACTATTTCTGAGTATTTATAATTTTTCCAAGTAATTTCAAACTTTTAACGGTGATGGATGAACACGGAGACTGAGGAGAAGGTAAACACAGCTCCATGACTGATGAGGTGATTGGCTACAAAGCATTTTACAGGCTCATTTAAGATATTTACAAGTGGACGCTGCGATATTTAAGTGAGGGCCTTTTACATATTGACAGACGTTGTCAATAACATTTATAGGCCTGTTAATGGTAAAAATAAGACATTTATTTCAACATAGCACATCCGCCGCATAGGGTTATACTGTAGAATCTAACCTCTGATGTAGCAAACATGGCGCCCATGGTTTGAGTTGGCCAGACTCTCTCTAATATACAGCTCTAGAACACTGCAGCCTCTCCACAAAACAAAATTAAACAAAGAAGACTTTTGCCACAGATGACAAGAAATGTCTATTGAAAGATACGCTTGTGCGTGTTCTTGTTCTGTTGAGGAATACTACTGTTTTGGGGCAAAGTTCTCCTTTTCGTGGCTGTTTTTTCTGAGCCACTTGACTTTTTTCTGGGTTAAAACCTGTTAATATTTGGTTTTAGAGGCAAGAGTTACTATTAGCTTCGGGGTTGGGCACTTATTAGAGATGGTTAGGATAGGGGTACGGGGGCTAGGGAATTCATTACGTTAACAAAAAGTCCTTTAAAAGATAGAAGCAGTGTGTCTGTGTGTGTGTGTAGCATGAAATTACAACTGTTCAAACAAAAGAACCCTCTGAGACGTGAGAAAATTAAACATTAATTTCTGGTCCACGGTCTGTAGTTCAGTTAATGCTCAGCCACGATTGTTCTTATTGGTCCAGCCCGGTTAGAGTCTCCAGGCACTTGTTAACGAGGTTACAGACCACAAGCAGAACACAAACCCATCAGCTGTTTAGCCAATCACTCAGTATCGATGGTTTTATTTACATATAAAAATTTACAAAGTTAATAGCTTTATTGTAGTCCCAAGGAAACATTTAAAAGAGCCCCATTACAAGATTCATTAAATATATCTTCTGTGTACTGAATTCCCAAAGCCTTATATCCTGAATATAGTACTTATTGATTTCAAGGAGGATATATAAAAAAGTCCTTATTCACTCATTCAGTCCAGCTTTGATATTCTGGCCAGCAGCCACCTGTCACATCGATTTGATCCACCCACAGGAAAGAAAAATAAGAAGACACAAACACCACCACTCTGTCTTATCGGCATCTACACTGCAGGCTCCGTGCAATTTCAGAATAAGGAAGTGGGATCTGTTTAGGGACGGAGACAGAGAAAGGGAAGACGTTTTGGACTCACACAGACATTTAACTTGAAGGTTTCGCTGATAATAGAGAACTTATTTAAACACATATTACAAAGAGAAGTGACAAGAAACGGAAGCCGGGGAATTTTTCTCAGATTGGTGAAGTCTGTATTTGTTTACATGTCTTATAATTTGATACTGAATAAAATTTATCGCCTTAAATTAGCAATACAGATTCAATAATTTGTTCAAATACACCCTACTGTACATTGAGGTAATGGCCTCATTTACTATATAGCTGAGCTAATACAACAACAGAAAAACCAAACGGAGGACGCAATCATACAGTAAAATAATAAGATTATTAAAAATATTGTATAACTATTAAGAACTACTATATAATATATATATTATGTGTTGTGGTTTAACCTGAGGTGTTCCACAAGGTTTGTTGTGTTGCCACAACCTAATAATTTAATCACTTTAATCATTGGGTTTCTCCATTATTTTGAATGATTTTTAATTGAGAATTGATTGTACAGCCTGGTATCAGAAGTATCGATATTTCAGTATCGATCTGCACATCACTAACATCCACATGAATGAACGGCAGGTCCAAAGGTTTCCCAACAGGACATCGAATTGTCACAACATGATCAATGTTATTTACTTCACCTGTCAGAATTAGTAGCAGTCATAATGTTAAGCCTGACCGGTGCATAGAGGATGTTTTTGTTCCCTTGCGCGTATAGGGATGTGTGTGTTTATGCAACCGCAGGTGTTTACGCTGTCTGCCGACAACAGTAATAGTAAATACTCTTCCCTTCTCCTCCATCTCTTTTCCTCTGGGTGAACGATCTTGAAAATGTATGTTATAGGTCTTGAGAGCTGAGTGCACTTGTAGGTTTCACAAGAACATCAAAACACAATCAAGTCGTGTGGATCCCTGAGGCTCCAGGCTGGGAGCTAGCACTTAGGGAAAGAGAGGATTAAGAGGAGGGAGGGTGAGGTGGTGGTGGTGGTGGTGGTGGTGGGGGGGTGGACTTCAGAAACAGGGAGATGAAGATATGAAGGGAAGCAGCAGGATGTGCCGTCGGAAAATAGATAAATGGGAAGCCAGGCGTAAATGAGTGCCCCCTCATTTCATTTCGTCGGAGCCAGATGATGTTTTGACAAAACGTCTCCATTGAAAACGAGGATCGGATAAGATTTCATCGGCCATTTCGGTTTTCACGGAGGGAGCGGAGTTTATGACTAATTGATTGCCTCATACATTCATTCAGAATCCCTTTCCCTCCTCTGTCATTAAATACCGAGCTCAGTGAATCGATACCAAGCTCAGCAGGTCCAACAGAAACCTCCCAAATTGCTGGTGTCACAATTCACTACCGAGCTGAGTGAACTCTGACAGCGTCGAGGTGGGTAGAAAGTAAAAAAAAATAAAAATTATTATTATTATTATTTTTTTTTTGTTCTTTTTCTTTTTTTTTTTTCACAGCACAGTAAGAAAAAAAAATCCTGCTCCTATTTTTTGTGCACTTCTGAAGCCTGAGTGTGAGGAATGGTAATTGAGCCATCACTCCAGGAAAGGGAGGAAGATGAATAGACAGCAGGGGAGAGCGGAGAAAGAGCGACACGACTGGCTCAAGGAGAGAGCTCAAAGGAAAGAAAGCGTATATCTCCCTTGAAGTTTGTTCATTTTGACTAAAAGAAAATTTAAAAAAATTAATAAAAAAAATCTGTAAAATGTTATTGCTTTTGAAAATTAGCCATTTCTCTAGTCTCTAATCTTTTCCGCGGTACATGTTTTGACTCAGGTCTCGGTTTTTTATTGAGGACCCCAGTGAGCGTGACACTCATTAACACACCTGTGATTTTCAGTCTCGTATGAGTCGATGTGAACTGGGAGCGTGGTGAAAGTCAGTGTATGTCTATCATTAAAAATAGGTTTGTGTTACGGTAAAGAGTTTTCTCTGTTTCATAACTTACAGTACAGCTGAGCTGACAGGTTCACTGTCAGGCAGCTATTTTTACTGTTATTATTTTAACATTTGCAAAACATGTGCTGCTTCTCAAACATATAATTGGAAGAATTTACCACAAGGTACGGAAAAATTCCAACAGATCTTTTTTGCTGTCTGCTTACATTTGAAAACTAGACAGTTAATCCCATGCAGTGAAACATTTACACGTACTTATTTCCCTTTGAAATGATCCCACCACTCTGAATAAAAAAAAGGTTTCATCACAATTCTTCGATACGCACCAATAAGGCATAACATTATGACCACAGTCTCCCTTGTTGCTTCCAAAACAGTTTTGGCTCATCAGAGAGTGAAATTGGGCCTTCTGAGAGTGTCCTGTGGTGTTTATCTGTTGTTAATGGGGGGGCATTGGGTCCTATGGTGAGAGGGGAGGGGCCTCTGTGGATCATCCCACAGACACTTGATCAGTTTGGGATCGAGTGAGTTCGGAGGCCAGGTCAACACCTTGTGCTGTTATTCATATTTATTGAGTTGTTCTTGTGTTGGGTCTAAGTAACATCTACATGGAAACACCATAATATATAGTTGCATGATTTGGGGAGACCTACTGGAAGAAATTAAATATAATTTTCATAATTATGTTTTCATGAATGAACAGTGTCTTGCTTGGGCCTGAACAGATAATCAAACACCGGCTCTAGATAGATAATTTTGCTTTTTACTTGAAGGGAGAGAGATATTTAGTTGACTGCAGTTTGCAGTCCCACCATTAGATGTCACTAAACCCTGCAGATTGGTCCTTTAAATCGATAGAAACTGCATCTGTAAGTGACATTAACCTGTTTACCAAGTTTAACTCTAGAAGGCGAGTAGACAAAGTCGAGTCAGTTTTTATTTGTGTTTCAGGGAATATAAAGCTTTCACATTCCTTTCTGCATCTGCTTGGCGATCTTGGCACCCACTCCGCTGGATATTTATCTTAATTTACCTGCTCACTTCAGGCTCTTTACTTTTCTCTTCAGTAACACTGACTCAAAATTCAGAACGGCAGAATGATGCAATGATGCTTTGTTTGAAAGTTTGAAATCCCGAGGCAGATCTCAAACCAGATGAAAAACTGATCATACTTAATTACTAATTCAAGCTTCACTCACTTATATTTCTATATTGTGCAGAAATATCGTTATTTGAATTAGATTACAACTAACCAGTGTATGCATGGAATCAAAGTGCTATAGCTACAGATTGGTGTGTTATTACTGCCACCACATTTTGTTCATTTGAATATATTACTCTCTGTCACACACACACACACACCTACAGTATGCTTGTGATTAAGGGCGCCCAAGGCCTGTCAATGGACAGGGTGGTGTGGGGGAAATTAGGTCTCAGTGCACCCCGTGCAAGAGGCAGGCAAGAGTTAAGACATTAATAGGCAGAGAAAAGCCATGCAGCATCACTGTCTACCTGTGTGCTAGGACCGGCAAGATCAAAGGCTGACGGAGAGAGGAGGGGAGGAGGTTGGGGGGGAGACGGGAGGGGAGACAGACACACAGACACAGAGGAAGGGAGAGGAAGAAGTCATCCAGCGACAAGGAGACAGAGAGAATAGCGAGTTCTGAAGGCTCAGAAGGGACAGGGAGGCAGGTAAAGAAAAAAATGACAGGGAGGATGAATAGAAGACATTTTTTTTTTTGCCATGCTGACTGCAGTTTATGAGCTGCTCCATTGGCCTCTAAGTCACCTTTTGTATGTCTTGTGAAACACACGAAACTAAGCCGACGGTGCACTTGTGGGGGGTAAAAAAATCGCCTGCAGCAAATATGTTTTCCATGCAGCGTGCACTATACATCAATGGCAACAGATATTTGGACGGTAAACTCTGAAAGAGATAAGACTGACGTACCTCAACGGCCAAGAAATACACATTTGCATTTCCCAGGGGATTAATCCTAAGAATCCAAAAAACCAAGGGCTTGTAAAGATTTTTGAAGACGTTTCAGCCGAGTTAGTTCTTCAGTTCTAAAAGACCGGAAAGGAGTTGGGGTTTAAATAGGAACATATATGGGTGTGACCCATCAGAAAGTCTCCCCCAACGACAGGTAAGTGTCAGGTTCTTAACACACTGCCAGAAAGGGAATTTCAACAAAGCAAAAAAATCCTTGTATCAAAGAAATACATCTTATATTTTTTTCAGAGACAAGAACTTTGTGCTTGTTTTAATAATGTTTGTCAAGTAAGTTAATACAAGATGATTTGATTGAATATAAGAATATTGTGCTTCTTCCTAGTAACACTGTTTTTGCGGTGCAGACACTAGTCATGCAAGTTTCTGATGTCAACACCACAGACCGTATATATAAATATGGACAATGCATCCTCACTTCCTCACGTCAATTGGCCAAATTCCCCGGTATACAGAATGCAGCATCGTTATCCGCCAGACTCACTGGCATTTTCATATAAATAATACCTATATTTTTTCCAACTCTCACAATGCTACAGGACCACTACATGGAGCAGTTGGCATGGCAACTTGTAGTCATCACAATGTCATATCCTGTCTCTGTATTACCTACCTAAAATGACTGAAGCGTACTTCATGTTTTAATCTGGCCCAAGTCCCACCCACTAACATGGAGGGGGTGGAGCTTATAACATATACTGCAGCCAGTCACCAGGGGGAGCTCTACTTGGTTTGGCTTCACTTTTAAGGAGCTGTTCCACCGCCCTTCTTCATACAGTCTATGGGTAACAACCACCAATGTGCATCTTTAAACCCCAACTCCCCACCAGTCATATACAATTGAAGAAGCTAGCTACCAGAACGAGTGGCAAACCATCTTCAAGAAACTCTACATGTCCAGTTTCCTTTGTTTCACTGTTTTCTGGATATGTCAAGATCAGGATAACGGATAAACATCACAGACATTAACCCAAAGTATTTAGATCCTGTGCCGTTTGCATGGAAAAACTGTTAAGGAGAGAACATTTGCACCACTCACATTAAGCTCAAATCTCAAACACAACAATCCAACGACAATAACTACAGGTTATCGACTCCCAAGACTCTACAAGAGACATCGGGTAGCAGCATGAGACTATACTATATCATATTTGTGTAAATAACACATCGGAGACTAATCAAAATATCCCACAAATCAAACCAAGTTAAGTGGAACAATCAGTGAACTACTGTAGCCCAACAACCCTGTGGAATTATATCAGTGCCACAGTGCATCAAAAATAACTGAGGTGAAGATGTGTAGATGTGTGAGACGGCATCCTGCAACATTTTTATGGCTGCACATATTCACCACCACTGAATGAATGTGAATAATAAATATGCTATGTGTAAGTGCTTAAGTGCTGACATAAAATGTGATGAATAGACTATTGAATATCTAGTATGAGCATTTTAAAGGTTGGCTCCAGGAGGGCTGCATCATTTCTGAATTACATCAGCACTCTCTGAGAATATGTTCTTAATTTAAGGAAAGAGTCATGCAATTGCTCCATTGAAAAAAAAAAAAAAAAATTCACCACTAATGTCTTAATGTCTGCCTAAACTAATGTTTTAAACTGAAGGGATTTGTATAAAATCCATCTGTTTTAATCAGACTCTCCATGCTTCTCGCCTCTGACTTCCCTTTCCCCCCTTTTTTCCCCCTTTGGATAAGGAATCTATTATTCATGCTTTTCCTTCATTCAGGGTGCGCCCGCTTCAACAAGGTTTGAAGTTGAACAGAAGTAAAATTGATATGAGGCAACTCGGTCCAAGGACACTTTTTTACAGGATCCATGCAGGGGTAAAATAAGACTTAATTTAGGCAATGTCAGACACGCACGACAGAGCTGAGACGGTCTCGAGTTTCTCAGATGAAATAAGACTTATAATACAGTATGGTGTCCCCTGAGGCTGAACCACCAGGGCCCACGGAGAGTGCATGACTATCACATATTACAAAGAAGAATATAGGGCAAAACGAAAAAAGAAAAAAAAAACACATTGCAAGATATAGTTAAAAATGTAGCACTGGAGTTTTAGAATATTAAAGCAAATTACAAGTCAAGCTGTAGGACTCTCAGGTTTTAATATCCTAGCTGTTATTACCGTCTCTTATTTTAGTGCAAGGTCAAACATTGAGACTTCTACACCGATCAGCCACAACATTAAAACCGCTGACTGGAGAACAACATTGACCATCCTTTGGCGATTCAATATCAGTGCTGAGAAAGCTCTGGCATTTATGTGGATGTTACTTAGACATGCAGGACCCACCTAGACCAGACCAGGGCACCCGTCTCACGCCACCCCACGGCAATGATGATGGCCGCTGCCGTGTGTTAGGTCCTCAAGGAGCGTCGTGTCCTCAGCAAGCAGGCGTCGGGATGCAGCCTGGTTGGAAACAAAATGGTTTAGAAATTATTCAAAGCTGTTTCGGGGCAACAAGGGAGACGCAATATCATAAAGGTGGTCATAATGTTATGCCTGATCTGTTTATATTGTTGCTGCACTGAAAGTTTTTTTCACATTTTAGTGAGCCAGTAAGTATTACAGATGTCCAAAATCCATCCAAAACAAAGCGAATGCAAAGGTAAGAGGACATGAAGTGGCATCTGAAGTTCGGGTCATTTAAAACTGAAGAAGCAACATGAATGAGTGGCATCCATGACCTGGATGTTTGGGAATCATTGAAGTGACTTTAGTGTAAAACACATAAGCAGCTTTGCATGTGGGCTAGACGGATCTAAATTAGCCAATTCACCAACTACACATTTAAGAAAATGACACTTAAAAGATTTTTTTAGGATGGTTGTGAGATATTTTACAAATGCTGGGAAAAAAAAAAACATACTCCCCTATTAATATTGTTAAGTTGTAAAGTTCTCTCTCTCTGTGCTGCTTCCATTAACAGACATGACGTCACAAAAAGTTCCTCAGTAGTATAAATTCACATCCTCAAACGGCATTAAATGAATACCCAGTTTCACTCATCTAATTTTTCCAATTTGCATTTAATTTGTGTAAAAATTACGACTCCCTACTTAAAACTGAAAAGACCCGATGGCTCGCTTTCAAATCCCATTGTGCTGCAAGATTGTCCCGGCCTTTAGTTTTATATCTCCGGATCAATTCTCTCTTCAAAGGATGAATGGACGTCTGGGCCAGAGTAATCTGTCCTGCCTACAGTCTGCTGAGCCTGTGCTTTGTCGTCTTGTGCAGCTGTTATGGATGTCTTCTTTCTCGCAGCTGCCGAGGTTCACAGAGGTCTGTGGGTGGAACAACATCTCTTGTTGGTTGAGTTTGTCAGGGGGCACACCGGAGTCAGTCTTAAAGTGCTCTTGTTTTTTTCTTTTTCTATTCCCCTTTGAAATAAAACTGCAGACAAGTTTTGAAGAGAAGGGGGAAGGTCAGACAAGCAGTAACAGACTTTTGTTGCTTTTAACAGTTGTCCAACTACATTCAGCTACTATAGATGTATCCTACGTATCACTCGGGTTTAACTTTCAGTGTTTTGCTGGAATATCTTTGTTGGACCTCAAAAATAATAAAAAAGACTTTTACTTTTCTTTGTGTATTTTTCTGTCCTTGGAATATGTGCGTATGACTGAGAAACAGTAGATAAAATGATGGAAATTTATCTTATCTTATCTTAATTATTTCGCTGTGACTTACACCAATCAAGCATAACATCATGGCCATCTCCCTAATACCGTGTAGGTCTCCATTGACCCTCCAAAACAGTTTTGAGAGTTTTCATCAGAGAATGGACATGGGCCGTCTGAGCGTGTCCATTGGGGGGACTTTGGGTCCTATGGGTTGAGGGGACCAGGTCAACACCAAGTGGTGTTCTTCATGTTTATTGAGTTGTTCCTAAACCATTTTTGCATGTGTGTCAGGCTGCATCCTGCTGGCGATGGTTGTTAACATCAAGGAGTGTCGTTGCTGTGGGGTGGGGGTGTCTGGTCTGGTCTAGGTGGGTGGTACATGTCCAAGTAACATCCACATGGAAGCACCATAATATATAGTTGCATGATTTTGGGGGCACCTACTGGGTATGAGCAGATGATCAAACACCAGCTCTGGATTGGTCAAGTTGAATTTACAGAGGCCAACTTAGGTTCCTCTACACACTTGAAAGGAGAGAGATATTCAGTTGACTGCAATTTGCAATCCCACCATTAGATGTCACTAAATCCTGTAGATTGCTCCTTTAAATCAATGGAAAATGCATCTGTAAGTGGTGTTAACCTGTTTCATGTTTTGATCAAGTTTAACTCTAGTATGCATGTAGAGAAAGTTGAGTCAGCTTTTATTCCTTTCCGCTGCTGCTTGGCGATCTTGGCACCCACTCTGTTGGATATTTATCTTAATTTACCTGTTCACTTTATGCTATTGAATTGTCACAAGATGGTCAATGTTATTTACTTTACCTGTCAGTGGTCATAATATTATGCCCGATCGGTGCATGTTCCATAAACTTTCCTCTGTTGTTTGTCCATGCTAACATTGACGGTAGCTCATGTATCTCCAGGTGTTAAAACACGGGACGTATTTTTTGCAGTCAGTCTAAATATTTTCGTCTGGGTTATGTTCTCCAGTTGGATTATACAAAAACCTTGTAATGATTGGATTTGCTGTACTTGGTGCATCTAAGTCTGCAGAAATATGTCTTTCATCATCATTTTTGGGCCGGACTGTGCTAGACTTTGTGCATAAACAGGTATCTATATTTTATACTGCTGTATTTTTGTGTTTTTTCTGCATGCATTTGGGGGGAAAAAAAAGTCCAGTCTGGCTGACCTCAATAATTACTCAGTCTTTCCAGACACTTCCTCGGGGATTAGTAATGTAGCAATTAATCAAGTGCAGCTCTCTCTTCCACTGATGGAATATTGACAGATGATGACGTATGAAATGAATGACAGATACCCCAAAAGGAACAAAATCTATAGGCCCACTTGTTAGCTGTCCAGGACATTCACTGTCAGAAGCTTCAACATTTTTCACAACACACCAGATTGACAGTACGTTAGATGTGATTAGATTTCTTCCTGCACAAATAATGAACATGAACAGCGTCTCTAAGTGTGTGTTATTATAAACAGCATCCTGCATAGAAATGTTTGTCATTAGGAGTTCTTCAACAGTGAGTTGATAAGTTTCTTTGTCTGGGGCTCAGATGTTGTTTGCTGAAAGCAGCTGCTGCAGGAAACAAGGTTAATAGCGGCAGTCAGCCTCAACCATTAAGTACATTTACAGGCTTTAAATGAAGCTGTAAAGCACAACCATACTGGTGAGAGGCTTTCAGTTTGATTGGTGCGTAGTTCCATAAATTTCAAATCCTTTATTCATTATGTGTTGCCCACTTTGTCCACCGCTAAAATGGCACACAATAGACCCCTATCCAGTTTGTAAAGAGTGTGACTTTTGAGGGGCGGGGCTTAGCTGGAGGCAAAACATCTGAAACACTGTAGCTTGTAAACGCTGGTTAGCATATTTCAACAGACTGTTTTGGTAAGAATGGACGAGGAAAACGCCTATTTTAGGGAATATAGTAATACATTCACTGTCTGAGAAGGTGAGTGTTATTTTAAAAAGTTGACTTTGACTGATGGGACTATATTCACTGACCCCTACACTCTCACTCACTGGATCGACGATTTGACCAAAGGAGGACACGGAGGGGACGAAGTCTGGTCTGTCTTTATGAAGTGAAGCCTCTAAAACAAAGATATTACAAGAAGTAAGTGGAACCACTATGGAGGGTAACGCAGTAAATGCAACTTCTGCTTGGACACCCCTGAAATATACAACTAATGTTGGGTTAGCTCGCAGTTAGCAGTATTAACATATAACAACAATTCCCCAAATAATGATTAATTTAATGTAATTTCAGTCACAACTTATTCCAACCTATAACATATTACCAACCTGCATTACGTATTAATCTGACCTGATATGAAGTGTGCGTATTCTTGATGATTGTTTCACTCCAATCCTTTCTTTGAATCGCCAAAGTCAAACCAAAGTCGTCTACGACTGGCAGGGGCTGGTATGTGATAAAACTTAAAGCTAGTGTTTTTGATTTTTCGGTTTTGGCACACAAAAATAATGTAGTGACAGCTGCTCTCAAGCTTCCCTCTGTTTTGCCTCCAGTTACACAATGATGTCAGCCATGAAGGGGTCTATACATATACACAGATCAGGCATAACATTATGACCATTGACAAGAGAAGTGAATGACATTGACCATTTTGTGACATGTTCTGGTGGGAAACTTGGACCTGGCATTCATTCATGTGGATGTTACTTAGGCATGTAGCACCCACCTAGACCAGACCAGACACCCCCACCCCATAGCAGCCATCCCCAGCAGGACACAGGCACTCACACAAAAATGCTTTAGCAATAACTCACCCTCAACCCACAGGACCCAAAGACCCCCCCCACTAATAACATCCTGCTACCAGACACCACCGGACTCACTCAGAAGGCCCATGTTCATTCTCTGATGAGTCACAACCGTTTTTTGAAGCACAAGTGAGACCTACACAATATCAGGAAGGTGGTCATAATGTTGTGACTGATCGGTTATGAGGAGTAAGGATTAACTTCATGTCTGCATTTCCAAACACAAGTGACTAAGCTGAATGTTACTAGACTGAAAAAGCGACACTGTGGCTCAACAGAGCTCAAACCAGATTAGTCTGCCTTTCTGTCTCGTCCTCTGGCTTTCAGGACTCTCCTACACTCCCCATCTTTTACCTATTCCATCTACTGTTTCGCTCGTCCTCCTCTAACTTCCCCTCCTCCTCCTCTCCCCTTATTGTCAATGACTAGGGTTTTAATGATTACATCTGGCGGTGCCACAAATTAATTCCTGCCTCTCTGGCAAAAAGCTGCTCCCCACCTGATTATGCAAAGCAGGCCTACATTCGCTCCCTTTGAAGTGGAGGAAAAGCTGCTTAGAGATTCTCCCCCTGAGGAAACACTGCAATATGGGGAACATCAACAAACCCCCGGTTCACACAAAGGTCAGCAACATATTTAACCCCAATGAAGGCTCACTTAATCTCCATTCCTCGCAACTTTCAGGTTGCGTTGGCGTCGTACGGTGTAATGATTCACTCAAATCAGAGGCAAGGAGCGGTATTTTCGGAGGCACGCAGAAGTGGAGGAAAACTAGGACAGCCAATAAAAATAGCCATATAAATGCACCCAATAATGCTCGTGTCTATGGCCACACAGAGTAGTTGGAGGCGACCGGCGCAAGGCTCTTGCAGCTTTCCTACTCCAGCAAACAAGGTTGCTCAGACCTGGCAGCCTTATGTATTTGGAGGGAAGAAATTCATGTCTGCCTTCACAACTGAATATTTTGTCAGCTTGCTATGATCAAAGGGTAAAAAAAAGAAAAGAAAAGATATGGCTTCTTGTATATTATTGTCTACATTACTTGTGAGGTGCTTCACTTTGCTTCAGACCTGAGCAATCACAGCCAGACGAAAAGTTACAGCACTGCAATGAAACAGCGTCTATACGTCTTTGTTAGCATGACACAAGAACACAACCATTAAAAAGAGACAATATGGCCTCGTCAGTCCCACAGAAGGGAGGTGAGAAGGCAGGTATTACTTCTGGTGTGTCGGAAACCATGTGTTAATTCAAAATAGACCTGTGCAGTGAACGATTAGTAGGAACGAAGAGATAAACGGTGCATTAGTTGTGTAATTAGTGATCATTCAAGTCATTAAAGTTATCTCTCACACATGTTCCCGGTGTCAGTGAAGGTCCTCAGGCATTCAGGACATGATATATCCAAACACAAAGCTAAAACAAAAAGATGCATCTTGTCGTGAAGGCATTTCTTCCACATAGCTTCAAAATGTCTGATGAGGACTTTGGGTTTTTATTAGGAACACTGGTGTTAATTGACTTCCTGTTCCTCCTGCAACACTGTTGTATGACGTATTGACGAGTACATGTTGATCATTTTTCATATGGAGTCACTTAATAATAAATTAATTGATGATTTAAGAGGTGATAAATACTGAATGAATGCAACCTAATTTTTTGACCTAATTTTTGGGGGATTTTTAATGAAAGCTTCTGCAGTGTTTGTTTTGTAAAGTCATCTCCAGCTGACATTCAAAGAAGATTTAGAAACAAAAGCTAATCTAAAGCACGCTAAAGACATTTAATTCTACACCGATCAGGCATAACATTATGACCATCTTCTGACGATTCAGTGTTCTTTTGGGAAAGTTTAGACCTGGCATTCATGCATGTGGATGTTCCTTACACATGCACCACCCAGCTAGACGAAACCAGGCGCCCCCGCCCCATAGCAATCACACTCCTTGATGGCAGCAGACATCCCCAGCAGGATGCAGTCTGACACACACACACACAAAAATGCTTTAGGAAACATAAGTTGACCTGGCCTCTTTATTCACTAGATCCAGCCAAAGGCTACCAAAAGGATGCCAACATTTGTTTTTTTGTTCTGTTATTAACTCTTTTGGAGTCACGAGGGACCTACAAGATATTACGGAGGTGGTCATAATGTTACGCCTGATCGGTGTACATGCTCAGCAGCTTCAGCCCTGGATGTCATGGATTCTGCGCTCCTAATCCAATTCCAAGAACGTTAGCAGCAGGAGATAAGACTTATAGGCATGTCAACAATTTCTGCAATTTTGACAATTGTGTTTTCCTCCTTCAGGTAACGTCTGTTGCAGCCCCAGTTTTTTTTATGATCTGTCTGGAAGTGTGTTTGGGGGATTTACAGTCTGAACAAGCAGTTGAGGGAAGTCTCTTTTTATGATGAATACAGTAACTCTGCTGCCTGTTGAAACGTGCGTGTCTCCTGCCCAAAAACACATTTCCAGATTATTTTTCAGAGGGTAAAGACGTAATAAACAACAAATAACAAATGAAAAACACATACAATAAAAGAAAAGAGCAGCTGAAACTGAACTATTGAGCTTAAACTATGGAACCCACCCTCTAGCTAGCCACTTGGGCAAGTTGTTAACGCCACTTGGCGCAGCATCATTCATTTGGAGTTTTTTGTTGTTTTTGGCCTCTTGATGAATTTCTGTCCCCAGTTCCTTCTTTCTGATGCGTTTATCTGATAAATACTCGACTTTTTGCTGAAACCAGCGAATGCCATGAACGGAAACAGCGAACAAAAACAACAAAGTTTCCGGCTGAACAGCTAAACAACAAGCTGGAACTGGATGTGAAGCTCTCGTTGGAAATTATTGATTGCCTTCGATGATTCAATGCAAGCACGTCAAAAGTCAGTATTTGATATGGATGCACTGGATGTAAGTATGAATGTTGTGAGCAACGCTCTATTTTTATTTGCTTGTTAAATGTAACACGCCCACACACAAAGAAGGTAGCAAGTCTAAAAAACAAACTGCAAAGCAAACGCAACAGGAGAGAAATCTTGAGGATAGGGAGAGCATGGCAGCGTCTTAAAACCTGCATGTGTTGACAATGACATGTTTGTATCCACATGTATATTTTATTGTCGCTGTTACTTTCATCCTCTGCACATTGCAGGAGTTGGCACAGGATGTGCTGCATAACTAAATCGGAAATTTTAAACCTGGTGTTTTGCAAAAAAAAAATCCCCAACAAACTTGAGCACTTTAATGTATATATCTTTTCTGCATGAGGACACATATTACTTTCTCCTTCTAATCCGAGACAAAAACATGGGTCCCCAGGTCCTGCCAGGCTGAGGGACCACTAGAACGCCGAGCCTGTCTCGGTAAGAGGACACGGCGCTCTTGTGTGGCCGCGGGGACGGGTTGCGAGGTGTCTGTCCGTGACCGGGGTGAAAACTAAATGCAAAGTGTTTAGATAAAGGAACGGCGATCTCGTCCCGCAGGTCTTCGGGTTCGGCCTCGGGAAAGTCGCGCAGCACCGCGTCAACCACGGCGTGGTTCTCAAAGCTGGACAGCGTGCAAGTTGAATACACCACGACGCCCCCTGGACGCACGGCTGACAGCGCAGACCTGCAAGGATCGTCCAGATGTTGCGCTTTGTGACACGAGACTTTGAAATTTAAACTAATTAATTATTATGGATTATTTGGGTACCGGGGTAATACAAGGAAATACACAGGATTTGCAGAAGTAGGAAATGACACTAGAGAACTGTAGAGAACAAATATGACTTAACTATATGTTTATATATACACCGATCAGGCATTAGATTATGACCATCTTACTGATATTGTGTGGGTCTCCATTGTGCCTCCAAAACAGTTCTGAACAGAACAGAAACCAGTTGTTGTTAGTGGGGGGGCTTTGGGTCCTATGTGTTGAGGGGAGGGGCCTCTGTGGATCATCACACAGACACTTAATCTGTTTGTGATCTAGTGAATTTGGAGGCCAGGTCCTTGTCCTGTTTTTCATGTAGTTTGAGTTGTTCCTAAAGTGTTTTTGTGTGTGTCTGCGTCAGGCTGCTTCCATCAAGGAGTGTCATTGCTCTGAGGTGGGGGTGTCCAGTCTGGTCTAAGTGGGTGCTACATGTCTAAGTAACATCCTCATGAATGAATGTCAGGTCCAAATGTTTCCCAGCAGAACACTGAATTATCACAAGATGGTTTAAATGTTATTAACTTCTCCCACCAGTGGTCATAATGTTATGCCTGATCGGTGCATACATGTTTAAATGTGTGTTTGCATATATACATATATCTGTGTCACATGTGTTGCATTCAAATGCTTAAGAGCTTGTAAATGTTTTAAGTTCAGTTCCACATTCAAGTATAATTCATCCATCCCACATGTTTGGACATTAACGGTTATATCACACATCCTGAGTACCAGACCTTAGAGTACCACAGGGCTAACACACAGCAGGCTTTTTTCCTTTTTCTTTTTTTAAATGTCGGGTATGGAGCTTACCTAAGCAGCTGAGCCTGGAGTGCAGGCAGTTTGGCTCTTTCCTTCAGTCTCTGTTCCCCCTGGTGGTTGTTTCCACAATACAGCCAGCTCCTGTCATTAGAACACGGAGCATCGACTAAAACCTGCAGCAGAGACAGAAATACTGTGGTAGTGATGGTGAGTTAAAGAGCGTGGACGCAGTGACAGAGAGAATAGGTCAGAGAAGAAAAATTAATGTGAAGAACACATTTTAAAATTACATTAGATAGTAAAGACAAACACAAAGTTAAAATTACGCAGGTAGACGTTATATTTTTTACATCAATCTGGGTGGAAAAATAATTTCCCCCAAAATCCCTTCATCACCTCATACTCACAGTAAGTAAAACAGCTTTGGAAGCTTTGCACATTTGCATAAAAATCTTCACATCTTTGCCACAATATAGCTAATGTACAGTCTGTCTCCTGCCTTTGGTCACACTGCGTCTTAATCTAAACTTTTCATGTGCTTTCCTTTTTTTTTCCTTCAGTATTTTGTTCCATTATCAGTCACTTTGAGCCCTTTGATTCCTCGCAGCCATTTGTCTGCCTCTTCTTGGCGCCTCTTTTTTTTTTTTTTTTGGAATAAACGACTTTATTCTTTTCTGCCGGGTTTATTAGCCTCCGTTCAAAGGCTTGCTGTTCTCATTCATTTGTAGCCATGACACTGAAAAAGAACCGTGCCACCTAATTTGCTGGACACTGACGTGAAATTCAATGGCATGTTGCCACACACACACACACACACACACACATACAGACACAACAGGACTTATTTGCTCACCTTGTCGTAGAAATCAGCTTCATTCTGTCCAAAGAATCGCCCGTCCTGTGCAGACACCATCACTCTGCTGTTTAGCGAGTGCGGCAGATAAGACTCCAGGGTTTTGGCCAGCCAGTCTCTCCGGTGAGGATCTGGTTCATTACAGCAGAGAAGTGCTGGAACAAGCACAGGGCAAGTAGGTTCATGTCATATAGAGTATTAACATCAGATCAAACTTCAGTATGAATTCAGTATTCACTAAAGCTAAATCCTGAGCATTTAAACATGATATTTCTGTGAAAATCTCTTGTTATCTCCATGTTAATACAGTGCTTGATGACTTGGGTCGACTTAAACTAAATCAGTATTATTAAGACCACATAAAATCCTTTAACAATGGTTATATTACCTGGTGCAGCACTCTGCATTATGGCTAAGGCTTTACCACCGGGGGCGGAACAAAGATCCAAAACCTTCTCCCCATCCCTGACTTGCAGGGCCAGCACTGGAAGCAGGGAGGCAGCGTTCAGGAGGTAGTACTGCTTCAGCCGGCCAGGCCTGTGAGGCTGAGAGGGAAATCTGAGCGGACGTGGGTGGATGTAACATTGCAATAAAGGACGGGGCGAGCCGAGCAAAGGCTCCGGCAGAGAGTCCTGACGGAGCGCATAAGAGGAGCTGTCAGGCTGGGGGTGAGAGTCATCAGGAGGGAACTCGGAGATGTAGTGAGGTGCCAGCAGAGTTCCTTTGTGGTGTTTAGAATCTGACACCTCGGAGGGGCCGTTACAAAGCAACGCTGCGTCATGAAGCAATGCAGAGAAGCCGCGGGACTGAAGAATCTGTGTGATGTCTGTCACGGCGCTGAAGCGGTTGAGCATGACCCCATACTGCCAGGACTGAGGGTCCAGGAGCACCGCTCTGCCGGATGAAAGCAGTCCAAATGAAGGAGGACAGACGTGATGCAACATATACTGTGTATATATTTATATATTTAAGAAAAAAACTTACCTTGTAGATGCCCACAATTCTCCAAGTTCTTCTCCGTACTGCTGGTCAAAGCAATCCAGTACTGCTTGGCAGGCAGATCTTTCTTTTTTGTGCTTTTTTGTCACCTGAAATGTCATTATTAGTTGTATTAGGACACTTTCTGATTCAAGGATTTGAGTTCAACCCATGTTAAGTTAAAGTACGCTGAATACATCTAAAAAAAATTCATTTCCATCTTAACAGTTTAAAAGAGGATGCTCTTTTCATGTTGCATAACACAAAATCCTGGGATCTACAGTCTGATACACCAATGACCCCTAGTGGATTCTGACTGTAAAAGCCATCCTGCAAAGAATGACTGAAGATGCAGCGTTTGGATAGAATATACATGTACACTGATCAGCCACAACATTAAAACCACCTTCCCTAATGTTGGTAGGTCTCCCTTGTGTCTCCAAAACAGTTGTGACTCATCAGAGAATGGACATGGGTCTTCTGAGAGCGTCTAGTGGGGGGAATTTGGGTCCTCTGGCTTGAAGGGAGGGTCCTCTGTGGATCATCCAACAGATTGTTGATCAGTTTGGGATCTGGCGAATTTGGAGGCCAGGTCAACACCTTGTGCTGTTTTCCATGTTTTTTTTAGTTGTTCCTGAAGTGTTTTTGTTTGTGTGTCTGTGTCAGGGTGGATCCTGCTGGGGGTGGCTGCTGCCATCATGTGTCACTGCTTTGGAGTGGGGGTGTCTGGTCTGGTCTGGGTGGGTGCTACATGTCTAAGTAACATCCACACGAATGAATGCCAGGTCCATTGGTTTACCAGCAGAACACTGAATTGTCAAAAGACGGTCAACGTTATTTACTTGTCCTGTGAGTGGTTTTAATGTTGTGGCTGATCGGTGTATATATTACAGATACATCAACATTCAACATTAAATACCCTATTGCAACCAAGTTAAAAAGGAAGTACTCCATCTGGACAGCAAATAACTAATAAATAAGCTGACTGTGACCCAGCTCTAGTGAAATACTCAAGCTGAGTTTATATCAACTGCACAAGCAAAATACATGAATAAATGAATAAATAAAGCACTAATGTAACAAGGACTGTGACAGAAGAAACGAAGTTTAACAGAGGAGTTTTAAAACCAGATGAAGAGACAATATACAAACAATGCACCTTCAAAGATGTACTGTTGTGTATGTTTACCTGGTTATTGGAGGTTCCTTTTCGGTTAATTTGCTGTAAAACATCACCTGAACCTTTGTGAAAGTTACGCGACCACAACCTCCACAGAACTGACGGCGTTATCGTTTTAGTTTTAAAGCAAATTATCTCCCACGAAGAGTAAAACGGATTTACTAAAAACATTTATTAAGATATTGGCTTTTCTATTCTACTGCACGGCTGTCATGTCCCAAGTTGTTGTCATAACGGGAACATTTCTCCTATAAATAAAAAACACACCGGCAAATATGTGACACTGACGGGTCCGTCGCTCAAATCCGTCCCCTTGACTGTGTGAGATGTGATTTTGGTTCCGCCTAATCAAACCGCATCAAACCGTGATTTCTATACATTTTGTTTGACCTAAAAAAAACTTACTAATATAACATTAATATAATCTTTTAATTTAAATGGGTGTTCAAAGAAAATGAGCCTCACTCAAAACCTCTGTACGCCATAATGCTACATTATTCTGCCACATAAATAAGTCACTAGGAGAGAACTTGTTATTTTTATCAGTTAAAATGTATCTTTAAATTTATTTTGTAATCCTACAGGTATATAATCTACTGCTGGATTGATAACAGTATTGTTTTTTCTGTTTAAACAAATGTTTGTTGTATCCAGTATTAAAACAACAACAACAAAACAAAAAAAGAACATGTAGACTGGATTTAATGGTTAACATTTAGCTCTGGGTAAACATTTCATAGTCTGGACTGATACTGGATGCATGTGGCATCACAGAAGCACACTGGTGAGTACATCAACAGTAATAGACCAGTGCTGTCATATTGTCCTAGAATCAACAAGTATTTACTAATGGCAACAGACTTGTGAAAAGATCAAGATAAAGCTTAGGCATTTATTTATTAACTGAGGTGTCTTCATGTCTTCATGTCTTCATCCACACAGGTATTAAAGTTGTAAAAGTGTCTTTTGCTATCAAATAAAAAAGGCTTTTCTTTTGTTCCTGCTTGTTATTTTTCTCAGTTTAAAGGAGTAAATAAACTAATGATATAAGTTATTATTCCAGTTTAATTGTGTGTAAGGTCTGTCTTTATTTTAGGTGAAATAAATTCAACAAAACTACAAATCAAATCACATGGGGTCAAATGCCAAAGCAGTGGTGGCATTCGAACTGTAATATACAGTTCAGTCATTGAGCAGTCGCCCCATGTGTTGTCCGACTGCATCTCACGCTCCGTAACCTGATGCTTATTACAAGGAAGTGTCTGGAGAGTATTATTATTTAGTTATTCTCCAGTCTTTGTGTTATGTAACAAAATGTTTGCCTTGTAGTCTCTGTAGAAATATAGAGCAGTCCTCACCATCTGGTTGGAAGCTGGAAACATAAATTAAAATTAAACACAAATTTAAATGTAAAGAATGGTTTAAACTTGGTCTTACTTATAACCTCCACTCCATAATATATTCATTATATTCACATTATATTCACAGCTAAAGAAAAAAAAAAGTATCAGCAATCCAGGTTTCCAGTTTCTCATGTCATGGTGTTCAAGGGTTACACATAAAAAAACAACAACAAAGAAAACAGACACACTCGATGAATTAAACGTTTTACTTATGTCATCGTTTCCATGATTAACAAAGATTTTTGCTTACAGTAAATATACAATATAATGACAACACTGTCATTAAAATGAATTTGCCAGAGTTTCATACATTGACGGATTCACAATCTTTCGTGGAACACTAATGAACAAGAAAAAGCGACACAACAAGCTAAAATAATCCACCTAGTCAAGGGCATCTCAGACTGCCAATTCTTGTTAACATCATGATGTGTCCTTTCACGGCCAACGCCTGACAGGATTACATGGCGAACAGAATGAGGAAAGCAACCATCAGACAGAAGAGACCCATGGCTTCAGACAGAGCAAAGCCCAGGATGGCGTACGAGAACAGCTGCTGCTTCAGAGAGGGGTTCCTGTTGAGACAGAGAGGAGCAGATGAGACGAGGTGCAGGCAAAAGACCAAAAGACATTATTTCTTTTATGTCAAACGAGTGAGTGTCAAATGAGTCATAACCAGAATCTAAACAACTGCTCTTGGCCCGAGTGTTATTTGGACACGTATAAAAGGCAATTATGAAACACGCAGAAAAAAATCACTCCCTCTTCACTACTAGAGATTTTTAAAATGTCCTAAAATCACAGATGATGCGTTTAATGTACCTGGCATATCCGATAATAAGACTACCGAACACTGTCCCGATCCCAGCTCCAGAACCAGCCACTCCCACGGTGGCGGCTCCTGCTCCAATGAACTTTGCAGCGGTGTCAATGTCGCGGCTCACGGCGCTAGTCTGGAAACCCCGCACTGCCACCTGCTGCTGGGAGGCTACAATGCTCTGTGGTGCCAGGAGCGAAGCAGTCTGTCATAACAAAAAAAAAATAATGGGGTTAAGTAGAATAAAAAACAACAATAGGGTTGCAAAGCAGATCTCAACCATAAAGCTGCATTTACTTGCTACTTTTATCGATAATTATAAAACGTGAGCAGGTGGCTACAGGAGTTGTTGCTCATTGTCAATTACTTAAATATTTTGTGCTTTAATTTGTTTCACAGTGTAGTAAATAAATACTTTAAAGGATAGTTGTCTGGGAATATAATAAACTATGTGGAGATGAGGCCAAACATTAGTTCTTCTAATAAAAAAAAATTATAATAAACATTAGCTAGCTTGGCAGATGCTGTTGTTTTACCTTAAAACATGCAGATCAGGTCAGTTCTTTGCATTTAGTTGGTATACTTAAGGTATTTAACTAAATAATTAACTAACACAGCTAATGGAAATTTCATACATCAATGCAGAGTTGGCATTTGTTCTAACAATAGGAGTTGATATCTGCCACACAGGCATCGATAGCTAAAAGAATAATTGCAAATGTCACCATTAGTTTTGCAGATACTGACAGCTCAAGACAGTATTTTTATTTGAGACATGTTCCATGTGCATCTGCAAAATAAAGTGACACTGAATTGTGGTAGTGATGTCTACATGTTATAACATTAAAGGGCAAGATAAAAAAAACAAAAAAACAAGTGAACTTAATTTTCCATTGGATAATTAATATGTAGAGAGTTTCCTTATATGAGAAATAATACAGCGAAATGATGTAGAGGTGATATATGAGCTATAGAGGGTCCATCTGCTCACCTCAGCTTTCCTTCCATCGGACACTACTGCTGCTGAGAGGGGTCTGTACAGAGCCCGGGATCCAGTACGGATCTGCATCAAGATAATAAATAAAAAAATTTGTTATAGCAATCATATTTTAATAAAAAATTACAAACCAGTGACATCTGACTCCAACTATGACCCCTTTAAAGTGTTGATTCTAGATCACAGGTGTCAAACATATGGCCGGCGGACCAAAAGTGGCCCACCAGAGGGTCTAATCCTGGCCCGCAGTTGCAGTTTTTCCAATGAAAATAACTGCTAGCCTGAATTTGTCCACTGTTTTAGTAAGAGACGTGGACAGAACACAACACTGGGGCTCAGGACTAAACAGCAGACAACAATGAGCCCAAATTGCACTGATACTTCTTATATTTTTTTTTTGAAGGACACTTTATTAAATCTAAACATGGTCCTGATTTACTTGTTCTTATAGGTTATTATACTATTGTATTACTGGTCTGGCCCTGCTTGAGACCAGCAACTTGAGATCTGAACTAAAATGATCTTGATTCATGTTTGCAGCTCAGTCATCATCTTAAATTGTTATTTTTCATTTTGATGATGCTCGAGTCATGTTAGATTTAAAGCACACATGAGAGAAGTTCAGTTTTGTCCCGTTAAAAACGGGACTAGGACGCCCTTGCAGGTGTGTGTGTGTGTGCACCAGCTGACTTTAGCAGAGGGTCAAAGACGAATACATGGCTCAGTACCAGTGTTAGCATGCTACTCTGCAGCCGTTCATTGTTTGACCGTCAGCAAACAACCTTCAGCTCTTATTTGTAAAATGTTCACATGTCAAGCGGCGCCGTTTTAACCCACTGACAGAAAAAAAAACATGTTACAGTTACCATTCAGTCATGCAAACTCACCAGAGAGGGCGTGGAGACGAACTTAGCACAGGCATACATTGCGACTGGACGTCCTGGTCAGGTCAACCAAAAAGCAGCTGGCGTTTAACCGATGTCTGCAGAAAGATTTAAACAAAACAGTGATTAGATAGTCGTCTGTTTGGCGGTTCACACTGTAATCAGTTAGCAAAACTCTTTAAAGTTAAGCGGACACACGCAAGGAAAAAAAGGTCAAGATCAGCTGCAAAACCGCAAAATATGCGGATAGAAACGAGCTCGTTGGGGAACAAATTAACTGAGACGCGCGGCTGTGACTAAAACACCCGAAAATATAGAAGCAAAGAAGCGTCGCGATTATAGATGTAAGTCAAAGACAGTTTGAGACGGGAGGTTAGCTCTCACCGGTTCGTAGTAGAGGTCGAAGACACGAGAGGCTTGCGCATGCGCTATGTCCCAGTTAAGCGATCTACTTCCGGTTTCCTTCTTCTTCGCGTATGCGGTCAGCAAACAACGTTACGGCTCGTTACCCCAACCAACTGGAAGGGATGGCGATGACACGGTGATGCATTTCTCAATTTAAGATAAGATAATACTTTATTATATTTATTATAAATACAACAGTGACCAAAATAGAAATTAGACAGGACACAGAGAGCAGGCAGCCAAGATGAAAGACAAACACAACAGTTGACAAAAATAAAAATGAAAAATTGAATAATCATTTACATCAGCAACAAACAACCACTTACCTCAAAACAAATGTGAATTCACCAACTAGTAGACATTAGTTGTCAAATCGAGGTTATTTGCTGTGTGTAATTTTGTGTCTTCATGACGCACTTCAGATGATGAAACCGCTGATATTGTAATAATCTTTCCAGTACCTCTGATGTTGCATTAGCAGTGATCAGTAAAATGCAGCCACATGTGCCTTAAGATAGTTCATATTTATTTGGCTGGTTACAAATACCTACTGGTATTACAAACATGCAATGTGTTGGTAAATGTTGAAGTCAACTTTTACCAAAGTCTGAGCAAACAAGTGGCTGAAAATGTTGGATCATATTTCTCACAAATGTGTGTAGCATTTTTATTATTGTTGTTCTTAAAATGTGTATTAAATTGGAGACATGATGACCATGCTGAATGCACATATGCTTTGTGCAGATGCTTGAATTAATCTCACTGTTTCCACTTCTTTCTTTTCTTTCCTCATCCCATTACCAGAGAAATGATCCCCTTATTAGCTCGGTTTTGCTCAAGGTTTGATTGACACTGTGTCCTCACTGCTCATTCTGCAGGATTATGCTCTGGCTTCTGTAAACAAAGCGTTTAGAAACAGTTCAAATTGTTACTGACGTTATGTGAATAAAACTGAAAATGAACTTAATCAAATTAAACTACTCATAGAGGTAAGGCCACACAATTATTGTGTTCACTATTTTAGGATGTGAATACAGATATTCATTAATAGATGGACCCAGAAAAAAAATATTATTATGGCTGCAAATATAAAATCAAATGAAGGAAAACTGTGTTGCGTTTGAAATAATATTTGTTATATTTTAATTAAACTGAAGAGAAGAATACAGCAGATTCTAAAATCTAAGAAATCTTCCACATTAAAATTCGTGCCATGACAACATCGTGCCATGACAACATCATGCCTACATTTAAATTACTGACTACGTAATGTTGAACTGCTGACACACACTTAGGAAGGAGTTCAGAAGGTTCAACTGTAGTGCAAGACTTAAGGCCACAAGAGGGCAGGAAGACACCATGTAGACTGTGTCTAATATTTATTTTCCATGTCGGACGCGTTGCGTTGTCAGCCCCATTGTGCAGAAAATATGTGTATAATATACTCGATCCAAATTTATCTCATGCAACTCAAAACACATCTCGCCGTTAAGAGCTTTGGCCTCTACTGACGTGTTATATGTCCTTATAAATTAAAAGACTTCTGCCTCATTCAATACATGGACCTGTCAAACAAAACATTATTGACATAGATCAGGCCTGTCATTTGAGGGGAATTACACCTACAACTGCAACGATGAGCTCGAAGCTGCTGCATTCCCTTCATTTTTACTTTTCCAACAGCAGCAGCAGGGTGGGTGGGTGGCGAGCAGAGCTATGGATGAATGATAATTTAACGCTACGTGTGTAGAATCTGTATGTTGTCACAGCCCCCAAATTTCAGCTTTTATTGTTTACAGCGATGCACATTATAATAATAATAATAATTCAAGAATCTTAGCTGCCTGATGACCGGTTCACATTGGCCAGAAATCATTTTCGGTTGCCTACACACGAAACAACACACACAAATACATTTCCACTACATTATGTAAGTCGGTGACCACTGAGCTCAAAAGTATCACCTGATAATGGATCATGCTTCATTAAAAGCTTTTAGTTCGTTTATCCGTTCCGTCCATCAATCCTGTATCGTGAGGACGGCATGTGGACGTAACACCGGCTCTAAATTTATCTCCTAAATTTATATTAAATATTTATGCTCTTGCTTTAAGTGGGCTTCCCCTCTTCAAAGATTCATCTCTGTCCGCCCCCTCAAATGTAGGCTCCATTTGGCGATGCGGAAGGGAGATTCCTAAGCTCTTCCAGTCATACGCCCCCCCGCTCTCTCTTCGTGATGTTACCGTTACGCACCACTATAATAAACGGGGACGTGATTCTCCGGGGCGAATCCCTGCCGACGTCACTGGTCTGGTATAAATACGCTGAGCAGCGACTCCTACCAGACTCAAGCAAAAGCGCCTTTCGACCACAACAACTTTTCAAACCAAGGATTACTGGATTTGCCTTCGTTGGATTTAATTTCCCAGCACCGAGTAAGTGTCTTTAACTCGCATGAGAGTGTTTTCAAGTTTGTTTTAAGCTACTACGTGTTTTTGGTTGAATTTAAGTTTGGGTAAAATCGGTGCCCTGTTTTTTTTTTTTCGTATTTAAAAGTATGAGATTAGAGATTTACGCATGCCCCATCTATCCACAGATCCTCGGTATAAGTACAATGACTTTGAACAAGGGTGACAAACTGCGGAACATGGACAAGAGGAGAGGAAGCATGCCGTTCCCCATGAACATACCCAACTTACACAGGAGAAGCATGCCCGTGGACGACCGGGACCTGCGCACCACGATGCCACAGACCGGACAGACCGACGAGCTGTCCAACCTGCTGCGCTGCACGTCCTACTCCCAGAACGACCAGCACCGGAACAGCTGCGCGTCGGACTCCTCCGACTCCGTCATCTCCACCGGCAGCGAGACCGACTCCCAGGTGTACAAAGTGGTCCTCCTCGGGGAGCACGGGGTCGGCAAGTCCAGCCTGGCGCGCGTCTTCGGAGGAGTTGAGGATGCCGGTCACGACTGCGATGAAGCAGGTAAATGGTGATGCTGCGGATGAGTCATCATCCATAGCAACCCACACTCGCAGACTCACACGCTGAAGATGTCCATTGTCTGTGAAGACATTTGTGATAATTGGGCTTTGAAAGGTTAATTTAGTCTCCCGAACAATGATATTATGCTTGCAGATACAGCACTTGGGGGAAACAAGTCTAGCGAACACACATTTTACTTTCAAATTAACCAATTAATAACATTTATAAGACTACATGAGTTTTTTTTAGTATTTGCAGAAAGGCCACATGGAACCGCTAAATCTGCTTAATTCATGATTAAATTGATGTATGAGGATGAGGTTAATGAAAAAACGGGGCTCCTGTTTCTGCATACAAGAGTGCACATGCATTGATTATTGCTATTTTAATCTAAAGCGAAGGGCCGGCGTTGCCCTGAGTAGCACAGCTATCAGAAGCACATTCAAAGACATAATGTGAAGGGGAAATAACAGGCAGTGGTCACAGACTGTGATCCACTTTCCACTTTGGTGTGTAAAAAAAAAAACCTATGCCTAAATCAGAGAGAAGAAGAGCAGCAACACACACTGACAAGGAAGGGGGGAAAAAAGCCTGATCAGATATGAGATGTGTAACACAATATCTGTCCTCCGTCCCCTCAGGAAACACTTACGACAGATCTATCGTGGTGGACGAAGAAGAGGCCTCCATCGTTCTGTACGACATCTGGGAGCAGGTGAGCCTCATACATTATTAACGCAGTGTTTGTCCATTTGCATCGACTGGTGGATGTTGCGTTCGGGCCGCGTGCTGATGCTAAATTCGGCGTCTGCTTGTTTCCCTGAAGGATAACAGCCAGTGGCTGAAGGAGCAGTGCATGAGGATGGGAGACGCCTACATCATTGTGTATTCAGTGACAGACAAGTCGAGCTTCGAGAAGGCGTCGGAGCTCCGCATTCAGCTGCGTCGTGCCAGGCAGTCTGAGAACATTCCCATAATCCTCGTGGGCAACAAGAGTGACCTGGTGCGCTCCAGAGAGGTGTCTGTAGATGGTAAGTCAGTGTAATTAACCCAAAGCGGTCGACACTCAAATATGACTACAAACTAAAGCAGTCTGCTGCACAAATGTGATCATTTAGCTCTAATGTATGTATTCTAATCTTCCTGTGCTTGTTTTTTTGTCTTTTTCTGGATTGCAGAGGGAAGTGCCTGCGCGGTGGTGTTCGACTGCAAGTTCATAGAGACGTCCGCGTCCCTCCACCACAACGTGCAGGACCTGTTCGAGGGCATCGTCAGACAGATCCGCCTGAGGAAGGACAGCAAGGAGGAGAACGCGCGCCGCATGGCCAACTGCAGGCGCAGGGAGAGCATCGGCAAGAAGGCCAAGCGGTTCCTGGGCCGCATGGTCGCGCGCAAGAACAAGAAGATGGCGTTCAGGCAGAAGTCGAAGTCCTGCCACGACCTCACTGTTCTCTGAGGAGCGGGGGGACGTCGGCGGAACGGAAGGACATTCTTTTTTCTTTGGCCTCTGAAGACCAGACGCTGTGTGTGTTTTAACACTAACCCTAAAGGACTAATAGAGCTGTACAGAAATATATTTTTGTTTTTTTTAGACACCAACCAAAAGCAAAGAGAGGATGTAATGAGTAAAAAAAAAAAAAGAAAAAAGAAAAAAAGAAATGGCATTGTTCAAGTCATATCATGTTAATGGTGATAACCTGCATGAAGCTTTGCAAACCTTTTATTTTATTTTCTGCCTTAAACATATTGCCGTCATAATATGATCAGTGTGTATGGAAAAAAACGACAAACGCTTGTTGTGTTTAGTGAGTTGCGACGACTGCCTTGCTGTTGGGCCATTGCGTTGCTCCTCTACTGGAGGGGAGCGATGCGTGTGTGTGTATATATACTATGACGTGAATGATACAGAATGCAACATACATCTCATTTTTTCTCTAAGACAAGGGAAAGGATCACAACGCTACTTGAAACGCGGTACGCAGGTTCGTGCCTTGGCCAAGTCAACTGAGGTGGTCAGAGCTTAGCGGAAACTTCTGTTGTTGTTCCACTGCATTTGGATTCAGGGTGTGAATGTACGTGTGGGTAAAGCAATAAGTTATGTCCGTCTCGTGAAAACCTTGACATGATTTGAAAAAATTCTTTGTTTACGTTGGTTACATTTTTCTTAATAAAACATAAAATCAAACCCTGAAATCTTCTGTCGTTTTTTTTTGCAACTTACTGGGTAGAGTGCAGTAGACTGAGTGGCTGAGTGATTTACCTCCTCATGAATATTCACCTGGCGGAATGGAACCTCACTGGCCTATTGGTTTTACAGGAAGGAAACAAGGTAGTTAACAAGTGTTTATCTGAACGTGTTAACCATTAATCCGCCGCAGGAGTACAAGTACTCAATTTTTCCACCCAATTTAAACTCCTCTCACACCTCTTGGACGGAGCCCACACACACACACACGCGCGGCTTGGAGAAGGTAAGAAGAAAGTCTTTTTGTTTGAAATACAGCTGGTATTGCACGTTTTTTTGCAGTGTGACCAATGGCACCGTTCATACTTATCACCCTCTGCTCATTTTAAAGCCACAATCTTTAACATTTACTCACTGGAAGCTCGGATTGGAGGTAATGCAAACCCTGTAATTTGCTATCTAGCAGAAATTAAACGGTCAAAGAACCAGACAAAAGTTTTGTGTTGCGTTGTTTTTCCCTCCAAATAAAATGTGCCTTTCCTTCCGTGCGGGCGACTATAGCTGGGGCTCAGATGTTGCCTCTGTGCTGTAGACGGGGGTCGTGCATTTTAAAAAAAAACCTTTTAGAAATCTGTTGTGTATGAAAGAATTCCATAGTGGTGAATGAGTAACATGGGAGAAATCGTGTTGATTGTTGTGCTGCGGTTCCAGCCAGCTGGTTTGAAAAGCTGCGATTGTATCACACTTCCAGAGACGGATGGCAGGCAGAGGAGAAACACCGGCGCTCATCACAGCTCTCACCATAGTAAGATGTTACTGTATTTTCGTCAAAAGACATTATTTATTTATTCATCTGTAGACGGCACGCCGTAAAAGACACCGTATAACAGCGCCTTGTTTCACAGTTGGCTGTGTTTCACTCGTTTGCACCGTGCCACGGAGCAAACGTTAAAATCGGAGTCCCCGAAAACTATGACGGCATCTTCCCGTGGTATCTAGCCAAGGTAAGATATTTTCAGTTTACTGGAAATCACCAAATGAATGTCGCTCTTGTGCATAAGAAATTAGATCTCCAACCGGAGGCTTTGTTTCATTTAATATAAACAGTCAACGGCAATCGGAGCTGATATATTTGAATGTTTGAATGGAAAACTCACAAAAGAGTGTAATATTAAACAGGAGGCTTGTTTACATTTACGCTCTAAATATGAGAACCGGCAATAAATATTAAATTTTGTCACAAACGTGCAGTTTAAACGGTTCATTAATTTCCTGTGCGCATTCAAACATCAGTAAACGGTGGTAAATCTGTTGGAGGCTTTTTAGAAGAGAGGCGAAACACGGACTTCTGGAAAAGTTAGAAATTCTGAATTAAAATCCAAGTGACATTAGAAATTAAGCTAAAATACGGTCTAAACAGTACGTTATTATTTTTTTTTTTTTTTTTATTTGAATTGCTGATCTGGCATCAGATCCCTGGGCAATAATTATTTGTTACTGGAAACAAAAACACATAAAAGCAACTCATTAGCCGTCATAAATAAAAGATGATACGCCACACACACGAACCTCCTAAAGACAAATGAAAAATGGCATTTTTAAATCAACGTTGCTTGAAGCACAAGCCGCTCAAACCTTCTAACATATGGGACAGTTGGAGATCAGATAATATGGAGTCTACGCATTTAACTGGAAACCCCACAAAAGTGTGTAATATTAATGTGAGACACAGGTTAACTCTAAACGGCGATACGATAAGTGTAATAAATGTCCAAAATCCTGCCTGTGAGACTGATCTTTCAGTATTTCTTTAGAGTTAATGCCACAGAAAGATCCTCACAAGACCGTAAACTTCACTTTTTAATTCTTAACTAAAACCAAACCGTTCAACAATCTTCCTTCAGCCTTTTGATCCTTTAGTGATTACGGTGAAAAGACCTGCGTTGCTCTGCAGGCCAAAATAGCATCTGTCTTTTTTTTTTCCTCCTCCCCTTTTCATTTGCACTCAAGGTCGAAAAAGTATGAACACAACCGCCGTCATCACTCCACTCTAATGGGCATGTTCACAATGCCTTTCAGGCGTCAGATCCAGCCTCTGCATTGAGTCCAGCTGGGTGGCAGGCAGGGTGTTTTATCCGTACATGTCACTCAGGCGTCCTCTGGGTTGTGCGACAGCATGAGTATCTGGCGCTTTAATTGGCTGCTTTGTGACGTCATCATCGCAACGTATGAAACATAGTCATACGTTCAGTGCTCTGGGTCGAACCAAGTGTCATTAGCACTAGACTGAATCAAAAATAGCTTGTTAATGGCCCAAAATGGAGGATAATAACCCCCACTTTGTGTTATAAATGGAATGGGCACAATAATTGCGCCTGACTTGTTCAAGGTAAAAATTTTTCATGAAGCTCTTTTTCACATAAATAAGAACTTCTTCTTTTGACTGAATGATTAATTCTGCAAACCTTCACACGTCACAAAAGCGCCTCAGATGTGTTTTTTAATCGTCTGCGAACGAGCAGTGCCTCTCAATGTGGACATCTGAATCTTCAGATATTTTTTCCCTGAATGGACGCTTTATTAAGGAAATTCAAAACATCTAAACCTTGGGGCCACTGGAACAGAACAAGCACGTCTGCACCGAAACGCAGGGTCACACGTAGGATTGTTACAAAAACTAATTCGGCCATGAGACGAGTTGAGTAAAATTAAAGAATTCAATTTTGCCACATACTAGTAGCTTAAATGGTTCATTCATTTTCTGGGCACTGTAGTTTTGAGCAAGTCTCACTGAAATATCAGTAAATGGTGGCAAATGTGTTGGATGGAGAGGATTAATAAAGGCATAAAACTGAGGTTTAGTTCTGGATTCTGTTTCAGCAGTAAGACATCCTCAATTAAAATCGTAGTGACATTTGAAATTAACCTTACAATTAAAACTGCTGCCTAAACAGTACGTTATATGCAATAAGGTATGGATGACGTCACTGCCGCCCGAGGCCACGCCCCCCTGAGTGGCATAAAAAACTCGTGACATGTATCGTAAACAGCGACACCGAGGAAAATGTGGATTATCAGATCAAATTAAGTATAATTACACTCGACAATAATCCATGTGAACTAGTGTGGATTTGGAAAAGCGAATTAGCCTCAGTTTCAGCTAGTTTTAAGTCAATTCAGTTATGTTAAATGTTGCTAAATCAAATATGCTAATGCTAAGAGCTTTACTGAGAAGTAACGTTAGTCATATAATACTGTAGAGTCCAAACTTCCAGAACGTAACTGAAGAAGTAACTTAAGGTATGACTTCATCACAAAATGCAGCAGAAGTTAATATTACCTGACACTAAATGTGAACCACAACAAGGTTTCATTACCTGGATTCCAGTTGCTTCTTCGTAATGCACCGATCCATTTCTCTTCTCTCTTTTCTTCGGCAGATATCTGTAAAAATATATCTCCGACTGCTTTTCAAATCTGTTGGTTCGGTCAGTCGCACAACAGCTCTTCCCCATTTTTTTTTTTTTAATTAATTTTACAATTTAGACGCCATCAAAGATTCAAACTAATGCTGCTAATCTCCATGTTCAACTGTCAGTGGCTGTAACCATGGAGACTTCACTTCCTGTGACGTCACGTGCATATCTATGCATAGCCTCTATGTAAGAGCAGCTAAGCTTTTTGAAAAATAATTTCCATTGAGAATTGCTGGTCTGACACCAAACCCTTGCACAATAATTACTTGTAATTGGGGGGAAAAAAAGAACAATACATGAAAGCAGCCCATTAGCCGTGTTTAAAAAAAAAAAAAAAAAGAACAAAACACCCCACACATGCTGTCCCTCAAGATCAAGACCGATGGAGAAAAATGAAATGTGGAAATGAAAAAAGACATTTTCAAAGAATAGAATTTAAAGCAACTTGTTGTTACCTTTGCGATAAGCACAGATCTCTTATTCTTTAAAACATTGGGACAATTGGACGTTAACTTGAGTCCAAACACAGATTGATAAGTGGAATAAATGTTCAAAATCCTGCCTGAAAATGAAAGAGATCTTTCAGTATTTCTTTAGACTTAATGCAAAGTCCACTGAAGGATCCTCACGAGCCAATCAGTAAACTTTATTTTTTTAATGGCTAACTATAAGATGAAGCCATTTAAAATGAAAACATCTTCTCTCAGCCTGTTGATCTGGTCTGTGATTAGCGATACGGGGAAAAGACCTGCGTGGCTTTCCAGGCTGAGACAAAAGGCATAAACCGAAATAGCAACTGTCTCTTTTTTATTCTCACCTTTCTTCTGCACCAGTCAAGGTAGAAGATGAACAAGCTGCCGTCATCACTCCACTATGAAAGGACTTTGCAATAACTCTGCTGCGTTATTTATGTCTTGTTCACATTAAATGTTAAGAGTTTCATTTGAACTCAACATTTAGAGTTTCCCTGGAACACGACAAAATAGGAGTAATAATTCCTGTGATAAAATGGTTCTACTTCACTTATGAATGTGGTTTGCTTTTAAACAAATTCACAAATCACTTGTTTTTACCACATTTGTTCTTCTCCTGTGTACAGCTCCACAGCTTGCCGGTTAATTACAGTGACCTGGTGGTGACGGGAGATGATGAGGGGATATTTGGGATTGACGCCCAGTTTCTGTATGCCCTAAAACCACTGGACAGGGAGAAGCAACCGTCTTACTCTCTGCAGGTATCATATAGTAGTGATAACAACTTCACATACATGGTTTTATGTGATTAATAGCTGTCATAAATACATTAATTTAAGATTTACCACATGTACTTCTTCATCGTAGGGTCATCTGCTCACCTATATTCAATAATGTATAAAGTATTCATCTTTCTTTATACTACTGTTATCTGAGGGCTGCATAATAGTGTCAGTGCACGCTTTTCCAAGGTACTTACAGGGCACGTTTGTGTTTGTGTGTTGCAGGTGTCCTTCAGAACATCGGTGCATCGTCAGAGCTTCACCGTTGAAGTGTGTGTCATTGACAAGAACGACAACGTGCCTGCTTTCATAGAGGAGAGCATGAGAGGCAGCGTGCAGCTGGGGCTTCTCAAAGGTATGAGAACCTTCAGCTCCGCTGATGCCACCGCATTACACAACCTAATTTATTTTGATGTCTGCTAATCCACCCTCCCCCAACAGGCCAGAACGTGCGTAATGTGTCCCTGGAAGCTACAGTTTACCCACAGTCTCGTCAGTATTAATAGAATCATTGACGTAGTGAATGGGAACAGTTCAATTTCAATTACGGAAACATTTTTGCTGCAAACTGTTCCCGATGAAATGGCTTAAATGTATTTTATTTATGGTGCTCCCAATCCTTTTTGTCTGCGCGTTTAATTTTAGCAAACCGCATCATCTGTCATTTATTTTTCCTGGATACACCTGCGCATCTCTAACCTCGTTGTCTTTTATTGTAAAATGACCATGCAGGTCACTTTACCTGAAGCAGATTTAAGACAAATGACTAAATTTCTAACTTTGTAGCTCGTTCTATTAAAAATAATTGACTTTCCCTCCATTGTTTCGCTCTGCTCTGTGTCGCCGTCTCTCAGGGATCCCATTCATGCAGGTGGAGGCGCGAGATCGAGACGATCGCATCACGGCCCACGCTGACCTGAGGTTCAGCCTGATGGAGCAGACGCCCAGGATTCCCTCCAGCCAAATGTTCTTCATCGATTCCATCACCGGAGAAGTTTCCCTCACTGAAGAAGGTCAGTCCCGACCGAATGATATGCGTAACTTTCATGTTTTGGAAATGTCCTATGGGCTGAGGGTTTTTGAGTTGTTCCTAAACGCTTTTGTTGTCTGCATCCTGCTGGGGATGGTCCCTGCCACCAAGGAGTATCATTGCTATGTGGTGGGGGGTGCTACATGTCTGAGTAACATCCACACGAATGAATGCCAGGTCCAGAAGTTTCCCAGCAGAACAATGAATCGTCACAATTATGGTTGATGTTATTTTCTCCTGCCGTCAGTGGTCCTAATGTTGTGGCTGATCTGTGTATCTCTACATTTGTCCCGTTGCTTCTTTTCGCAGTGGAATCAATTGCACCGGCAGCCATCCATTCCCGAGTCTTAACAGAAGCACCGCTGTTTGACAAATGAGATCACATGCTTTGGATCGTGAACGGTTTATTTTATTCTCTACATTTACTCGGTGTGATGATAAAAGTAGATTTTTGCTTTATTAGACAGCAGAATTTCACTCTTTCCAACTCTAGAGTTCGTTTGTTTTGTCTTTCCACACGCTGCAACCTGGCCTTTTTATTAATCTTTGTAACTATCAACTGAAGCTATGAAGTCATGTCATGATCACTGACAAAGAAACGTGTTTGCCTACGTCGTGAAGTGCATTCTCGAGCCATGAAACAGTTTCGTAAATTTCCACTCTTTTTTCTAGCAACACGATGTCTTGGCACTTTATACTTTTCCTTCCGGTACCTTCCTTTTAAAATATAAATCTAACAGTCAACTCTGAGACATGAATGTGTTCTTTTGTGCAGTGACGTATGGAAATGACAGGAAATGGAAATGGAGATTTAGTAGCCAGGTCTGAATAATTATATATTGTATCTAACACCCAGTTACACGCAGTAAAGCTGCTCATAGTGAATCTGAGATTGGCACTTCAATGTAGTATTCACAAAGCCAGCTCAATACTGAGGCAGCCTCAACTTTGGGGAAAATGAAAGATAAAAAAATCAGTTTTCTTAAAACCTAAAATATCCTTATTGTTATCAGAGTCTTAGACAGACAATACTGCTTATTAATAATCCTGACTGAGTTATTTAGGAAGGATCAAAATGAGACAAATCCTGCAAAGTAAAAGTCCTGCAAAAGCCGGACACTTTTTCTGACTTCAAGTTATATATGGACTAAAATTTAAAGTATTGAGTCGTGATACTAAGTGCTGTAATTATGTTGGCCCTTGATACTTCTTTTAGGCCATTGCACACGCACTTACAGTACATTCCTGCGCGCTGTTGCTATTTCTGTAGCTCTAGTATTGACCTTTGTCACAGCGGATAACTTTCACACTCGTCCGGTCCCTCGTGGCCCACGCTGCCGCTGATCTCCACATGGCTGGCGGCAGTGCAAATTGCCTCCTTGACTTTTCTGGCTTAACATCAGCCTAGCTGGAACTGATGGCTGTGATTGCTTTAAGAGTGTGCCATTCTATGGTCTCCTACGTTTGAGCATGCAAGAAAATGCAAATGAAGTGATGAAAAGAGCACTGGAAATGTCATAAAATGTGCGCAACGTCTCATTTATCTGGGGAGATGTTGTCACGATTGGGTCTCTGTGAGCCTTTATGCCATTATGTGATGTTTGCATGTAATATTTACCTCCAAACATATCATTTTCTCTTGTAGAACTTGACTCACAGGGCCTCTGCAGTGCAGTTACTGCCCATATTAAAGAGGATAAATGTGAAATGAACCTGAAAAATATTTTCATCCTCCTCCTCCAGGAGCCTCTACGCTGGACCCAGAGATGTGTGGCCGCTATAAGCTCTCGGTGATGGTGAAGGACATGGGCGGGAAGGCGAACGCTTTCTTCACCACTGGCATCGTTACCGTAGAGGTGACAGGAAACACGTGGGCGTCACCCGACCCTGTGCGACTTCAGGAGAACCTCCCAGGTCCTTACCCCATACCCATCTCACAGGTGAGGCAGTTACCAAGCAAACACAGGGCTAATGTGGCCGATACCGATTTTTAACGAGTATTTTCATGAAACGTCATGATCATTGAATAACTTTGTAATTTTCCCACATGATTGTGATTACGATAAAATACGGGACAAATATTTAGGCAAATAAACCAGTTTTTCTTAACTAATCACAATATAAATTTCCCCTTTTAAATACATTAAATTAAATAAATAGTTTTAGATAAAACTCATCAGTGAAAAATAAGAAAATGGAACAATGTAACATAAAATATAAATATAACAATGTAAAAATAAAGTCAGTAATAAAGTCAGTTGAGCAAAATAGGTAAATAAAAGTGTAATAATAAATATAAAAATTGCATCACCATCACATCCCATGTAATTATCTTCTCTTCCGAGTACCAACGCAGCATCAGTCACCGCCCGTGCGACGCTGCTGTGATGATGGGATTTGAGTGTCAAACTCACTCATATCCACCTTTTACTACAGGTGGGGATGGAGCAGCAGACTTGGAGACAAGCTGCACTCACAAGAACTCTGTGAGGAGTGATTTAGTTGACGTTTAGAAGAGAAACAGTAACTCCCAGCCCCAGCAGCTATACCTCTGACCAACAAGTGTCCTCTTGGGCGCTAACCCACCGCTTCAGCTCCAAAATTGATTTCACTCGTCTACAATAAAAAACACTTTTACTTATTGGATTTGTGGCATTAATCATGGAGACAATTTGCAAAGTGCAAATATTATTCTTAATGCAGTTTTAGCTGTGTTATCGTATTACGATAAAACAAACACTGTCGATAGCGTTTGCTGAACAAAAAAGCAGCATCAGATTACAAATTGCTGTTTTTAACGTCTAAGTGACCAAATGCTGAATTATTGATGCTGGTCAAATGCCACGAATCCTTTAAGGCTGACTCCCGACTGAGTCACTTTAACTCTTTAACTCATCACTCACTCATTCACTCACCCACCAACCATCCACCGTTCTCAGGGGGTATTAAATGTGGTCCTGCTTTATGGACAGTCAGTTTTATCTGTTATCACTTTAAGCACATTTGTCAAGTCTCACGCACGTTTAAGGTCTTCTATTGCAATTTCATTCATCTATCTGCACAAACTAATTTGCAACTTTTAAAATGTAATCTAAGCCACTATGCTTTGCTTATTTCTCTGATTATTTATACAACAGTGAAATTAATATCTTATATCTGAATGTCAACTTTGCCCTGAAGACACAGTTATTTTCTTGTATTTTAGAAATGAAATTAATTATTCTTTCTACACTAAGGATCAGTGCTAACTCACAATGAGCAAGTGTGTGCGCTTGTTGGAATAAAAAAAAAAAAATTGAAAGTGGTTAACAGAACAATCGACAGGAAACTACAACTGGGTCAAGATATGGGCATGTTTTTGAGTCTAAAGCTGGAAATCTGTTCTTAAAATAAATTTTGGATCGTGTCCCTGCGTCACAAAAAAAAAAAAAAAGAAAAAGAAAGAAAGAACGTAAGAAAGAAACCAGCCCACAACACAGTCCTCACAGCTGGACCAACTAAAATGTCACTTGATGATATCTTTCAATGCTTTGACTTCAAACCGAAAGAGACATTTTTCGAAGAGCAGTTTAGTTTAGTTTATGTTAAAAATAGATTGTACAGAATAAGAAGGAAGAAATGTGCCGAGAACCTCCCCTGTCAAAATATCAAAAGCAACGTAAGATGTACACGAAAATAGACACGTCAAACAGAGGAAAAAAAGGTAATACCGCACTAAAGTTGATTGATTAAATACTTTTTCAGTTGATCTTTGAAGATTACCAGTGAAGAGGACGCGGCATGAATTCATATCTTTTGACTGTCTAGTGGAGGAACAGTGAATATCAGATGAAAAGAGGAAAAAAATTCAGAAAACACTTGGCAAATCATGAATTAAAAGAATGAATTTATACATAAATACTCAAATTTGGTATTCGTTGATGTCGTAAATAGGTAAAAGTTTGTATATTCTGAATAAAGAAGCGTAAGGTTAACATCTATTCATCCTTTTTGAACTGATAAAATCTCATTGAGATTAGCAGCACATGTAGCACCTCAAATTGAATTACAATACATAATACAGGGATGAATGAACATACATTATTATCAGTGCTGTAATGTTAATGCCATTTATAGGTTTCATGTTCTCATATTTGTATCCCTCCCGGGTCTCGTCTAACCCTTTGGTTGTTATAATATTAGTCGCATTTAACTTCACGGCTATAAATAATCGGGAAGCCCTCAGAGACTTTGTAACGCGTGGTAAAAATATCATCTGGTTCATGTTATTTGAGGAGAATTTTCAAATACATGCTATATATGCATGATCAAAAACATATTACTATTGAATTCTTCAATTTTGATGATGAGCTGAATGCATCGTCGTGGCTACCACTAGGTCCATCACGATACCCCTCCTCTCCTCTCGCCTCCTCTCCCTTCCCCTCCTTCTTTTCTTCTCCCACCTCCCCCACACTCGCCCTCTCATCTCTCCTGTTCCAAGCGTCCCTTTCCACCCACTGAAAATGTGTGGATTCGCAAGTGTGGGCACGTTAGATTTATTCATTTTTTGTTTTTTTATTTTTTATTTCAAAAGGCCAGTTGAAATCTACAATAAAGTTGATCTTTTTTTTGTCTTCGGGGATAGTTTGATATGATTTAATACCCAGTGAAAATTGGTATAATACACTAAAATATTTTTACTATTTAATATTGACAAACAGCGCTGTGCTTTTTATGCAAATCGTGATTCGACAAGCAGATTCCCTTTTGTGTGTGGAAGAATGTGTCGAAGCTTCTGCCCGTGTTTCTGAGCTGTCTCATTCGTCCTCGTCCAAATATCCAAACTGGATTAGGCTAACGCGGCGTTCACTTAGGGGAAGCCTCATTTCGCCCCCAACGACGCGATGGTGCCGCTGCGCTCAGTGGGCGGTGGGACGAACTGCTGCTGTGACACACACAGACACAGTCGTGTTCAAGGACCCACTCTGTGGAATCCACCTCCCCTGCTGTCTGCTAAATGGAGCAGTCATGTCCACAGTCACCGAGCTGTGACAAAGGTTGACATCTCCCGCGGTGTGTCAGATGCTCCGATCAATCCGCCGCTCCGCATACTTTATGCAGTTTCTGCCGTAAATCCTTCTCCGTGTAAAGGTCAGCTGTGATATTGTTACCGGCTCTGGTCAAAACAAGCTCCGGATGAAAATGCGAAATGTGAAATCCAGCCATTTGTTATCACCACTTGCGTCACCGAAGCTATAGAGGTTAATGTGTCATCTGTGTTTTTCCCTGACCGCATGAAAAACTTCAATTATGTAATGCAATCAGCAGAACTACTCGAGCCCTGTAATGCGATCAATCGAGACATCAGAGAGAGGGGAGAGAGGCCTCGGCGGCCGCGAATGAATGAGTCAAAGCTCTTAACTGCATTGTATTGTCAGTTTTCACAGTCGCAGATGAAATGTGTTTGTTTGTCGTGGAAGTAGTTTTTTTTTTTTTTTTTTTTTTTGAGCCCGGCCGGAACCGTCGTCACACGGCCTCATGATTCGTTTTCGGTTGTGCAAACAGCACTCGCACCGAGGTGGTCATCTGAGGTGACCTCATGCTGTGAAACGAAAACAGTCGACGACGATCGATACTGTTGCTGCGACAAATCTAATACAGAAACTATTACAGAAATACTTCTCTAGTCAGTAAAACTATGTCCCCCCCGGGTGCACTCTGAGAAAAATGATGTGCAGGCTCAACATAAACATTTGATGTAACAATTTCCATGGATATTTTTAAGTTATTTCAGCTTAGCTGGTATTGAGTACACGCCACAGGACTTTTCAAGTTAGGCCAACGAAATTAATTTGGTACAAGCAACATGATTAGGCTCTACTGAAAAATGTTTATGCAGATTGTTGCCTTATTTTTTTTTGTACAATAATTTATTTATCTAAATCAGAATAAATTTTAAGTTATACTTAGTGAATATACATCTATGGTGAATTAAGCCAGAAATGTCTGTTAAAAATTCATGTATTAATGACTCAAGACTACATTGTTTATTTTCAGTGATATCTCAAATGAAGTTATCAACTCATAATATTTACACACAGCAGACATATTTTTTTATGCAGATAAAACTCTTGATTTTGAGCCAAACTGAATCCATGAATCAGTGTATTTGCAAACTGACACTTTTTTGAAGATTATGGTGAGAGAGTTGAACTCCCCATCAGGAAAACTCTACCTGGGTTTTGCATCGCTCTTAAATTTCTAGTGTCCATCCAGTGATCAGGCATAACATTATGACCAGTTACATGAAATGTGTTCTAATATTGTGCCTCCAAAACCGTAGTGACCCATCAGAGAATGGACATGGACCTTCTGTCCTGTGGTGTCTGGCAACAGGATGGTGTTAGTGGGGGCCTTTGGGTCCTATGGGTCAAGGGGAGGGGCCTCTGTGGATCATCCCACAGATACTTGATCAGTTTGGGATCTAGTGAATTTGGAGGCCAGGTCAACACCTTGTGCTGTTTTTCATATTTTTTCCCAAACCATTTTTGTGTTTGTGTGTCTGTGTTAGGCTGCATCCTGCCGCCGTCAAGGAGTGACGTTGCTATGTGATGCTCCTGTCAGTGGCCATCATGTGACGCCTGATCGGTGTAGATTAATTTTCATTGTCAACATTTTCATTTAGTGCAGCATATTTAAATTCCTTGTTTTGTTGGATAAACACTCAAAAACCACATTATGAACTGCACAAAAAAAAGCAAATCTTCACATCTGAAAAACTAAAAATCTTTCAGTTTGCTTTTGAAATAACTAAAACGCTAAATTGACTATAAAAACATTTTGGTCAACTGGTATCAGCTCTGATATTATAGCACCTCCAGATTTTCAGATTTCAGGACATAAAGCAGATTAACGACGTCGTAGCCTTTCCACACCAAAACCCGTTCGCGGCGGACACAAGCCGCCCTTCGTGCAGCTCAAACCCGAGCGTCGAGCGGGAGGATGGCGGGTTCGGCAAACTCAAACACTGATGAAATCAAAACAGATGATTTCATAGATGTTTTGTATATAACTTTTTATAGAACCGTCCATGATCATTAATTATGCTTCTTAAAAGGTCTAAAAACACACCATTACAGTGAGAGGCAGTCAGCTGTGCGGAGCGGCCTTGTGTATATAAAAGCATTGCATTTGGGCAGCTATATCCAAAACAAGGTAGGAGTGTGTGACAGTGAGTTGAGGAGATGCACATGCCCTGGGTCTGTATCAGCTGTGCTTAGACTGGGCTCCTGTCCTTGTTGGGTGCTGTTTGATGGCTGCTAGGGCCCTTTTCAGTCCCTCCGCACAGCCCCTCTGTCAAGGGTTGTAAAGCAGAGTGGAAAATCCCCTTCAGCCTGTGCAGTTAGTTTTGGCCGTGCTCCCTGTTCCCCATCATTGTCAGTGCATTCGGTTGGCTCCTTATCATGTAAACAAATGGTTGCTTAGCTTTGTACTGACACATCTCACATGCTGTGTTGCAAAGCTTTCTAAGATTATGGTAGACTGCATATCAATTTCCCCGCTGCGCCAATTTGCAATTCATTTGATGAGTTTTATTTATGCCTACCATGCTCAGATATTATAAATATCAAAGTGGATAACCGTTGTTTGTCTTTATATGTGTGTGTTAATGTAGGTCAAATGGAGTGGAAGTCAGGCGCAGTACAGTCTGGAGGGGGAGTTTCCAGAGATGCTCTTCACCATCAGCAGAGAAGGAGTCATTTATCTCAACGCTCCTCTGGACAGGGAGACGCAAGACCAGGTCTGTACTGTAGCTGCAAGCTAAACATCTCCAGCGCCTTATATTAAACGCTGGTTTAAGATTACTCTTTAAAATGTCTAAACATTAGTGATGTAGATGCTACACTCACGGACGCCTTTATTTCTTTGTTTGAACTCTGCTATAGTGCAACAATAGTAACGTGGACATGGCTTTACACTATGTCCTCTGGATTTAAATGAATTGATGTAGTGGTTCTATTGGTAAGAATTCAAAATGCAAAACAGGAACAACACAGTGAATGACTGCATGACACTATACAGATTCTTACCTTAGTTATTAATTCATATCTTTGATAAACTTTTTAAAAAATATGATAATATAAAGTAATACAGTTAACGTATCTCTTAATTGAGGGGACCATTATACACATGATTTCACCAAAGTTGAACTGTGCAGCTTATTTTTAAACCCAACAGCAATTAAGGAAACAACCCTATACCTGAGAAGTAAAGCTTTGTTCCTTGGACATATTTTGCATGTGGTAAAGTAATTATTGCATAAAGCATTTAATATCTTGCAAATCTTAGACAAAGTGAAGCAAGTCAAATTTTTTTTATTATTATTGTTATTTGTATTTTACTCCTGGGGCTGTGTGCACAACTTGAACTCCTGAGAGCTTTGAATGGCTCGTTGAACAGTACATTCTGGCACAAATCTCAAGTGGCCGAAGAACAACACAGATAGACTGAGCTACATCAGTGGGTGTGATTAGTGTCAGTACACATGCTTCCAGCACAATGCACTTTATGTCTTGTGCAGATGAGAGATTGAGATTGCTTCGTTAGCCTTGTGGGTTTTAAATTCTCCAAAACATTTTTTTACAGGTGCAGATTAATTGCCTCTGGGCTATTGGTTAGTAGATTCAGATGGAAGTGCACTTGAGAGGCAACGATGAGATGACCCCCCCAAAACAGGAATGGTTCTACAGAAGAAGGCCACTGACATTTTATCTTTCTGACGGTTTATCACGTGTTTTGTATGTGGCTAGGCTTAGTGTCACTGCTGGTAGCAAGAAACGATTCCTGGATCTTGCAGAGGTTGCACATGCAGTCCAATTCCTCTAGGGTGGCACATCAACACATGCCATTGCCAGAAGGTTTGCTGTGTCTCCCAGCACAGTCTCAGGAGAAGACAGTCTGACAGACTGTTACTCTAAGAGAGCTGAACAGGGCTGTAGAAACTCAACCTCTCATCAGGACCACTATCTGCTACTTTGGGCAAGTAAGAACAGGGTGAGCGCTGGCAGAATCCTACAAAATTACCTCCAGGAGACGACTGGTGTGAATGTCTCTGACAAAACAATCAGAAACAGACTTAATGAGTGGTGGTCTGAGGGCCTGATGTCCTCTGGTGGCCCCTGTGCTCACTACCCGGCGCCGTGGAGCTTGACTGGCATTTGACAGAATTATTACCAGAATTAGCTGGTCCTCCACTGGTGCTACCCTGTGCTTTTCACAGATGAGAGCAGGTTCACATTGAGCACATGTGACAGATCTGAAGGGGTCTGGAGAAGCCGTGGAGAATGTGGGTCAGTGATGGTCTGGGGAGGCATATCCATGGAGGGATACACAGACCTCTACAGGCTAGACAACAGCACCCTGGCCACCATTAGGTATCAGGATTAAAATCCTTGGACCCACTGTCAGACCCTATTCTGGGGCAGTGGGTCCTGGATTCCTCCTGGTGCGCGACAAAGCCCTGCGTTATGTGGCCAGAGTATGCAGGCAGCTCCTGGAGAATAAAGGAATTGATATCATTCACTGGACTCCGCACTCCCTTGATCTAAATCCAATAGAACACCTCTGAGACACCATGTTTCAGTCCATCTGACTCCACCAGTTTCCACCTCTGACCGTCCAGGAACTCAGTCAATATGTTTACATGCATGTAATAAAAACACATTATTGCCTTAATCCGACTTTAACCGGACAACTTAAGTGCATGTGAACACATTACTCCGACTAAAATCTGAGTTGTCCTTATCCGATTAAGACACTCAGATAATGCAATTGGAAATCGATTTTCTCCCGCATGTATTCGCCATGCCAAGAAAGCCAGTCGCAGAAGAAGAAGGTAAACAGAGCCGGCAGAAGAACCACCTGAGGGATAGCGGCATGTTATCTGCACCGGAAGTAGCGCACAAATTACGTACAAGATTAAAAACCTACACTATTATTCTTGTTGTTTGGAATGATGGTGTTGTTTATTATCATGACTTAATAGGTCAAATGGAAAGGGGGCCATATTAACCTGCTGACAAGACACATATCACCACCTAGTGTCAAGGAGGAGGAGATGGGACAAGGACCGCATTCAGAAAAATGTAATTTCGAGCAAAGCTCCATTAAGCTGAGCGATGCCCTGGTGCAGATTTGGGAGGAGACGCCCCAGGATACCACCCAGTGTCTCGTTCGGAGCATGTATCTTCAAAGTGTTGCTTTGAACTTTTTTCATACTTGTGCTGCAACAGTTTTCAAGACGTCGACGTGTATAAGAAGTTTCTACAAATACCCTGATTGATATACAGTATGTTCAGCAAATCAAGGTGGAGAGGTGCAGCAAACATTAGTCTATTGCTCTTGCTAACATATCAAAAAACATTTCTTTTATTAGACAGCCATTTGCATTGAATTGTCATAATCAATTATAATATGAATTATGATATGAAAGTGTATATGATATAAATTTGATGCTACTCATGATCTGAGGTCACAACGTACAGTAAGTACCACACCAGATGTCCTCCACTGAAATATTCTGTTTCCCCTTTTGCCTTGTCAGTTTCAAATCAGCATCGTGGTCGAGCGTCCAGATGGCAGGGAGATCGCCAAGCCTGTGGAGTTGCGGGTGATGGTGGGCGACGCCAACGACAACAGACCCACCTTTCCACAGGCACAGTACCATACCGTGGTGAAGGAACTGGCTGCACGAGGTAAACCGTAGCTTCTATATGTCATAGCAGACTCAAAGAAGATGTGTCATGTGGAACTAACACAGTGAATCTAAAGAAAAATGTTCTGTCAAATTTACTCCGTAATGGGACTTTGGCTACACAACACGGTGGAGAAAACAGAGTGATGAAAGACTCGAGAGTGCCAGATACCTTTTGTGACAGCAGCTTGGGCCTTTTGCCAGGAGATGGGGAAAGTACAGTCACTCCTCCACGCTCTCATAAAAAGCACATGGTGTGTGGTGACGAACGAGGTCCAGCGTAAAAGCTTTTTTGTTGATGCTTTAAAACGGCTCGATTCTGGGAAACGAATTAGACGGGACAATCTGTTAATCTAAATGGAATCGCTGAGTGAGGATTAAATGAGAATGCTATTGTTATATCTGTCCACCCCCCCACCCACCCCCATATTCCCATAAAGAATCCCATGTGACTTACTTAAAAACTAACTGAGGAAACTATGACCCTGCTTTAAGTGTTAAGGATCAATGAAACTTGTTTTGTTTCTGTTTAATCTTTAAAAAATTGTGGGTGTATCTTTCCCCAGGGACGGAAATCCTCACGGTTCAGGCGGCTGACAACGACGACCCCAAAACAGACAACGTGAGGATCTTCTACCGTTTGATTGGACAGATTCCAGAGAGCCCTCGCGCCCTCTTCAGAGTGGACCGTGACTCAGGGGTCATCTCTGTCCAGGCAGACAGCATGGAGGGCACAGCGCCGCAGTACACCCTCACCATCACGGCTGAAGATGCCAAAGGTGACTCTGTTTAATCTGCTCTGCTTTATGTGTTATTTCCAGTTACTCAGTGAAGGATTAACACACGTGCATATGTAACCGGTCTGCGGAGTAACTGCAAGGGGGAGGCTGCAAAATTGCTGGTTGATTACACTTTTTTTTTTTTTAATTATCCCCCACAAATTTAACTTTTTTTTTTAAATACACATTAACAGAAATCCAACATATTTTAGTAAAGGTCTCAATAGCGCACGTTTCACACAGAGCGCCACACTAGACCTGTCAATCTGTACACAGTAGGCCCCGCCCCATATCGCTGCTGAGCCAATCACAAGGCTGCATATTCCACGCTGACTCTGTCGGGTTCCCCGCAATTGGCCGAGAGCCTATTCAGTCCCCATGGGAAATACAGAAGCACGCTGCAATATTAGCAGAAGGGAAGCTAACGGTGCAGCTCGCTCCTATCATCCAACTACTCAGGCCAAAATGGATCATTTTATTTTATTTTATTTTATTTATCTTTTAATTTCATTAGAAAAAAAATCATAAAAAAATGAATATTTGAACCTGTGTATTATTATGAATAGCTTAATAATGCTTCCAAAATTATCATAATAATGTATATTTATAAATAACATTAGACCGAGTTTAATACAGAAAACATGCAGTAGGTAGGGGGTCCCTACTTAATCAGTTTGGGGGGTGCTTGGTCTAAAAAACGTTGAAGACCCGCGCGTAAGACAACGCTGCCTTTGTAACAATTGCCACAGACAAAGATTTATTAGCTTTGTCAGCTTGTAGCCTTGTTAATACTTCAGCGTCCGGGAGATGTGCACATGCTAGCCTCAGGGGTGACGGATTATGTGGCCCGCATGACTCACACACACAGGGTGCGACGAAGGCAAAGACGCGGTACTCACTGTTCCTTCAGAGCTCCTTATTTGTGTGAATGGCTGACCCTGAGTCACTGACAGAAGCTGTGACGCTGTCCCCTGCAGGTCTGAACAGTTCCTGCACTGTGGTGGTGACGGTGCAGGACGAGAACAACAACCCGCCGGTCTTCTCTCAGCACGAGGTACGAGGGCACATGTCAAAACAGACACACATGCACGGACATTAAGACGCACGGCTGATGCATCGATCTGCTTAGCTCATTATAAACAATGACAAAAAACACAAGGCAGGCCGTAATGAGTGACTACTGGACTGCGGATTTTGAATGCGCTCTGCAGGTCACTGATCTAATTTTCCTGGCGGGGAACTAGATATGCCCTCTAATCTCTGGCTTATAGCGATGCCACCATGTTATTGGAGGAGTTTTTATTTGGTTCTTTGTACTCTAAGTGGACAGTGTTTTCTCAGAGATCAATCTGATAAAGCATTCTTCTGAGACCAGTTTCCACTCATTTATTTATAACTAAATCTACGTCACGACTGCAAAAGGCCATCCAGTAGCATTAACATGACACAAACTGAGTGAGAATCAGCATTGTCGAGGCCATTACGATCGCGCGGAAACATCCGTATTAGTTAATGTCAGGGGAGAGCTCTTGATGCGGTCCGAGCGTCTCCAAAGGAGACAAGTAATTGCTCTAATTTTTTTTATTGTATTCTCATTTACATTCTCTCTGCATGGGCATTCATGAGACCACATTTCTCTGTTCTGCAAACCAGAATAGCAGTGCATCATTAATGTGCTGCAGTCACAGGCTCAGCGTGAAACGGACCTGTGGCTTCCCTCAGTCTGGCACAACTCCTTGTGTGAAAGAAAAATAGGCTAAAGATAGGCCGCCACAGAAAATCCCCTCGCTTCCACCCGCATATTAGAAGAGAGGAAGTGGAAGAAAGAAAGAAAAAACACGAGGGTTGGGAGTTACGTGGGAGAGACATCATACTGTGATAATGTAGCTGTTCTCCCTGTCAGACCATAGTGACAGTGGGAGAGTGCACAGACGCCCTTCTTCCTGTCTAGGAACATTATTTGGAACAAGGAGCACTGCGTTGAAATTAGATGTTAGACCGGTTATAGTAGATGGAATTGTTTTCCATTAGATCTTTTCCCGCCATCCAGTGGACACTCTCTATCTCCTGAAGTATTACTGGATGCTCGTTTTCAAGCCGTTAAAAACAAGTGCGCTCAGATAATCGCCACCTCGGTCCCACACACCAGCGCAGAGGTGGAAAAATGCTCTTGAGCAGGTCACGCCTGAGCAGCGCAGCTTTTTCCACGGGCGATGTGAAGGCAGCGCTATAGGGGGTGAAGTGGGAGGTGAGTGGTGACAGGACAGGGTTCAGCAACCCCGCGGATGGGGCAGCCAGATCACAGGCATGGCTGCTTCACTTAGAGGACATCAGCGAGTGGCAGATTAAACGGCTGTCTAAACACATGTGGGGGTGGGGGGGGGGGGGGGGGGGGTGGGTGGCGAAAGGTCAGCTAACACCAGGAAGGATGAGATGGGGCGAACGTAGTGTGTAGTCGCATATCATCTCGACGGAAAATTGGATAGTCGTTCACGTGTGACTTTTATAGGAGACGAGGAAATCTTTGGTTTTTCTGGCACTTTCCATATTTAAGATGCTATTTTCCTTTAGAGATGCTGTAAATTCTGTGTATTCACAAGAAATGATGTTAAATGATGCAAAATTAAGCACCTATCAGTTGTAGATAAACAACCATGTATGGTTTTGGTGCTTTATGTAAGTACAGATTTACCTAACTTTTTTATTTGCTTTAATGGTTTATTATTAAAATGTTGCATTTTGTTTCTAATTGCGGTTCATATCGAAAAAAATTCAACACTTTGCAGTATGTTTAATATTTATTCTGGTCTTTTTGCATGTTTCTCTTGCATTCTTCTGTGATGGGTTTCTTGCCGTTTCGTGCATACGTGCATTATGCATGACATGAATGAATGAATGAGAAGTTCATTTTGAGTGTGTAAGTGGAAAATGCAAATATATCAACATTACACAAGCTTGCATAGTCGTAGCACATAATAAGCAAAATGCAAAATATACATTCTATCAATTTGTAATTTAATTTGCACACTTCTTAGTTTCTCCTTAGTCTTCGTGCTTCTACTCACTGGCTCCCTTTTTACGTGGGAGCGTGGATAAATAAGCGGTTTCCCCTCAGTGGTCTCACATGCTCCGTCTCCTCCACCATCAGTACGGACCCTACCACATCCCGGAGGACGCTCCGGTGGGCACCACGGTGACAGCTGTGCTGGCGGGGGACGCAGATGTGCGGGGCGGGGACAGCTGGCAGGTGAACTACCGCTTAGAGTCCGGAAACGAGGAGGAGGTCTTCGCCTTGGTGACGGACAGGCAGACCAACGAGGTGTCGCTCGTGCTCTCGAAGGTGAAGAGCGGATCGCTTAACACGCGCACATTAGCGTCACATTATCCCATCGGCTTTTCAAATTAAACTCATTAGTTGCTCTCTTTATCCTGTTTAGGGTATGACAGGGTTAGGAGCAAACCACTTCCTCTTCGGGGACGAACGTTAATGTCAAGGACATTTTTTAAATACGAAAGGCTTGGAAAATGTCCCTGGTGTGCGTGATAATTATAATGCTCCATGTCAGAAGATCAGTCACGAAAAAATAAAAAGCCGTTTTATGATTGCACGATTCGAATATCACATGGAAAATAATATTGCAGTACGTCAATACTTCACTCCCACAGGCCTCAAATAAAAAATAGACTCCTGATAACAATGGAATGTTTTAGCCCAATAATCTCTCCTGTCCCCGGGGCGCATCACCCTTCGCCTGCCTCCTATAATCCAGCTGTGTGTGTGTGTGTGTTGGGGGGGGGGGTTAGAGATCCATGCGGGAGTGTGTGTGTCTTTGTGTGTGTGTGTGTGTGCATACGGTAATGGTCTGCTCTGTGTAAGTGGGCCAAACAGGAGACAGTCTATTATTTTCAACCTCTCTGTGGGAGTTGATAAATGTGATTGAGTGGTGAGTAGCACACACTCCTCCTGAGATGAAGCAGGAGATGTCCAGAAGCTAAAAGTGGATCTTGATGTATTATATCGGATTAAAATAAGGACTATTCTATTTCTGTAATTTCTGGAAGTGACGTCAGGCAGACACTTTCTATTTTTTTATTTTTTTTAATTGTCTCTCCGGGTAGCTTTAGTCAAAGCTCTGTGAGGCATCGCTGCGTATCACTTGGTGCGATCCTCGTTGTTTATTTAGCTTTCTTGCGTCAAATTAAAGCCTAAATCTTTCACGAGCAGAGCCCCAGTGGGTTAACGATGAACCTCAGCAAATCCCTCACTTCACTGAGTGTTACACTGTGAGGTCAGCACCGCAGAGCAAACACTTCTTTATTAGAAATTACACACCGATCCCCGGGCCGAGTGAATAATTAGATTGTGCGAGCAGACACTAATGGCAGTTTACCACATGGTCTAGAGGGTGGCAGATGAAGTAAATGTATAATGCAGTGGAGGGAGCGAGCACGGTCTAATCAGTGGAGGAAGAACCGTTGGCATTAGATATCACATTAAATAAATAAATAATCATTAAAGCGAAAGGAATGTGAAATTGGCCTTATAGCAGTTAGAGGTGTGGAATAGTTTTTATATTTTTTCACAGACCTCAGATAAAGACTGTGCAGAATCATGCAATGCTAGCATAATTATTTAAATAGTAATAATAATTAACATGTTATACGTAGTCACAAACATGTGAAATGGCTATGTACACCAATCAGCCATAACATTATGACCATTATTCCTAACAGTTGTGACTCATCAGGGAATGGACATGGGTCTGTGGTGTGTGGAAACAAGATGTTAGTGGAGGCCTTTGAGGGGAGGGGCCTCTAATACTGGATCAGTTTGGGATTTAGTGAATTTGGAGGCCAGGTCAACACCTTGTGCTGTTCTTCATGTTTTTATTCCTAGAGTTGTGGGTCTGTGTCAGGCTGCATCCTGCTGGGGATGGCTGCTGCCATCAAGGAGTGTCATTCCTATGGGGTGGGTGGGGGTACATGGTCTGGTCTAGGTGGGTGGCACACAGCGTTGCCAGACGTACGATAATTATCGTATTTGTTGGATAGTATCACCCTCTGTATAATCAATATTCCAAAAGGTGTTGAATAAAGGCAACTGGACGTGTAGAGTTTCTTGAAGATGTTTCGTCACTCATACGAGCTCCTTCAGTTCTGAGAGACTAATTTACATTTTAGAAAACATTTTTCAACGACTCGTATTGGCCGGTTCAGCCCTGGGGTTTGGTACATTCCCTTTCTGGTTGATGGTGAAGTTTGCAAATTTGTTTCGGGACTTGTAAAAGTGTTTCATCGTTCTTAAAAGTGTTTCCCCGCTTGCAAATTCGTTTTCTGAAATGTAAATTTGTTTCAGGACTTAGGGATAGGTAAATGTGTCGTGGTAATGTAATTTTGTTTTACGATTTGTAAAATGTTTTCTAAAATGTAAATCTGTGTTTCCCGTTTTGTAATGTTGGTTTGCACCTCCGGACCACCGTACCCTTCAATCGATGGCTGTTAGCAAACACACAGTGCTGTCATCTTATTTAAAGGTAAAACTGCATTATACGCTATACGACAGTTACCTAGCAGTTGAGTTACCTAGTCTCAGCAACGTCAAATTGGGTATATACGGGTATTTTCCCTCAAAATACGATACTTTTAAGTTTGTGGTACGATAATTTGTCATTTTCCCATCTGGCAGCACTGGTGCTACATGTCTAAGTAACGTTTACCAGCAGAACAATGAATTGTCACAAGATGGTCGATGTTATTTACTTAACCTGTGAGTGGCCATAATGTTTTTGAGTGTGATTTATTGAATTATGAGCAGGACAAATAAGACAGTCAGATTTCTCATTCTTTCTTAGAGTCTTTCTTAGACATTTTGAAGGTTTTTCCGTGCGTCACTGTAAAGGTGAAGCTGTAATGGGTTGAGGTTTTTATCAGAATAATTCCCTGGTGCATGAGTCACGCTCCAGGGGCACAGAAACCGAAACAAAAGTAGTGTCATCCTGTGAGTCTTTGAGCAATGTAATTGTTCAAACAAGTGACTGTAGCCTCCACAGAGTCCGTGCACATGTTCCGACGCTCTGATACACACTGAGTGGTTCGATGCGTCACTTCCAATCAAGAGCAGCACTCATCTATCCTCCAAGGTTTGCGTTTCTTCTCCTTGGCAACAGAGACACTTTCAGCCAGAGCAGCATGATGTCAGACCATGTCTGCTCAGCGCCGTCATGTTTTATGGGAAGACAAACCACGTTTAAGGGTAAAAACCTGACAACAAACGCAAGCCCGAGGGCAGGATTCAAAGCATGGCATTGCCGTAATCCTATTTGTTTCGTTTTTTGTTTCTAAACCGAGCTGTAAAGTCATTAGATGTGTGCCTGCACTGTAGACACTACACGGTTAATCTTTCCTTACCCCAGCTATGAAACTATGCTTTTAATCCCCCAAACAGTGTCAGCAGGTCAGGATTATTTTTAGTGTCCAGATTATAGTAATCTCCTCACTTGAAATACGCACTCTTAATTTTGCCCCAAAATGTGGGGATCTTGTTATATTACACAACGTATATCCGATGTTAATGCACAGATCTTTATTTGTTCGTATGTGAGTGAGTTTATCCCGTATTAATGCCTATTATTAAATAACAATGTGTGGAGTTCACATGAGGACATTTATCGTCACATAGCAGTTGCAGACATTCAGCATTATGGAAAATGTCTCATTTGTGACACAGTGGAATCAACTGGTTTCCTTTGCCTGTAACTCACAGAATCTGGTTCATATTAGAAAACACTGCAATGCTCTGCCAATAAATCTGGTTTCCTTGGAAATAAGATAAGGGGACTGGGACACGTGGGACTGGACTGTGTCCCTTTCCTGTTGGCAAAGACAGCATGCTGTGTTCTGACTGTCTGTCCCTTTCATTTGTTTCATTTCCTCTATTTCCGTGAGTTTCGACACCCAATTATTTCTTTGCACGTTTGGTAAATTAATCATCTATTTAAGGACCAGGTCACCTAATTTGAATAAGCACATTTCCCTTTTGATTATTTAAGGCGAGACGCTGCAGGTGAATAGGGTAAAAATTTTAACCAATAGGTATCACCGTGATTGCTTAGATAAATACAATATTTTCTTTTGTATTACAAGTTTTCGGTGAATTCGTATTTAAATATGCCAATGAGGAGTTATCTACTTAAATATGCACTAATTTGCATACATTTCCAGCACAGAAATCTGAATAATGACTAAAGTGAGGTTCAAAATTCTTGTTTCTTTTTGTTAACATATGATGTTTCCAGGTATTTACAGAGGGGAGTTTTTTTTTGCACTGTTTAGAAAGCTGAGTTTTAGTGGATCTAGGAGTAAATTTGAGGTGCAACACAGACAAAGTGTAGTGAAATGAACACATGAATGTGCGTTTTGACCACTTTTTTTAAACTAGTTTGATAGAAGACATGTTAAAAGCAAATAGCAAAAAATCTCAAAATTGATAAGTTGGTGAAAAGACTGTGTTTTTGCTCCTGTGTCTCACCTTAAATAGCTTATACAAGGCTAAAGACTAAATTCAGCACCAGAAACATTCTTCGTGACCAAACTGTTCTGGGTACTGTATAGTTTCCAAAAAGGAACACGGCGGCTGAGGTTTATAAATGTCTGTTTGTGTAAAAAACATATTGAATGTACATGTTTTCAAAGGTGCTGGACTTTGAGCGTGACTATGAGTACATCCTCGTGCTCAGCGCCCAGAATCCAGTGGCTCTAGTTCGCGGAAGATACGGACCCGCGTCCACGGCAACCGTCTCCATTTATGTGGACGATGTGAACGAGGGTCCCATCCTGTCGCAAAGCCATTACGAGGTGACCGTCCGAGAGGGGGAGGAACCGGGACGGGTCATCGCCACCATCCGAGGTTACGACCCCGATTCTCACCCAATAAGGTAAACGATTCAGGCAGGTAGGCGGACAGGAGCGTGGCGGCGTGTGTCAAGCTAGTTAATCGTATTTTGTTTGCGCAGGTATTCCCTTCAAGGGGACACCAAGAAATACTTTTCCATAGGGAAGTATTCGGGTGAACTTAAGACTGTGCAGGCCTTGGACAGAGAGGAGAACAGCACGTACACCATGGAGGTGATTGCAGTGGATGGACGTAAGATCATTATTATTTATACCATACAACAGTTAGTTTGAACCTTGGGAAACACCTCAGGTTAAACCACAACACACAATACGAGGCATTTATGATGAGAAGGACAGAGGAGGAGGGCACAGTGTCACAATTAAGGTGCAAGTTTACATTTTATAGCAGTTTTTAATAGTTAAACAGTAATTTATTCATTTTTTAGTGTTTTAAATAGCATTTTTACATATTTTGTGTGACGGTTTGGTTTTTCTGTTGTTGTATCAGCTCGGCTATATAGTAAATGAACCCACTTCAGAGTTTAACATAAATAAATTAATTACACTTACTACTTGAAGTGTATTTCAATTTCGTAGCTTCATAAAAAATCCTTTTTTTTAGGTTTACCAGACACATTATTTACAAAAAGTACCAGTATCGCCAATACCAGCCTGAATTTTGCTTGGCTCTGAAAGGAGGTGGTATCGATGGCATCGAACATTACACGACTCATCAGTCTGGCACTAGTCGGTCTGTGTCTTTTTTGCCAGCTGGGTTCATTTGTGTTTCTATTTTCTGCTTCTCTTTCAACAAGACGGGAGTTATACAAATATCCGTGCCTCCAAACCTCCTCAGTTAACCTTTTCTCAATGTGATCCATGTTTCTGGATCCAAAACAGTCTGCGTCGACATGATGCCTAGTTACATTTCTGGGGAGGTACACATCAGGCTACAGTATAAACTGTGCATTATACTCACTCTACCTACAGCCACACATCCAGAGGGGCTCCATTCACAGTGTATTTCACTAAATCATCCAGCTGATTGCTCCTACATCAAGTCCAACCTTCCTCCCACCCCCACATCCATCCCAACCAGCCTGTGCAAATGTAATTTATTCTGAGCCGTCGTTTTCATGAGGTATCTCAACACATGTGTGCCTCAATTTGTCATTAATAGCAGTTCTTCATATCTCCTATTGACCTATGTTATTGTGAATAAAAGACTGAAACAATGTGTTTTTTTGCTTATTGAGTTAATGATGTGAGGACAGCATCTGTGTAGCGATTAGCAGGAGACTTGACCTCAAACAAATAACCGCATCTCTCGTGTTCACCAGGAAACTCCTCGTTATCTGCGTCCACCCTGGTCACCGTTCAGATCCTGGATGTGAACGACAACAGTCCAGTGCTGGTGGGAGACTACTCCTGGAAGTACCTGTGCACGCCTCGCTGGGAGGACCAAGCCCTGGTGCTGGCTTCACGGGACAGCGACGGACCGCAGCACGGGGGACGACTCAATTTCTCGCTCCGCAGTGACGCCACGGTCCGACGTAACTGGAAGCTAACGCCTATTAACGGTGAGCCGACGGCAGGCTGAGTGAACCCGGTGCACCCACAGCGTGAAGCACAAAAGCCTCGTGATTCATGGTTAAAAGAGAAAGAGAGAGGAGGGAAAATAATGTCGGGAGAAGCTTTCGCGCTTCTCTACTCTGATTTTTGCGGCTTTGACGAGCTAAAAATTAAAAGGTTAATCAAAACAATGTTCTTAGACAGTAATGTGATTCATAACAAATGCGTTTCTGTTGCAATTTGACTTATTATTTCGAGTAGTAATTACGCCCGGGTACTCTGGTCTGATTGTGGTTGCCAACACGGTTTCAATTTAGCAACCACAGACCTGGGTTATTTCTCATCTGAACTTCTAGACTAAAGCAAATATAATCATTTAATTTATATGGTTAAGCTGTGTTGTGTGAAAATGGTAATTTATTGGAAGGAACAGACTGTCGCCTTGCAGCCACAAGCTCCTGCAGCGTGACAGAGCTGATAATTGGATTATATATACATCAAGTGGACGTCTAGTTTGACTTACATCAATTAAAATGTGTCAACTGCCATTCACGAGTATAGAAAGCATAAGAAACCGAGCCACCTGCCCCCGGCGATGTGCATACTGCCGCAGCACTTTTTCTCCCTGCATAATTTCTCCAGTCCTATTCTAGCTGGGAGGTATAACGCAATTATCCTGTTCTGCCGTTTCAAACTGCTAGTGTCGGCCTCGTTTAATGCCAACTATTTACAGCTATGACGTCTGTCATTAAGTCATTCAAACCGTTCACCCACTTCCCTCTCAGGTTTTTTTTTTTTTTTTTATCTTTCTCTTTCACTCCCCTGTTCCTGTTGGTATTGATTGAGCCCGGCTGTAATTATATCTTCTGTGTAATTTCTGTGGCGTCACTGCTAGTTTCCTGACAGCTAATAGAGGCTAAAAGAGGAATCTCCCATAGTGCTTTGCACCTGGTCGCAGGCAGTAATGGTTGTACCAATAAATGAGTACTTGTGATGGTATAATTTTAGAGTAGAGTCGCATGGTTCGTGTGACAGACGCAACCTCGTACAGAAATGTGTGTGTGACATCTCCATTCATCCCAGGTCTTTCAGACTTATCTGTCATTTTCTTTTCTTTTCAGTGCTCTCAGCTAACGACGCTCTTATTCCAGTTATGTTCACTCTTAAAGATGGTTCGTAGCTGTAAAAGTGGTACATCCAGTCTACCTCTAACACTTAAAACCAGGGGTCTTCAACGTTTTTCAGGCCCCAAACTGATGGAGAGTTAAAATAGGAACCCCATACCTACTATATGTGTTCTATATTAAATTCGTGCTATTTATAAAATTCCATTTTTATCATCATTTTGCATCATTTTTCATGTGGATTCATGTTAATGTGTATTTAAATATATATATGAAGAAAATGTCTAATCAGCCAAAGATTTTGTGACCCCCTTGCAGTACCTCTGCAGACCCCTGAAGGGTTGCAGACCCCCCTGTTGAAGATATGTGCTAAACAACTTTGTGATGTAAAAAAAAAAAAAAATACACCAAAATAGTTTGGGGTAGGTAGGCGATTACAACCTGGAAAGTGTCACGTCACAACGTCAACAACGTCTCCAAGTGCTGCGCAGCACCGCTCGTGTTTCTCCGACTGGCAAATGGAACATGAAGGGGAGTGATGGTGAGGTGGAAGACCCCTCGGATAAGGCTTCAAACGGCTTGATAAGGCGCGTATCTGCAGCACGGGGCTTTTTACGTCATGCAACCAGGCTCGATCTGCAGAGATAAGATAAAGTGTCGCGGACGCCACAGCGATCCATTCACAGCTCCATCGGCGTCTCTCATTCTGTGCATTGTAGATTTGTGCAGTTGTAATGTTGGGTTTTTGGTTGACCTCAGTAGTAGAAGGTGTAGACTATTTTGTGCAGCGACTGCTACGTAGCGTAACAAACCATTTTGGTATGTTATTTAACACGCACTTGTGATGGTGGGAAATGGTAAAATGAGCTTTGAAGCTGCATAAATTGAATCAGTTCATGCAAAAGGAGAAATACTTCTTGTCTGTTTCTTTCAGACACTCACACCAACCTGTCCTTAAACATCCCATACCTGGCCCCTGAGGTCTACACTGTGCCCTTCACCATCTCTGACAGCAGCTCCCCTCCCAGGAGCACCTTCATAAACTTGCCAGGTATTGCTGACACTTGTGCTGATGCGCTAAGGTTGAACCCAGGGTGGCCGTGGGACGGGAGCGGCGGAAAACAATCAATAGAGATCAACTCCAGTGTGCCAGCTTGTCCTAGCAGCCGCGCTCTTGTTTATTAATGATGCAATGGGGCTTTTACAAATGATTTTTCCAGCCTTGTGATTACACAGCCCTCTAAAGACTGCGCTCTGCCTAATACAAACACGCTGACACCTTATATACATAACACAAAGCAGCACATAACTTATCGTGCACATGTTTGGATAAACCATATGGCTGTAGGAATAAGTGTAGAGCGTGTTGTTCTTGTTTCGCTTATATTCGAGGCATCTCTTACGTAATGAGAATTATTAGCCGAACTTCCCAAATATATGCCTCATCTTTCGTAAGCGCAGTGTTGTTAGCTGCAATATAAGGATTTAAGGATTAAAAAAAAACACCGTGCCTTAAAATAACTTTCAGTCGTCAGTTTTATTTCCTGTTTACTCAGACGTTTCCTGGACTTGTTTTTGTTTTCATATTTTCCTACTCCTGTCCAGTGACGGTATGTCCCTGCAACGTCAGAGGGAACTGCAAAATGGCAGCCAAGCAGCTGGAGGGCATGCCAACGATTCAGTCTGCGGTGGGCATACTGCTTGGCACCTTTGCAGTCATAGGTAAGCAAACAGACTGTAGACTGTAAATAGAGATGGATGAGGAGGAACTGCTCCTCCAAGAAAAAAAGAGTGGAGCCAAAGCAAGTAGAGCTCCCCCTGGTGGCTGGCTGCAGTATAGGTCATAAGCTTCACCTCCTCCATGTCAGACGATGGGACTTGGTTCAAACTAAAACACTAAAGTCATGTCATTTATTTTTTTTATTTTTTAGGATAATTTCTGTCATTTCAGATATAATAATATTTAAATAAATTAATATAATACTGATGCATACTCATGTGTCCTTTTTTTCTTGATAAGTTTTGGTTTTGGTGCTATAGGAAGAGGATATGATATAATGCCGACTATCAGTAGCCCTGCTAAACGTTCCGTAAAGAGTTAAAATAAATAAATAAATTAAAACAAGTACAGTTTATAATCCAACATTTCTTTATAATCGGTGGAAGCTACTGCACAGACTCTGGCTCTAAACCCACAAGAAGTTGCCACCCGTATCCCTGGGAAAGTAGGCCAATGCAGGGGAGTAGAGACGCAGTGTCCATATTTATGTACTGTCCATTCAGAATGCTAACAGCACATTCTAAGCGACCACTGCAAGATTTACAGGAGTATTGTTGGATCATTACAACTACATCAGATATTCACTAACTTTTATACACATTTTAAGCAATAATACGGCAACTACTTTTGTTTCAATTCCAGGAACTATCCTCATCGTTGTATTTGTAAGACTGTCCTACCAGAACCCCAAACGGCCAAGCAAAACTAACCAGGAGAGGGTCCCCCTGAAGATTTCAATCTGACCAGGACGGTATTTGCGGTGTCTTGCTGACTGGACACGCATTAAGTGTCATGAATGTCTAAATATGAATGTATGTTTCATTTATTGAATCTGTTCAGATGTGCACAGCATGTATTTTAGTTTAGCCCAGTTTTCCATTATATGTTGAACACTGAAGCCTCTGCCTTGTTTTTTTTCTTTTCTTTTTTTTTTTTTTATTGCTGTAGAGCTGTTTGTTTCTAAATGGTTAATTGACTACAAAATATGGACAAAATATGTAGAGCATAGTTAAGTGGACAGCTTTACAAATAAATATATTTTAAGAATGCATGTACCAGTTATTCATTCTTGTTATATTTACGTTACACTTCTTGTCATTGTATTATCAGCTTTTTCCATTTCCAAGTTCTAATTATGACAAATTATGAACAATATAAATCATCAGAAACCTGCTTGTAAATGCTGAGATTTGATTGTATGTAATTATGTATTATATTGTATATGTAAACAAATCAATAGAATTAAAATGCATTTCAATCACCAGATACAGTACATGCATAATTTAATTTAATTTCAAACCCTCTGTGTTCTGTTCTTCCATTTGGTCCAAGTTTACCTGTTCATAAGATGCGTTGCATTAAGCCTCATTGTCTCCCAGCTTCCTCCCATCCTCCCCCTTTATAAACCAAAACACATTTAATCTGATGAGACGGCCTGAAATCGGCCCGTAGTTGCATTAGCGGCGTGCTCCAGTCTCTGTGATTAAGTTCTTTAGAAACACTGACACAGATGACCCAACAGGAAAGCAAAAGCTATATTCAGACCAAAGTGTTGCTATGAATAGCTGAAGAAACGAAGGTCCACTCAATAACACTCAGCCGGCAGAGACCAACCGAGTAATTGCCACTCGTTTGCAAGAGAAAAGCTGCACAAATTGGATAGATGCCACGTATTTGTCAGTGTAATTAAATTTTGGGTAACTGTTCATAACTCAAGTGTAGGGAGAAAGAGTAAATAATGCAGCAGAAAAATTGTGCTCTGGGACAAAGTTGCCACTGATGCACTTGACTTTTGACAGCAGCTGTTTGATTAAGAACATAACAAGCTCTATTTTAAATCTGACGCTAACATGTTTTTAATATTAGGGTACAATTACCCCTCATATTGTCTGTATCACCTAGTTCTGTGTTACACTTATTTAATCAGCCACAACATTAAAACCACTGCTTCAGTGTTTCTGCTGTGAAACTGTTGGACCTGACGTTCATTCGCGTGGATGTTACTTAAACATTTATCATCAGTAAAAATGTCAAAGTTAGGGCTCAGGGAGAACGATGAAGGTGACATGGTGCACAACCTCTGGACTGCTATTATCCGATTTATTAATGATGTACTGAAAACAGAGTTTAGGAAAGGTCCAGCATTGTATCTTTTGGGTCTGGCCCATCCTCACCAAGGGAAGTAAAGGGAAGTGGGGTTATCCTAAGACACTGGAAGTCAAAAGAAGAAAAAAAACAAGTTTTAAGAAATGGAGAGATGAAATAACCAAGATAGCCTCTTTTGAAAAACTTTTTGCAGGATCATTAACAGCGTAGACTCTTTTTTGAAAAAATGGGCCCATTATCTGGAAATGATAGGAATGGGTTGATCATCATCATCATGCTTCAACACACACTTTACATACCTTCGTATGATCTGTATACGCTCAGGGAACAAACGTGTCTTTCTTCTTAGTTATGCTTTGGATTTTCATTTAAACGAAAAGTTAATAAAACGTTAAATCACAACAAAAAAAAAGAAAGAAAAAAAAAGATATTTACCACCAACCGAGATCTGACCAGGCGCCCCCACCCCATAGCAATGACACTCAACTCTCTCATCAACTCTCTGTTGGATGAGCCACTGTGGACCCAACCCTTAGGACCCTTAGACCCCCACTAACAAAACCCTGTTTCCAGACACCAGCTCACAAGGCCCATGTCCATTCCCTGATGAGTTACAACTGTTTGGCACAAGAGAGACTTACACAATATTAGGAAGGTGGTCATAATGATATGCCTGATCGATGTAAATGATGTATATTAAAAAAAAACCCACAATATATTCTAGATAGGCATTAGTAGATATAAACTAGTAGCTCCTTAACATACGAATTGTTCCAGTAAACATGAATGAGATGGCACATCTAAAAATAACCAAATTTACTCCTTAATAACTATATGAATATAAATATGAGACACTCATTCAGCTGGACTTTTTTTTTTTTTTTTTTTTCAATGTGCTCTGACTCATATACAGATAAAGCTGCTGGTATGGCCTACACACAAACCACCCGTTTATATCAAGTTATTTATATCCCAGTCTGACTCTCCCAATCAAAGCCAGCTCTAAATAAAAAACAAAGTTTACCAAAAAGCACCCGGAGCGCGGTAGGGGAAGGGATTAGCTCGTGACAATGGGTCAAGTTACATTTCACAACCTTTAGCCTTGATCTGTTCCTGCACATCTCCAGAGGACGGAGGCCCCCCCTCCCCTCCGCCTCATCTGGCCGAGTTTGGGTGCAAAGCCATGGAAAGTTGGGAGGGGGAGAGGGGTGAGATTTCCAATCACTGCAAGCACCTTGGGAAACGAGCGATAATTCACCACATGTGGACGGACGCTCAGGGACAGGAACAGCGGAGCACTGACCGGTTTTCCCCAAGAGGCTGGCGAGTTTTCCATTGCTCAGTTACCGACACAGACGAGTGTTTTTCCTAATCCCTCCTCCCTCCGGACCGAGTCTCCCCACAGATTTGGCTATTTTAAGATTGCTTAAGGATCACGTTGTTTTTCACTTTGGCTACAAAGTTGACAGTTTTCCCATCTGTAGCTGTTAGAGACTCGCTGAGTGTCACTACCGGCGCAAGCTGTTACCCTGAGTGAGATGTTGTTTCTGTTCAGCTGTGGTTTGTAAAACTTTTGCATTGCATCTGCCTACACATGTCACTATTATTCCGACACCTCGTTTTAGTCAGTGACTAAATAACTCCAGCTTTCTAGTGTTTAATTAAATCCGGTTTAACACTACATCCTCCAAAATGGTCATACCGTTGAAAGACTGCAAAGTTATGCCGCTTTTACATAAACTAAACATTATAAATGCCATGAATTGTTGTTTATTTTCACATCAGCAGGGTGGACAAACTGATCCGAAAAGGCTGGACATCATCATGGAAAATCTTTCACACCCACTTCACCGCACAATAGAGGGGCAGGGGAGCTCATTCTCCAACAGACTCATCCGGCCTTTCTCTTACAGTGAACATTATAGGACTTAACTCATACCCTACTGCAAGTGCAGCTGTACAACAACTCACCCTTCAATATTTCTACAGACAACTGTTAATGTTATTCATGTCAGGGTTCCTCCATTCATATTATTGCATCCTACTACATCCTACTTCTTGTACATTTGTACGTGAGTTTGTAAACAGAATAGTATAGAATAGAATAGAATAGAATGTCCTTTATATGGAGGGTATACACGTGACGTCACTGCCGCCCGGGGGCCACGCCCCTCGAGTGGCAAAAACATGGTGAAATATATCAGTAAACACAGCGAGAAACGGGAAAAATGGGGATTATCTGATCAAATTAAGGACAAACTGACACCCTACAACGATCCATACGAAATAGTTTGGATTTGGAAACGTGCACTAGCCTCAGTTTCAGTTAGTTTAAGTTAGTTTCAGGTCATTTCAGTTATGGTAAATGTAGCTAAATAAAAGATGCTAACGCTAAGAGCTTTACTGAGAAGTAACGTTAGACACACAATATTGTAGCGTCGGACCGGACGTTAAAAGTATGACTAGGAGTGATCACAAATATTACGTGTATTGTTATTTAGTGTTGGAACCGAAATAGTTACTGTCAGCAGTAACTACGCCGAAACAACAACATGGACAAACTTACCTGACAGCCCTCCAGGACGTAACTTAAGGTAAGACTTCATCAAGAAAATACAGAATAATTACATGACAGTAAATGTGAATGGATTCCAGGTGTTTCTTCATAATGCAGCGATCCATTTACTTCTCTTTTCTTTGGCAGTCGGCGATATAAAAATCTGAAAAAATATATATCTCTGACTGCTTTTCAAATCTGTCAAGTCAATCGCGCTACAGCTCTTCTGCTTTTTAAAATTAGTTTTACAATCTAGATGCTATTAAATCCTATGATTCAAACTAATGCTGCTAATCTCCATGTTCAACCGTCACGTTTTACCACAAAGTGGCCGTAACCATGGAGACTTCACTTGCTGTGACGTCACGTGCGTACCCTCCATTGTCATTATACAGTATACAACGTAAACTGTATAGAAGAACACAAGTATATTCAAAACAGTGCAAAAAAGTATTATTTACAATTTAAAGTTAAAATACTAATGCTAAGAAATATTGAAAATATACAAAAATGCTTTTAGTAAGTTGAGACATTTAGTAAGTTGATCGGGTGGAGACCAAAACCAGAGCTAAAAGAAGACATAAGTTTCTGAAGAGGAGCCGAACATGACTAAAAGTCGACCTGTTCTTGATGCCATCAGACACATACAAAATAGTTCATCATTACTTTTCTTGATTGTTGTAATGAGTCTGCTCCTCTTGGTTTTAATCTGATGTTGATTATCTCAACAGAGGATTAAATGAGCATCGCCATCTCTTGTGCATTTTGAGAGTTTCCAGCCTAAAATTCAATTTGTATTTGTTGCGATACAGATCTACTCAGAGGCTGAGAAACCAGCTCACTAATAGCTTATTTAAATGATTTGTCACGTCACACATTATTGACATGGTGATTTTATTCATATTACCATATATGGTGTTTATTTGCATTTTGATAATGCCATGTTTGATCCTTTATTAAAAACATACAGACCTTCATTTCAATATCTGTAGAGGAAAAGATCCCCAACAGCAAAGATTAAGGACGTATATGGACGTCTAAATCCTTCAAATATTGTTCTAATGGAAACTCTTAAAGGTCGAAAACATCTCTCTTTGGAATAACCTCGAGGCATGCCACAATAAACGGCCCGCAAAGTGTGGGAATAAACTCGCTGTTAGTTGTTTCAGCATCCCATGCTCTTTCAGTAAATGATGTTTGACTAATGTAAATTGCCTGCAATTACTGGCAGTAAATTAATGCCAGGGAAAGGTCAGAGGCTGTTGGGGTTTTCCATTTGCAGTATAAATTGATTCGCTGACAGGAATGGCACTGCGAAACACCGACACAGCACCCCGCCGTGTTGTGTTGCATCACCGTGACCCAAGTGCTCCAGCTGTCCACTTTTACAGTAACCCCACTCAAACGGTCGATTTGGCACAAACTTCGAGATTCGCCATGGAGACTGGAGAAATTGTTCATGACCACTGTAAAATCCTCATGCGTGCGTTCACCCCTAAAACTGGGACGAGTGGATTTTACTATGTCATGCTACTTTATACTTCTGACTCATGCAGTTTGGTAGAAAATATGGTGCTTTTTACTCCGTTATATTCATTAGTATTACAAAACTTTACTTGCAAAACTTATATATCTTACATAGCATAGGTCTTCGATAGGGGGTCCATGGCCCCCTAGGTGGTCAGCAGAGGTACTGCAGAGGGTGGGTCGCAAAATCTTTGGTTGATCAGACATTTTTTTAAATTTTCGCACACAAATTTAAATTTATTGAAAAACGCATTGACATCAGTCCAACATATTTTAATTAAGGGATAAATGGAGACAGAAGTAAAATACTGAAATAAAAAACTAAATATTTGAACCTGTGTATTATTTGAATAGCTTAATATTGAATCCAAAATGATAACAATAATGTATATTTATTAATAGCACTAGTTTAACATACAACACATATAGTAGGTAGGGGGTCCCTGCTTAATCTCTCCATCTGTTTGGGGGTACTTGAAGACCCCTGTTATATAGTGGTGTATACTCTACCTGCAGATGGGTCCCTCCATGTGTTGCCAGATGGGAAATGACAAATTACCGTACCAGAAGCTTAAAGTTATAGTATTTTGAGGAAAATTATCGTACATACCCTATTTGTCGTTGCTCAGGACCATCTGCTAGGTAAAACATTATCGTATAATGCATAGATTGAGATTTTTGGAATTATTGATCGAGCAGACTGTGATATTATCGTACAGATACGATAATTATCGTACGTCTGGCAAGGCTTGTTCTGGGGGTTTCGGGAGAGATTTTATAAATCATCTAGAGACAATTTTTATTGTTACTGTTGCTATATAAATAAAACTGACTTGAGCTGAGTGAGAGACTATACATTTTAAAAGAAGAAACAATGGTAGCTTACATTTTTACACAAAAGATTGAATCCATTTCCGATAAAACCCCCCTGTTTTCCCCCCATTTGTGCTCACAGCAGCCCGCCTGGTTATTCGTGACTTTTCACTTGTTGCCACAGTGATTGTTACAGAGCCACGCTTCGGGGCAGTCGTGTATAAAACGAGCTCTGCCATGCAATCAGTACTAATCTCTCAGAAATAAAATGTATGATATTAAACCTCACGACGGGTATTCTTCTGCTTCACAAGGGCCGTTTATTAAAGCACAATAGGCGATAATGAAAATGTAATTTTGCTTCTTTCCGTACTCGTATATTCAACGTTCCTAGCTCATTCCCATTCTCATAACATGTCAAATGATTGCAAGGATTCCAGCTCTTTTGATATCACACGTGAAAATTTTTTTACTTGACTGCGTCCTCCGTGTAGATGGAGTGGGAGTTTATGTGTGCAATGCATACGCAAATGTTTAAAGCCATAAAATAGGAAAAAAAAAACATGTCGTAGATCCGTCCATGTCTGATTTCTGTTAGTCATTCAATGCAGTCAATTTGACGTTCGGAACAGGAAAAAGGGTTTAAACAGCTCATAATGCGAAATGGACGTTGGACAGAGTATGTGCGTCACTCACTGCTATTTATGGCATTTCAGAGACCGTAATCACTCACTTACATTTGAGACTATCAAGACAGGAAGCTGGAAATCAGCAATCAGATTCAAGACGCAGCTGGAATACAAAAGTAAAGCAGACTCCATAGCACAGCACTGTGTGAGAGTGTCCTCCTCCCAGCGTGTGGGCTTTTCTGTTTGAAAAGAATTCAGAGGTGCATCAGTCAGGACTGCGATTCATTTCTTAAGGTGTACAGACAAGTATGAAGTTAGAAATGAATTATTCATGGACAGATTTATTCATTTGTTAATGTTGTTTTCCTCAAAAATGTTGTGCTTAGTTGTACATATACTTGTTTAAGACAAATTATCACTACAGGTACAGTTCAGCACCATTTGGCACTAGTGTGTGTGTGTGTTTGTTCGGGGGGCATGAAACTCTACTGCTTCCCGTCCCTTACATCATAGGATGGCATGTTAATTAAATGTATTTATATAATGAGCATAAATCACCAGCAATGATCCTTCTCAGACAATTAACGTGACATTACAATGAAGCAATGGAAACCTAATAAACTAAATAAATAAATACAGAATGCAAGTACGTGATCACTCATGTACAGTATGTTACGATATTCTATTAATAAAAAATAATAAAAAGGAAAACATCTTAACCTATCCGTTATTTTCTGACCTTTTCCATTGCTGATGCTCAAGAAATACAGATTTTTACACCGATCAGGCATAACATTATGACCACTTACAAGGAGAAGTAAATAACATTGACCAACTTGTGATAAGTCAACGTTCTGCTAGGAAACTTTTGGACCTGGCATTCATTCATGTATATGTTACTTAGACATGTAGCACCCACCTAGACCAGACCAGACACCCCCACCCCATAGCAACGGCACAGACACACACCAAAATGTTTTAGGAACAACTTCACAAATTCACTAGATCCCAAACTGATCAACTATCTGTGGGATGATCCCAAGAGGCCCCTCCCCTCAGGACCTAAAGCCCCCCGTTAACAATATTCAGGACACCCTCAGAATGAATCATAACAGTTTTGGAGGAACAAGGGAGACCTACACCTGCACAATATTATAAAGGTGGTCGTAATGTTATGCCTGATCGGTCACCGAGTGCAACTGTGACGCTCACTGATGTGTGTTTATGGAACATGACTCTGATGAATTATTTAATTATTTTTTGTCATTAATTTTTAATTTGTTGTTGTACAAACACACACACACAAATATCACGTGGCTCATGATTTAAATCATCAAATGCGTCGTTCATCAAAACGTAGGACGACAGAAAAACACGTTGCATGTGGTTGTTGTCCGTGTCAGAGCGACAACTGGAGACAACAGTGTCAGGTCATACGGTGCTGAACAATGAAATAATAATCAAGAGTGTTATAGGAAAACTTAGTGAGAAAGAAATACAAGAAAGAAAAAAAAAGATATGAAACCCAGAATTAGGTTCCTTGTCGTCGCCTTCTTGAATTTCGTTTTAATCAGCCTGTTTCTATGGTTACATATAAAAAGGCTTTTGTATTTCATTTCACTTCAACAAAATTCCGTAGTGTTCCACTTTACACCATGATTTTTACCTGCGGCTGAACATTGATCCACGAGGACATTGAAGGCACAAAGTGCAGCGACTCGAGCTCTGTCTGTATGTGCTGTTACATCAGTAGCATGCTTCCAGGAGGCTACAAACATATAACATAGTGCTATATTTAAATTATTTTTGCATTCATTTAATGTTTTACCTTTCCTTGTGTCGTGCAAATTTCCCCAATTTGGGATCTTATCTTATGAAGTCATTAAATTAACTCTACAACATAAAAATATACAGTTTATTGAATATTTCAATACAAAATTGTAACTTAACAACAGCATATAGTAATAATAGTGACTATTCTACTTCACTGCACTGCTACAAATGTTTATTTTTGAATACACGACTTTAATCTGTAATTACAGAATATTATAAAGTGCAGTGTTGGGTCCTATGGGTTGAGGGGTGGGGCCTCTGTGGTCATGATGTTATGCCTGATCAATGTATATGAAAAACATCTGGACCTTTCTATTAAATAACACTGTCACATTAGAGCCTAGAGATTTAATTGTTGATCCTTAAATCATGAGACTTGGAACAGACTCCAGTCGACATCAGCACAAACTACGAATTAGCAGCGAAGACAAACAACATGGACGTGTTCCAATCATTCATTCCTCTCAGACTCACTCATCCCACACACATCATCCACAAACACTGACACGTCTCCATCTTGGCACAGACATTTGCATGATTGTCCTCCTCGGTCTCAACGCAGATCAATGCAGGGTTCAATGAGGGATTAAAAATAGAAATAATGACTACCTGTTCTCCGTGTGGTCAAAGTCACTGAGACAATAGAGGGGGGCAACAGGCGCTCACACGATTGCCCCCTAAACCGGGGGCTAAGGCTTTACTGTAGCAATGCTCCAGTCTTGAGAAGAGCTTCACAAGCCCACGGATGCAGACTCACACACACACACACCACCTACACCATCTGTGTTCACTATGAATGTGGCCTCTGCCATCAGCCGTGAACCGAAGCTTGAGTGGGATGAGACCTACTGTCCTTGTGTGTGGGCAAACTTACTCTGAACTATTCTCGATAGAACACGCGAGAGGGAGCGTTATAGACGGAGAGGAAGAAGAGAAAAAACTGACACATTCAGTGCACAACCTTGTCGTCTTGTGCCCCCCCCCCCCTCTCCACCCCCCCCAACGTGAAGTGCACTATAAAAGACTGAGTCGCATCTGTCACGAGTTGGACTCAACTCTCGAGTCTCATCTTCACTGTTTCACTCATTCAGGTTTTTACCTTTAATAGAAGTGACCCTGATTAAAGGTCGTGAGCTGTAACGCGTGGGTCTACGACAAGTTGTTCCTTTTACTACAAGTGCAGCTGGAGTCTTGACCTTCCTACAGTTTCTTTTCCTCCTCCGTGCACCTTTGCGGTAGGTGAAGTCATGCTAGCAACACAACTTTTTAATGAAAGGACACAAACTGTATGAAGATGGAGGCGGAACAGCTCCACGAAAGTCTAAGAGTGAAGCCAAACCAAGTAGAGCTCCCCCTGGTGTCTGGCTGCAGTACAGGTCATAAGCTCCACCCACTCCATGTTAGTGGATGGGTCTTGGGTTAAACTTAACCACGAAAATTCACGTCAAATAAATATTTTTCAAGGTTTCGGTCATTTTAGGTACTTAATATAATGCTGACGCATGTTCAGACGTCCAATTGTTTGGATACGTTTCATTTTATTTAGTTAATTGACACAATAAGCATCATGATGACTACTAGTTGCCATGCCAACCGCTCTGTAAAGGTCCCGCAGGACCTTGAGACTTGTAAAAGAATAAATAAATAAAAATCATTAGCCTATAATCTCAATCAAACATTTCTTTATCACTGGTGGTGGTAGAATACATTACATAAACCTTTAAATTTACTTTAGTTCTAATCATAAATTGCAAAAGTTTGATTCATTTCAGATTTTTATCCGTTTATGTGCCAGTGTTTGTTATGGCATCACAGAAAAAACACACACACACATAGAAAATACATATATATATACAGTATATATATTACATCTTATATATCTATATATTTTCAATAACCTAAATGAATATATATATGTATGCCCTAAAAATAGCATGTGTTCATTTATTTCTACTTTTTTTTTTACATGAATCTTTTAATCCACTTCAGTCCTAATCTTAAATGCCAAAGGTTGGATTAATTTCTGACTTGTAACCCTTTAAATGCCACTGTTTGGGACGGCATCACACATTATTCGTAACAAAAGTAAACAAAAATATTTTCAATGATCTAAAAACAAGTAGATTTTTCTTGGAGGGGATTATTAGAGCTTTTTACATGTCAATGATAGTTGATTTTGATGGATTCTATTTATTTATTTACTTTTTGTAGTGTTAGATTTAAAAAAAAAACAACAACTCCCATTAAAAACCCATTGAAACTGCAACTTTTTCAGATTCGCTCTATCTTTCAAGTAAGTAAGTAATAAAAGATATAGTTGGACGTGTAATAATCCGTAATTATACACAGTCTATGGCTGAAACAAACAACTCGGAAAACATCTGCAAATACACCTATTCTTTCTGCAAGGGCCCCTCAAACAAACTAAAAATAGACACCAAAATACAATAAATGACTCATCTGACTATCCTCATCGGAAGTTAAACAGGCCCCGAGGCTCTCACTGGGAAAGCCGCAGATGAGTGTTTTGATATGGAATGATTAGCAAAAGCAAAAAAAAAAAAAAACAATAAAATGCCTACATTATTTCCATAACTTGTTTTCATTTCTATTTTTAACAGCGGTAAGAATAGTGGCCTGAACCTGGGCTGAAGGCTCATGTGACAGCTGTAACAGTGCCAGTCATCATTTCACAATAGTGGACGTGCCCATCTATCATCAGGCGAGAGCGCCACAAACTCTAAGTAGAAGGAAAGAATCTGAGGGGGAAGAATCATCAAGCCGTTAACTCGGCAGCTGTTAGGCGGCTTGTTTCTGTAAGGGATGCGGGACGGCTCGACGGCCTCGCTGATTACGGCTTTCACTCGGCGGCGCTTCCAGCGTCGGGCAAAGGGCTCGGCACACATGTGACCTATTGAACGGTGACTGGAAAGCTCTGCAAGTGGTGCTGTCAACACCAGGACATAAATAAAGCTAAAGATAGGGCGATGCGGCTTCGGCCCGAGGTTTCTGGTCAGCCAAGTGCTTTTTATAGCAACGCTGTGATTTATAAAAGGCTAACGGGGACTATTTTTGACACGGTCGACTTGGGGCAGGGGAGGGTGGAGTGGGGGTCTTGGAAACTTGTGACGCTTCTGGGTGCATGACTGACCCCTCTGACTTGAATGTGTCGGGGGGGGGGGTGGTTGGTTGTGGGACTTGCAGCAGATAGCAGATGCGGCAGGGATCAAACTGGCCAGCAGCCTGTGATGTTTTTGGAGTCCGTCCAGCGAGAGACGGGCACGGAGGGAGAGAGATGATCACATGGGTCTACCCCCAGTCAGACCTGTTCGGTTATCAGAGCGCTCTCTAACTGGGACTGACCGGAGGAGAATTTTAAATAACGCTCGGCATCGCTCACGCTTCACTCGAACCCGAAGTTCAGTTTACGTAGAGACAAACCGAGATTGTTAACTTTATAGAAGCTCTGTTAAGAAACACAGCTCACGTGTTAAAAATGTGAATTTATCTAAATTTTCAACCCATTTTTTGAAATATTCTACATTTGAGCACTCGGCTGAAGGGCTGGTCAGTCAGTACCCAAATTCACAGATCAGCCATAACATTAAAACCATTGATAGGAGAAGTAAATAACATCTTTTAGACCACAGCAATGACACTCCTTGATGGTAGTGATGTTCTGTACCACCAATGTTCTTTCCCATCCGATACTTTGCGCAAATATAAAAAAATATATATATATAAAAATGTCTAATCAACCAAAGGACGACCCCCCTGCAGTACCTGGGTGGACCCCCTAGGGGTCACTGGACCCCCTGTTGAAGACCTATACTCCACGCATCCTTACACCTCGGCCATTTCTCACATCCAGCTAATAATTTTGAAATGAGACGTCGTGAAACATTTCCACGTGAGCTTGTGAATCATCTATCTTGAATGAGTTTGGAAATGTCACGCTCATGAAAACACGATATCTAATGAGCAATTGTCGTTTGTGTTGCCGGACCCAGCGAGAAACCTGGCGGCTTAATGGAGTTTATTTGTCACTTTGATGAACAAAAAAGCAGCCGACTAAGACGGATTATGTCAATACTCGGCACTGAAAAGGGTTTGGTCTGTTATAATTGATTCAATAAAGGAAAAAAAATAAATAAATAAACCTCCTAGCCAGTTTTAACTCGTGTTTATTTTAATACCGGGCTTCTTTGACCACTGGTTTATAAGAACGCTCCTCAGCCCTGACTGAAATAGCTCCGGATGTAAATCTCTGATCCTGAAGTCACTGTTTTTTTCTTCCCGGCCTGCCAAATGTTTCTGACACTGACTTTAAACAGACATGTGTGAAATAAATAAGGGTGGACCGAAGCTCTGATGCGGCTCTGACTGTGTGCGTTGCTACGGATACCAGGCGCAAACACCGGAGTCTCGGATTGACTCGGAGGGCTTTAGGGGAGATCACCGGGGGCGAAGGCGAGCCGCGAAGGTGTGTAGGCGTCTGTCACCTACTCGGAATATGTCATGGCTCATTGCGCCGGTGTGTTGGGGTGTGTTGGGGGGGTAACCTCACACCGTCAATATCGCATGTCAGGAGGGGGGGTCAGCGTGTGACCGTCAGACCTCCTCGCACTGAATATTCGTGTCAACCTGAGATCAAAACCTCAAGGCCGTGGCTCAGGGCCTTCGCAGGATATATACATTCAGATGTGCGCCGGCCGGACGGACAGACGGGTGTTGAATTACAGATCGTGACCTCTGCTCCTTGACAGCAGAGCTCTGTTTTCTTTAATTATCATAACAGACCACCAACGGAGCGCCCAAGAGAGAGGGGAACCTCATCTCTCCTGCTGTGATTTATTACCCGCTCCGGAAACCAAGGACACTAACCCGACAGCCTTAATGTTTTGCTATTGCGTATACTCGACCCATAAAAGGTGCACTGTTTGGCAACTTGTTACGGTTCTACCTTTAAACTTGACCCTGGACCCCCCCCCCCCCCCCCCCCCCCCCCCCCCCCGGGTGAAGGCCAGACCTCAGCGTTTGGTTTTGGATGGAATAAAATCAATGAGCAAAGATAAACGTCTAAATAAGGCACCCTAATGAATACAGGAACACACACACGTGTCACTAGAGAGGGGGGGTCATTAGAGGAAAGACGCGCTAGATATTTTTATTGTATGGTTTTATTTTCTGACAGGGTGACGGCGATGGATCACCGGTTCATAGACAAGTGGGTGGGTTGGGTGGGAGAGAGGGAAGAGAGATATGAGCCGGCCAAGTATTTGTGTTGTGTTACATGTGCTGTTTGTATCCATGGCAACTGCACCAGAGCCCCGTGTCCTCTGATTGCCAGATATAGTCGCCGTCCTTGACAATATTAAGAAACTTACAGTGATTTAGGAGCGGAGTGGCCCATTCGCAGCCGAAAACAGAAGCAGTGACTCAGTCGGCATCACGAAAAGCCCGACCAGGGCGGATGTGGCGGTTGCTGGTGGGGCGCAAGCGGCCGCGGCCGTGGCTGTGGCAACTGCTGCGGCGTTTAAGTGGCACGTGTGGTTTGAGCCTCTGCAGCTTCACGCGACCGTCAGACGCGTTGGGTTTTGCTCAGATCGAGTTAAACGGACGACAGAGGGCCGTTGCGTAAAGGATGCAATGAGATTACTAGACCTCACTCAAAGGAGCTCTTCAGCAATTTGGCTGAATTTACACCTCCATTAAGGAGAGTCAAGAGAGGAAAGCTTAACACAGACTGGTGGAGAGGAAACAAAAAAAACACCAGATCAAGGGTCTGCAACGTCTTTCAGGCCAAGGATCCCAAACTGATGGAGAGTTTAAGTAGTGACCCCCTACCTACTGTATGTGTTCTATAATAAACTCGGCCCAGTGCTATTTATAAATAAAAAATTACCATTATCATTTTGCTTTGACAGATTTAAACTTTAATCGTGGCTAAATTTAGTAGGAGACCACACATGCTCTCAAATTAGTGATATGTCTGATATGACGGATTAAAAGTGAAGCCAAAACTGTCTGACATTATAATTATCTGAGCATTTTCAGGTCTTTTTTCTTACCCGTCTCCTCAGCAGCTATAGGCCAGTTTTTTTATGTCAAGCTGAAATCTCGACACTAAAATAACGTGTTTCACAAAGAAATACAAAAGAATTGAAATCAAATATTGAATATGTGATATTTAACCCGGTGGCCAGAATCATGAGGAGAATAGTAAAAAAAATAAATAAATAAATAAATAAAATATGACGAAATGAAGAAATATGACACAAATTTATATTTATTAAATTAATTTTACTTCAGTTAATTTCTGTATAATGTTTGAGTTTAGGGGACATGTTTAGCTGATAAAACAAACAGTAGGGCCAAAAAAAAATAAAAAATAAAAAATGTTAAGAGAAGAGTTCCCACAGTCTCCAGTCACTCATTCATTCATGTCTTTCCACTCTCATCACTTCACAAACATATGCTGCGACATTCTCTTTATAACTTTTTATTTATCTGTTTCATCTGAACTTTTTCCGTTGCTCCTCACTTGTCCCCTGGACTTTTTTGTATTTCGCAATGTTGCTCAGATGTTGCTGCATCTGGGGGGAAAATAAAAAAAAAATAAAAAATCACTACGACAAGCGAGTAGATATCCTGATGCTAAAAATACACGTGACTGACTCTATTTCTGAGGCCTGGCTGTAATATCTTATTACATGGCACATCGATTGTGGCTGGGCATGATGTGCCTGCTCAGGTATTCTCAGTCTCGATAAAGCTCACTGATGCTATTTCAGAAGGATTATCTGAGAATATGTGTTAAATATACTTCACACACCCACTTTCATTCTTTATTCATTAGGCTGCACGCCGGATTTTCCACAGTCGAGGGAGAAATGAAACCAGATGGGGTAATTGAAACTCCTCATTTGAAAACACTGACACAGGAGGGCAGACAAAGGCAAGGTCAAGTGTTATTGATAGAGACTGGGAAAAAAATGAAGTCGCCTTCAAGGATGTATGCGGTTTCTGCTGTAGTCAGCCATTATATTCACGCTATCTAATTCCCCCATTAATCTGTGTCCATGTGATGTACGACTATATGCAGTTAATTCATTTATTTTGGTTAACCCTAATGATTTGTCTGTTATATTTTGGTAAAAGACAAACCATTTCTGGCAGCATTTGTTAAAGAGACGGTATATGCTGCCCCCTACAGGAAGCTCAAGAACAAACTCTGCAGGTCACAGACGAACAACTACATAGAAATTAAAATTAAAATACACCTGAAGAGAGAAAATAAATGTCAGAAATAAAGAAGTTAATCCAGAAAACATACGTCAATAAACTATGAAATTGTAAATAAACGGAATTTTTCCAGTTTCATTCGTAATTGAAAGAAGTAGATGTTATTCTGGCTGGGACACAAATATAAAAGTGGAGATTTATTTCTTGTGTTAAATATCTTATTTTATTTCATATTTCTTGTGGTTTTTAAGATTGTTTTACTTCTATGTGCTACTGTGACAAAGAAATTTCCCTCGTGGATCATTAAAGTTTAATCTAATACACAATCTATGGATTTTAATCTGCAAACAGACACACTTGCCATCTGCTGGAGAAATGATGCAGCTACATCTTGAAGATACAAGGCTTGAATGGGTTTTATTTTTAAGTTTTATGTTTTTCATTTATTGGCAGATATATATATATATATATATATATATATATATATAGTTAATCATGTAGTTAAAACAAAACAACTCATTACAAGAAGAAAAGCCAAGTCTTTGCATTTTAAATTATATGCAATTAGTATTTACATGCAACCACATCCTGATGTTTGGTGTCAAATCCTTAAAGTCTAATAAATACACCAGAGCTTTAATTAAACATGCAAAACCAAATTTACACTAACTTATCTTAATGGTAGACGTTTTGACTTTTTACATGTTTGCCTGTTTGTTTACCTCTGACCTCTATCAAACAAAGCTATTAAACAGCACTAGCACACAGTGCTTGAGTAGTTAGAGAGATGGACTTATATAAGAAATCAGTGGACAGTTTCTCAGTGCAGCCTATATGTAAAGCAGCATTACTAAGGGACGGTTTTGTGTCACCAGAGACAGTCTTAACTATAAGCTTCAGCAAAGAGGAAAGTCTGAAACCGAGCCTTAAAGGTAGAGAGGGTGTCTGCTCTGCCACCCGAAACCAATCTGGGAGCCTAAGCCTCTTCTTTGCATTCCCCTTGTTTAAACTGTAGGAACCACAAGTAAAGCCTGCACTTTGAGACTGGAGTAATCTATTGGGACGACATGAGGTCTTTGAGATAAGATACAGAAAACAGAGATGTGCAATAGAACGGAGCAGCTAACGGATCATAAACACACCAGTACACGATTTGGTTAATGAGATAATTAAAGTCCTCCTCCACTCCATGTGGAAGGTTTGGTTGTGCTCACCTAAAATCTTGTTTCAAGTGAGAACCAGCCGGTTGAACTTTTACCAATGCTGTGTGGAAACCTGCTCTATGCAATGAATTTAAGAGACGTGTTGTACCTAGTAATTAAACCCTGAATGTAGAAAATCTTTGACTATTCATAGATCCTGGATACGTAAAAGTGTGGGAGGAGGCACAGATGTAGTTTAAAGAATTTCTAGCTGAGGGGAATCTTTTGACTGTTGACTATTGCTGATTTGGAGGAAGAAATAAAACTCGCTCAGTTAAAGTAGTTGGTAAATAATTGACTGATCACAGTCCATGTTCCTTCGTTCTGTCTCCTCCAGGTGAAAACTTGGCTACTTATTACCTCAAACCCAGATCAGGGAAGAGAGAGTTTAAACATTTACTTGAATGACTTCACCTAAAAAAAAAAAAAACTAAATAAATAATAATAATAAATAAATATATATGTTGTTCACTTACTGGCCACTTTATTAGGTACACCTGCTCAATTGCTTGTTAACACAAATAGCTAATCAGCCAATCACATGGCTGCAAGTCAATGCATTTAGGCAGGTAGAGGTGACTAAGACAACTTGCTGAAGTGCAAACCGAGCATCAGAATGGAGGAGAAAGGGGATTTAAGTGACTTTGAACGTGGCTGGTGGTGGTGGTGTAATGGTGTGGGGGGTATTTTCTCCTTAGTACAAACTGAGCATGGTTTAAATGCCACAGCCTACCTGAGTATTGTTGCTGACCATGTCCATCCCTTTATGACCACAGTGTACCATCTTCTGACGGCTACTTCCAGCAGGATAATGCACCATGTCTCAAACTGGTTTATGGAACATGACAGTGAGTCCACTGTACTCCAATGACCTCCACAGTCACCAATTCAGGGCAGTTGACAAATATGCAACAACTGTGTGATGCCATCATGTCAATATGGATCAATCTCTGAGGAATGTTGAAAGTATGCCACCAGGAATTAAGACAGTTCTGACGACAAAAGGTGGTCCAACCTTTTAGGTGTAGCTAATAAACTGGTCAATGTGTTCAGTTTTATATTTTATTTTCAATTCTCTCATAAATAGTGCCTTTTGCACTATTTTATATATACTTTGTCTGCACTGAAAAGGAAAAGGTCTCCCATTTATATTGTATAATAACTATAAAAGGGCCCCATTAATGTGGGGAATAAAAAAAAAATGTCAAAGTTATTCAGAATTTTATTTCCTTCAGCAAACATGGCAAGAATTTTGAATGCATTACAAAAATATTCACACCACCCATAAATTACATTTTAACTGTTCTTCCACAAACACAAAACAACCCTAACTGACGCGTCACTCCTTATATGTGCGTGATTAAATAAAATCCCTGCCATACCACTGCATTAGCAAAATCCCAGTCCATCTAAACTAAGGACCAGCGTTAAACAAAGCTGCCATAACTCTCCCAAACGCAGCACCGAGCTCTCACTGAGGCATGTACATACGAGTCCGCGCATGTATTTTTAATTTTTTCAAGTTGTTGAGATCAGTGCAAACTCCAAACCAGCAAATATGACAGTATGAAAATATTTTGATTCAAAAACTAAATTCATTATTGCCTTGTTAGGGTTGCTGGTGTTGGATAAGTCCCGAATGATCACACTGTTAAGGGGTTATATATATATATATATATATATACACACACACACATATATCTCCGTCTCATGAGCTTTAAGGACCGGAGACCTTCATGCCCACAGTCATGGTCATCACAGGAGTTTAGCTAATGCAGCACTAATCTGACTCGAAGGGATCTATGGCCTCAAGGACGGGGAATCCACCAGCAATAGGCTGGATCAACGGGGGATCAATCAGATAAGCAAGGAGGCCAAGGCTTTGGATACAGGCTGCAGCGAGGAATGGTACCAGTCTGTAAACAGCAACAGGCTGCACTGGTGTATGGAGCAGTTATTGAAAGGGGTTTGCTGCTAACTATGGAGGCACCAATACATGCCCAGCATTTAAATCTTCAGCTCATGTTTACATCTTAGATTAACATACCACCTCAAAAAGCATACGGCAGTTTTATTATTTGACTTTTCATTCTTAAGCGCTGGCATTATTACAGTATATTGCTTCGTAAAATCCCTTTTATTTTCCCTAAATTATTCAAAATCTGATTCTTCTTGCTGCCATTGACATTTCTGACCAGTAGAGGGAAACATGCATCTCAAATAATCCGGCAGTGATGAGAATCTTTTTCCCACTCTTTTAGTACAAAAAAATACATTAGAAATCACAGGACAGGCTACGTGGAAGGGGAAAGTACAGTCGGATTAATGCGGTCACCGTCTAAAAAACAGATTTCATCATTTATGAGATCGGTTGAGGTCACGTTAATTGGAGGAACGCACTTTTCTGCCCTTGAGAGGCTGAGGAGGCCTGAAGTTGTTTTCCATGTGTGTCCTCTGATCCTCTTCCTCTCCGTTGAACAGAAGCATTCTGAACTTCCCCAGCTGCAGACAGAAAAAAAACAAAACCAAAACTCAGTGTTCATTTGTTTTGTGCACCACACAAAAAGGATGACTAGTATGATTTACATTAAATCCCCAAAAACAATAAAAATACATGACCTAATCTCCAAGGAGACATAGGAAATGCCTGTATCCAGCTTTGGTTGCACACTTTTGTTGATAATAGTTGATGTGCAGTCTCGTTTTATTTTAATTCATACAATATCCAAAAGATAGAACTGCTTTCACTTGTGTTTCAGCATTTTCCCCATAGCTCCATGTTTACCTCTATGCTGGGAAACAAAATAACTCAGTTATGTAAGGTCTTTGCCCTGCTACGTCTCCACGCAAGCATTTGTCAAAAGCCCTGTAACCATCCAGTCATTCATCAGGATAATCAGCTGGAGGGGATCAAAAGCTTCAGGCCCCCAGAGTCATAGTTTATGAGTCCAGTTGCTTAGCAGACACCTCACCCCCAGCTATGCTGCAGCTATTGGTTTACGGACGGATCGTTTTCATCCAAAGTGCCTCCGTCAGTAGAACCTCCTGATTCCTTGTGTACGGTCCTGGAGTTAAAAATGGGTAAACTACACAAGAAGAGATCAGCTAAGTGTGAGTATAATCCAGAGGATGGGAGCAGTCGCCACAGGGCAAACTGGAAGCCTCGTGCTCCAGACGTCCAATTCGACAGCTCAACTTGTCAACGGCTTGGGGTTGTCAAGCCCGAGCTTTGTTTAAATTCAGTGTCAAGAGCAGTGGATAAAGAGACGTTGAACCAAGCTGGAACCCCCGTGAATGACGCTCAGTCTTGTTTTGGTCTCCAGATATAGTCTCATACTTAGGGTAAAGGATATATTCTGCACAGAGGTGCACCCCAGCATCCCCCTCGACAGCTCAAAACTGGCATAGTAATCCGGGCAATGCTGAACTTTACAAATACAAAAAAAAAAAAACACCATGTGTCTGTAACTGTTATTCCATTATAACATTAAAAATCTAATTTACATTTTGAGCACTTGGGATGAAAGAATGTGGCTAAAATGAATGTGAGAAACCAATTGATATTACTGCAAGGTTGAACATCCAATATGTGCATTTAAATACGAATGCTGTTTAAAAATGGTGCATATTTGACAATTTATCATGAATGAGAGATGTTTTCTTGCATGCTCCCAATCCTGCAATTGTCCCCTTTTTTAAGCCGTAACCTATTGTATCCAATTGTACGTCGTCTATTGGAGAAAACAAAACATAGAGCCAGAAGAATTGCCCACCATCGGCTTGCAGCCAAGATATGAGAATATGGGTTAATGCCGTGTATGGGCGGCTGTGCCACATGACCCGGAATAAATGGCTGCTACAGACTGCAACACTGAGAGAGAAACCAGCCTCTTCCTCTATTGCAAATCAGAGAAATAGATTTTGCATAATATTCCTGATATACCTTATTTTAGGACCGGTTTTCTCATTTGCTGTGCAAAATTAGTGCCACTCCATTTCGCCTTCAGTGAATTAACATCGACGGGCTTAAGTTTTGAGGATGAATCACTCACCTGTTTTTCAGACACCACAATTGGATCCTTCAGGACGATCCAGATGACGCTCTCGTGAAGAGGGGGCGTGGTCAGTGAGCCCAGGTAGGTCCAGAAGTGGAGGCTGCTGGGTAGGAGGCACTTGGGGTTGAAGCCTTTGAAATCTGTGACGCTGCCCTGCGACAGGAGCCCCCCAAAAAAAATGCTTTTTAAAACGGCACTGCAATAACACCAAGAGCAGGTCATAAGCATCGTCATACAACGCAGCGCTCACCTTAAATTTCACCATGTAAAGAGCGTCTGTTATTATATGGAGCCATCTGTGGTCATCCCCCGTCTAATAGAACAGATATGAGAAAGTTGGAGAGAATGTAAACTTAGTGTACTTTGATTTCTTTAGAGTTGACACACAGATTAAACTTAACAGATGTATAAATAAAGTGGATCTTAAATATTTTGGCAACATTCAGGATTTTCTTCATAAAAATTACTCCAAGTAGAAGTCAAAGAGACCTCCTTGTGCTGCAATAACAATTAAACATTTACGGTAACTGCTGATCAGTCGTCTACAGCAGCTTGGAAGAATTTTAGCCCATTCCTCAAAACAAAACCGCTTAATTTTCAGAAACGTTGGTGGGTTTCTCCCACAACATTACTATTGGATTAAGGTCATAGCCATCTGAACACATTCATTTTGTTCTTTAACTATTCTTTTGTAAAACAACTTTGCTGTTTGTTTCTCTTCAGATTTAGCTCACAGAAAGACATCCATGAATATACTGGTACAAATCAGAATTCATTAGTGCATTTAAACCAAACAATTCTACTTTGGTCTCATTTGTCCATAAAACATTTTGACTTCTGTTTTTTTCCCCCACATGTTTAGCAAACTACAGATGTTCATAAATGTTCTTTTTGTTCTTTCCACTCTGCCATGCACACCATGGTTGTTCAGTGTAATCTGATGGTGAATTCATGAACATTAGCGAGTGTTAAGAGAAGCCTTTAGCCCCTCATGTAAAGCATCTTCCTTTTCGGAGTAATCTTTACTGGTTGTGACTAACTAGCAGGAGGGTTTATCTTAAATCTCCTCTATCTGTTCACAATAGTTTTTTAGAGATAGTTTTGTAACCTTTTTCCAGCCTGATGAGCAACAAAAAAAGCCCCTTTCTCCGAGGAGTCCAGAAAAAGACTGAGCAGAGACATAAGAGTGTGATACATTTAAGCTTTGACAAGCCTCATTTAACAGTGGCAATGTTTTCTCAAATGCAAAATAGAGAGAGGGGGGAAAAAATGGGCACAGGGGTATAAAACTGGAGGAGTGCACTTAAAAGAAACAACTTACATCCAAAAAGATGCCGAGGACTGCAAGGCCGTCGGGAGCTGTTGCCGCTTCCCCAAAACTCTTGTACTTGACGGCATTCCAGTGAACTAAATGAAGCTGGAGGCAAGGAATAGCAGGACAGGAAAATGGTCGGGAATCAAAACAGGCTTTAATAATTAAATCAGGCCATGCATGCTATGCATTATGGCCTTTTGATTTATTCATCATATCTCATGTTCTGTGATAATAGTTTTTCCATTTCATTTTGTAGAAAAACACGATGGATATGCTACTGTTGTTGGGATATGAATATAAAACAAAGGGCGTATAACCATGTATCACATATTCTGCATGTATAACATCCAAAAACGTTTTATTCCGCACTGATATATTAAAGCATTCGTGTCCAAACACTGACCTCGGAAGCGTAGGCGTGTCCTGCAACAGTGTGCTCAGAGCCATTGCACCCCTTTCCACCCCAGTGGAAGTGAAATTGTTTCAGTCTGTAGGGGTTGTCGAGCGGGCCTCCCTGGATCACTGTAGGAGATGGGAGATGTCAATAAATAAATAAATAAATAAATAAATAAAAGGGGGTTGGCATTCACACACACCAAGCTTTAGACAAATCTGCTTTCAAGCAAAGCCTGGTAGAGAACATCCTGTGTGCAGCATCATCCAAACTGCTTGGTAAACCCAAACCCCCAAACACAACACATGATGAGTCACCCTGATAGCGCCCATGAGTCTTTATTAAACTGCTCACTTTTAAAGCTGAGAAATGAACAGACAGGCTGCCTTACGTAGCACATGCAAACAGCTTGGAATCCCATGCAAAACAACATTTTAGTTTTGCGCAACTTCCTATTTACATCACTCGGTCACGAAATATCAATTTGAACTTTAGGTCATCGCATTCCATCTATTATCAGAATATTATTCAGGTTTGTGGTCTTTTTCGCCTATCACATCTGAGTCTTATTCATTGTGACGGTGCTGACATTGTTCTGCTAAACACGTCACACAAGTCAGTGTCAGATTAGCTTTGCGGGGCTGACACAAAGCCGCCTTGTCCCATATTTATAGCATGATAGATGGCCACACCTTTACACAAATCAGTTTCTACAGAACAAGTATGAGGTTTCAAATATATTTATACATTCTGCTAGATGTCAATGCAATGACTCGTATGCAACTCATAAATTACTCGTAATTATATTTAAATGCACATCCTGGACGTTCACCCTTACAGTAATGAAAGCACACTTTAACACGGTTAAAGGCAGTGATAACGCTGTAAATGATTAAGTTTAGAAAGATCTAGAGCTTTCTAATGATATATTACTTTGAGTTACCTGGAGAGTAATAACATAACCTTGTGTACATGTTTTTATTGTCCTCGCATTATCATCAGTGGATACAATCATGTTAACGAGTATGGCCAGGCTCATAAATGGCAAACAAATGGCAGATGTGTGCACCTCGTTTAAATTCTTAAGAAACGCTGAGAACACTGCACTAGTTTGCCTTACAAGTCCCTTCTCCCATCAATTATTTTCAGTGACAGACATTTGTTTGTCTTTGGAAACCGTCTGAGCCACAACAGCCCGCATTTCTGAGCTTATCATTCAAGTTAATGGCAGGGCATTTAGCATGGATCCACCCAGTAATAAAGACAAATATTGTCATAATAACCACTCGGACCACCTAAAGGTTATTATATTCCCTTGTCCAGCAGACAGATCCTCATGCAGTTAAATGACAACTTTTCCACGGCGTAATCAGAGGCGTATTTACAACCTTTGATTATGGTCAGTTACGCACACGGTTTGCACTTTCTAGAAATCTGTGTAATCCTCCGCCTTTTGAATTGAAGCGCATGTTTGCGGAGAGTAAACTTGTAGCACACATTCTCACTGCGCGTGACTGGATGCAGATATCAGAGTCAAACTGCTGATTATCTCTAAACTATGACCTCCATTTACAGGCAGTCAATACAGTCTCTACCAAGGCATTACTACCTTGTTAAAATAAAATAAAAAAATAAAAAACCTGCACTCTCAAACACAAATCAAGACCGGTTGGTCTCACCTGAACGATCATCCGAGTCATCAAACTCCACAACGACAGAGTGTCCATTGTTGGAGATGTTGAGTGAAGTACAGCGATCGTAGTTCAGGACAATTGGAGCCAGACTGTGGTCGTGCGAAGCTTCTTGGGGGACGATGTCAATCGGGGACTGTCGTTTTCCCTGAGCAACAGGGAAGTTTTCATGCCACACAGAAGGACCTAAATTCATGGAAAGTAAACAAAAACCAAGTGTTTATTTACACATAGTACTTCAGCTTCAAGAGCTAGAGATAATATTTTTATTATTATTAATTATTCTCTGTCACAGTCATCTGTCAAGAAAAGGAAAGCCCTTTTTTTTTTTTTTGCAAAACACTAAAATAGATTTTATATAATCTGTATCAAGAGGGACCATCCCACCACACCACAAGTCACTATTAAAACACTTTTTTTATATAGCCTTCTATCTAGTTAAGCAATTTTTAAATAAAATGAAAAAAAAAAAAAACATCATTAGGTATTAATATAATTCATTTAGCACTGCATCTTTGGAGCAATGAAGGCCAGTAAATGGAGCATGACACAAATAAAATTCACTGTTTTATTTAGTCAGGAGCTGAAGACTAAACAAGTGGGATGTCAGATTATGACAATAGCGGTCATCCCTTTAAGAGTGAGGCTAATCCCGCATTAAGAGCCATCTTTACGTTGCACGGTGCTCCTCTGGACAAAACGCAATACCCTAAGCAGGACGGAGGGGAAAAATTAAGTTAACTGCCTCCACGAATTCCTAAACACTCGGCATGTACCCTAGGGTATGGAGCAGCTTTATAATATCTTACCGTCCGTCTTCCCATATCCCCAGTGATTCCCCGTCATTGTGCGCGCTTTGTGGAGTCGAGTCGGACCAAACTGCCTGTGCTGCGCTCCCGTGCGCACATGAAGGGCAGCTATTGATGAAGTTTAAGTAGTGACCAAAGGGGAAGGGCAATTATCCATTTGTGGCCCGCCCCTTCACGCCCTCTCACACACATACAATATCAGACAGGTGTAATGAATAACATTGATTACTTTCCAAGGGGTGATATATGTCAGGCAACAAGTGAAGGATTCATTGTAAATCTTACCTGATGTCACCGGTGCAGATTATTTGGTTCCGACTCCAGTAGCCACAATATAGCCTACATAGCCTAATATCTCTTTTAATGTCAAATTATATTGTATTTATTATCTTCAGTCTTTCATGAGGCGTGCCATTACTTGCAAATTAGAAAATTTAAATAAAATAAATGTAACACCGGCGATGGGAAAAAATATATATCTCAAGCTAAATGCACGCGGAATGGCCATAATGAATAAATTACGTGAAGCCTGTAGTATATGAGAAAATCTCCCAAGACTAATTTCTATTCATTTCATATTCGGTGCAAAAGCGTTTTTTCTAATAGGTCTGTAAATTTTAATATCAGCCGATCGCGTTGACTCGGCCCAGTCACCCTACATCCCCGCTGAAGAAGCGTCACGATGATGGTTTTATTTATTTATTAATTTATTTTATTTTTAGTGTCGAAAGTGCGAGTGTGGGTGTCTTCGCGCGTGCGTATTTGTGTCGAATCTGACAAAGCGGAAGTAAAAAAATAAAACTGCGGAACTCATTGAAAGATACCATGGCTGCCACCAAAGCCTCCAAAGAACAAAAATACGACAGGCAGCTCAGGTAATAAATAAAGAAATAAACAAGCAAACACTTGTTTCTAAGTTAAATTACATTTATTTAGATGAGTGCTGTTAAAGGAAACGGCAGGCTAACGTTAGCTAGCGTTAGCTTGCCTAATAGTATAAACGAGCATCAGGGAGCTAACGCATTGCTACAGGGTTGATTAAATGAGTTGCTCTGATTATCTGTGGTCATCAGAGGTATTAGCTTATCTACCGACAAACACCACCCTGTCAGAATTTATACTGAGGGCGTTTGGTGGATATAAGGGGCGTAACAAAACATTAGGCATGTCATTCTTTCACTGTAGCTAGCTCTATTTACATTTTACAGCGGTTGAGGACGGATTGTATCACTAGATGGCAACACGTGTCTATGTTGTGTTGTGTGTTTTTTAGACTGTGGGGTGACCACGGACAAGAAGCGCTGGAGAATGCACATGTTTGTGTCATTAACGCCACAGCCACTGGAACAGAGATCCTGAAGAACCTGGTGCTGCCAGGTAAACAGACTCTATGGCGATGACAGAGCTGATCAAAACGTGCGTCTGGCTGAATCAACATCCTTTTTTTATTGATTTATTATCAGGCATTGGAGCATTCACTATAGTGGATGGACACACGGTGACTGGGGAAGATGTTGGAAACAAGTAAGACAGAGACTTTGTGATCAAGAGGATGTAAATGTAAAATAATATGCGTGCATTTTACTTAATTTTAGTTCCTTGTTGACATCTTGCTCTTGTCTTGCAGCTTTTTCCTTAGCAACAACAGCATTGGAAAGGTAGGTATTTCTGGAATAGATACTGTTATTTAAATTAAATGTATAATTTGTCATTGTTTGCGTTTCCTTTTTACTCACACACACATACAGTTTCTCATTTTTCCACCTGCTCTCTCTGCATCTCTCTCATTCACCGTGCTTGTTGTACTTTAATATTCTTTTTAAGAAGAAGACAGCGTATTAGCACATTCATCATATCTTGGATTTTCTGTTGCAGAACAGAGCACAAGCTGCCACTGAGCTTCTGCAAGAGCTCAACAGTGACGTGTCTGGAAACTTTGTGGAGGAGGTTAGTGTTGTTTAAGGTTTTTACTCAGTCGCACAGATGTTTTTGGAAATTAGTAAATGTATTAATCGGAATTGTTGTGTGTGTGTATCTTTTGTCACTCCTGCAGAGTCCAGACAAACTTCTGGACAATGATCCAGAGTTTTTCCACAGGTTTACCATAGTCATCGGTGTCCAGTTGCCAGAAAGGTATTATATATATTATGTTATTATATAGATGTAGAGGTTACCTTTGCTCTCAGATTTTATTGTAACAAAAACTTATTTGAGTATCTTAGCTACACTTTGTGCAGTTTTACATGGATTGAGCCTTTAGCAGCCTAGTCAGACTATTTATTTACTCATGCTGCACTAACTTCAAATTTTTAAACTAATTTTCTGCAGAAATTGTAGTTAGCAAGTCTCTATTTAGCTGCTTTACGTCCCCTTTGATTCATACAAATTGCAAACATCTTGTGCAGAACTTTTATCAAGATTAGCTTGATTTGTTACAATTTCATTGTCTGTCCAATTAACTTTTATTTTTTTCCCCCTCTCTCAAATTCAATAGCACATGTTTGAGGCTTGGCTCAGTTCTATGGAGTGCATCTGTACCTTTCCTAGTCTGTAAAACCTACGGCCTCATAGGCTACATGAGACTGGTGGTGCAGGAGCATACGGGTTAGTAGCAGTACAATAAAACACTTGCTATACACAATATACTCAAGAGTATTGACACGACGCTGTCTGCTTTTTTGGTAAATGCTTTTATAATCTCATATGTTCCCGTCTTTCTCTTCAGTGATTGAATCTCACCCAGACAATGCCTTGGAGGACCTGAGGTTAGACCAGCCTTTTTCAGAATTAAAGAATCACGTTAAATCCTACGACCTCGACAGAATGGACAAGAAGGTTTGTGCTTCATTTGCGTCGCCAACTCAGTGCTTTTAAATGATGCCAGTGTCACACAGTGGAACTACAGCAGCTGAACACACATCCTTTCTATGCTGTTTAATCTGCAGGATCACAGTCACACACCGTGGATCATCGTTGTAGCTAAATACCTGGAGAAATGGCTCAGTGAGGTGCAGTACATGTTTCTGTGACCTCTCTTGTTTGAAGACGTACGTCAAAAACTCTGTACATGTAGATAAGATGTGTCTCTGTGTCTGTTTTTGTAGCACAACGGCCAACCTCCAAAAAACTACAAGGAGAAAGAGGCTTTCAGGCAACTTATTCGTGAAGGTATCCGTGGCTCTGTAAATTGTAACTGGCTATACGTGACTTGGCTGTGCAACTTATCTGTGATATATTCTCCTTTTTCATTCTCTCAGCAATCATGAAGAATGAGAACGGTGTTCCAGAGGATGAGGAAAACTTTGAGGAGGCCATCAAGAATGTCAATACTGCTTTAAACCCGACCAAGGTGCCAGATCTCAAATACTCTTGGGAATCTTTGTTGTGCTCCACACTACAGTACATAGATCAAATATGTCGTGTTTTTTTGCAGATTCCTAGTGCTATTGAAGATCTCTTCAATAGTGAGCAGTGTGACAGCATCACATCACAGGTTAATCCAAAACCATTTGATTAAAAATGCACATTTTTATAGCATGGATTCAAAAGAACTATAACTTTAGATTTATTTATTTATATTAACTGAATAATATTGTTGTGTGTGTGTCTGTGTTTAGACTTCATCCTTCTGGGTGATGCTGCGAGCCGTCAAGGAGTTTGTTCACAACGAAGGAAACGGTAGCCTCCCCGTGCGGGGGACGATCCCGGACATGATCGCAGATTCTCAGAAGTTCATCAGCCTTCAAAACGTGTAAGTGGGGAACACGTGGGTGTCGATAACAGGACACGATTTGATGCTTTTGGGTGACATTTGTGTTTTTTATTACAGTTACAGGGAAAAGGCGATGCAGGATTCAGCAGCTGTTTCTAAGCATGTAGAATGTCTACTACAGTCTGTGGGAAAGGTATGTATTAAACCCATGTACTAGGAGTAACAGAGTGGTTAATTTAACCCCATGCTTTTTAACAAGTCTATAAAAATCTTAATATATTTGCAATGAGGAGTAGATGAAATGAATTCGCTGTATCATAGCAGCCTTTATTGTCTTCATTGTGGCAGCCATGATACGTTGTTGTACCTGATAAGATATTACTCTGAAATACTCAATAAGTTGCTAAAACATTTCATTTAAAATGAAAAAATTATGATGTTTACTTTTTTTCCCCGTAGCCACCTGAAAGCATCTTGGAGAAGGATATCAAACTGTTCTGTAAGCAGCCTGTTCTTTTGACTAACATATAATCTGTTATATTCAGTGAGAATCATCACATGCACATGTAGAAGCATTTATTTTATATTGAGATGAGTTTTCAGATATGATATTGTGCCTGTTAACATTGCTGTTCTTCAAATTTTGCAACATTAATGATAATTGTTATTCATAATCATTATTGAAATCATCACACATATAGTGTCACCACACTGACATAATTAGTAATGGCACCATCTGTTGTCATCATGCAGAAGTTAAGATTATAGATTGTATAAATATGGACAAGGTGTTGCCGCTTCCTTGCGTCGGCCAAACTGACGCTATTTTCTGGGAATACAGGCATTGCCATCTTCCGACTTTTGACTCAGTTGTGTTTTCATTTAATGAAAACTGACTGGTATAATCAGCACATCAACACTGATGTGCTGACTGGTAATATTGGAAATATTGGATTATATGCAGTACATGTTTTTAACTGGTAGTCGCCATTATGTCGCATCCCATTTCTATAGCATCAAATAACCAACTAAAACGAAACTTATCTAAAGAATTGACACTTGGACATACATCAACATTATATTAACTACATAAAATGACTGAAACCATCCTTAAAAAAAAAATATTTGACTTGTATTTTAGTGTTTAAGTTCAGCTCAAGTCCCATCCACTATCATGGAGGAGGTGGAGCTTATAACCTGTACTGCAGCCAGACACCAGGGGGAGCTCTACTTGCTTTAGCTCCTTCACTGTGCAGGAGCAGCAGTTCATATTTATACAATCTATGATTGAGATGTGCAATGCTGTCACTGTGTGCTGTTTGTGGACGTAAGACAACTCTTAAAGAGTGCAGCGTGATCTGTGTGACTGTTGCTGCTGTCGGTTTGCTCCTAACTGCATTTGTCTCTGCGTTTAGGTAAGAATGCATCTTTTCTGCGAGTGGTGCGCTGCAGGTCTCTGGCTGATGAATACAGCGTGGATTCAGTAAATAAAGATGAAATCAGTAAGTTGGACATTCATTTTCTTTGAGTTCTCTGTATCACTGTATTTTCTTCTGGAAGGTTTAAAGCATATTCACCTGTTAACGAGAGCGATGCCTTCACAGCCTCGTGCATGGATAATCCAGACAGCGAGATGGTCTTTTACCTCATGCTTCGTGCTGTTGATCGCTTCTATCAACAGCACTCGCGCTACCCAGGTACAACAATACAACAATTTGTTTTTTTGTGGTCGTTGTCAAACCTTCCCAGTTTTAACAGGGTCAGATCGTAAGAGTATCACTCATCTTATTAGTAGATACACCTATTTAACACCAAACTTAGACTGAAAAGCATTGCCTGGACTGATGTGTTTCTTGAAAAAGAATAATACTGTTTGATCTATATTAAACTCGGCCTAGTGCTATTGATAAATATACATTATCATCATCATCATTTTGAATTCAATATTCAGCTATTCAAATAATACACAGGTTCAGATATTCATTTATTTTTTATTCCAAACATGTGCAACAGTAGGGTGGTATGCAGCTACATACCTAACTGGTATATGTATAAATAATTGAAGGTTAAAGAAAATAATTGCCATGTTTTAACGTAGCTAAATACACGGACAGTGAATCACCAAAACATTTTGGCCTCAGTTGGCTGATGGGAGCGTGATGCTGCTTCTCTTCTGCTAATATTGCAACGTGCGTCTGGGATTTCACCCGGGGACTGAATAGGCTCTCTGCCACTTACGAGGAACCTGTCAGAGTCGGTGTGTAATATGCAGCCTCGTGATTGGCTCAGCAGCGATGGGGGCGGGGCCTCCTGTGTACAGGGAGATTGACAGGTGTAGCACTGTGTGAAACGTTGTGCTGTTGAGATAGCTCCTTTATCTCTGAATGAGTGATGTGCTGACTGAAAGATAACGTCTTCTGCCTCCATTTATCCCTTTACTAAAATATGTGACAGTGTATTTAAAGAGGAAATGTCGTGGACCCCTTGTTGAATACTCCAGTACAGGCCAGAAGTTTGGAAGCAAGATTTAATTTGTACATACAAGCTCATAGTTTCATTGGTATAACTTTGCAACAAAATAAACATGATTCTTATATAAAGAGTAACTTATCAGAAGATATTTTTACTATAATTTTTCTTTCTTTTTAGTAACATCCTCTTGCTTTAACAACAACATGGCACATACGAGGCATTCGTTCCATTAAGGGATATTTGTATGAAGACTCTGAAAACCCAAAGAGTTAAAGTGAACAATGCAAACTGTGATTTGTTTTTGTTTTTTTGTTTTTTTATACTTTTGCACTGAAGTTGTGACTCTTGCAAATCTTCTCAACCCTAAAACTAAGCCCTTCTTTTCTTTTGCTGACATTTATTCAGCAATGGTCTGTAAATGTAAAGTGAGGAAAAATAGTGCATATCAATAAAAGCAAAGTGTGATCATGCAGCAAAAACATCCCAAAATACATAGAACTTATGCTGTTTTTTAAGAAAAGCACTGAGAACAGAAACTTGAAGTTGCTTCCAGATGCTCTGATGATACAAACAGCTGCAGGAATATTTATAGAAAACCATCCAAGATATCACACAGACATGGAAGTTCTGTCATTTAGCGCTCTATGTTACCATAATGCATAAATGCATATTATAAATATCCTGTATTTCCTGTCAGGAGTCTATAACTACCAGGTGGAGGATGACATCAGCAAACTGAAGCTGTGCGTGAACAGCCTCCTGCAGGAGTACAGCCTCAACGTCAACATCAAGGACGACTATATCCACGAGTTGTAAGTCCCGGTCACTGCTGGATTCACTGTAGTTGGTTAAGACTTATTTGAAAGTAATTATTAATTATCTCCCTCCTGCAGCTGTAGATATGGAGCAGCAGAACCGCACACAGTTTCTGCGTTTTTGGGAGGTAAGGTTTCAGTTTTGATCCCTGTTTTCTTCACACACACATGCATCACATCGGCCTGAAACAACTTTTTGTTTTTTTATTTTTTTTTTAGGATCGGCTGCTCAAGAGGCCATTAAGATCATCAGCCACCAGTTTGTACCCTTTAACAACACTTTCATTTACAACGCTATGTCACAGACCTCGGCCACGTTGCAGTTGTGAATACAGTTTCTGCTCTTGTAACGGAGAAACACCGCAAGGATGAACTGCAGCCATTGAATTGCACTCACATTTGAAAAGAGGGATGAAAGATTGCCAATTTTTTTTGTCACATTTGAAGTGCTTCTCTGAACTTGGTAGATTACATTTTGTTAGAATCTCAAAAGTTCTTGTAGGGAAAGAAATCAAGATGGCACCGATTAAGGATTTCCTCTTTAAACTGTTGTTTCTGTGCTGAAAAGACAAGCTAATGTAGTATTTTCATCTGTCAAAACTATTTATGGATGATAAATTACGGCGTAGCAGCACTTTGTATATTTTTTTTTGTTTTTGGGGAGGAGGCTGTTGTTGTGTCTGCGACGAGCTAAATAAAAACATGTGTGTAACTCATTTGTTGCTATAAAACGTTTGCTTACTTGAATCATCTTTTTTTTTATGTCGGAGGAGAGGTTGACACATCCAGAACACATATTATATGCAGAGCAGAGGGGGGAAAACACGGACGTGCACGGTTTCACCTCCTTCCCGTGACAGTCGGGGTAAACATTTTGGACCTGTGAACAGTTGCAACAAGGATTACACAGTCATTTATCCTGAGTAAATCTTTGAGGACAAGCATGTGAGCTTCCTGAGAGGCCTGTAATGTGACTTCGCCTCTGGCGGGCGCCGCATGCGACCCAGCAGCCCGAGATCAGTTTTATCAGGAGTTCATGACTTTATTTTATTTGTACACTAGAGGGCGCTCTCTCGTGTTTTACCACTGTGGTGGTCAAATCCTTTTCCTTTTCCTCTCTGTGGGCAAGAGACAGACATTTGACGTAATCATCTGCAGGATGTTAACAAGCAACTTGTTTAGTGTTAACTATTCACCACTGTGTTGTTTCTTAGTAACACTCTCTGTCATGAAATGGTAGAAGAAGTAAATGTCTAGTAGAGCTATTTAAGGTACTCAAAACACGACGCAGACAAAGGAAAAACTTGATACATACACCGACCAGGCATAACATCATGACCACCTTCCTAATCTTGTATAGGTCTCCCTTTGTGCTTCCAAAACTGTTCAGGAGAATGTCCTGGCTGTTGCCATCAAGGTTAGTGTCATTGCTACAGGGTGAGAGTTCCTGGTCTGGTCTAGGTGGGTGCTACATGTCTGAATAACATCCACATGAATGCTAGGTCCATGGTCAGTGTTATTTACTATCTTGTCAGTGGTCATAATGTTATGGCTGATTGGTGTAAGTCCTAAATATTAATCTTAAAGTCTCAAATATACTAACTAAGACCAGATCAGTTTCATATTTTTATCTACATTCAAAGGTTCAAAGACGGCCTTTCTGATTTATGACCTTCCGTCCTGGTCTGGTCTAAGTCGGTGCTACATGTCTAAGTAACATCTACAAGAATGAATGTCGGGTCCAAAAGTTTCACAGCAGCACATTCACTGTGTTTACAAGCACAGCTTAATGGAGCTATGCTCAAAATTCAACTTTCTGAATGTGGTCCTTGTCCCAGTTTACAGGAAATGGAGAAAATCTAATAACTGACGGGAACATGTCCTCCTCCTCCACACTAGGGGGCGATATGTGTCAACTCAGCAGGTTAATACGGCCCCCTTTATGGTTGACCTGTTACGTCATATAATAAACAACTCATGTTATTTCAAACAATAACATGATGGATAATAGTTCAACTTTTTTAAATCTCATACATAATGTGTGTGCACTACTTCTGGTGCAGATAAGATGGCGCTATCCCTCAGGTGGTTCTCGTTCTTCTTCTGCAACCGGCGGTTGTGCAGAGTGTGCACACGTGTTGTCCAGTTAAAGCCTGATTAAGGTGTATGCATGCCGGAGAAAATCAATTTCCAAAAATCACATTATCTGAGTGTCTTAATCGGATAAGGAGAACTCTGATTTTAGTCCAAGTAACGTGTTCACATGCATTTAAGTTGTCCGGTTAAAGTTGGTTTAAGGCATTTTGTATATTTTTTTTTAATTGTCACGAGATGGTCAATGTTATTCACTTCTCCTGTCCGTGGTTTTAATGTTATGGCTGCTTGTTAGAGCAGTCTGTTATGAGAGACATCATGATGCAACTTTTGGACATGGTGAAGTTTTCATGTTTTTCTTTTTCTTTTTTCTTTTTTTTCCCAGACTTGAGCTGAATGGAAACTTGCCCTCAGCAGATCCTCCCCCAGCTCTCCCCACGCTAGCTATCTGTCACCCATTTCTCCCACACACACCAACACCCCTCCGCCTCCGCCTTCTCTGTCTGAGAAGGATAGAGCAGCTTGCCAAGAGGTTCTCTGGCCATTTTTTTTTTCTAAATCAAGATTTTGTCCACCGCCTCTTAAAGATTATCGTGCGTCTATCCACTCCCTGCCTCTTAAGATTAGCGTGCAGCAGCGGTGCCAGGTTTATTGAGGCTAAACAGTCTTCATTTATTTATTTATTTATTTATTTTTTTATTTTTGGTCATGTTAAAGATACCGCTTCAGTTCACCTCTTTGCGTGAATGTAAAACCGAGGGGGCTATAGGACTTTCTAGAAAACAAAACTAGTTGAAGAATATGTGTTATTGGTCACTTTATGCCTCGTGCAGAATCAGATTTATTTCCACAGGGCAGAGAATTTGTCTTTCCTGTAAACAAAGCAAGAAGGTGGAAATAAAGTTTTTGTCACTTTCATTGATTCATAGAAATTATCCTTCAGGGTATTTTTTGTGTGTCACAATATTTAGCTGAATTGTGATGCTAAAAATGAGAAGTTTAACATCTCTCCCAACAAGGAACAAGGTCGCGGTCACTGATTCATTTTGACTAGAGTGCGTCCAGCCGGTTTACATGTGATTGGTGCGTCAGCATCCTTACATACAACACTGGGAACGATTCAAAGCCCCCAGGATGGCTTCAGTTAATACTCTATCTACTACACTCTATCTGCTTCATGCTATCAGAGGCCATACAGCAGCTCATGTGTTTCCTCGAATCCTAACGCCCCCACTCCTGTCAGGATGGCTGCTGATAAGCGGTAACAGAAACAAACATCGTAAGGAGGCTTTTGTTGTGGCAGAATTAACAGTCCTGCCCTTTTATGTTTGGTGTTGTTTCAGAATAAGAAGCGTTATTCTTAAACTGTTAAAGAACAACAAAATACAGTTTAGCAGCTCTATCATTTGATTAAGCGATTTATTCTGAACATGCAAATCATGTGTATATAAGAGCAAACAGATAGAAATGATAATACAATAAAATGGACAATCTGAAAAATAAAAAAAATATTTTTAAAAAATAAAATAAAATCACTTACATATCCAAAAAGGAGTCGGAAGAAGTGCAACTTATTTACTTTCACCCCTTCTCTATAAATTATTAATAATAGTTGTGTATCTCCCTCTTCCTTTTACATGAATCCTTATATATACACATACATGTATTCATATACAGACACATACATCTACATATATACATATTCAAACATACAAGTATAGTTAAATACACACAGACTTTTTATATATAAATAACATTTTTTTGTAAATGTTTTTGAAGTGGTACACAAAAACCTCTCATAGTAGTGTGCACCCTCTGAATTTTGAAATGAAATCTACCCCTTAAATCATAACCCCCGTCTCTCTCAGTGAATCATTTCTGTGTATTTCTTGGTGGTAGATTGTTTTTGGCTACAGTAATGAGCACACAGTATTGCACAAATGGATGTGATTAGCACATGGGTGAATAAAAAAGTGACACAGGACAGTGAACTGGTCTGGTATAGTAACTAAAACAGTTGTATATAGTTGTCTATAGAGCGCAGGTGGACTGGCCTGTAGTTACGAAGGTTATTGCACAACTGTCTTATGAAAGAGAGGATGGAGGTGTGAGGGTTAAAGGGTAAAAGCAAATGTTTAAAGCAACATCAGTAGAGTTTAAAACAGAACCATCCATCAACATCTGTATAAGGCTGCAAGTGCTGCTTCTTCTTCTTCTTCTTTTTAAACCTGGAAATCCATTTTCTTACCGGCCACTTGGGGGCAGCAAAAACAACTTGAACACAATATTAAAATATCTCATTTCGGCTTACGGCAAACTTGTTGGCAATCACATGGTTATTTCCAATTCCATTTGAAAACCACTGGTCATTCATCTTTCTGTTTCTGGCCGGAAATTATTTTCTCTGATTTCGTTTTTTTTTTTTTTTTTTTAACTAAGTGTGCCTCAAAACAACGATCGGAATGAAGACCCACCGCGCAGATAGAAATGTGCAACATCTGGCTTTCTGCATCCATGCATTGCTTTATCTTCAAGCCACAGAAAAGGGCCAACAATGGATGTGTGTGTGTGTGTGTCTACGGGGCAGTTGGAAGGAGGGGGGTGGTCGTTAATGCTAAAATCAATCAGTAAATCAGAAGCAAAGCCTGCAGAAGGGCCACGCTGCCAACGATGACTCTCATTGGAAGCTTCTGGCAATAAAGGGAGAGGAAAGGGGGGGAGGGGATCGGATGAGTCAGCGTAGGGAAATGAGGGAAACTGCACAGTCAAGGTGGCAGATTGATGGTCACATCTCGCCCGCAAGGACGATGGTTGTGCGTCCGCTGGATAAATGCTTGCATTTAACAGACACCTCATTAAAAGGCGTCTGAAGGCGGCGCGAAACAAAGGCACGCAGAGGTCTCCGTGATAACGTCTGGTGGCTCGTGGCTCTTAGTTTGAACCACTTATCTGGCTGGAATCCAGCTAGTTCACCTCCTCGTGAGGCCCAGGCCGAATTAAAACGGGCCTGCCAGTGCAGAGCGGAGCGTTCGCTGTGCTTGCAGGGAGGCTGCAGGAGGCCGGCATACTTTAAACCTCTCAGGGGTCCTCTGAGGCCCTGCCCCTCTATTCTTCCCATAAACAGATGAAGCTGCGACTAACTGCGCTCTAAAATGTAACACCTGCGCTTTTTTTTTTTTTTTTTATACATTTTATGAGTGTCAGACTCGTGCAACAGCTATGTTCACTTACTTGAGTGAAGAGGTGATTCCTGAAGGCAGCTGCGCAGTGCACATGTGCAGAAATCTGTCCAGGAACTGGCGTGTGGGAGCTGGAGTTTTTAAATCTCTGGCTTAATTAATCAAATTGGGTGTGCATTTCAAATTGTCAGCGACTGTGCGAAGTTGAAACTGAGTGCAGGCTAACGCTAACTTCAGTTAATATTCAAGCTAAGGCAGCCACGGTGGAACTGATCCACAAGGGGAACTGTGTAGTTACAGTAGCTACGTTGCACATAAAAATATAGATAATAAAAAAAAAACACTGTTGAAAGACACTAATAAAAAATGCATATGTACAAATCTACAAGAAATAATAATAAGGTGAAAAAATCTGTTACAGAAAGGTGAGTTGTTGCACAGCTTTAGCTTTTTTTTTTTTAATTTAATCTTTATTTTACCAGGTTTATCCCATTGAGATCAATAATCTAATGTTCAAGGGAGACTTGGCCAAAATAGAGGGTTTGCAAGTGAAAAGAGGTCAATGCATACCCTTTATAGCAGAACAAAAACAAAAAAAGACAGCAACAAATACATTAAAAGTAATATTAATCCAGTACAAATGACCAACAAAGCACCAACTGATGTATTTATCACTGAGGTAATGAGAAATCAGACAGCAGGATAAAGCTTCCAGGTAAGAGGAGCCGAGCACTTAAAGGCCTTTTCACCCATTTTTAGTCCTCACACTTGGTAACTGAGTGTGGAATGAATATGTGATGTAACCAACCAGCAGCGAACTAACAATAGTTTTCATGCTTAGAAAAGACTAGAGTCAATGTATTTTAAGTAACGCTGACGATAAAACCAAACTATGAAGCCAGAAGTTATCTTAATAAATAACATTTTCTAAATGTTAACACCAAATGTCAACAGACAAAATTACACGTTGCGGCGCATAATCACAAAGCAAGACCTGTCTAAGTATGGTCCGCAGTTATCCGCTCCAACCTGAACGCTCGTCGACTCTCCAACCTGCCTACGACGTCTCTCGAGTTCAGTCGTTATAGCAGCTGACTGCCCTGTGATAGAAACACAGTTGTCACTAATAGTTTCATGCCTCCATGCTCTGGATATTCAGTCATCAGCTATATCTTGTCCTTGCTTCACGATTAGATCCTTCGTGTATCTGAATCCTCCTCCTGTTAAACGGGAGCTTTTTCTTTCCATCATCACCTTAGTGCTTCCTCTGGGGCTTTCAGGTCAACTTCTGTAAAGCGTCTTGATACAGTTTGTATCATTATTGATGCAACATGAATACATCTCTCAGGCCTTGGACTCCTGAGATATTTAACTTCCATAAAAAAAACAAGAGTTGCACTTTCGGTACCTTGACACTTTTGTATTGTTTCCCTTTAAATGAAACAATGTGATGTACTCACCAGCAGCGAGAACACTGATTTCCTTCAGAGGATCATCCAGTCGTTTCTGCCTCAGTCAGACCCATGATCCCGCAGTGATCACGCAGACCTGTGGTGTCTCCCAGCCTTTCTCAGAAATCACGACAGTGCACCGTATTCTTCTAATTCTGTCCCGTTCCGGTTTCAGACCGAGCTCTGCAGATGTTTCAAAGGTTTCTGTTTTCCACGGGGGCAATCATTTGATTTAACTTCTGCCTTGACGTTTTATTTAGAGCGTTAACCGAAAGCGTTTGGCTAATTTAACTTTATTTAAGTTTCGGCAGTTGTTAAAAACAACAAGTTACATTTATTTGACATTTTTATAAACATCATACAAAAGCTCGGAGTATTAAGAAGTTAAAAGCTTTCCTTAAACGGTCAGTTTTTTTTTTGCTTTACTGAATCCGTTAAACATGCTGCTGACAGGTAAAGATATGGCCCAACCTACACCTAAACATTTACCCACATTTGGTCCGAAGGATCTGTGATTTATACTGTCATTCAGCTGCACAGTACAGTCTTGCAGCCAGTAGTGGAGGGTGGAGCCGTTCCAGCTGCCAGGCCTTAATGGTTTTATTCGTTCCAGATGCCTCGTTGATGAATTTGTGTAACACAGAGAGACGTACAGGACAGTTTGCATGTAACCTACTAATAGAGGAGGACTCGTGGGCTCGTGTCCTGTGCCAGGACATGAAGGTATCTGAAGATCTTCTGTCTACGTCGAGTACAGACTGTAAATACATCGTGCCTCGAGACATAAGGGAAGATCTGTGCCTGGGTTGTTTTTCCAGAATATGTCGAGATGGCACGAGCGTAGAAAGCTGTAAATCGCCTGTAAATTGTATAATTTAGATCAGCTTGCTGTGATCTAAATCGTGAGGGTTCTGCGTTCCTCTCCCTCCTCTGCGCTCTGTGAGCGGCCGATTCCTGGGTGGTTCCCTCCGTCCCCACCCCTCTTCCTCTTCCTCTTCCTCTCGGTTGATTGAGCTCACCTGCTTCCCATCTACTCATCAAAAAGAGTCTGAGTCTCCGAGTCCAGCTTCTTTTTTTTTTCTTTTCTTGTTCTGCAATTTTTGAGTTTGACATTCGTTAGATATTTCCTACTTCTTGCCTGCTGCTCTTTGACTCTTCTCCTTGTCCCTAGTTTGCTTGGGTGTGAGCCTTAATCCGCCTCTGCATTCTCTCCAGCTCTCTTCAGACTACAATACCACAGCCACATGCCATCTGCTCCCGGTGGGATTCCCACCATCTTCAGCTATTTTCCAACTCTTGTTATTAAACAGCTCAGTTTCCTGGGTTTGTGTCTGCATTTGGGTCCATTATTTTTTTTCTTTGTGTGTGTGGAATCCTAACATAAATATCCTGAAAAAAAAGATTCTTGACGTTTCCATCACCGTGACAAAGACTCGGACAGGTTGAGCGGTATTCCTCCCACAGATAGGGAATGTATGACAAAAAAAATGCACATGACAAATCTGTGTGACATGCATCTGTACGTGCAAACTGAGCAACAGTACAACACCTCTTATCCAACATGATGACACGACTGCATGATCTTGATATATATTATTTGAGTCAAATCAGGAGAGAGACAGAGTTTTCTGTGATGAGATTTAAAGCAGGGGGGAGGGGGGTAAATAATAAAGTGAATGATGGTGGAGTTGTGCACGCTCACTGTCCCACACAGACATTTATTTATTGTCTTGCACATCTACCATCTGCTCATCTGGATTCGTGTTCCTTGCAGCTACGCCTTCGGACAGGAGTCTGGAAGTTGGCTCATCCAGATGGGGTCAGAGACTCGGCCCTCCCTCCCTCCCCCACCCCCCAGGAATCACATTACACTTCTAAGACTCGCACACGCACACACACACACACAAAGGCAGCCACGTAACTCGAATGGGTGAATCACGTGTATGTATCATCGGTCTCCGCCACTTCCTTTCCCCAAACCAGACGAGACTACGCGTTTTTTTTTTACATCTCAGGCCTTTCTGAGCGCGTCCGAATGCGCTCGTAATGTGTCGATTCGGTGCAGATAATCTTGGTCAGACAAAACGCAAACGTGCTCCAGACTGCATTCTCCAGGTGCCATTCCAATCTCTGCCGTCGCACATTCTCCCCATCGCTGAGATCGGTCGGAAACGAGGCAGCTGGAATTCCATTCTGGAGTAAAAGACTTTTTTTTTTTCTTCTTCTTCTTCTTTTTTTTTCCCCCTGCAGACATATCTATGTGTGTTTTTGTCAGATATAGATCAGTGCTTTTGAAGTATGAAGACAAACTTCCATTGTCATTTCCTGAGAAACTTGACACAAAGAGAGATTTGAACTGATTTGTAAAAAAATTTTAAAAAAGTAGGGCAATTCATATAAAACTCCTAAATTTTCAAGGCGACCGTGATTGAGCAACACCGTGACACTGTAAACACAAAAGAAAAGTCAGCAGCTGGGGCTGTTAATGGGTGCTCCGGGCTTTATTTGTGGACTGTGTAGGATGAGCGTGATGGATGTTGTTTGAGTTACATGCCATCTTGTATAGGTTTTAGTTTCACGTATTCCTAAAGCAAACGGGCGGCGCGCCATATAGAGTCAGCGGGGTGATGTGTGAGTGCGTGAAGGAGGGATGTGCTCCACAGGGGGAGTGTTTATGAAGAGGAGATGTTCGGGGTGAATTCCTCAGATAAGTGACACGGCCTCTCGCTGTTCTGGATGAAGGAGTGCGCAGCATACCCCAGGCTGTATATGGTTAACCTCAGAGGCGCATGCACGCACGAACTGGAGCCTGTAGGCACGGCGGTGTACGGTTACAAAGTGTGCGGTGACGTAAAACTCCCGCTATTGTCGTCTTTTTTGCGTGTCTGCATGTTATGGGAAGAGTGTGCAACATGTGTCGTTTTCTAATAAATGGCACCGGTAACACCAAGGTCAAAATCCCCCACTGACACACACACACACTGGGAGTGGGTAAATCAGCTGCATGGGGCCCTGTACGTGGTGTCAGGCACAGTTCAGATCACAGCATTGTTCAGATTCCTGCCTGTAATTATACTGGCAGATCTGATTCAGCTCTATGTCTTTTATCCACGGACGGGGAGGATGGTGCCGATGGTCCTCAGATCCTTTCTCTCTTTTCACCGCACGCTGTAGAGAACAATCAGCATATGAAAGGAAACCGGAGGCGCCACTCGTCGCTTCGGTGTGGTTATTTTATAGCACAACGTAGCGGGGATATTTACTGTTGTGTGTGTGCGCATGCAGGTTAGCGGCGTCTTGCATGCGTCAGCGGGGCCAGGAGATACTCCAGCAACGGAGAAACAACAGGGACCCGTAAACGCAGCAGTGAGCCCTGGCTGGAGTGGAGGAGGAGGAGGAGGAGGAAAGAGTAACCTCGACGGGGGATCGCAACAAATATGTAGAGTCTAATCCTCTCATTAGACAGCAGGGGGTGTGTGCTGCAATCAGATTCAAGTGGTGCCGTGTCGGAAGACGGAGACCTGGCAGAGTGCTGGGGAAGATGTCTGCAGCTGTAAGAACATTATCTAACGCAGGCAAACACACACACACCAATTCAGTTTTTGCTCAAACACAAATTCCGAGTTGCTAACATGCGGATGGAATAATACCACATGGAAAAAATAAGAGCTGCGCACACAGGGCAGAACGCGCATAATCAAAGGGTGAACCCGAGCTGCCGGAGCAATGGCTGAGATCTCCACGACGCCTTCCTCCAGTTCACAGACCGGTTTTCTGCTTCGCCGTAGCCTGAGATGCTTTCTATATTCATTTCCTGAGCCGCGAGGGATTATTACAGATTTTTACTGCTGCTGCTGCTGGCGCGCAGATTTTGTTACCTTTTCTAAGAGCCAATTTAACTTGCGGCAAGAGAGCTGCAGAAGAGCTGCTTTCTGAAACTACTTTAAACGTTAAACACGCCGCGCTGGCCCCTCCGTTCGGAAGACGAGCACTCTTCAAAAACTCATCAAGTGCCAGTTCCAAAATTCCCTGTCCGCCTCTGCTTTCCACAATCTCCTGTTTGGCCTCAGTCACACACTACAAGCCTCCAACCCCCCTTCCCCTCCCCCCTCCTCCCATCTCCTCTCCCCTTCATCTCTTACAGGCACGCTTTGAAGAAAAACACAGGACGTCTCATCTCGAAGGAGTGTTTTACATTCCTTATTCCGCAGAAGCCCGCGTCCGCGGCTTTTCGAAACAGTGCGGCATTGTTTTGGGAAGTTCTTCTACACTGAGATCTTATTAACAGTTAAGAGGGGCTAATTGGCCGTAATCTCATATTAGTGTGATCTCACGTATGCGTTCAATGCCGCGAGCCCACATCTCACGCACATGCACGCGCGTAATCTTATCACAAACGCCGCGAGGGTCAGGAGAAAGTCAGCATGTTGTGCTCGAAGCCGCACGGCAACGAAATGAAGGATAAGACATTGTTGATTTTTTTGGGGGGGGGGGGGGGGGGGGGGGGGGGGAAACTTATTGGGAAGCTTTGTGGGAGGTTACCTCACACGAATAAACACACTTGAAAACATGCAGCGCAGCCCTCCCTCCATCTCTGTTTTTTTTCCCTTGAGCATCAGCTGAGTTGGCTCCTCGGTAAATAGTGCCAGAGAAGCTGTTCCTTCCCCCTTTTTCCCTTGAATGTCAGGAACAGTTTGAGCTGACGGTGTTTCATGACCTGCTTCGTCCGACACTTCTCCATCAGCACTGCAAGCGGCGGCGTATCGGGGGTCACGTCTCGCTGCCCGGTGCTGAGTCACTCTGCTGGCTCTACCTGTGCCATCCGCTGCCGGCCAATATTTGTGTCGTCATTATTCGTGTCGTCTGCACTCGGCAACGTCCGACCGTCTAACCACGAAAATCTTTCACGCATCCCACAGTTCATTAATTTTATCACGCATGTCTGCGTCTAACCAGGCAGCTAAAAAAAAAAAAAGATCTCATTAAGTGAATGTCTTCATTTGACATGTCCACGTTGGCGGTGCTGTCAAAATGTTCACAGCCAGCGTGTCAGTACAAGTCAGTACAAGTCTCATCCTTTTATTTCTGTCCTCTCTTATCTTCTCTCTTTAAAAAAGGATGAATTCTCTTTGGGAACTGACGTATTACACAGCAAAAAGTCATTACCAGTCATTACAGGCGCATAATCAGACTTAAAACACAGACTAAAACAACAAAGACGCAGAAATAAAACAGTTTATATGATTAAAAAGCACGTCAAGTCTCATAAGAAGCAGTAAACAAGTGGGTCTTTAACTTCGCTTCAACCGACCAAACAGCAATACCTCAACAGAACATGACTGATGTCTTGAGGAAGACTTTTCCATAGCATCGGTGCATGAAAAAGAAAGAAAAAGCACGCTCACCAGATGTCTTTTTTCTGATTTTGGGAACATTCAACAGACCCTGGGAGCGAAGTACACGAGAAGGTGCACAAAAGGTCACAAGCTCATTCAAATAAGAACATTTTTCTAATGTCATTATCCACTTTAATAAAATCACAGGGGAAGGTTTTGCCAAATCTCCAAATTACAAGCTGTAACAAGCAAATTCAGATCATTTCTTCTATAAATTTGCTGAAGCCTTCGTTGCAAATCTTGCGTTTGTGACACAGGATGCTATCACGTTGTGCAACTGACTCTTGGCTTCTAACCTTTACCAATTAAGCATTTAAAGGGGAATTGAGTTACTGCAAGCTATGGTAACCTCATCCCACTTTAAAAGGAGAATGTGAATGACAGGGACCATACATCACTGGACTCTTGTCAATGGTTGCCATGACCTGGAGGAAAGAGAGTCAACAAATGATTACCTGCCTTTCCATCATGTGTGGTTTTCCACCAACCACAGCAGAGGGGAACGTTAATTCCTCATTCCTTCAGCTTATTATTTCAAGTACTCGAATGCACTTTTTTTTCTCTTTTCTTGAGTGATGCTGTGGGTCTCACTGAGCTGAGCTTAAATGTGGCACAGGGCACTGCGAGACTTTGACGCCGTAACTTATAGCCAACCCCACTTAGCACTCAAACGCTAGTCACCGTTGTTTCTTTTCTGCCAGTTGGTTTAGATTCTGTTTCTACTTCCTGCTTCACTTTCAACAATGGCGCTTGAAATTTTGCCTAAAAACCCTCTCAGTTTACTTTGATCGATGTCCATGCATCCATCTTTATTCATCCAAAACAATCAATTTTAAAATTGCAAGCATGTGGAGATGCACATCAGGCAATGGTGCTAAGGTCTGTGGAGGTTCTGCACATGCCCTACATAGTCTGAACTGCATATTACGGTTCAGTGAGAGACACGAGCAAGTGAAGCTTTTTGTAATTCTCATATGCCATTTTATTGTCTCCTCTAACTTTGCCGCACAGGAACCAAACAATTTTTCTTATCCTTTGCGGTTTAATAATAAACTCACTGGTAGGAAAACAATTGGATAAATGCTCCAACCTAAAAGGGAATATGTTACGCATTAACCGAACTTTGCAAAAGCCCGTTCATCATCACCACCACCGTCAGACGGCTGAGTCATGTTTGACTGCGTTAGGTTTATGTCTAAACCCGCTGCTCCTCCGAAGCGACGGTGGACTCACCATCTTTTTCTCTGAAGCCCGGGGTGATTAGCTGTTGCCTCCCGGCCATTTCGGCAGAGTCTTCCTCACACGTTGCTCTAAATGCGAACGCTCAGAACAAAGCATCGCGGAGCTGCCAGCGCCTGTGTGGTGGACATATGGCGATGCCATGGGCTCGGGGGCATCACTGGGAGGGGAGGGGAGGGGAGGGGGTTGAAGGCATGGTGCAATCCATGCGATCCACGGTGGATCTGTGACAAAGTTAAGGGATTTAATGAGGCGTGCAAGGGGTCAGTGACAAAAGGAGGTCTCGGCACTTGCCCAGTGATTCTCTGTAGAGGGAGGGGCCGGTTTGAAGTCCTTGTTACTCTAATTCAACAAGACTCCACCCAGCCCACACTTCTTTTCTCGCTTCTTTTGTCCTTCTGTTTCTCTTTCTTTAATAGAAGGAAAAAATCCAGGGACGCTGAACGCACACTTTTAATATCTAAAACATCGACTCAACATCTACTCTGAGCGGCTTGAGACTGAAAAGAGCTAAATATTTTTATGTGGGGGTAGGGCGAGTTTCTTCTGCGTATCTGCTGAGGAGGGATTCCTGTTTTATGAGTCCTGCCTGCCTCCTTCCAGCTGAACACATCAGCTGGAATTTATTCTTGTATACAAAGTGAGCGCACACACACATAATGATTTGTCTTCAGCTTTAGGGTAACGATGAACGTGATATAATTCACAATGGAGCCTTGTTTAATAGGAGCGCGTTTGATTTACAAGTTTACGAGACTAAAAGATCTGGAGCGAGTCACAGATGTGGTGGCAAAATATTTATTCCCCTAAAATGCTGAAATTGTTTATGGTTCGGATGAGTCGTAAAAGGCCCACTTGACGCTAAGTTGAATAGAAAATCATTTATGTGTTTTCTCTCTCCAGTTTCCTTCGTTGACATAGCTGGGATGATGATCTGCCGCAACACTTTAAAGTCAGCCACGCTAGAACAAATGTCGACAGGCCAAAACAAAAGCAAGGCAGCGAGCCTTCCGCAGCCGACGTGAAACAATATTCGCGTTCATTAGGATGGGAGTTCGTTCAGTTTACAAGATTTTGAGTCATGCATTTTTTTTTTTTCACCAGTTTAGTTGTAACTTTTCTGGAATGCGTTTATGGAGACTTTATGGAGCCTTTCGCAGCGGCCTTTATGCAACACTTCCCAGCCTTTGTGGTAAAAAATGCTGTTGTGTAACCGTGTGAGGGCCAGCTGTGGCTTCGTGATATTTGTCTGAATCTGTAAAGAAAAATGTGTCAAATACAACAAACAAGAGCCGTCAGCTGTTGCTTTCGAGCCACCGCCCGAGGGTTTGTGTGCCGGCAGCAGCAGCAGCAGCAGCTGGTCTGTAGGTGACAGATGCTTTAAGATGCTATTTCCAGTTGGCTCCTGAGAAAATAGTTTTTAGCGTCTACCTGCCACAGAACATTCCTCAATAACTAATATACAGCAGCGATCAGGCATAACATTATGACCACCTTCCTAATATCGTGTAGGTGTCAAACGGAGAATAGACACGGGCTTTTTGAGGGTGTCCTGCAATTTAAATGTTGCTATTTGGGGCTTTTGGGTCCTATGGGTTGAGGGGATGGGGCCTCTGTGGGTCATCAGTTTAGCATCTAGTGCAGAGGTCTTCAATATTTTTCAGATCAAGGACCCCCAAACTGATGGAGAGATTAAGTAGGGACCCCCTACCTACTATATGTGTTCTATACTTAGCTTAGCCTAGTGTTATTGATAAATATACATTATTATTATCATCATTTTTGTATTAAATATTAAGTTATCCTTTTACTAAAATATGTTGCATTCATGTTAATATGTATTTAGAGGTTTGGAGGCACAAGGGAAACCTACACGATAGAAGGAAGGTGGTCATAATGTTATGCCTGATCGATGTAAGTAGGGTATATAGACATAAAGAGTGGTCAGCGGTGCAACAAACATTTTGGCATATTTTAAGTTAGCACTGAACTCATCAACACTGGTGTATGCACCGGATGCACTCAACTATGCAAAGTTGAGTTGTGAGTCAGGTTTTAGAGAAGAATGCAGAAGTTCCAGATTTCATACCGTTCAGTATGAGGTGTCCTATAATAATGTCAAACCGCAGCATTACGTCTTCTTCTCGCTGTCGGCTTCCTGTTACGGTTGGCAACTTTTTTTTTGTGTGTGTGTGTGTGTGTTTTTTGCCTTTGCTATCAGTTGACTTGACAAACCCCGTATTTGTTGGATTCCTTTCATTTCTGAGTCGGCGACAATGGCAGCAAACAGGAGTGACACATTCCAGCGTCAGATTTAGTTAAAATTTAAGCCATTACAGCGCGGGATCTATAATAACGACTAAACGGACAGGTTCCTGTTCAGTCAGGTCGTTCAAACAGCTGATAATCCGGGAGCTGTGAGTCGTGCAGATATTTTTGCATTGCGAGGAAATGGTGGATTACGTTCAGACATGTTATTTAAGAAAAGCAGGTCCACATAAATGATTTGATGTCCAAATACTAGAACAACTAAGTCAGGATGAGGAGACTATCAAGGTCAATGTGAAGCTGTTATCAGTACTAAGAGCAAACACGTTATACGCTGATCAGCCATAACATTAACCTCCTGAGACCCGACCTTTTGTTACGTATGCATTTTTAATTTCTCCGAGGTATTTGGGATGGATTGTACCTTAGAGCTATAAAAACTAAGCAGCATCTTTGAACAGGGCGTAGTTCTGGAAAAATTCTGTCCTTACATGTGGATATTTCACTGTATATTATAATAAAGTCACCAATATGTAACAAAATATAAAACTGAACATGGCTTTACAAAGATAGAATCGCAACTATTGCTGGAAATTCGTTACGTTTGCATGTCATATTAAACTAGAAAAGTACATTAACATAAATAAACAAGTTTCAACTGTATAATTTGATGAGATTTTGTACATTTTTGCTCATTTGTTACGAGATCGGGCGCAGAATGAATCCACTGAAATGCCCGTTGTCATGTTTTTACACCAACTAGTATCTAGTATAACTAGTAGTTATGAGGATGAAAGTTTAAACGAAGCAGAATAAGAAGCTGCCACAATGAAACTTAACGTCCCCATACAAGGACGCAGGGTCTCAGGAGGTTAAAACCACTGACAGAAGGAGTCAGTAACACAATTTGATGTTCTGCTGGGAAACGTTTTGGACATTTATTCGTAGGGATGTTACTTAGAAATGGTAGAGCCAGACCCGACAGGACGCCCTCAGACGGCCCATGTCCATTCTCTGATGAGTCACAACTGTTTTTGGAGAGCTACACAATATTAGGAAAGTGGTCATAATGTTATGCCTGATCGGTGAATACTGGAAGGTTTCTCAGCCACAAGAACAGCCAGAGAATTGTGCAGTGTATATACAACCAGGAAAGCTGCTGTTGTGCCACACCCAGATAGGCGAAGTCCCAAACAAACTTTGTCTATTTCAGAATCCCACTCGAGCCTCGACTTCACAAAGCAAAACAGGTCTCGGTGCGTGTGGACGGCGTCTCAGTTTTCACTCTGGCTCACACCCTGCTGAGACCTTCGGTGCCCAGGCTGTTGCATCAGCAGCTATTCAGTGTCGCAGTGTTCGCTGGGCAGCAACAAAGCGAAAGCTGATACGGTGTCCATCCTGACTTTCTTTCTAAATTTCACTTCATAACCTGCAGTCGCACCCCACGACCACCTCACAGAACCACTAACTGCGCTTAAATAAATCCCGATGCTCACACGGTTGAATATGTTTGGGACCATCTTTACAACAGTGACGGCTTTTCTACCTGTTATCGCCGCTTGGACGTTTAAAGAGAGGCTGCTCACCGGTAGCGTGTAAGCACAGTGTGTGTGTTTTAGATTAGAGATGGAAACTCATTCTGTGTGCAGTCACCTTGATGCCTCCGGGCTCTGTGGGTTCTAACATGAAGTGAAAAGTTCATTCCTCCCCTTTGCCTTCTTTAGCCTCCCTCCACTACATTATGTTCTTTCTTTACCTAAACCCTCCCATCGCCCTTTTCACTTTGTCCTTTCCAGTACTAATACAGAAAGTACCTTTGATTCTTCTATTTTTACATAAAAAAAAAATGCACTAATACAGTTTTTGTGCCTTAGTAATGAAATTCCAGCTGTAAATTGTTTCAGCGCCAGCCACCATGGCTGCGGAGGAGTGTCCGCCGGGAAGGAATGACCTTCACCGCGCCGCTGGCCAAGAGACAGAACTAAATCAAAGCTGCTGCTAGTTTTAAGACAGCCACTGTGCACTGGCTGCATGGCCCCTGGTGAATTATTTATGCATGAAATGAAATGACCCCTGGCAGTTTAAAGACAACATGGGGTGGGGCAAGGACAAAAAAAAAGATAGATGAAAAGGCAGGGAGGATGCTTCAGACACGCAGGGAGAGAATTTACTGTATATTTTCCATGTGCATTAACCTTTTAAGCACCAAGTTAGGATAGAAAAAGGTGTGTGCTGACAAACTGAGAGGTCAGCTGTCAGGAGGCTCCTGCAGAGTTTCACATTTGAGGTATTTCCCGACCTGCTGGAGGAGCAGCTTGATGCATGCTTTTCAATGTCTGACTTCATGAGGACAAATAGGTTTTAGCTGTAACCTCCTGAGACCGTAGCTTTTGTTTGCATTGCATTTCTCCAGGGATCAGTGGGACCTAAGAAGTTTAAAAACTAAGCATCATCTTACAACAGGAAATAGTAGTGTCCTCATATGTGGACTACACTGGGATTATTCCATTATTTATATTATCCAAACAAAAAACTGTTCATTTTAATACCTGTACATGACTGAGCAAAATAAATTGCGAACAATGTTCCAAGTCCCAACGTCCTCAAACGAGTACTTGATAATTAGCAACGTTGTAGCTGTTGATCGTTGCTGTCAATAAAATTTGTTAAATTTGTGCGTCATATTGAACTAGAAACGTTAATAAGCATAAATAAATAAGTTTTAACCATGGGGGTTTTAATCCTTGTCCACTTTTGTCCTGTAATCATCTGTAGAATGAATCCGATGAAATTCCCGCTATCATGTTTTCACCAAGCGGTAACCTCCAGGTCTGAGTGATGAAGCCTGATGGTGAAACTGCAAAAAACTGCAGTTCATCATGTGTCCAAAATTATATTACAGTACAATATTAAACATGTTTACAGCCTGGTACAAGAATCGTTTTTGGTGTCAATAGTTTATTGCACTATTCATGACAAATGTGCGAGGGGTGAATTTTGTTTAACTCATTCATTTTTTAAATTTTTTTATTAAGGTTTAAAAATAATTTAGGTTCGTTCCCGCTTTGAGTGCCCTGCGGTAGCCTGAGCTAACAGGTAGCAGAGAGTTGGGTGGGCGGGTCTCAACATCCGACACGACCCTCCACGTCCATTTTCAGAGTATCTGAGTGTGGGCGGAGTAAAGCTCATCCAACATGGCAACCGCTGACTCCGCCCACTTTGGGCTTAATTTTCGGGGTTTAGAATCCAATGGGTGACATCTTGATGGGTTTGTCCATTGTATATATATCGTATATACCCTTTGCTGCCACTAAATGGCAAACTAAAGTGTCCACTAACGAGGACAACGGGTTTAAATGAAGTAGAATCAGCTATAATAAAAACCTAAAACTTAAAGTCCCCATATGACGACGCGATGTCTCAGGAGGTTAAATTAAGATTATTGTTGCGTAAAAGGTAAAATTAGGAGGTTGGCTGAGATTACGGTAAGGGATGAGGAAGTGCTTTGTGCATGTCTTGTGCTTCGCTGATGCATAAGACACACAAACACTCACAAAGGCAGCTGTAAAGTGCTCACTCAGTGCAGCAGCTGCATCAGCAGAGTCAGACAGAATAGAAAGCAACGTCTTTGTGTGTGTCTGTGTGTGTGTCTGTGTGTGTGGTGGAGAAAGTGCGCATGTGTGAGGAGTTAAGGGTGATGGGAACAGACAAAAGGGGAATCACTGGTACTCTCAGCCTCCATTAGACTAACCCTATTGATCAGTATTGATCCCTACAACCACCGAGCTCCGTCTAATAGGCTTCTAGCTGCCCTGATACAATGACAGCATTAGCGCACATGTCCAGATGGATGGAGTCCGAGGAGGGGGTGGGGGCGGTAGGAGGATGGACCGCGGCCAGAGCAAGAAAGACAGAGAGAGAGCGATAAAGAGGCTGAAAAAAAGATTTACAGGTCCGGAGGAGAGAGGAGAGGAGGCAGTAATGCTGATAATGTGCACGAGGCGGACAGCAAAGGCGAGATTTAACCGGACAGAGAAATAGAAAAATCACAGCGTGCTTGAGTCAGCAAAATGTGAAGCAGGAAATGAATCCATTTCAAACGCTCTGCGCTGCTCTTTCACCCTGACGGACACTTAGTGCTCCAGACTGGTTTAGAGAACATAAAGGGGGGGAAAGAGGAAGTCTCTTTGTAGACGTGGTGATAAAAGGATTACATATAAGTTTAAGTGTCTGTCTGTGATTAGAGAAAGAGAAAGGGGAAGAGTGATTCTTTTTTGTGTGTGTGTGTGTTTTCCTGTCCTGTACTTCTGCTCTGGAACACCCTCCGATTTGAATAATAAACTAAGCCGTCGCTGTAACTTGGCCACCTGACTCTTGTTATCAAAGCGGCCAGCTGAGCGGATGGAATCAAGGAAGGAGTCTCTCTCCGTTCTACGAGAAAGCATTTCAGACATCTGAGCAATCCTCCCTCGCGCTCTGTCATTCTTCCTCATTGACATTGTTTAAAAAAGGTGAAACAGAAAGATTCATTCCCAGCACCGCACGGCGCTTTGGAGTCATTTAACATAACTTCCCTCTAGATAGAGGAAGGCGCGTGAAGGCAGTTGTGTTAAAATGTCGCCTCGGACAAGTTTATCACGAGCTCGTTGCCGGATTGAGACGCCTCAGTCTTATGAATTATACAAGACATTTTGTGCTATCGTTGACAGTAATTTCTCCATGTTTGAATCAACGTGCACGCTATAGACGCTTCAACATGTCAGCATAGTAAATACGCTTGAACTGGTAGATTTGGCCGCGTGCCAGTTTTCACATAAAGAAGACATAACATTATGACCACCTCCCTAATATTGTGTAGGTCATAGGTCTTCAATAAGGGGATGATTAGACATTTAAATACACATTATACAACACATCTAACAGGTATGGGCCTTTGGAGGGTGTCCTGTAGTGTCTGGTAACACAATGTTGTTAGTGGGGGGGCCTTTGAGAGGAGGGGCATTTGTGGATCATCCCACAGATACTCGAATACTTGAATTTGGAGGCCAGGTCAACACCTCGTGCTGTTCTCCATGTTTTTGTTTTTGAATTGTTGCATCCTGCTGAAGATGAAGTTGTGTCTTTGCTACGGGGTGGGGTGGGGGTAATGGTGATGTGTAACATCCACACACCTGAATGTCCGGTCCAAAAGTTTCCCAGCTGAGCACTGAATTGTCAGAACATGGTTTAAATGTTATTTACTTCTCCTTTCAAAATACAACCAAATATGCCAGAGTTTATACCAAACAGGATTTCCTACCAGAGAGGCTGTTTCAACGCTGGAAATGTCAGCACAGCACAAAGTCAGCTGTGTTGCTTACTTTGAACAAAATAGTTTTTGAGCCTCTATTAATCTCTGTTAATCTCACTCCAGTCTCTTACACGTACAACAACTGTTGTATCACTGACATTTTAAAGTGGTTTTAATGTTGTGGCTGATCGGTGTACGAGAATAGACAGAGATGACTCAAGCGTTTCTACATCCCTGTGTTACAAATGTGCCATAAAGGTTCTGTTGTAATCTGATCCTAATGGGATATTCCGGAGGATATTAGTTTAAATTATCGGTGGTTAATGCTGGTCTTCCCCTCCTGCTTCTCATTCATCCAGACGCATGCACGCCGGCGATGAATCAGCCATTAAAGTCCCCGTTGTTTAAGGATGTAAGGGTTCATTTAAAAGACATCAGCAGTTCTAGAGCACTTTCTTCCAGAACCTGACCTTTCAGTTCACAGCCTCACACATTTCCTCATAATATAGCCTTTGGATTTAGTTCACGTTTTCCTTTTTCCCTTCTCGGAGGCTGAAGCCTGCAGCCTAGTAAAAAAAAAAAAAAAAAAAAGAAGAAAAAGAAAGGAAGAAGAAGAAGCTGAAACACAGTCCGAGCTTTGTGCAGGAGGATTGCGTATAGAGCGCATAGTGTTAGGGTAACCAGGCAGTGCAGCTGGGCTTTCACAACTATGCAACTTTAAGGCAGTGTTTAAATCAAGATCCGAACGACAAGGAGCCTGTTCTCCTCACAAACACACACACACACACACACACATACAAAGGAGAGAAGGGGAAAGAAAGAGAACCACTAAACCATGGATAGTCAGTAATGATGATTCTGGAAATAGTAAATAAGATGTTTGATCTTGGAAGTCTAAAATAAGTGCGGTTGCAGTGACCATTTTGGATTTTTTGAGTATTGAAACACACTGTATGTCTACTACATATATACTGCTCCCATAAACCTTCCTTATTGCTTGTATGGAAGATGCAAACTGGCTGCTATAAACTGTCCCTACAGGTATATGAATGTCAAAGCCAAAGCAGGCGTGCTGTTGTCACTGAACAACCAACTAAAGGACTAAACGACATAAAAGGAAACAAATGCTTTCTCCAACACTTTCTCTAAAGTCGGTATTTGGACGAAATTGTTCCACAAGAAGGAAGAAAAACTTGCCAGATTGCTAGTTGATCCACCCCACTCCTTCTCCACAACATTCCTCTCATGAATTAATCGTGGTATTCCTATTTATTTTTATTTAATTTTTTTTAGTTTCTTTTTTTTTTTTTTTGTAGAAACGAGACAGAGCTGGTATGTGGATAAACCCGTTACAGAGTTTTCCATTATCACTACCAGATCTCTTCTCATGCTCTGACCCATGGTTCCAGTGGCTATTTCAGGACTGGACACTTCACACGCACATGTGCGCGGACATACACTAAGGTTTTCATCGTTAACTAAAAGCCAAACTAACAATTAGAAGGTGTTTATGTCAAAAATAAATCTGTATGTGATCAGATCTGTATGAGGTGTCCAGCTTTGTGCATATGTCTTTAAGACGTGAACTTGAGTAAATCTCTGCCCACTGCTCCAAGTCCACCTCTCTTGAATGGGTTAAATGCAGAGAACGAACTCCTCGTGTGTAACATATGTGCAATCATTTTATTTTTAAACTTCCTAAATTCTCTCCCAGACAAATACTTTCACATAATGTTGAAAAACATTAAAAAAAACAACCTAAAACTCATACTGAAACTACTAACTACTAACTACTAACTAAACTGAAACTAAACTGTGAACATTAAATGAAAGTAAAATGAACAGAAAACAGAAAGAAAGCCGAAATAATAAATACATTTAAGATATAATAACTCTGACAGCCACTCACAACCCTCTCCTCACTGTTCAACTCACAGAAAACATAAATGTCATTTTGTCCCTTAGCACCTGCACGACAAAGACCCTTAGGTTGGACATTAGTGTGAGGAGAAGGCGTGGCAGCGTTCTACTAGAACACCTCAGCTAAGTGCTAAAAAAAAAAATGTTTATCCCTTTTAACTGTTCTCGTTTAACTACACCTGATGCTGTGAAATAGCCAGAAGAGATATTTGCTCTCCCCTTTGCAGCATCAACACTCCCCCCTGCCTCCTCTTCCCTTTCGCTTCCTTTTTTTTTTCTTTGCCCATCCCCCCTTCTCCATTTATTCCTCCTCGGATCTGTAAACGTTAGCGGGGTGTTGCTGCCCCGGCGTTGAGCCTCAGTCTTATATATAAAAACACGTGGCGATGTAAGAGAGAAGCCAACTCAGAGGTGAAGATTACCTCAGAAAATGGAGAGATTTCTCTGTATGTGTGTGTGTGTGGATGAAGCCCTTTTGTTTGTGCGGTCATGACCCGACGGGCCGCCACACAATCACCAAACCAGTGACCTGAAGGTCATTGATCTGAGCGGAGATGAATAATCAGCTAAACTCTAACCCACTTTGCCTGATGTGAGCTGTAGCGTTGGCTGGATGTCAACAAGTGGTTTGAAATTAACAGAGCTTTGATGTTCTGTAAATAGTGCCGGATCTGCTTCATCTGCGACAGCGTTGTGAGTCAGTGGGCGGCCATTAAAGCCATTAAAAGTGTGTGCATCCATAGTGCAGATCCCCCTAGAACAAGAGTCTTAACTGATGGAGAGATTAAGTATAGGACCCCCTACCTACTATATGTGTTCTGTATTAAACTCAGCCTAGTGCTGTTTATAAATAACATTATTGTTATCATTTTGCATGTAATATTAAGCTATTTGATCAAAACACAGGTCCATATATTTCTGGCCATGCCAGAGAAGTAAAAAAATATATATAAAAAATGTCTAATCAACTAAATGTTGTGCGACCCCAGGGGTCGCGGACCCCCTGTTGAAGACCTGTGCCCTAGAAGATCTGAAGGATGTCAGATATCAGACTAAATTATGGCACGTTTGATGGTGCCAGTAAATTGTGACACGCTTGAGAGAATGCACATTAAAAAAAATGAGAAGAAGATCACTGAAGACTATAACAATCTCTTTTTATTCTCTATTCTGAACAATCAGTTTAAAATTAACAGTCCATTATTATAAAAGGCCAAAACACTGATGTCATGTCTCTGCATATATATAATAATAGAAAGGATATATGAAATTCTAAATCAAGTCATATACTACTGATGAATGCTTTTCCAATAAACCGCTTTGTATTATTCATCGACCTCTCGCACAGACAGATTTATTTATTTCATTCGTTAATGTCGCATTCGCTGTCTGGTATTTTATCTTATTTACTTTTTTTTTTTTTTTTGTCATGCTTTTCCAGCTTCTCTGTCTGTCTGCACTCAAATCCAATCTCAAATCTTGTTTCCTTTGCTTCCATTTCACTTGCCATCAATCTCTGCCTGTCTGTCTGACTCTTTCTACCTTTAAGAGGTTTTTCTTTTTGGTTACTCAAGAGGAAGCATCCTTTAGCCTGAGTTACCACTAAAGACATTGCAGTGGTTACAGCTTTCCAGAAAGCCTGACTGTGTTCGGGATAACCTTGATTGCTTTCTTGCACCGTCTGGGGATCGAACTGATTTCACACTGGTTAAATATGGCTTCTTTTCAGACTGCCTGGGTGACCTCAGTGCCGAGAGCCTCCACCATGTCTGCGACTGCGTCGGGAACTTCCGGGACATCCCCACTCATGTCCTTTTTCAGTTCAAAGTCATTCTGCTCCTTGATAGGTGTCTCCTCTGGTTTTTCATTCCCATTAACACATACCTCCGCCTGTGTGGCGTCATCGGGACCTCTGCACTCTCCGTTCACAGCTGGAAGTGCATCAACCTCTGCCACATCATTTGTAACCGAAGGGTTCTCCACGTCTCCGTTTTCCAGCTTGGTTTCCGCCTCCGGCTCTGGGCTCGGCACCTCCTCCGCAGGTTCTGCAGCGATTTTGCCGGCAGAGGTGGACTCTGAGATGACAATCTCAGGGACCGATTCTGATGCTCCTGGCTCACCTGCAGCTTCAGTGTTAGACTCTTCCTCCTCTTTCGCAGGTTCATTTTCAGCGGGGACTTCTACTGCTGCAGCCTCCGAGACCGCCGAGGCTTCTGCTTCCACAGTCTCAAGTTCAGTAACATCAGATGTGGCTGCAATTGATTCTGGTTGAGTTTCTTCCACTTCTTCCTCCGCTGCAGGTTCCACTGCCGCTGCCTTTTGCTCAGGCTCTGGCTGATCTGCTTGCTGCTGTTCTGGCTCTGGTGGTTGTTCTAGCTCCGGCTCTGAGACTTGCTCTTGTTCGGGCTCCGGTCCAGTGGCTTCCACTGACTCTGGCTGTTGTTCCTCTTTTAGTTCTGGCTCTGGTACTTGTTCTGGCTCCTCCTTAGTGTCTGCTGCAAGCTCAGGCTCAGCCTCGAGGGTTTGAGATGGTTCTGCAGCTAGCTCCTGCACTGGTTCGGGCTCAGCCACCGCCTCGGTCTCGGGTTCGGCAGCAGGCGGCACCACTGTTTCCTCCACAGTGGCTTCAGGCTCAGTAACAGTCACAGGGATGGGCTCTGGCTCTAGGGCCTCAGGTGCTGCCTCTTGTTTGGTAACCTCTGGTTCTGGCACAGATTCTACGGCTGCAACTTGTTCTTCTACAATTGGTTCTTCGGGTGCAGGCTCAGGTTTAGCCACAACTGGCACAGGTTCTTCTGCTACTGGAGCAGATTCCTCTGCTGCAACCACTGGCTCTTCTATTTCTGGAGCAGGTTTCTCTGCCTCTGCAACTGCTTCTTTTACAACTGGAGCAGCCTCCACTGCTGCTGCAGGTGGTTCCTCTGCAACTGGAGCTGTTTCCACTGGTGCTGCAGGTGGTTCCTCTGCAACCGGAGTAGCCTCCACTGCTGCTACAGCTGGTTCTTTCGATGCTGCAGCTGGTTCCACTGGTTCTGCTGCAGCTGGTTCCTCTGCAACCGGAGCTGCCTCCACTGCTGCGGATTCCTGTTCTTGAGCAGCCTCCACTGCAGCTGCAGGAGCCGGTTCTTCTGGAGGTGCGGATTTGGGTTCTTCTGCAGCTTTGACCGCTTCAGTTTCCGCGGCCACTATTGACGCAGCAGTTTCCTCCACCACCACTTTGTCTGCTCCTGTGGGTGGGGCTCCATCTTCCACTTTAGCGGGCTCCTCTGCAGCAGTAGTAGTTGTTGCTGCGGTCTCATCCTTCCTGTCTTTGGGGTCGCTCACATCATATCCTTTCTTTTTCTTGCTCAGTTTGCCTCCCATGATGGCTCCTAGGAACAGATAAGACTTTGTTTATCTTTGCCTTTCTATATAGTCAATGTCACGGAAAAGTCAATACGTGTTACCAGTTCAGATGCCCTGTGCGTCTCTGGATTGCGGAACAAAAGTCATGCCCACACATGTAGAACATTCCCACACTCAAAAATGCCTTAGCTGGCTAGTTTCAAACCAAAAATATACTTGGTCCTAGAGAACAGTGGCAACTATTGAGCCACTCAAGTATAGTTTACATGTGTGTATTTTTTACTAATGTAGTTATTTTAGGTCATTCAAGTTGTATCAAGTTTTATGTGTTTGGTCTTCCATGAAATATAGCAGTCAGATAAAGCACAAAACTAATTTTATTTATGGTCTACACATATTCAATAAAGCCGTGTCAAATTACATTCGAATGAGTCGCGGCAGTTCAAGTGCTGATGACATGTTTGTGTAAAATGCAGCATTGTTTTAAGTTCCTTCCTTAGTTTCGTCAAACATAAAAGAGTTTTCACCTTAAAAGAGAAATGTATACTCCAGAAGTGAACCAAATATCCAAGTAGCAAAACCGCTTTCTACCAAACACAGCTACATTTTAAGGCCTGGGAACCTCGCTGAGATCGGAAAAGCCCACAGACTCTCTGCTCTTTCAGGAATGTCTGGTGAGGCTCCGTGCCAAAAGGGCCCGCAAGTCTGAGTTGACCGTCCATGATGTAAATGTACAACTATTTCCCCTACGGCATGACAAACTAGAAAATAATGAGTTTCCCCACGCGCACACATCAGCACGGAGGCCGTTCACATATTTAATGAAGAGCCACTTGTGATCTTCAGTGAGTGGAGATTTTCGTGTTACGCAAAAACCTGTTGTGGCTGTAGGGGAAGTGCAGTGCAGTGATTGCCACAGAAACTTCCGTGACAGAAAGGAGAACTGGAAGTTTGAGTTTATCTTTGGGATAATATTTCAGTAAATCTGACTCGACACACACGTCTATAATGAAGCCAAAGAGAAAGTCCCAAAATGCCACAGGTATGATTGTAAAATGTTCTAAACGGCACGGATTCATAATTTTATTAGCCCTTTTTAACTAATATTATTATTTATTTTTATTGTTATGTTTTGTGCTTTATCTTAGCCAAAGTGCAACAAGCAGATCTTTTGCCCTGCAGGGGCAGCATGAGGTCACAGGTACGACCAATCCGGGAACTGTCCATAGTGCTGCAGTGAGCAATCAAGACAGGATGCGCCACACAGGCTAGGATACAGCATATCCATTACACTTATTTGCAGCCTATTAAGCTGCCCATTAAGAAAACTCCACTGCACCTGCTCTGCAGTGCTCATGAATCTAATCCCGCTTTAATACCTAAATCCTTGTATCTTTCTTTATTTATGTATCCATTTTCATTATGTGTTTGTTCTGTCTTTTCTTCCTCTTCTTCTTTTTTTTTTTTCCTCGCCAGACCCCCCCTCCTGTAGCTGGCCTCCCAATCAGACAAAGCAAAAACGTGCAGAATGGAAACTGTATAGCCTTTAAAAAAAAAATCGATTTGGACCTATTTCATAATAGCATTTAGAGGATTTTCCGAGTGAATCCCCAAGTCTTACAGTATCCAGGCGCGGTTCTTGATGGTAAAAGTGGGAGGATATGGAAGGAGAAGCGCAGATGTAAGCGGCAGCATGTGCCGGCCGGTAACAAAGGATGGGGATCCCTCACTGGAAGCCGCTCACTGGCTAAAGTAACCGGGTTGGATTCAAGTTGCTAGCAAAAAAACTGGCAGCGAAAAACTGCGATAGTGAAGGATAAAGAAGCCACTGTCGAATTAAAAGTAGCCTGCGCACTGGCCACGAACACTTGAGTGATAAAAGATGTAGAGGGGTCTCCATCCCCCACTTCCACTCCATCAGCCTCCCACCCACCCACCCAGCCACCGCTGCCTCTCTCAGCTGCTCTGCCCTTTTTTTTCTTCCTTTTGTTTTTTTTTTTTTGTTCACGATCATTTGAAAATGTCCCCCCACACGCAGGCGAGTAAAACGAGACAAAATTCGCAACAAAAGCGCGTCAGTCGGATCACAACTTTTTTTTTTTTTTTTTTTTTTCCCTTTGGGCTTCCTTTGATCACACATTTTGATTTAATTATTCAACTGGCATACTTTAAAGGAGCAGTCGTTCAGCCACTGACAACTGGGCAACATATTAGAATAAAAAGGAAGAAAAAAAGAGCCACGTCTTATTGTGTTATCAATGAAATGAAGAACAAAAAAAATGCGCACAGCAAGAGAAAAGCAAAGGGAGAGAACAATTGAAACTGCGGATGGTTTTCTTTCTTTCTTTCTTTCTTTCTTTCTTTCTTTCTTTCTTTCTTTCTTTCTTTCTTCAACACACAAGCTATGTACACTATCATATTCACATTTCAATAGCCAGATCAAACAATGCTCTAACGCCACTGACCTGTATTTCTAGAGAGTGCTCAGTTGGAAGCTTCTTTTTTTCCCCCTAGTCTCCGTCTGGATGTGATAATGGAGGTGAAAAAAAAAACTCTTCTGGAGTGACAGCTGCAGATTCCGCCCCTGCTCTCCCTCCGAGGTGCAGCCTGGGACTGTGTAGTAACCGAGTAGTGGAGCCCCTCACGGTTTTCTCGACATCTGTCGCTATCACAGTCCAGCCAACCCCACTGCTGCTCCGTCTGCAATCTATACCCTCCCAATCTTTTAACCCCTCCTCTCCCTCTTCCTCGCGCACACGCCAGCTCTCCCGCATTTCCCTGTTGCACCGACGCATCTGAGGAAGATTAGTGGACTTTATAAAATAGATCGCTTATTTCATTTTTGTTGTTATTTGTTCAGTTGCTTTGAGGAGGGAAAGGAAAGATTTCTGTGGGGAACCATGTTAATATGCCAGTCCCTACACACACACACGGGAGTATTGGTGTAACATGAATTATGCATGAGAGTGATAAGGAAATCCCCCACACACAGACACACACACACAGATTAGATGCTAAATTAATTATTATAAAGATAACTTGACTGATGTTGCTTTATTTGAAACTGTTGAACTGTATCTATGTGTCTGTAAAATGTTTCCACCCTGTTGATGTTTGGATATGATCTTTTTTTTTTGGTGGTTTGAAGAGGACCAAATGTTCACTCCAAATAATCAGTTCAGTTCAGTCTGCAAAAGCTTTGTGCCTCTTTGCTATTTGCCTTCCAAGTGTTAATGGGACAAGGTCGGTCAAAGTGAAACTTAGTGAAATTCAACAGCTGACCGTTCCTGGTAAACATGTCGTCATCTTCAAGAGCCCGAGCTCGAGCGGCTTGACTCTGACTTTACCGTACGCTGAGCTGTCAGAAAACACTTCAGATCATTCAGGTGATAACTTTGAATAAGAACAAGAATCGGGAAATATCAGGGAACAACAGCTGTATGGTCTCGGTGAAACCGGATCAGATTCGGCCAAAACCTGGGGTCTGGTTTGGGCCTTTCAGTTGCCGCTCACACAAACACGATTTCCCTACAGTTATGTCTTAAACTGAAACTGGAAGAAAGAATTTGCACAACAATTAAGCTGACAGTTTGTATACGCCTGTCAGCGACTTGTTGTTTAGTCAGGGATGACTTGAAAAGTGACAAAGCAGGTTTGTTTTTATTGTTATGGTTTCACTTAATTACAAGAAGACAGAAGCAAGTCAAATCAATTCAATTCAATTTTATTTAAATAGCGCCAATAACAACACAAACTGTCTCAAGGCGCTTTACAAAAACCAACCTGCAACCTCCAGATCAGCCTGAGGGCGAAGATGGCAGGAAAAACTCCCTTTTAACAGGAAGAAACCTTGAGCAGAACCCATACAACACATACAGCCTATATGGTGCTCATACAGCCAGGTAGAAACAGAGAAGATAGAGAGAGAAGAAGAACAGGAGAAACAAGATAAACAAACTTCTGTCATAGACACATATATCAAGCAGAAGGAAACATGTAGGATCTAATAATATAACACACAGCTGATGATCTTATGTGACAGTTTGTGAGTAAAGCAGGATTCATGGGCAGGTTGATGAACTGTTCATCCAGGTAGGAGTGGACAACTAGAGGAGGACATGAAGACTGGGGCAGATGTAATTAATGGAGCTCCACAGGTCTGATACACAGCACTCCAGAGCTTAATATGTCTCCCTGCATGTTGAGATTATATATTTTTTCCACTTTTGATGATGTTATACTAAAGTCACACAGAATGTGCATCTATAATGTTCCCTGCTGGGTGTTATGCATGTGTACTTTTCAACATAAAACATATTATTTTTACAGAAATAAAACCAAACAGACAGTATTACTGAGGGGACAGCACCCTCTCCTGTTATATTATCTGATGGCGCTACACAACATATGTGGCATGATGGAGAAACTTTAAGATAATGGTATTACATAATATTTTAAATAAAACAGAGACAATGCATGAATGTCCTACTAAATTGCTTATTTGAGACGTTTTTATTAAAACTGTGTGTGACTTTCTGCCAGCAAAAATTTTTTAAATTCGTTCCTATTTGCTGTAATTTTGTTATTGAAATGTCACTCATAATTTAAGTCAATGAGATGAAATTTAACACTGTACTGGTAGTTCAAAGGAAATGAAAGAGCACTTTAACAGTATCTTTTTCAGCTGCACGGCGGGAAAACAAAACTGAATGTGTGAGTCATGCACCTCCATCTTGAACTAATGGGTAAGTATCATTTTTCCTTTGTTAGTTAGCACAGCAACATTGGTTTTCTCTAACTGACTGAGTGTCAGTCCTGTTGATAGATTTAACACCAGTGTATTCAGATAATGTGAACCAGCCTACTTTAAAATACAGATGTGCACAGATGTTGCTGATTTTAAGTTTAAAACAGAGATGCATGATGTGCATTCCCTTCTAATGTTGGAAAATCACTTGATATTGGAAATAAACATTTTCCCCACTTGTTTCAGTGGTGAAGTAGGTTTGGCAATGGATTTTTTTTTTCTTTCTTAAATGTCTCATATTTTAGATTTGCCTTAAATTCTCAGGATCTAATTTGTTCTATGAGACAAAGTTAATCTGTGCCAAAATGTGGTATATTCATAACAATTCATCAAATTTAGAAAAAAATATGTAAAATGGTTTAAAATATGTGCTAAACGTATACGAAATGCTACTTATATGTAGCAGTGTAAAGTAAAATATTACAAATATACCTCAGGAATACCTATTTAAAAAAAAAATGCAAATCGAACGTAATTAACTGCTAATTCTTGACCTGTAATTAGTGTAAAGGTGGAAAATTGCTGATTTATGTTGTGACTGAAAGAAAAACAACTGTGGTTAAACAGTAAGTTTCAACAGCAGCAAGATACTGTTAATTTTACAGGACACTCTTTAAGAGTACCACAGTCCAGAATGTATGAAAATACCTTTAAAACCATTGTCACGGAAAGGCTCAGAAGTCTAAAGTCTGTTACATGCTCATGTTTTCTTAGACCTACAGTACGTGTGTTGCATTTTGTATGCGATTGCACAAAGTTGAGCTTTCAAGCTCCGAGAGCGAGCAAACAAGAAAATAAAATCAATCTTGTTTGTTTTCCTGCTGGCACCAGGACTAAATAGTGACAAAGGGGCAGCACAGGCTGACTTTCACATGATGCAAAAGCTCTGGAATGCACTCCCAGGAGTATAACCCCCATCCCAGCCAACCACTCCGCTCCACACAGACGAGACACAGAGACTTATGGGGAGGCCTCGGAAAATCCCACCGACGTCCAATGTCCAGGGCTCATCTGTCTGCAGCCTTTGGTCCGGTTGACCTAGACTGACACAACGTAAGGAACACGAAGAAATAAAGAAACAGGTGTTGGGCGCTACAGCGTGTTTGTAGCCCACAGCTCACCACCGCAGTGAGCGTGTGCAGGAATGTGCCAGAAAGGCCGGGCTTCTGTGCAGTTCCCATGAGAAGAACGGTTTTCTCTAGAAAGATTCATTATTTGGTTATTGTATTTAAATTAGCCGGGTATAATGGGATTTCCAGGATTATTTCTGTTAGTGAAAAGTGACAAGTAATTGTAGAATGATTACTGCTCAACTGCCAAACACGATGTGAAATAAGAGCCCTGATTCTTTTTTGTTGAAAGTTGCACGATCGCTGCGCTGCACATGTTTGTCTGTATCTGTCATTCATTTCAAATGGATACTACAGTTCCTTGCCAAGTTAAAACTGTCTGTTGTTTAGGGTAGTCTTCCACTAGTAGAGATAGATAGATAGACAGTAGATAGATGAGATGATTTATATCCTTTTTATGATTGTGCTTAGACAGTTTTAGATATTTGGATAAGGATTGTCCTGTTTTACCTAATGATATTGGACAAATAAATTCCTGCCAGTGTGTTAGAATTACTAGTAAATATTTACCATAAATTGTCACAGTGAAGGAACTGGTCTGCTTTTAGTTTGCTCTAACAGAAGGTTTGTGAGAGAAACAGATTTATGCCCTTTGGATTTTCTGTAACGCACAAATGGCACCACCTACTGACAATTTATTATATTACACCTTCAATGATGGTCTTGCATATTTTACAAAGAAAAGAAAATAAATCCCTAGTTCAACAAAAAGACACTAAACCAAATCAAAAATCTTAATGAATGGCGTGTTCAAGACCAGTGGGAACAACAAAAAACAGTCACTCAAAACCCCATTTAATTGCATTTTTCTTGCATTAAATAAAGGCTGGCCATACATTCTTTAAGAAAACTCAATATCATATCAAATCATGGATAACACTGACCACTCTCTCCCCTACATACTAGCCTGGCGGCACAACACCGTCTCTAAAAGGCTCAGCCTAAATGGCTTCGTTGTCTCAGTGGCAGCTGCAGGAAATCTTCCTGCAACAAATCTGCACCACTCATCATCTGCGTTGGACGGATGACTCTGGACTTATTGCAACTGGCACATTTTGCACATCTATGCTGCCCACATAAATTGGCTAAAACTGACCAATGAAACTCCAAGTAACAAGAATTACAGAATAAATCGGCATTAAACCAAACGAGAAGGCTACAATTGGCAACAAGTTAATCATTGATATCTCAGCAGCCTCTATCAGCTGTTACAAGAAAAGAAAAAAATGACATCAAAATGACATCATTTTTGGGCAAAGGCCAGAAGTAACTGCTTAGTGATAAAAAACAAAACAAAAAACAAAACAAAACATGATTAAACCAGTAAATACACATATGTGCATTTGGTGTTACCTAATTATATATATTTAGTTTTTATGGCGGTGCACACAATGATCTCGCTTTGCTATTAACTGTTTTGTAAATGTTCTATAGTCGAATGAGGTGAGGCTTACGCGAGCTTCCGGTGCGACGTCGCTGTCAATGAATCCAACGTACCCTTGGAGAGTAGTGGTGTGCGATGCCGCTTGTTTTGGTATCGATCCGATACCAAGTAAATGCAGGGGTAGTTTCGCCGATAATGATATCGATACTTTTCTTCTTTTTATTTAAGCAATCTAAATCCGAATGACCTTTAAACGTTATTGCGATTTGCCTTTTGGATTATAAACCAGTTAAAATCCAGTACAGAATTTGGTACAGAGTAAATAAAAAATGTTATTATCACAATAAAAATTGTTGTTCAGAAACAACACAAAATTATCATTTGAGAACAAATAAATTTTTTTTTTTGAGTGTTCAGAAACTACTATTTTAAAGCCAAATCTCTCGCTTCATTGTCTTCATTGCTATTTTTTCCAACTTTATTTTTGACATATCCATACATCGTTTATATTTTTATTAAATGAAATAATAAATAAATTATTTTATTCTAACTAATTGATAAATCAATACAAATTATTAATTAATTATTTTTAATTGATAAATTAATTTATAAAAAAAATAAAAATAAATAAACATTGCCCACAGCTGACTAAATATGCAGAATTTTGAACGTTAATAAAAAAAAAATAGCTAAGAACAAAATCACCCACAGTTGTCATGAATAGTGAAATAAGCTACTGAGACCAACATCGTTTTTGTACCAGGTTGTAAATATGTTTACCGTAAAGTTTTACCGTTTGGGCTTCATCGTTTAAAATCTGAGATTATCGACCAATATCGATGCCACCACTGGTATCGACATTATCGGTGTTTGGATCGACCCGCTCACCACTAATGGAGGGGCGGTGCTAGTGGTGGCCGAGCTGCAGGGCCTCGCCTTTGTGGTGGTAGAGAGAGAAGATGGCTCCCGTTCTGGAGAAACAGCTCCCGGGCGCAGCCGGGACAGGCGACAATAACAACGAAGAGGAAGAAGGACAAAACCTTTGGCAAGTTCTGCTTGTTCTTCTGGGCGACTTCGTGCTCACATAGGCACCTTGTCGGAGGAGCAGAGCCGCTTTCTGCTTTGTCACTGCCGGTTGCTCCCCTATCAGACACCGGCCCGGCTAGCATTAGCACATTAGCACATTAGCGTTAACTGAAGCTGTGCCAACGCTACTAGTGTTAGCGCATATTTTATTACTCATCAAATAAGCGTTGTTTTAACTAGTCAACCTCCGGATAGTCATTCGTTGTGTCTGGGCTTTAGCAGTTTACGCCAAATCAGGAGATAAGTAGCATTTAGCTTATTTGGGAAGGGTGCATTAAGCTAACAGGGAGGGTTAACAAGCTAGCAAATACTTTTAACCGACTAATCGAAGTATGCCGAAAATTAATATTGCCTTTATGTCTCATGCATTATTTGGGGATCGTACTGTTCTGCGGTTCCAACTTGTCAGGTTTCATGAGTTCATTTGCATGGCTACTTATTTCTAACCCACCGGTCAGTGGAGATGAATTGTCATTTCCTGTTTTGCTTTATGTTGTCGTGGACCCAAACCGGGTCAGCTGAGTGTGAAGAATAATCAGAAATAACTGGAGTAATAGTTTGTAACGGTAGCTTCACAAGTTACTGTTTTCATAGCAACTTAGTTTGTTTCTGAGATGGGGGAGAGCTGTCAAGTGCTGCAACCGGATAATCAATCTAATAATAAAACTCACTACACATCATCTTCCTTCTTTCTTTTGTTTTCTAAAAAAAAAAATGCTATTTATTTCTTTGCAGGACCTCAATACTGAGTGAAGTATCAACTAGGTCGAGCTCAAAGTTGCCGTCAGGAAAAAACATTCTTGTATTTGGTGAGTATTACTTTGAGCCACATGTCTTTTCTGCAGAGTATTTTTACCCCGAGGGCAGCGGAGAGCAAGCAAACCTCACTGATCTCACAAAGGCTAATAATTCAGGCCTTTTTCAGATTTCTTTTCAAACAGTGTGTGCATTCAGTTGCACAGCCTCCCACACCTTTAAACGAAAGACTTAAAACAAAAAAAAAACAAAAAAAAAACAGGGAAGTGTTCTTGGGTGTGGTTTATTTGGGTGAGCCATCCACAAGTGTGACAAGTACAAGCTTTTCATCAGGACGATTTGTGTGAGACATTAAGGAGGAAATATTAGAGCCAAGTGATTGTTTATTGATGCATATCCAAATATAAATATTGGCATGTGTTTAGCAATATTGTAACTTCCCACTAATAAGGAGAAGTGGTAACAGGTGTTGTGAATAAAATATGTTGCAGGAGAGGATGGATCAGGAAAAACATCGCTTATGGCCAAACTTCAGGGAGCGGATCATAGCAAGAAAGGGAGGGGACTGGAGTATCTGTACTTGAACGTCCATGACGAAGACCGGGATGGTGAGTTGAACATCTGTGTCATTTCCACCCTACAGTAGATTAAAACTGTAATTCTTGTTTTTAACTCTGGGTTTCTTTTATCGTTCTTTGCAGACCTTACGCGCTGTAATGTTTGGATCTTGGACGGGGACCTGTACCACAAAGGCCTTCTTAAGTTTGCTGTTACGGCTCAGTCGCTACCTGACTGTCTAGCTGTGTTTGTTGTGGATATGTCACGGCCCTGGACCATCATGGAGTCCCTGCAGAAGTGGGCCAGCGTGCTGCGCGACCATGTGGACAAGCTCAAGATTCCTCCAGAGGACATGAGAGAAATGGAGCAGAAGAGTAAGTAGTGGACCTTAACGCGCCCACACTTGACTGATGTTGTGGAACGTATTGATACCTTTAAGTATCTGTGCACCCATGGTGAACATGAGTCGTTTGTTTAGACTCGACTCTTAAAAGTCAACTCCGAGTTTGGTTTGATATGAGGTAGTGATTTGTTTGCAGATCTTAAAATTTAATCTGAGATTTAAAGGCAAAAATAAGATGCATACATTTAGTTTAACTGACTCTCTGAGAAGTGGATTAAAAGGAAACATTGCTAAGCGAAGGTGCCTGAAGCATCCCAGAGTGGACGCAGTCTTACATAATAAGAGCTCGACTCCTTGCTGGCTGGCTGCTGGGGAAAAGGAGAACTTTGTTGCTGCAGAACATGGGTGGCAAGCAGTGTATAGCATTACACATTGTCAGTCACGGATGATTCTAGGTCATCACCGGAGAGGCCCATGATACTCAGCTGTGTGCTCTGGCTGGAGGCAAGTTCTGCTGATCAATGTGTGTGTGATGCACGCAGACGATGTTCCCTTGTTAATTTTAGAATTGGTCATCTCTTCTCTTCATGAACAGTTCTTTTGTGTTTGGGAAGATTTTTTGCTTTTCAGACGAGTCAGGTCAGCAGGCTGCAGGATTCTTTTTATTTTTTTTTTCTGAGAAGATTCTTGTGTGTTTAGAACACATTTCTTGCTGCTATTGCGGTTAAATGTGAAATGAAAGGACGCTTAACGATTAAAAGGGTTTTATGATTGCCTGTGAAATTGACGGCACAGGTTTGGAAATGCTTTGAACGTACAAATTGCAGACACAGTGACAAGTCTTAACAAGCAGTTAAGTGTGGTGGCAATATGTGTGAAAAACAAAAGGGAAGCAGTTTATTAAGTGATGACTAAAGCAACTTAAGTGGAAGAAATTACTTTAAATTGGTCCTTATTTTATGCTAATTTTGTTACTTTAGTTTAAGCACAGTCACTGTGAATACAGTGCACTAGAAAGAAAATATTACTTGGATTTTATACAACTTAAGCTTTATTTTTTAGATATTATCTTACTCCTTCTCTTCCATTGGTAATTTTCACTCCTATAATAGCGTAGAAGTTGTTTTTAAAAAATGGTTTGTCATTTTACTCCACCCTTTTCCATCGTCAGCCTTCCAGTTTAGCTGTGGCATGTCATCTAGATGAAACATCTCTCAGCCTGTCACCTCTGTTGTCAGTAGCAGACTGGCAAGACCTTGTCAGAAGATTACGTATTTGTGGACATGAGGGTTTGAGTGAGAGGGAGAGGGAGACAGACTGGAAGTGTCTGAGTGTGTGTGTGTGTGTGTGTGTGTGTGTGTGTGTGTGTGTGTGTGTGTGTGTGTGTGTGTGTGTGTGGCTTTTGTCCAGAAAGTCTTGCAGGCGTCTTGCATCATGGTTCCCCCTCCCATCCAGCGGCAGCGTCAGGGAACGGAAAGGACGTAAACTCATTCGCTCTGTATTCAGTTCAGTGGGCCGGACATTCTGACTCCTGCTGTGCTGTAACTGAAGTAGGTTGGCTTCTTGAGTTGTCTCAAGTCAAATTACAGGATCAGCCTCCCGCCTGCCTCTTGACCGCCTGTTGAAATGGGAAATATTTTTACTTTGTGACTTCGGCTCTTAGAGGCGAGACAGGTTTTATTTTTAGGTGTAGGGTTTGAGAATGGGAAAACATGTTGACCTGTGTGGAGGAGACGTTTTTAAGAGATCAGGATCTCTACTCACATCAGGACTGTCCTGTTTTCATTTTTGTGTTTTGTTTTGTTTTTAAATAAAGTTTCAGTACTTAAAGTTGTGCCCATTCGGTTTCTAGACGTTAGTGAAGTCATTAATTATGAGCACTGCTCCATTTTAACCTCACCTTTGTTTGTGAAAGAGATAAGTAGGTCTCAGTGGGGCAAAGTCTGTCTGTCTTTGTCTCTTTCATTTTTCATTTTAAAGTGACAGTACACCCACGGTCTCTCTTCCTAAAATCATGTCAGAATCATGACAAAAACAGAAGTATTACAGCCTCCAATACTTTCTGTTTCTGCTAAGATTTGTTGAAGAGTTTGTTTTTTTCTGATATGTTTTTCTAAGGAAACATTTTCTATGAAGCTTTTATGAGTCTCTAACTGATCTGTGTTTTTTATTGAACACGTTTCCTACTTTTGTGTCATGTTTAAGTTTGAACTATTTAATGGAAGGTGTGACTGCCACTCATTCAAATATTTTCCAATTGTGTTCGGTGTGTATTATATTTATATACCAGCAAATATCTATCTATGTTTTTCACGAGTCTTGCTTGTGCATGGTTTTAAATGGCATGTAATTACTGTCCTAGAACAGAATGTACATACTTCAGCCCGTCTGTGCATATGCGCTGGACATTTGTAATCCTGTGTCCCAAGAATGTTTTTCTCTTCAATTGCTTTTAACACCGGTTCTGGTTACATGGTAACATGTACAGAATTCCACGTCTTTAAGTAGAAGGGTTGACTCTAAACAGCGAGTCTGGTTTTGTGGGCTGTCCCTGACTGCATTCTCAAGGCTCTTGAGGAAGTAGGCCAAAGCTTCCTGCATATAACCCCCCCCCCCCCCCCCCCCTTCACACCACCACCACCACCACGACCGCACACTCACACTGCAGCTTTGTAAATGTCTGGACATCTGGAACAGCACAACAGGAAAACATTGAAGGATGCCATTAATTTATCTTTTCTAACTTTTACCCGAGGCCTGTTATGTAACAGCGATACTACACTATGACACATGGCAACTTGGTGCTTTCATATTTAGGCTGGATGCAGTCTTACTTTAATATACCAGTTAAGTGGCATTTATTTATGATGGCAATTAAGTTTATTCGAACGCTTCCCAAATACACCAACTGAAAAATTAAACGTTGGAGCAGGGACAGACCACAGGAACTTTAAATGGTCTATTAGTTGACGTGTATGTGTATATATATATATCTGTTATACCCTTGGAGAGTTTTATTCTCTGCTCACTTTATATTAACTGCATGTTAGAAATCAGAAAGAAGGGCAGCTTTACTTAAGGAATAAAAATACTTTTAGTTATACTAATGACATGGCAAAGAAAACTACATAAGAAAGCATATGTTCTTTACAACTAAACTAATAGGAAGAGGTGAAGGAAAGCTGTGACAAATTAAGACAATGGAAATTAAATTCTCATTTGAACTGTGATTATTTATTTGTTTATTTATTCTGAGCTGATCTGGAGTTGGATGTTCACTTGTCTGTTATTTCTCTGTCTTCCTCCTAGTGGTGAAAGCTTTCCAGGAGTACTCAGAACCCGAGGACGCCACCCCATCGTCCCCACAGCGACGGGCTCCGCCAGCAGGGGAGGACGAGGCCATCGTGCTGCCGCTTGGGGACAACACACTCACACACAACCTGGGCATTCCAGTGCTAATAGTTTGCACAAAGGTAAATATTGGGGTGGATTACTAAGGAAATTGATGGGAAATACTGCAGCTATTTCTGTTTTTTGGAAATTACAGACTGTATTTTTCCTTCAAGGCTGAAAACTTGAATTGCCTCTTGAGACTTGCTCCAAAATCTATATGAACACCTTTACAGCTTATATAATATAAAAACATGCATATAAATTATATGTATGTTGTACATAATTGAGGGCATGGCCTGCTTCAGATCCTCTCATGCTCCATCTCTTTACCCATTTATATATTAGCCCAGAGCTAAGCAGAGTCGGGCAAATCCACGATGACATCTGTCGTTTGTTCTTCACAAATCCTAGGGGTCCTGTTCTTATTTACACTTGGTGACATTAACCCAAATGACCCAATTATTTAGCTTTTTGATCCTGGAACTCCTCAAAGTGCTATTACGTCTATCACTTCCAGAAAGAGGAGGCAGAAACATGGTCATTTCAGGATACGTCATTTACTGGACAATTTTCCAGATCCTCTATCAGGCTGCTGATTTTGAGCCATTGATTTTTCTAAACTGAATTTTGCAGACTCATCCATTCTAGTGAACAGAAATAGAAAACCCTTTTTTTTTTTTAAAGGCCTGTCAGGCGCTCTCACTGTCACTCGCCACCATGACGAGTACATTTGCCCAATTCTATGCCGAGTTCATCGTTTCCTCACTGATACATTTGTGCTAACCTTTAAGTACGGGTTTACTTTTATGTTGTGCTTTGTGAAGCAGTGTCCTCTCATAAAGAGCTGCCATTATATTCGCTTGCTAACCCTCCAGGCGTGTACTAGTGCTGAAAAGCAGTGTAATCGTCAGCAGAGCTTCACATGCTAGCTGTGACTCAAAAGTGGTTTTTAAACCAAACATTGACGCTTTTGTGTTGCACCTTGTCTGCGTTAGTGTTATGTATCTGGTGCACCCAGGTTGGTCCTATTGGTCGAGGGTTGGGGGGGGTGGATCATCTCACAGATACATGATGAGTGTGAATTTGGAGGCCAGGTCAACACGTTGTGCTGTTTTAGTGTGTGTGACTGTATCGAGCTGCATCCTGCTGGGGACGGCTGCTGCCATCATTGGAGTGACATTGCTATGGGGTGTGGGTGGTGTTTGGTCTGCCACGTTGGCAGCATTGTTGTGAATTTCTCCATGAAGACGGATCCACTGCAAACCCACATCTAGTTGTGTAAACACTGTAGTGCAGTTACCAGGCCTGTGTGTGGCGCTGTTTCTGCTACAGAACTCAGTAATACCCAATAAAAGAAGAGGTGGAGCGTGGCATATGCAAACATACAGTCCGGATTACAGTCTGTAATCCTTTATAGTTCATTGTAGTGGCGAAGCAACAGTTTATATTGGACCTAGTCACCCAACAAGGGTCAGTATTAGGGCTATGAGGTATCACCAAAAATGTATATCAAGGTATTTTCTGAAATGAAATCTGGGGACTTTTAGAGATTTTTGACGTATTTATTCATATTTCTCGTGGCACAGTATTCTGATCACTGTGTAATTAAATGCACCAGTGTGCCAGCATATTAATAATTCATAAAAATACCAGTATTAGGTATGAACTAGTCAATATCTGATGCAGCACCGTCATAATCCTGTACTCCGCCATTAACGTTGTTGTTGTTATGAGACGTCGGGGGGTTAGAGGGATGAGGTGTCGGGTGATGACATCGTGTTCGTATCAGACGTCCACACGAATGAAAAGAAGCTCTGTATTTGTGTTTCTCAAAAAAGGTGCGGCTCCAGTCATTTAAAAAATCCGGATCCGTCATGACAGTCGGCCTAAACACACAAGACTTATGTGGCTTCACCCAAAAGTCATATTCGTGTGGACGTCGGCCTCAGTAACATCCACACAAACGAATGTCAGGTCCAACAGTTTCCCAGCAGAACAATGGAACTGTCACAAAATGGTTTAAATGTCGTTTACGTCACCATTGATCAATGTTTGGACGTTTTATTGTCTTTCTTACTGAAACATTCATCCCTTTTTAATCTTTTATGCTTCAGTGTGATGCAGTCAGCGTACTAGAGAAGGAGCATGACTACAGAGAGGAGCACTTCGACTTCATCCAGTCCTACATCAGGCGGTTTAGCTTACAGTGTATCCTTTTTTTAACGCACGGCGGTTTGTAGTTTTATCACAGCCGTGGTTGCATTTATAAGAATGGCCGTTAAAAGGACGGAAATGCACCACTCCTTCAGATCGTTCCAAGGTTCTTTTTTTTTATTATTTATCCACCATGTGACGTCCAAACGACAGTTGCTGCCCTAACTGAATTAATCAGACGGAGCCGGCCTGATCTACACGTCGGTGAAGGAGGAGAAGAACCTGGATCTGCTCTACAAATATATAGTACATAAGATGTATGAGTTTCAGTTCGTCACACCTGCCTTAGTGGTGGAGAAGGATGCAGTGTTCATGTAAGTGGTAATTGAAATTTTATGGCACGCCGAAAAACAAATATCTCTCCACCCACTGCAATTACACATGTTTTTTTTTATTTTCTTAGTCCATCTGGATGGGATAATGAGAAGAAAATTGGGATTTTGCACGAAAACTTCACAACAGTGAGACCAGAAGATCCATTTGAAGATTTTATCACAAAACCTCCAGTACGAAAGGTAAAAACAAACCCGCAAACACTGGCTAATATAAACCAGTTTAAACCCGGACACTTACATTACGATGCTACACATTCATTCACAGCTTATTGTGTACGATGTCTTATACTCTTTTACATTTCTCATTTGCTTTTATCAGCTGGTTCATGACAAAGAGATAAATGCGGAGGATGAGCAGGTATTCCTCATGAAGCAACAGGTATGTGTCAGTCCTTCTGTATTGGATGATTGTGAGATTGATGGCATGTTGTGGGGAGATATTTAGGCCCCGTTGCCCTAAACCACCAGTTCTTATGTGACCAAACCAATTTGCTTTCTGCTCTGATGTGTTGGTCGACATCTGAAACTGACACGCAGCAAATAACATTGACCTTACTTCCTGTTTTGTGAACAAAATTATCAGGAAGGCAGGCTAAAAAAAAAAAAAAAGCTCAACTGAAACTTGAATCTTTGCAGGTTATAGGACTGAGGACGGTGTTTGTTTAGTTTCATCTATTTCAAGTTCCCTCTTCCTTTATCTGCACTGATTCCTTTTACTTGTATCTTGCATACAGTGTGCAGGTTTTTTTATTTTTTATTAGACTGAATTTGGATAGAACTTGATGGAATCAGAAAACCACATCTAAATCAAACCACTCATGTTGAAACTTTTATTTTTTTCTTATTTACAGTCTTTGTTAGCCAAGCAACCAGCCACGCCAACAAGAGGAGCAACAGTAAGTGTCTTAAGCTCATGCTTTTTTTTTTTTATTCTGGATAGACAAACTATTGCGTTTTTTTGTTTTTGGATCCCGTTCATGCTTTGGTTTCTGTGCCTCAGGAGTCTCCAGGACGGACATCCTCAGGGTCCCCCAGGCCTGCGGGTCGCGCTGGCCAACCCACCGTAACCAGCGGCTCGCCCATGGCTGCGGTCAAGAAGCCTGACCCCAACATGAAAGGTAGGGAGCTTTCTTTTTACTAGTTTGTCTCGTTGTCCCAAGACGTGACATGAACAGAGTTTCATAAAGAGGTGCAGTGCTGCCTCCAAGAGGTAACACCTAAATAATTCACACAACACTTGGTTCCTGCTTCGGTGTATGACGATAATAATATTTATGAGCTATTGAAAGCCAGTGAATCCAGTTTACTTTCATAATTCATACAAGATTGAGATTTTATTAATCCAGAAGTATTTCTCCTGCAGCGGGGGCGGCCAATGAGGGAGTGCTGGCTAACTTCTTCAACAGCCTGTTGAGTAAAAAGACTGGAGCCCCTGGGAGCCCAGGAAGTGGAGCAGTTGGAGCTGGAGTACAAGGGTCTGCCAAGAAAACAGGTACAAGCTCTTGTTCCAGTGTCCTCACCTGTGATCTCAGTGAAAACAGACTCTGGTTTTTGACAGCCCTTCTTTTATACAGGTTAGCAGATGTTTTACTAAAGCAGTCCTAAAGTATTATAGCATCCAGTGCATTTAGATCCATTTCAGAGCAGCTTGACTCAACTCTAAAGGCGAGACACTACAGGTAAATAGGGGAAAACTAATATCACCATGAAACTTCTCCAGTAGATTACTTACATAAACACAATATTTTTTTATTATTAGAAGTTGTTTGTGATTTTATATTTAAATATGCAAATTATGCATTATCCACTTAAATATGTGCTAATTTGCATACAATTCCAGAACAGAAACCTGAATAATGGCTAAAGTGAGGATATCTTTTTTTATTACTCCATAAATGACAAAATACTGTCAACCGTCCAAACTATTTTTGCAATGTTTTTAGGAGTAAAACGTTATATAAATCAGGTTTTGAATGATATTTGAGAAATCTCCTCTGTAAATATCTGGAGAATGTAGATTCTCATTTGGAGAAAACAGCCTTTGCAAATTTTTCGTTGCAAAATCATGTATATTTTTTATTGGAAACCATTAGGAACCAAAACCAAATCTTCTCAAATCCTTCAAAACATATCACATAATTATATCAACATATATAATGACCATATTCGGATCAGATAGACTTTTGCAGGAGAAAAAGAGCTTCACAACAGCACTTCATATTCCAGGGTAGAGACTTTTCTTTTTAAACTAGTTTGATAAAAGACACGTTAATTAACCAAAATAACAAAAATAAACAGTGTTTTTGCTGCCGTGTCTCGCCTTAAGATGAGTTATTTTAAAGCCCTCATGTTGTCAGTGGCTGTGGACACTTTTTGCTGTCTGGAGTTTTATCTCTACAGCCTGAGTAAGAAGGTTAAAGCTGGAGGAAAAAAATAAAAAAAGTTGTCTTTGGCTGAACATCTGTCGACTGAGAACACTTGTGACAGGCCTGTATGCACTAAACCACACATCCCTCATGGAACTAATGCCACATACCACACATCCAACCCCTCTCTCTCAATTAATTTACCTGCATGTCAACAGTATCATGTTTCCAGCTTTTTTTTTTTTTTTTTTTTTTTAAAGAAGACTTTGTTATATAAGGTAGATATAACAAAGTCAAGCTTGTGACATTGCAGAATGCACCCAGTTAAACGTTCTAAAATAATCATTGCATAACTCGTCTGTGCCCGAGGCTGCTGACATGTCCTTTTCGTTCCAACGCTGAGAAGCGTTGCCATCTCTGAGACCCTGCTGAAGGGATAATGCATGAGTTCTTTCTCCCTTTTTTGTGTGATGATTAGTTTTGCATGTGTGTTAACCGGCGACAACGAGCCGCCGCCAATCAGCCGCATGGGAAACGCGTCGTCGCCGCCGCCGTCCGATCTCCCGTCCATCCGCTTGCTGCCCGTCGAAAAAAAACAAAAAAAAAACTTGATGAAAACGCACAGAAGCTACAGGAGATTACTTTTGGGCTTTGTCTCCTGTTTTTTTTTCCAAGGGCAGAAGCCGGGTTTGACTGACGTCCAGGCCGAGTTGGACAGGATGACTCGCAAACAAGACTCCATGGTTTCCGCTAACAACATACCACCGCCGACAGAGAACGAAGCGTGAAGGCAACAAAAAACAGCTGCATCGTCCACTGCGTTTAAATATTCTGGATAAAAATATATGTACATGTCAGCATAAAAGAAAAAAAAAAAAATGACCAAATTCCCAACGCCTATATCAGTCAGCGCACACACACACACACAAGTGGTTTCACCAAATGAGTTTCAGATGCTATCAGACGTACTGGTGAGATGGGAAGAGAGAGAAGGGGGGGGGGGGGGAGATACCGGAGGTGTTAGTGAGATGATAAGTGCTGAAGGCTTGGCTTTGTTTCTGTCCTCTCTTCCACTGTAAATGTTATTTTGTGAGGGATGTCAGTTTATGTGTGCACACTCCCTGGCAGCCAGCCTGCTTGTGCTGGGCTGCAGGTCCCACCTCCCCCCAGCAGTTTAGTTTCTGGGGTGAAAGCTGCTCTTCTCCTCGTCGGGATTTAAAGAGCGGTGACATACTGGTCCTGTAGCCTCTGGTTTCACTTTATCTCATGGAAGGAATTTAGGTTGCAATTGGAACGGTATTTAAACATTAAATATATTAATTGAGCATTTAAAAATACTTGCAAACGTATGTCGTATGTAAAAAGTAAAAAAAAAAAAAAAAATTGTTGGATATGATGTATTTATACGAAGTTCCTTCTCTTTATTTTATTTTGTGCACCGTTTATTGGTTGAAAGGAAAACATCCATCTGTAACATGTAATAATGCCACTGACATCATGACACTAACTTGTCCAGATAGCGAATCATATCATTTCCCTAGACATCTCGAAGGATTCTGTAAATATAAATACGAAAGAAAGAAAGAAAAAAAAAAAATATTCAGGTTAACTTGATTTTTTTTGTATAAAATGCATTTCTGTCCAAATTGAGAATAGCTTCTTTGACTAAATGAGACTGGCTGGGATTTGACGGGCTTGGAGGTTTTCGGCAGAATCGCTTCTTTAGCTACAGGTGTGTGTATATTTGGGGAGGGGGTTGGGCAGCATCTTTCCTACTATAACTCCTAAGTGCCTCGCACAGTTAGCCGTTTGTGTCATAGTAGAGGTGCTTGTCTGCGCAAGAGGAAATGCACTGTAGCACCATCAGCTGAAAGTTTTTTTTTTTTTTTTGTCCATTTCTTGTCATCTGAATAATTTATTTCGTTTTACATTTTTGTTAATGTACAAACAAGCCTGTGGTCTCTTGTTGTTTTTTTTTTTCAGAAATAAGATTTCTGTGGCCTAGTTCATAGTGTTTAAATAGATTGAACGCCTTCATTCATACAAACTGTAAAGGCTGCTGATATTATTAAGAAGAAACCACACAACGCGGGGTGCCCCCACACTTAACTGTGGTCGAAACCACTCGTTTGCAGCCAAAATACACACACACACGCGACTGTTTTTGCTGTGGTTTGAACAAAAACAAGATATTGTTTCCTTTTCGGTGTTTGATGGCACTGTCCTCCTTCGGTTTCATGTGTTTTATTCACACTTGACGAGATCAGGTTAAAAAACATTCCCAATTTTCTAGCTGTTAGAAACACATCCCATCATTTCTTATTATTTCTTTCTGGTCCTCTTTTTTTTTTGTGTAAGTGCCCATTTAAAATGACAACCTTTGCCTTCGATGTACAGCTAACAGTTTGTCACGCTCGGCACCCTGCCTTCACAGCAAAATGCTCTTCATTACTTTGTGTGTCCTTAAGGGGTTGCTTAACTGTCTTATGTAATTTCTATTCTTCTTCTCTCTTTTTTTTTTTTTTTTTTAATTAAACCAATTATACTGTACCATATCAAATAACCTGTAACAACATATATGGTTTCATGACGCCATAATCAAAAATGAATTAAGTGTATAATGTCATTCTTAAGCCTGTATGCAAAGGCCCTTAATCCTATGGATAGTGAGTAGCTTTTACAGAATTACTGGCAAGCGTGAAGAGAAGCAGCTATTTGCTATTCAGACAATGGCAAAAAGTGACAACTGGAGTGAATTGGAACATGGAACCAAAGATGCATATTAGTCACTATTTTCTGTATTTTTTTGTTGTTGCTAGTCATCTAGGAGATTAACCGGTGGCTGTTTGTACCTTCTAGCCTGCATGGAGTCCTTCGCATTCCAAACATCTGGCCTGCTCGAAAAACCTCTCTCTAATAACACCCTATAAAAATGTTAGTGTGGCTTACTCTGCTTAACCGAGCGTGGAGTTTTAACAGGCGCGGGAGAAACGCCGTGAATGTGTTACAGTAGAGTAATATTATCATCTACAGCGAGTACACTGTCAGCAACGTTAAGGGAATAACAACAGAACCGTGTCGGGTGTACAGTCTGATTTATGCATTGTCAAAAAAAAAAAAAAAAAAAAAAAACGGATGCTACGCGACAACTCTTGGGTTTACTTTGATCAAAATGAAGCTCTTATTTTTTTTATTTTATTTTATTTTATTTTATGTGACTGGGTGGAACGTGCACCTGAGGGTCTGTTGCTGAAGTAGATGAAGCACAATTTAAGAACAGCCGGGAGCAATACCACCACATGTTGAAATAAGCACTTTTCCTCGGACACTTATACTCGTTCCCTGTTGCTGCAGTTAAAGATACAGAATGCATATTATTTCCTTTTTTTTTTTTTTTTTTTTTGTTGCCTTGCCTTCCTAGAGCGTTTTGTAATGAACCAAGAAGTCGACGTACATAGTAACACTGCATTATTTATCTGCATTCGCTGCTGAAGAAGATATGGACGGTGCCCCCAGGTGGTTAACTGTGGAATTAACTCCTTTCTACTGTACATTTTCTATCAGTCTTCTCGTCATCATTGCCACCACGATTTTTTTTTTTTTTTTTTTTTTTTTGCTATGGATGTTTTTGGGGCATCTGGAAGTAGATAAACCAAATAAATGTCCTCTCATTTTCAAGTGTGTCTTTTTTTTGCTCATGAATCGTCCCCTTGCTTGTGTTTACACCTCACTTAAAGCATGTTTTGTCTATGTCCACTATGTTTTTTTTTTTTTTTTTGGCCCATGTAAAGCTTCTGTGTTAAAGACATTTTTAAATGTCACTCAAACATGACTGACCGCCCTGACTTCTGTTTGACGATCAATGGCCACACTTGTTAAATTTGGCGTTTAGCCGAGCGGACGACCGAGAGTCTCCTCTTGGTTTCCAAGTTGCACTTGCTGTTTCTTCCCGAGACTGAATAATGAAAAGCTGTTGTAACTTTTGTACTCGGACGTCAGTTCAAAGCCTCTTCACATCTTAACTGAATTGCCTTCGACCACTATTGACCGTCGACAACCCTCAAGACTTTGAGCTTCTGCTTCCAGTCCTTTTGTATTACGGATATATCGGGACATTGTAAGCACATGGCTGGCTGCTGTTGTTTTTTTTTTTTTTTTTTTTTTCCTTTTCTCCTCGTGTGTGTTCTGGAATTAATTCAGAAGTTTGATTGTATGACTTTAACACAATTCTGTAGCCTCTCAAGCTGCCATGTGGATTTTAGCTTCTTACGCCGACAAAGATAAGGAAAATGTTTATCAGACCCCTGGCTTCAATAAAACCAAGAATCCAAACTATTGTTGACTTTAATGTCTCCGTCTGTTTACGCAGGATTTTAAGTGAATGGCCTCAGCTATCGCCAAGTATTATATGAGAGTGGTTGCAGGTTCGTGGATGTTTTCCCACCAGAATCATCTACAGCTCTGGAAAAAGAAAAAAAAAGAGACTGCTGCAAAATAATCACTTTCTCTGCTTTTTCTGTTTATGGGTATGTGTTTGAGTGGAAATGAACATTTTTGTTTTATTCTATCAACTACTGACAATATTTCTTCCCACTTCAAACTAAATATTCACAATCAATTGTGAAAATAACAAAAACTATGCAGTGTTTTCAAACCTTGCTGCAAAGAAAACAAGTTCATATATTTTTTTTTTTATGCTACAATACTAATGTTTTATCTTAGGAAGAGTATTTGGTTTTCATGTGATCCATCGGTCTTTAACATTGCTTTCAGGTGACTTTATACCAGTCCTGGTGCTAAAATCCAAGCAGCTCTGTGTTATTTGATGACTAGCGACCATCCATCTTCCTCTTAACCACATTCCAGAGGTTTTTAAACTAGGTTCAGGTCTGGAGACTGGGTTGTCCAGTTACAGGGTCTTGATCTGGTGGTCCTAGCTCTGTGGCATGAAGCGTTCACAAACGCAAATGCTGCCCGATTCCAGTCTTACCGAAGCAGATCATCACCGATCCTCCACCAAATTTCACTGGGTGCAAGACACTGTGCCTTTTAGGCCTCTCTCTAGGTTTCTGTCTAACCATTCGACGACCAGGTGTTGGACAAGTCTGAGAGGATGACCTCAGTCCTCTATGACTTTAGCCCCTGAACCGTTCTGCCTGTGCACTTCACTCCAGCTACCTTTTGCTATTTCATCATCCTGTCCTTGCAAAACTGTTCTTTTCAATTCTTTTGGTTTGCTCAGTGTTTTTTTTTCTGACTCCACTTGCTTTTCTGGTGCTACTATGATACTGTTTTTGCCATCCAGCTGGTCCTGCTGCAAGAGGACTGTGATGAACATAACAACCTGCATGTGTGTGTGTGTGTGTTTAAAAAAAAAAAAAGCTTTTCCAGGTTAAAGAAGATTTGGTTCAGGTGATCACAGTAGACCATTGAGTAGAATCATGTGTGGTCTAGTACACATGCAGAGATGCTGATTTCATAATATAATATAATATAATATAATATAATATAATATAATATAGGGTCCGGGTTATTACAATGAGCAACACTCGTATGTGTTTACAGGCCTAACTAGCCCATGAGAATAGGTCTTGGTGGTCATATTTTACTGTGTTGGTCCAGATTGTTACTCCAGATACACAACATGAATCCTTTAAGTCCATGGGAGTTGCCTCATCTCTTCCATCTTTGATCAGCTGTGATCTGCACATTTCAGATCCTCAACGTTGTTGCTTTAAGGGCTGGAAGAAAAAAAAATAAGATCTAAAAATGAAAATAGCCGGAACCCTTCACTGAAGGGTAATAGTTGTTTGGGTGTAACATCCACGCATCAGATAACAGACATCTCCAGCATCTTTTAACATCTGCTATCTCCTAGGCAACCTTTAATGCCGCCACATGCCATAGGAGGGCAGTAAGGTACAAAGAACCGCTTTATTATTATTATTATCACTCAATTAAAATGAGGCCTATCCCCCACATTCTTGGAAGTTGGACGTGACATCTGATAAACTCGAGTGAACTTGGGTCGCTTTCCAAACTCCACAGTCGCTTTATTTTAAGAGCACGGCGGGATCACCCTGACCTATATAATCAGACACAGACGGCGAATCAGCCGCGGCTTATCTACCAGTTAAATGTGAAATATTTTGTCTATTGAGTGGTGACATTTGGGGATAACGCGGCCGAAGCTGTTGTTGAATGTTAGAGGTTTAACTCCGGTGATAGAAAAAGCAGCCAGGCCGTGATCCCGTGGAGAAGGAGGACAGAATTTCATCAGGCCTGAGTGGTGGATGGCTGAATGTTTTGGAGAGAGGTTCCGTGCGGGGTAAAAGGACGACGAAAATAGGGACATTCAAACAGGGGGGGAAATGCAGCGGAGCTCGCTCCTGTCGGCGTGGTTCCGGCTGGATTCGTTTTGCAGGCTGTTTGGGAACACTTACAGAGCCTACTCAAGAATGTGCAGTTTTTAGAGGGGCGGAGACAAGCTGGCTTTCCATCCATAGCTGAGGCTGTGTGTGCGCAGCTCGGCCGTACGCTGCCCTACTGTACGGGCTGTCTAATTAAGTTTACAATAGGAGACAACAAGGGCTTCCTCTCGGTTCTTCTGGGCCATAATGGGTGGAACGGTTTTCGTTCGCAGAGACTCGTCACGCAGCCCGGCGCGCATTGTTTAACCTGCAGCCGAACTAACCAGAATCGTCCGCGCTAAAGTGACACTGGGACTCGGAGCAAGTGACCCAGCTAACATAGTTATAAATGCGGCTGCCTTTCTGGTTTGTTTGCTTTTTGTTTTTGGAGAGAAACGCGGCGCTGCAAGCGGCAGGACGCGCTACGTTACACCGGCCGGATTTTCCCCCTGCGCGTAAATGTTAAAGAGCACCTACCGCGGCGCGATCACCGCGGGGTGGCCGTGAAAAGTGGACCGTCTGGTTTGTTTTCTCCATCCACTTCCAGCCTGCATGGAACAAAGTGTGCTTTCTGTCACATAACCTGCGCCTCGAGGTGGATCCGGGCTCCGGTTTTGTCAGCGGGGCTTTGTACGCGGTAGCGTTTGCAACTCGAGGGTCCAGCTTCTCCCGAAACCATGAGGACCACCGAGGAGACGGAGGGCTTTGACGGCGAGGCCTCCAACACTTCCATGATCTCCGGGGCCAGCAGCCCCTATCAGCCCACCACCGAGCCCGTCCATGCGCGCAACGTCCTAGGAGGGATACGGTGCGACGTGGACTACCTGAAGTCGTACTTTGGGGTTTTAAAGGTGGTCGAAGTGGTGAGTTTAAAGCGCGACGGCAGTGCCTCCTTAATCTACAACTAACCACGGATCAGAAAGAGTGGATAACACCACCAAGGAAGCAGCCACTAACATATGGACAGGAAACTCTTATGATAAATCGTGTCAAATTTCTAATTTAATACCTTGATTGTTACTACATCCATGTGATGATGCAGGCTATACCCAGGGATTAAATAGTTTACTCAAGGAGATGCTGTTTAACCTGCACTATATCCCACATAGTTGTCTGTCAGGTTAATAACAGTAGCATCATCACACTAAGGTATAGAGATGAGGTTGCTAAGGAACTGTCTCTTCATCCATGCTTTGCACACTTGCCTGTTTTTAGTAGAAAAAATGTTGGTTCCAAGAAAACGTGGCACTATTCCAAAGGCGAATGTCACAACAATAGCGTCCTCTGTTTGAATATGACCTGATAACTTATGTAAAAGAAATGACCTTTCCAGCGCGTGGCTCCTCTAAGCTGCTTGACTGCTGCTCTCAAAAGTCTCCTTAAATGTGTTTGGCAACCATGGGTGCCTCCAACAACGCACCTGGTGATACCTGCTCATTCGATTAAGCCCCGAAATTATCACAATTTAGTTTTCACTTAGCGGTCACTGGAAAACACATTTCCACTGTTACTTTAAGTCGGTTTACCCGAACCAGATGTCTGAACCGGGATAAGAGGCAACAACAAAGTGAAGCGAGGGGTCCCAGCGATCTGATAACTCACCAGAGGAGGAAATATCTGCAAAGCTGGGGCCACTTTTCTTCTTCCCGTGCCAGAAAAACTCGACACAGGCCTGCACGCTCGTGCACACGGAGCAGTGTGCTCACAACAAACACCCAGCAGTGCTATTGTGCTGTTGCACAAGCAAAACTAAAAGTTCAAACTGCTTAAGAATAAGTCTTTGCAGCCCATTCTTATTTTCTTCTCTTGTAAAACTCACGAATGATTAGTTTTTGAGAAGTGTTTCTCTGTAGTTTGTGGGTGGCTGAGTGTCCCAGCGGTCTGAGGGAGGACTGTGCTGTTGCACACACCTGTGGTGTTTACCTCTGTGTATGTGGGAGGTTGGATAGGAAGCCATCTGTCATCTGTGCGGTGGAAAATCTGGAACAGGCGAGAAGATTCACATTCCCATAGTTCATCTGTTTCACAGAAAATGCGTGAGCTTATACCGACCAGGCATAACATTATGACCACCTTCCTAATATTATGTAAGTCTTCCTTGTGCCTCCAAACTAGTTGTGACTCATCAGGGAATGGGCATGGACCTTCTGAGGGGGATCCTGTGTGGGAGCTTTGGGTCCTGTGGGTTGAGGGGAGGGGCCTCTGTGGATCATCCCACAGATACTTGATCAGTTTAGTCAATTTGGAGGCCAGGTCAACACCTGGTGCTGCTCTTCATGTTTTTGAGTTTTTCCTAAAGCATATTTTGGATGCATTCTGCCGGGGACGTCTGCTGCCAACAAGGAGTGTCATTGCTGTGGGGTCTAGGTGGGTGGTATTTGTCTAAGTAACGTCTCGGTTGATAAAAGAACGACTTAACTGAAACAAAGGTGAACAAGACAATGCAGGATGTGCCAGCTTTTAATAACCCATTTTATTCAGCACTAAAAAGTAGAACTTATGAACTTTAATTTCAATTCTCAAGTGCAAAAAAGTAAATAAAGAATAAGATTAACACAAGTGAATAAGCATTATCTCACATCCTGTTACTAATCTTCTGTTTACACCTTTTTGGTTTACTTTAGCTATTTGTTCTTCTCAGATATTGACTCTTTCCACTTTGAGAACAGTTTCTCCTCTAACATCAAGGACAGGGCCGATGAAAGTCATCCGAGTTTACAGTGTCTCAGAGGAGGCCTGCGAGGCTTTCTGCCAAGCATTAATAGTCTCCCCGGCTTTCATTTTTTACTGTTCTGTCCTGTAATCATTTCACTGTGTGCCAGCTGAGGCTGCGTGATGATCTTTTACAACTAATAGACGGCGACGCAAAGCTGACTGCGCACGACGTGCTGCGAAAGCACCACACACGGCAGCATGCTGTCTTCACATTCTGGAAACGAGGATGTTGCCAAGGAGGTGCGGTGTCTGTTATTTATTCCCCCAGTGTTAAGAGAAAGCATTTGTGTGGCTTAAGGAGTGGCAGTCGGGCGTCATTAATATATAATCTTTGTACAGAAATCAGTTATGGGGAGTAATGATTACAAGTAGACAGGTACAGTATGATGGCGACTGCTTTCGCACGACACATGAGTTCTGCTTTATGGCGTCGTGCGCATTCAATAAAAAACTTATGAGATAATGTCGCCAATCATAATTTAAGAGGGAGTCATTTATGAAGCCCCACCCAGCTTCTCTGCCCTTTGTCCTCGTCCCTAATGGCTTTTGTCAGAGCCGCAACACCCAGGCCTTGTTCAGACCAAGAGCCACAAACCGTTGGTTTGCACTGCCCCATGTTTACAGACAAATGATCTGTTCCCCCTCTACACAGCAGGACTAAGTGCTAATAGACCTGCGTAGCTGTTTTACACCAGAGCTCTAAAAAGCATTCACGGAGATGCATTAGTGAGCCGCTTGACTTGTCATTCCTCAGATGTAGGGATACGCAGGCTGCTGCCGCCGCCGCCGCCGCCACTCATCGTGCACCAACCGAGAACAACCCCCAGCAGGATGTAACCCGACCGAGGTGCTCTGGTCCTGACGGCTGCCTTGTCTTTTGTCTCCTCGCTGCGACTGGGTCAGCGAGGCCCAAATGATAATCGCCTCGTGCTTCCTCCACGCACCGAGTGGAATCTGATACCTCGTCTGGCCCTAGAGTAAACCCAGCAAACTCACTTTGATAAATAATAGCTCAGTCGCGATGGTGTGTGGAAACATGTTGCAGCTTTTGTTTTTTTTTTTTAAAAAAGTGTTTTATTTTAACAGGTGGTAATTAAATATAATATGTTATTTTTCTGGGGATGCTCTTAAATGAAGTTACCAGATGCTCCCAAATGTCAGCGCGCACTTCCTCCTCAGAGAGAGAAAGAGAGATGCCATATGCTTCATTCTCTTGCGGTTGAAACATTACTTATTCAGAGCTAGGGAGACATAACCCTAACCCCCTATAAAAGACAACAAGAATGTTTTGCATGTGTGTGGGGAGACGTGCATGCTGTTTCAACACAACCACACTTAACTTATCCTTACACTTATCCTCCAGGGTGAAATTTAACCTGAATTCAGGCTACATTTCTCTTCTCATAAAGGTTTGTGGGCTCCAGCTGAAGCATGGTCAACATTTTGGGGGGAATATCTTTGCATGCGATCCCATAGTTGCTGAAGTGAGGCTTCTTTCTGCCTCTTTTATTTTTCTGTCTTCAACAGATGGCTGGTTAAGGCCAGGACGCTTTTAAAGAGAAATAATAATGTGCATAATTCTAAAGATAAGGATACGCTTGCAAGAGAGAAGAGAAGGGAGAGCGGGCGTGTTCCTCGGGGGTGAAGGTTGGCATAAAATCATTACTTACAAGATTATCCAGTATGGTGCTCGTGGTCCCCGGTCGTCTCCCCTGTGACTACCAGACACCTGCTACACGGGGACGCCAGGGAGGCAATATGCTTTCTGCAAGAGATATGACATCATCTGGAGCAGCCCTCCACTCCTGTTTGGGTGTAACCTTTTCGGTTTATGTTACAGACACAGATGGACGGCTACCAAACTACAATACACGGTCTAATGAGTCTTCAGCAGCTGCACAACAATGAAACTTTAGTTAGCTCAGCAGATTTTTCAGGTCGCTTTCAGAATGACGATTGGACATATTGCCTCCATGCATTTCTATCTACACGTTTCCTGTGAAAGCATATCTCAGCCCCAGATGTGGATGGTTAGACCGGAGCCCGTCAGAAACAGCAGAGTTCTCCCCTTTAGACTTCGCCACTTCATCAAACAGAAACATGGCAGTCGTCAGAAATGGCACAACTTGCTCAGTAGATAAACAGAGCTGTTTTATTGAGCTAGGGGAGACGAGGAGGGGTCTGTTGGACTCTTTAATGAGGCAGTTTGTTCAGCAGTGTCATGCAAAGAGATGGACCTAGTTAGGTCGGACTCAAATTGAATCCAGGTTGTATTGAAATGTTTGGGTCTTTACTAAAAACTTCCAAATGTTGGTGCTTTAAAAAGTTTCCAACTGCTAAAGTGGGCTTTCTTAGATTCTTTAAGTATTTTCTGAAAAGAAAGTTGCCAAATTCCCTATCTCAAGAAAAAAAAATGTACCTGGATTTGGGGGAGGTGCCTCTGTGATCTTCTGTCATAGCATAGATTCTTGTTTGGGATCTAGTGAATTTGGAGGCCAGGCCACCACCTTGTACAGTTTTTCATGTTTTTTGAGTTGTCGCTAAACTGGTTTTACGTGTGTGTCAGGCTGCATCCTGCTTTGGATGGCTGGTGGCCATCAAGGAGTGTCATTGGTATGGGGTGGAGGTGTCTAGTCTGGTCTAGGTGGGTGGCACGTGTCCTAGTGACATCCACATCAATGCTAGTTTCGCGGTCAGTGTTATTTACTTCTTTTGTGTCTTAATGTTATGCCTGATTAGTGTAAGTCCTAGTTAGATAAATATTACTCTCAAAGTGTAAAGTCTCAAATATATAACTAAGACCTGTGTGGCCTGTAGACCAGTTTTTTTTCTGCATTCAAAGACTCAAAGACGGGCTTTGTTAATTATGACCCTACAGTGTATTTTAATCACATATTCTAAAAGTTATTGTCTTGTCTTTCACCATTTTTAAATGGTTTATGTTGCACACACAGAAGGTGACAGCTCATTTTGGAGCCACCATTACAATACACAGTGCTGTGTCATAGGGGATTTATGCTTCACAGTTTCCTGTAATAACTGGAATAATATCATTCCATTGTATAAACCCATCCTTTCTCCAAACATAAAACTTGCAACTGAGCCACCCTGGACTCTCATTATCTCACAACCTACATCTACAACCTATATCTTGCATCAAGGCATCAAAGCTGGCTGGGTTGGTCTTCTCTTCCTCTTTGTTCAACACAGATTAAATATTTGCAGTGCTGGTGGAAAAGTAACTGAATTGTTGGATTTAATAACCGGTTGAGCCTCCTCTGGCAGTAGTAACCTCAAACAAGTATTTGTGGTAGCTGTACAATGCTCCGGAGGAACCATTTTTCCTCAAAGAAACTGCTTCAGCTCAGCTAAATTTTTAGGAATGGCTGTTGTGAACAGCTCTCTCGAGGTTAGTCTCCAGTAAAGTCTGGACTGTAAAAGATGATTTACATCCATGTTCTGGGTCATTATTTTGTTGCATCAACTTCCGGACTGCCATGTCGTTAGTGGTCTTTGGGTAAACTTTGGGTCCTTACTTTTGGGTTTTGTTGGAGAGCGCCATTTTCTTTTGCGGACGCATTGTCTGGTAGCTGACATTTGGAGGACAGAGATATTAACTAACTTCAGTGCTTTGTTTAAGCCATATATTTTATATAAATATGGACAATGCGTCCCCACTTCTTTGTATAGGCCATTATATATACCTCTACCTCCACCGGTTATAAAGAAATGTTGAATTATACACTGTATTTATTCATTGTTTCCTACTCTCACGGTCCTGCTTTACAGAACGGTTGGCATGACAACTAGTTGTCGTCATGAGTTCACATCCTCTTTCTATAGCGCCAACGATAAGCGTTACATCAACTTACCTAGCTTATTTAGCTAAAATAATAGAAACCATCCTTGGAAAGACATCATTTTGACGTCTTCTTTAGTGTTTTAGTTCAGCCCAAGTCGCTACCAAGTACACCCAGCCACCAGGGGGAGCTCTACTTGCTTTGGCTTCACTTTTGAGGAGCTGTTACGCCATCCATCTTTATACAGTCCATGACTTAAGCCTTTAGCTTTTTTTTTTTTTACCTCTTTCAACATTCTGTGCTTTTCTCCAGAGTCCTCTGCATGCTCAATTCTAGGAAAGCGTCCACAAATCGTGCCTGTTTATAGATCATGTCTCTGACTTGGGACTCATGAATGTGTATACCCTTTCAGTTGGCATCTAAACTAGTAAATGCCAATTGTATTTCATTTCATCTGAGTACCTTTGTGTGGAAGCTGTTTAGAAGGGACAGGAACTCTCAAACCGATCTTCCAGGCTCATTGAGTGTCAGTCTCTGGTCTAACCTTGCATTCAGCTGTTTCAGGTCAGTAATAAATCAGAGTCGTTCTCATGGTTCTGTTATGCCTCTGGTTTTTGGACCGCTCTGAGGCAATCAGGAATCCGTGTGTGGTTTTGTCGGAGTCTACATGGCAGAAGAACACCTAAATAGCAGAATTCTCCCCATACTGTGGTTTGTTGATGGATGTTGGCTGGAGGCGTGCATCATCACAGGCTGCCAAGAGCAGGACTCATGAGAAGGGCTCGTGGACTTTGGTCTAGTCAAGGGACGAGGCCGAAGTCGTTTCATATTGACAAATGCTCAGCACTAACAAACACTCATGGAAATTACATGAATTTCTAGGCGTAACCTACAGCACACTTTGTGCAACACCCTTCTGAAAAGTAATAATATATGCTGACTGTGACCTATTTTTTCAACCAGTAGAGATGATTCATCCATCAGCTCATTGTGAATTGTGTAACTTGTTTTTTGTTATAATGCTTCTCTCCTGTCATTCCTCTCTGTCCCTTTAGGTCCTATCACTCATTGGATTCATCTGCATAGAGACCATCATGATGTGTTCTCCTTGTGGAGGGGTCTACTTCTTTGAATTTGTCAGCTGCAGTGCCTTCGTGGTGACCGTAGTCCTCCTCCTGATCTTTTTTCTCAACCTCCACACCAAGGTGCCCCAGGTCAACTGGAGCCTCACGGTGCGTAGACTGCAATATCTGGCGAATGCGGGGACAGTTTTCAATATTTTGGGGCTTCTGGATGTGGATGGATGGATGGATGGATGGATGGATGGATGGATGGAATGTTATTCCCCTGTTGCATGCACTGGTCATTGGTCACAGTCCAATTAGCCATTCAAGAAATCCAATCTATGACTGGACAAGTTACACCGACCAGCCACAACATTATGACCAAATGACAGATGAAGTGAATAACAATGGCCGTCTTTTGACAATTCAGTGTTCTGCTGGGAAACTTTTAGACATGGCATTCATTTGTATGGATGTTACTTAGACATGTAACACCCACCTACACCAGACTAGGCACCCCCACCCTATAGCAATGACACTCCTTGATGGCAGCAGCCAATAACTGGTTTAGGAACATCTAAAAACAAACATGCACAAGGTGTTGACATGGCCTCCAACTTCACTGGTTTCCCAACTGATCAAGTATCTGTGGAATCCACTGGAGCAAGTCTGATCCACAGAGACCCCTCCCCTCAACCCACAAGACCCAAAGCCCTCCCCCACCACCACCACCACTAACAACATTCTGTTGCCTTACACCATTCTCTGAGGAGTCACAACTGTTTTGGAGGCACAAGGGAGACCTACGCAATACTAGGAAGGTGGTCATAATGTTGTGCCTGTTCGGTGTAGACTCAGTTAACATGTTGAAACCACTTATTTTAAGGTAATAGGTTGACAAATGTTAAGTGTTAGCTTGCTTGAAGGCAGGGTTTAACGGGCCGCTCCGTCTCTTTATATCTCCTCATGGACCGTTTCCTTCCTGTAGCCAAGCCTCCTCAAACACTACTAACAATTGCAACAATGCTTTCACTTCAAATTGACTGGCCTTTTATTTCCTTCTTTTATTATCATCACTGTACGCGATGCAGCATTTTGAACTAGCAGTAACATGTATGAAGATTAACATTAACTCAATGTATGCTTCCCTCCTTGGTAGCGATTCTGCTTTAACCTCTGTTTGATGAATGTCGTGTTGGAGGCTTGTATTTAACATCAAGATCAGGAGTGTAGGAGTAGAGCAGTTTCAGTGTTACTACCATTATGTGCATTGTCAGCTGTACGCAAATGAGCTGGTGGGTGTTCTCCAGCAGATACTGGCTGCCTTTCAGCATTTGCCTACATGCACACAATGTGTGTTCTCAGCCTACTGTCTTTTACAGAAGGCTGTAGAAAAAAAAAACAAAGAAAGTCTTTAGCCATGTTTCCAGCTTACAGCCATAGTACATATCATAGGTAGCCAGATGTCCTCATCCAACCATAGCTATCAGATTGCTTTATGGTACAGAATTCCACCTCAAACATGAAGCGAGGGTGTGCCTTTGGCTTCTGCTTTTGGCAGAACAACACCAAATGAAAGCTCTCGCTGTCGTAGAGAGGCCCGGACCAATTTAACAGTGCTGATCTTGGAAACTTTAACAGATACCTGTGACTAGTATAGCTCATATAATCTAAAATCCTCCTGTTGTTTTTTTCTTGTCGGGCTCGTAGCCCTGTCAGATCTGAGTTAATTGTTTTTCCGCTTAGATGATTAATAGTCTAGAAATATGTAATTAACATGTACTATGTGTGAGTGTGTGTGTGTGTGTTGCTGCATGCACAGGCTTGAGATGAAGTGACTTAGGTCCACAGAAAGAGGTTCACTGGGCTGGGCTCACTGGTAAAGATTGGAGTCATGCTGTCATGCACAAAGCCTTTCATACTTTCAAAAACAAAAAAAAAAAGTCCAAACTGTAGTAGCTGACAAACCCCATGACGCTTAGTCGCACTCCTGCCTAGAAAGTCCAAAGCTGCTCCAATCACGTTATGCCCCTGAGAATTTCCCCACAAGTAAGCAGTTCAGAGTATTAACCCTTCTGCTGATCATCTGTGTTTTCTGGAAACCGTGGACTGGCTCTAACAACGCTCCTCTGTCGACTGAGTCGCTGTTTAATTCACTTTAGAAATTCAGAAGAAGGGTCCTTAATCACACAATTATGTGTCATATGATCCCATCTTCTCCAGTTCGCCCTCTGTGATGACTTTGGCAGCACGGAGGTGGAAACACAGGCCCCGACTCCATCTCCCCCTCCTCCCATAAGGAAATGAATGCAGTCCTGGGGCCTTGTTGCAAATCCACATGGTAACTTAACGGGATAAAGCTGAACTTGAGGGTTTTCTTTCATTTGAACGCAGACCGTTCGGTGCATTGTTTTCCTTGTTCGGAGCCAAATAGTTAGTCGGCTCTTCTGAGGGATTCTGGGTCGGAGATGGGGCAACAGTGAGGACACAGAGCCCGACGGGGAGGGAGAGAAAGATATTTGTGCGGTTATTCTCCTTTTACAAGGAGGGCTGCAGTTTGAGCACGCTGCCAGTGTGCCCAGTATATTCTGGTTGTTTTGTTCAGAGAGAGCGCACAACATCCCATCACATTTAATGCATGAATGAACTGGGTACTTCAGAGGGAAGATCAATGGTGGGCGCTCACCAGAGCTCTCACAGTGCACTGTCGGCATGCTGCACTGTAGAAATAGCAGTTCTCTGGAATTATTCTCTATCATTAACGCAGCTATAATCTGTGAGTTTTAAATATCCGCCGTATCCTTCCCGCATCATATAATAGCAAGTAAGAGTCTGTTTTTTTCCGAGGAATTGATAAAATTTAATTTAAAAGGCGATGGACGTGGGACTTCAGAGGGTGTCCTGTGGATTCTGGCTACAAATGGTTGTTAGTGGGGGCCTTTGGTTACTATGGATTGATGGGTCATTCGAGGGCTGTGACCCCCCCTAGTGGTCATCCATGACCCCACTCACAGGCCAAAAAAAATGTCCCTTTTAGTTATTATTTTAATATTAAATGTGCAAACTTGAACTTAATTAAATAACTTAACATAAACAGGGAAACCGCATCATTTTGGTTGTGCATGCATAGCCTAGCTCTCATCTTTACTCCTAACTCCATCTCCTCAGAAATGTGGCATTGCAGTCTGCAAGGCCTGTGATTGGTCCGCTTGGTCGTAGCGTTTTTACCCTTTACTATTTCCGGCTGCTTCTCCATCTCCGCAATTTTTGTTTTTGGATCAGTAAAGATGGAACACATCGAGGAAAGGTTACCTGAGGAGGTTCGGAGATACAAACATTTATATGACTCGACTTCAGTGAAAGTTTGGCGAAAGTTTCAGTTTCCATTGTTGAAAGTGAAGCAGGAAGTTTACAAAAATGAATCTGGGGGGGGGGATCCACACTGACGAACGGACACCGACCATTGAATTGTCACAAGATGATCAATGTTATTTGCTTCTTCTGTCAGTGGTTTTAATGTTACAGCTGATTGGTGTATACCAAGGTCCAAAATAGAAAAAACATAAAAATACATTTCTCACTGGAAGCAGCAGTATGTTATACACTTCACCCAGCTATTTATCATAATTATAAAATATATATTTACAGTAAATGTATTCTTTATTGTAGAACTAATACGAACCAATTCAGTTTTCAATTTGATTTTATTTATATAGCGTCAATAACAATATTAGCATTAGCACTCATAACACTTCACATTTTTGCATTTGTAAAAATCCTATTGGTTATTGTATGGATTACAACAAAGAGATTAGTGTTGCTCATTGTTACCGGGCCTTTCAAATACGCATCCGTCCATTTCTTCGTATGAAATGTACATTATCAGAATATATTTTTATGCTAATGCATCTTTGTTCTCTGCCTGACCCCATGTTATTCTGTCGGCAATGATCTACGTTCACCTCTCTGCTGAGCTTGCACACAGCATAGGGTTGCGGTTATCATTTGCTTCAGCCATTAATCTATCATCGGTTCAGACTAGAAACCACTTAACTCGTCTTGTATTTACTTTACCTACAAGTGGAATCCAATAAAAGATTCCTTGGTTTGGACGGACGGATTTTACCACCCAAGCGGACAAGACACATGAAATACTTGCCCACTATCTTTATTTGTCTTTCAGAGACAATCGAGACGAGATGTGAAAGCCAGAGAGATGTTTTATTCCTGCATGGAGCTTTTTGGCTGCAACTGTGCAGAGACACAACACTTTCCAGAGTTGAATTTCAATTAGTATTTCTGGTTTTTAACTTTAAAAGTGTAACAGAAACAGAAGAAAATATGCTAAATTTTACAGTTACTGTGCCTGGTTTCTCAAAGACGAGCTTTGGCGAGGGCTTAGATGTAACTGGGTAATATTTATCTGCTCTTGGCTATCTTAAGTAGGAGCAGATTCACTGTGAATTGTGGGTAAATTAAGACGTGGCTGACAAACCGCTCGGGCCCGACTCGCTCCAGCAGAAAACTTCGGCCTCCTTGACGAATTTGACAGTAACAGGGATATTTATTGAGGTTAATTCATCAAAGAATGGAACGGAATGACATATATCGGAATCCTCTTTCCTTCGACGTAGCACCACAGAACTTATCGGCAAAACCACGGCGTTTGAAGGTTAAGCAGACTTGACTCATCTCACACCATGAAGCAGTGTGAAAGGTTTTGAAACCAGTTCATGTTCCTGAAACTGATTGCAGTCCTGGTATGAGAACACCTCTGAGTTTACTGTCAAACAAATGTCACTGAACTTTATTCCATCACATGCACGCGTGCAAATATAATAAAAATAGTGTTTTTTTGTTCTTATTTAGTTATTAGTTATAAGACTGGATGCCGCCCTCGATAAAAAGAAAAATGGCTGCTCGGGGGGTTATGTAGAGTATTAAAAGTGCATGTAATTATAACTTAAAAGTAAGGCCTCAAAGCTCCACTAATCTGATATGATTTCTTTTAAAGCTGCCCTGTATAATTCTCAGAAACAGATAGAAAAAAGAAGAAGTCTGAGCCAGAGAGACAGGATCTCGGTCATTTAACGTAAGCCTGGTTTATAAGTCAGCTGTGGGAGAGAGTAAAGCATCGGGTGTGCGACTAAACTGACCAGATCCTGAACGAGTCTGGAAGTTGTGGAAAAGCCTGTCAGCACATAAACAAAATGTAAATAGCAGCGTATTCCTCGTTTAACCAGTCGGGCCAGATAGATGGGAGTGTACGTTCAGGGTGAGCAATGTTTGCAGTGCAAGCATCGAGTTGTGTTGAGATTCGTGTGTGTGTGTGGGGGGTGTTGTGAGCTCAGTCAAAGGTTGCTGTTATAACTCTGGTGCTCATTGACTGAGCCAGTTAGCATGAGGTGATAATTTGATATTCATGAGCTACTGATTACACAGTAGGAACTATGGCACATAAACACACTTTATTTTTCTTTTTTTTTACGTCCTGCAGAGTTGTAAACCCAAATTTTCGGTGTGTGCATGCCTCTGTTAAGAGTAAGTGAGATGTCCCCTTTGGATGAACCTTGTGTGTCATATGAGAGGCTGTGTCCACAATTATTACGATCATGCGTCTGGTCACGAGGGCCCTGCCCCAGTCATGCAGAGCACATCCTTATTAACCCTTCACTGACTGTCTGAGCTGCTGGAAACAGGAATATGAAAGAGGGGTATTTATTCTCCTCTTCATGTTTAAAAGGAAAATGTGGAGGATTGAGTGGGTGTGTGTGTAATATGAGGTGCTAGGTATCTTTTCGGCTTCAGTGAGCAAACTCTTTGTTTGCTCTGCACACTACATCATCCAGGATTTGGATATAGAATCTGACTGAACTGCAGAATTATGTTTATATTAGAATTCATATGACATCAGTGTACATAAAAATGTGTCTTGTCATGATGCACTTTAATAATGTAAATGGTGGGAATAAGAGTAAATATAATATTCTCTTGGGAGGAAAAATGTGATAAAATGTAAAATGCACTGATAAAAATAAGGTGCTCCATCTACTTAAAAAAAAAAAGTAAGGCGACTTTTTGCATCACTTTATCCCTGTAGATCAAATAAGAGAAGTCCTTGTTGGAACAACACTAAATGTGTAAGTAAAGTCAGTTTACTTTTGCCTATGACGTCAACTTACTTTTACAAGGTGATTGTACTCTAAAAAATGATGCACAAAGTTCCCTTACTAATTTTTTTTTAAGTAGATGGAGCACTGTATTTTTATCAGTGCATGGTCGACTTCCAGCTAATACCCCTTGCTAACAGCTGTTAGCTAATGGCTAACCGGTGTTAGCTCCTTAAGCTAACGCTACGTAGAGGAAAAAACACGTCTCTGCTTACTTTGAATTACAGCAATTTGCAAACATTTAGCTTGAAATTAAATTCGAATCAAGTATTTAAACACAACCTGCTAACATTAGTTTCACATAAGACGTATTTTGAAGCCTTTTCCTGTATTCCTGTATTTTTAAATATCTGATTCAAAATCCAAAATACTATTATTAAGAGAAGAAGCCAGTAATCTAGAGAGATGCTAGATGCCCTGACCTTATATGTTTATTCATAAACAGAGCAGACATCAGTAGCGTGCTGATTTATCCTGAAATATAGACCTGATGTTGTATGTTTTTTTTTTGTGTGTGTGTGTGTTTTCCTGCAGGACCTGGTTAACACATCCGTCAGCACCCTGTTCTTCTTCTTGTCGTCTCTCGTGTTGGCCTGCATCAACCACAACACTGCGGCTGAAATAGCGGCAGTGGTGAGTAGTCGCAACCAGCTTGACTATTTGTGTGGTTTGCTTGTTTTTTCTAGATGCACAGTTGTAAACCTCAACTTGTGGCATCTCTCTAGTGGCATCCCACCATCGCAGATAACGATAGATGAAAAACAATCACAATCACATTAAAACCACGTACAGAAGAAGTTAATAACTTTTAAACCCATGTCCATCCTCTGATGAGTCACAACTGTTTTGGATCCCCAAGGGAGACCTGCACAATATTAGGAAGGTGGTCTAAAAAAACTATGATCGTGCATTGGAGGAGATTCAAAAATTCTCATTTATGTTCCATGTATTTAAAAACAAGTTAAGCCTTTAGTGTATTATTATTATTACTCCATGATAATATTACAGAGCTTTAACTTTATGCACTTTCAAACTCACACATTGTTTGTGCGCTTCCTGTTCCCACTTGTCTGCAGATCTTTGGCTTCCTGGTGACAGGTGTGTACGGAGTGAACACCTTCCTGGCCGTGCAGAGGTGGCGCCGCGGCAGCGGGTCCCAGGGCGCGCCCCAGACCAGCGAGTACATCCGAGCCCGCACGGCATCCCGCGGAGAAATGGAGGCGCGACCCGAGCTCGCTTGAGCGCCGGCAGAACGAGCGCGCACACTTGAGAGGAGGAGGAGGCCACGCCACTGGCAGCTGACTGAGACGGACGCCGCTCTGCCTTCGGAGCAGCGCGACGGAACTCCAGGTCTTGTGAGGAACGGCCATCCCGGGTTCACTACTCGCTTTTTGACTTCTCATCACAACACTTCAGACTTCAGTCGGTCTCGATTACGTAGCTACAAGCGAGCTCAGTCGTTGTCGGCTGCTCCTGGTGACACATAAGGACACACACACAAAAAAAAAAAAGTGGGAAATGAAGGTATGCTTTGTAAAAACATTTCATCTGCGTATATTTTCAAACTGGTAGAGCCACAAAAAAAAAAAAAAAAAAAAAATCAAAAGTCAGACTCCACTTCAACCCTCCAAAGTGTTGTTCTGTTGCAGCTGTTGATGATTTTTCTTTCACTGTGAATGAAGTAGAGTCAAAGAAGGTCCGCTTTTGTACAGCTTTGTGTCATATATGAACTCTGCGGGAAGAAACGTGACCGTGCGTCCAGAAAACCGCCGGACCGTCGACGTAACAGTGACCTGCAGTAAAACAGACTTCCTTCCTTCGAGATGTTCTTTTGAGAGATTCTACACGCTTACACAAAAGTAGGTTTCTCCTTCGTCTTGGCTAACTTTACAGATGCCCTTTAACGCGCCACTGTTTTGATATTTGCTCTCAGAAATCACAACGGCACAGGACACTTCTTAACTACTGCAATAGAGACGAGCCGCAGCCTCCGGCGTACGGCGGCCGCAGTGTTTTGGAACGAGTGAAAACGATGCAACACAAACTGCGTCACTGCTTTATTCTAGACTGTGTGTAAACTGCCCCCACAAAAAAAAAAAACTAGCATTCCTTAAAAAAAAAATTCCTTTTGAGATCTGTGTGAGGTCGACACTGTGAGCTGGGAACAGGTTATATCGAGTGATGATAAGGTCATTGGTATCGCATTCCTTTTTTGCACATATTTGCAGCTTCAAGCAACACAACATGGTGACAGTGTTGGACAGACGCCAGGAGCTGGTCTAGAACAATGACCCCTGGGCTAGACACTGTATCTCAGGTACTGACGCTCCTTTAATGTTAAGAAAATAAATAAAAAAACACACATTTGAAATGAAATCACAGGGTGCCTCGACCTGAACGCTGTATTTCCTAATGCCTTCCTAATTATTAGACTATTATTAGAGAGTGGGGACAGACAGACGGTACGTTTAGCGGCGTCAGAGTTTTCCCTCTGTGGTTGGTTGACCTTAAATATTTGTATATGTATCTACAGTATATTATCACACACTTCATGTATTATGATATCTCTATCATTCCACATTGCAGCTGTTATAAAGCCTGTTGTAATGCCTCTTAAGGCCTGGGTGAAGTTTTCTTGAGTGTGGGGCCTGAATCGGCTCTATTGCCCCATCTCCTGGTCTTCGTGTGAAATACACACCGATCAGCCACAACATTATGACCATTGTATTGTGACGCTGCAGTTTTCTGCTGGGAAACTTTTGGACCTGGTATTCATTCATGTGGATGTTACTTGGACATGTAGCACCCACCTAGACCAGACCAGGCAGACCCCCCAGATCCACAGAGGCCCCTCCCCTCACGCCGCAGCACCCAAAGGCCCCATTACACAACATCTTGTTTCCAGACGCCACAGGACACTCTCAGAAGGTCCATGTCCCTTCTCTGATGAGTCACAACTGTTTTGGAGGGACAAGAGAGGCCTACACAATATTAGGAAGGTGGTCATAATGTTATGCCTGATCGATGTAATCAACAGTCGTGCAAGATTTAAGGAAGGGCCAGAAATGAGATGTGGGTTAAAATGATTTACATCACATCTGATTTTAAATGGTGATGTTTCTATTTTGTTTTAACTAACTTATGATACGTCCACATTTGTTTTGGTTCTGTGACCGAAGTAGCTGCACAAAGAGACAATCACGTTTGTACTTGTAGCCTACATTGACTCGTTTGTTTTTTCAGTGACACTATTAATAATCATCACTCATTGCATTTGTACAGCAACCAAACCAGGCAAGATTTTCGACATCCTGCTCCTCGACGGTATACAACAGAAAAAGAAAAAAAAAAGCTGCAGCTCTCTCTGTGTACTACTCTGTGCTATAAAATGAATTTATACTTATGAGAAGGAATACGGATTGTGATATGAGTGGACTGAGGAAATTCTTCTTTTGATTTTCCGTGTGCTTTTTACAACCAGTCCTGTCTTTTCCAGCTTGGAGCCACTGTATTTTTGTATTTAAAACGTCCTCGTCAGTTGGTAGTGACAATTTAAATAAAGTGACATAATTGAAAATAACTCAGGTTTTTATTGGAATATGTTTGTTTTTTTTTACAGACAAAAAAAAAGCACAGTTGTACAGTCATTTCACATATTATACTCCATCACTGGGCCTGCTTTGTAAAAATCTGTTCACCTTGAAAGTTTCAGGGTAAATAAATCATTTTAAAACCAAATAACATTACAGTTTGTTGAAAGTCAGAACAGTAAAAGTATATAACATCAGTCTATTTAGCATCAGTCTGGGCTCTTTGCAATAATTTGCCTACAGTCGTGTGCACATATAGCTCTTACCTGGAACACATATGGGTGCTTCTGCTTATTACAATGTCCTTCCTTTAATCACAATGCTTTAAATTCCACGTAGCGATCGATGGCCTCCGGTGCCAGGTTTGCAGCCGCCCGGTTTGGTTGCACGTTGCGGTCAGCCGTGCAGCGTCGGTCACCGCGGCGTTCTAGTGCGTTCTCATTCCTCAGTAGTGGCGGTGGATGAGCAGGCGAATGTGACACATTAAAAAACCGTATTCACGAAACCTTTTTCTAAAACGCAGCGATTCACACAATTGAAAATTCTAAATTTAAAAATAACGTGATAAAAGCAGAAAATCTCTGGAAAAAATAAACAAAAAAAAAAAAAATGACAAAAAGGACAGAGGTTGTAACCAGCCAACCTTCTGCATATTTTACATGTGTGTTTTGTAGTAATACTGTAAAGGCGTTTTACTGTCTTTCGATTTTCTGTTCCATATTAAAAGTTTCACCATTCATTTTTTCTGGAGCTTATCCCGCCTGTTTTTGGGTTAGAGGTGGGGTCCACCCTCAACAGGTCTCCACTCTATCGTAGGGCTAACACATTAACGCTCGCAGTCAATTTAGAATCATCAATTAACCTAACGAGCACGTCTTTGGATGGTGAGAGGAAGCCTCCACATAGAAAGGACCCAGTTGGCCAATGGATTAGAACCCAGAACCTTCTGTCTGTGCAGCCCGTCTCCGTAACAAAACTTTTAATATGAGTAAACATGTCTCCACTAACTAACTTTAGTGTTCTGCTTAGACATTTCTTCAAAATGCATCAAATTCCCAAATGTCAATATTAAAAAAAAAAAGTCCTCATTTAAGATTTAAGACATTTCCCACATTTCAATCGAACAAACAGCTTCTAAGAACATTGTGAGACAAAATACTTTTCACAGCTTCACACTTTTCCCAAATCCCCTAAGACCGAATAAGAATAGAGCATTTGTTGAATTATTTAATAAACTGCACCAGTAGGTTAGACCAGCATGTTTGATGCATCAGTTCCTGAACACATTGATGTACGAAATCCCACCTCATCAGAACCAACTTAACAGATAAATGCATGTCTCGTATTTGAACCCATAATCGTTTCCCCCGGACACAGTATTACTGTAACCTTGTCACATAATTAAACACTATCAGGTCTTTTCAGCTCAGCAGTGGTCACTTCTCCTGCAAAGGCATGTCTGCATGACCAGACATATCAACCGCGGCCCCCTGGTTTCAATCTGAGTCGGAGTCTGAGGAGTCATCTAGAAAACAAAAGTAACAAAAAACACTGTCTCAGACTGGGTTCAGTTCTGTGAGTGTGTGTGTGTTTGTGTCAGTGCCTTCAACTTCCACAAATAAGAAAATCCAGAAAGTCACAAATGCAAATGCATGTTTCATCATTTCATTTACATGGTCATGCTATGAATAAATGAAAAATTGTCGAGTTTGCATGAGGTCACACCACAAGTGAAAGTTTAGATGCGTTTCTGCTTTAAAAATACGTCTTAAAATATCCATCTCTAAAAAACTTTCCTCCAGCTAAACGTGAAGCATTTCCTTTGCAGCATTTGAAAATAAAATTTGCACGTCTCAAATTAGAAACGTGGTGCAGCCATGTGCAAAGTCTTGACTTAAATGTGCATAGATGGAGTTTCAAAAGGCAGCTCTTGGTGTGTGGGAGTGGGATGACTACAACTTCTGTTCATTGATGAACCGTCATGTACGTTACTGAAGATACTGTTCTTGTAAATGAATGTATTACATTTAATTTTAATATTTTGCTGAACAAGCTTTTTCTTTTTAAATATTTTGCAAATGTTAACACGTCCGTATACATATGTTTAGGCTTAACATGTGAGAGTACAGCATATAATGCAAAATACCATACATCAGCAATGCATGTGCACTGTGCCTACATAAATACTGATTTCTGATCATATTTACAGTGCACAGAACTAAACTTGTCACATGTGAAAAGCATATGTCTGATCTTGTACGGGTGCTACCTTGCTGTCCTGATTGCTCCTCGTTGGACTCCCCTCCTCCCTGCTTCAGGAAACTGGCCAGCTCATTAAAAATGAGATAGAAATCTAAAGCGAAAGCAATGGTGGCAATAAACCCAAATATCTGTGGAGAGAAAGACATCTGATGAAAACTGCAGCTGAAGTAAGAGCTGGGTGTTACTGAACTAAGGCCAAGTGTTACATGTGCTTGATTATACATATGGCGTAGTTTAAAAAGTCAACTTTACCCCAGCAGCTTTGGAGGAGCTGTCCGCGTATTTGGACACTGCTATTATGGAGATGATGAAAAAGATAATGGAGGCGGTCACACACCTCAAGAAATCCTTCGAGAGAGGACACAACGATTCAGATATTATGCACGATATTAAAGCAGGGGCAATGCAAACTGGGAGAGCTGGCTCTCCGAAAAAAGCGGCTTCTCACCATAAGAGGCCAGAGGAAGCCTTTAAACCGCTCGTTGAATTTGGTGGAGTAGGCAAACAGCACGAAGAGCGCCAACAGGAACTCCAGCACAGGCACCATGACGAAGGACGCGGCCGTGGAGGCCGCGAAGCACACGAATGATATGAAGGACAGAGCCTGCGAAGACAATTCAGCGTAGAGTCAGAAACATGACACATTAAGTTACCCATTACAAACACACGACACTCCACCTCTCCAGGAAGTTAAATCCAAATCACATGACCTGCTCCAAGGTTTGTTCTTCCTCCTCTTTATTTTCAATTTAAAAATGCCATGTGGTGATTGGTTATAGGCGGCCATGTTGGTTTTAGGCCCGCAATTATATATATTGGCCCAGGTATACATTTCAGATTACAATTAAATAAAGCTGGTAAAATATGGGCACTGAGATCTCTGATCACTCCCTAACATCTAGTAATTTATTTAGTTATTTGCGTGATTTATAACCAGGATCATGAACTGTATAAAGACGGACGACGGAACGAACAGCTCCTCAAAAACATAGCGCCTCCTCCTAAATGAAGAAGTTTTCATGCAAACCGACGTGTGAAGCGAACCGTTGAGAGTTTAAAATAAATAAGTGCAGTGTATTAATCCAACATTTCTTTAACATTAATTAAACAAAAACACGAGTGAGTCTGGTGGAAGTGTGGGGAGACGATCTGCGTGGCTCCACACTGCACAGGCTCTGGCTCCGAACTCACTAGATGGCGCCGCCCGCATGTCAAGGACAATAGCGTCAATTTTGCCAATGCAAAGGATTGGCAAAAGAAAGAAAATAGGCTTTTGTTTTGATTTTGGTTTAGTGTTGCACAATTGGCTTATCAGTACAGACGTTGTTTAACTAAAAGCAAATATGTCTCTACAAGGGGAACGCGAAGAGGAGCCTTTCTATATATATATATAACTTACTTACAGTGTGAATGTATTCCCAGGTGATCTCTTTGAAGCTAGAGGCTAATTTACAATTTGAATCCATACTGACAAGATAAAAACCTTATCTGCTCATCAATCCCCTCTGAGATTACGTTACACTCCCTTGAAGTAAGTCTGTGTGTGTTACAGCGTCAGGCCCACTTCCTGTAAGCAGATACAGCTGTTGAAAAAGCCCGTGTTTATTCACACAGGCTCGTACACTGCTAGAGTGAATCCCACGCTCTCACACACACTTGTGCAAATGTCCACAAACACAAAGCTGTAATAAAAGAGCATCTGAATTATGTGCAGTTAATCTCAGCGCAGGGAGAGCGGGCCTGTCCTTCCCTTTGAAGCGTTCCATTAGAAGAAGCTGGACAGACCATATCAAATGGAAGCAGGCCCAGACGCCGTAAAGTCAAACAACCCCGGCCATCTTGTCTTTGTCTCAGTCAGTTATCCCACACTGGCCTGAGGGTAGGAACTCCCCCTGACTCAACCCAAACTGCTGCAGCTGCTGATTCCAGGGAAATAAAAACGCTGCTGCTCCCGAACAGGACTCTGTCAGGGATCTTCAAGATTATCCAGACGGACACAAGACAGCACTTAAAGTTAAAAGTTTTCTCTCTGACGCTATGGATCCTACTGACCAATGGCATAAAAGCCACATATATACATACACAGATCAGGCATAACATTATGACCACCTTCCTAGTATTAATGTATGTTTGTGACTCATCAGAGAATGGACAGGATGTTGTTAGCGGGGGACCCTTGGGTCCTATGGGTTGCGCTTGTGTCGGACAGCCTCCTGCTGCCATCGAGAGTGTCACTGCTATGTGGTGGGGGTGTCTGCTCTGGTCTAAGTGGGTGCTACATACAGCCAGCAAGTTACAGCCACACGAATGAGTGTCAGGTCCAAAATGTCCAAAAGCAGAACATTATGTTGTCACAAGATGGTCATAATGTTATTCACTTCTCCTGTCAGTGGTTTTAATGCTATGGCGGATCGGCACGTATAGTTCTAAATGCTATAAAACTGTAGAGAATAAAACATCTAAATTCTGCATCAGACTTTCTGATGTTTCTTTGTCTTATTGAAAACACTGACTGCACACGAGCTGTGTGTTGCGTGCATATCTAGGGCCGGTTAACTCTGAGTAAAGAATGACTTTACATATCAAGCCAAAGAGTCTGACCACTGCTGGTTTTTAGTTCACACTTTGCACACCACGCCCCCTTTTTATGAACATCCCTTCTGCATTTTAAAAACACTTCAAAATGTTTACAAAACCTCGCTTTTTGCTGCAGGTCAACTTCACAGCCTGTGATTTTACTGTACATTCCCTGCCAGGCCTGCCGCTGGCACAGGGCGAAAGTCCTGATGAGAAATACGCATCCGTCTGACACAGTGTTTATAATAATGCATCCTCAGCAGGATATGAGTCTGACTAACACTCCTAAGAAAGGCAAAGCTATGATCTGTTTCTCCTTGGACACCTCACATCTGACGGCTGAGGTCAATGACTATGGGATGATAGAGCGCTTGCCTGTGAGCTTTTACTTGTATCAAAAAAGATAAAACAATTGTGTCGGCTTACGGTGACGGTGAGGAGATTCTACTCACACGCTGCACATGAAACAATACAATCAGAAATGTTTCATGCCCTTGAAATAGAGTTAAAGGATTTTGTGGTCCTCACAGGAAAAACAGAAATTGCTTAACACGTGAACATATTAAACTACGTGCACAGTTATGTATGACATAACATTTGACATCACATTTAATCAAACTGACCCTTTAAAATGAAACATGCGAGACATACATTACGATACAGCTTATTGAATCTTGAACATGCAGATCTCATATACTTATCTCATGATCAGTCAGTGGGACACGACCCAGATGGCAGATCATTTAATTTCCCAAATGTTATTTGATGAATGCTTCCTGGAAGCCTGGGTTTTCGAGAAGCACATTCATTCTCTGTGTTCTCTTTCCTATGATGCTTCCTTTATTCCGCATGTTGCAGTTTACATGGCACACTCTCACCGACGTGCACACAGCGTGCAAACTTACACCCTGTTATCAGCTGAGGATAACATTGTTGAGAGGGATTTCTGAAGACTTTCAGTCAAGTGATAAAGAAGGAGGAGCCTTAAATAGAATGCACTGTGTCTGTGAGTGCAGGGAGGGCTGTGCACACAGACTAGGGTCTGTGCTTCAGGCTACAGTACATGCTAGAGTGAATTGATGTGAGTGTGGAAGAGCACTGCTCTGTCACAGCCTAACATGAGCTGAATGTCACATGACGCAGATGTGTTCACAAGTTGGTCACTGCCAAGAGGACCCTTCCTGTAAGGAACCCATGACAATTGCGAATCCCCACCCTAACCCAATAGGCAGCGCCAGCCTTTCAGTTCCTGGTTTGGTGAAATCCACAGGAACCGTAACTCCAAAATATGCAGTTTTTAAAAGAATTGTGTGGGCAAAACATTGACATAATGAGAGACTAGCTATTGCTAATCTTGATCACATAAAATATGGCTGACTGTTGACAATGAACAGGCTGGATCTAAGTCTTCTTTTCTCTCCATAGTCACATTAAAGTTACATTAAAGATGAAGCTAATAGCTGCGTCTCCGTGCGGACCATTAGATTGAGTAACTTCAAAATGACAGTTAAACAGTCTGTTGAAGTGATTTCTAAAAGTGCATTGAAGGGACACACCGCTGTAGCTGCAGAAGTTTGAAAACAGCAGAGGTATCCAAAAGAGGGGAAAAAACGCAGAAGCGCGCTTTGGCATTTTTGCGCACGATACAAAACTAGCGTTTTCATATGTTGACGTGATTTTTCTAGTCATTTCTTACCACTTCAGCAATAAGCAGCATTCCCTTCTTTGAGGTGGCGAACTCTTTGGTCGGGAGGACAGAGAGCAGGACATTCTGGCGCGGCTGGTTCGAGTCGGGAGTCTCGATGTCCCCCATTGTTGGAAGGAAAAAGTAGCAGTAAACCCTGCTCAAACTTTTGAAAGCTCAAACTGCGCGTAGCGTACGGGATTCGAGGCGAAAGGAGAAGAAGATGTGAGGAGGCGTGAGGCTTCGGGTAGGTGGAAACGGAAACAATGACAGCGCGGAAACGCAGCGCGTTCAGCTCCCAAAAGCGCAACATCTGCTTTCTCCAGATGTGAAATGCGATGCCCCTTCAGCTGCATTCAACGCGATCTTGAGCTACTCACAGTGGAAATACCAAACTCATGAGGTCACAAAGCAAAGGGAAAATCTTTATTGGTGGATATTTTCCTCAGTAAGAAAATCCTAATTTCAAAAACTCACCAATATGTGGCAGCATTAACCTGACTTGCTGACTTTAATATACACAAAACTTTTTTTTTTTTAAACACACAGTGCAGCCTGCACATTCCAGTCACGTGGTACAATTGGTCGGAAAATGGAGAAATTGGTGCGTTAGATTACATAATTTACTGCAATTAAGATTCGTTGGCTTGTTGCTGGGTTTCATTCCTCCGCTTGTTGAATGTGATGAGCTTGAAAAGAGTGTAGATGTCCACAAACAGCAGCCCCGCTGACATGAAAGTCACTATCTGCAAACACAGAGCAGGTCTCAGAATAGACGCATTGATTTATGGCAGATGTTAAAGTCTGGTTTAATGAGCAGGTCTAAATGCCTGGAACATTTCATTTCACATTTCAAGAAAAAAAAAAAAAAAAAAAAAACATTCTTACCCCTCCAACCAGCGTGCCTGGGACATTGTACGTAATCAAAGCCATCAAACTCAAGACAGTCAAGTAGACCGATGCAAAGACCGAATTGAAAATATCCTGGTGAGAAGGCAGACAAGGCAACTTAAGAAGAAGAATTTAAAAATGCACCATCCATCTTGCAGCATGCATGGTTCAAACAAACTTGCACGATGTCATAATGCTGTGCAGCAAAAAAATGACTCACAATAAGAGGCCAGAAGAAGTATGTCAGCCTCTTGTTGAGTTTGAGCACATAGAGAAGCAGCAGAAAAGAAGTGATGAGAAACTCCAACACCGTGGCTGCAATGAACTTTGGTCTGGACCCAGCTGTGAAACACACAAATGCTACAAATAGAGTCACCTAAGAGAGAAAAAAAAGGGGGACATAGTGCATGGGGGAAAAAATAGTTAATGCACTTAAACACAGTATCAACAAGAAATATACGCCATGTTATTCAGCTCAGAGACCTCAGTGACCCGCTGCATGCAACATGTTACACATTTCAGTTCTCAGCAGAGAAAGAGGAACCAAGTTTCTTCTTCCCATGGCAGTTTTAAAGAAGACTGAGCCACGGCTTTAGCTTCTGAAATGGTTTAGCCTGCGATCTAGAAACAGCTCATTGTGGACTTTAAAATAATACACACTTGACGCACTGTTGTTACCTTGTTTCACTTTCTAATGTGCAGATGACTTTACCGGCTCGTCTGTACTGTTTCAGAGTGCATGACGTTCAAAGTTAGGGTGATACAAAAAGAAAAAAAGAAAAAAAGAACACATCTCACCATCTCTGCCACTTTCACCAGCCCCCTCCTGGATTTGAGGAAAGCGGAGTCCACATCCATGGTTACGATTTCACTGTGATTCTGAAGACATGCTGTTGCAGGTTCATTTGCAGAGCACAGCTCACTCTGTTGTCTGTTTCCCTAAATACGCTGTTTCCTGTGATCTGAAAAGGAAATGACTGTAACTGCAAGAATACGTGTTATATTTTAACCGACGAGAGAATCAAAATTACAATACACATGTAAAAAAAAACTACAGGAAATCATAAAGAGAGAAAAAAGGGAGTGTTCTCAATCAGGGGCTGATGGTAATCTTTAGCGGGGTTGTTCTTCTGTAAAATATCTGCAACACACCCTAAAAAATTATTCAGAGAACCTGTTACAAACACCTTAAGTAAATGCGTTATCACAATACAAAATAAATAAATAAATAAATTTGTTTATTTAGATCAGGGGACTTCAACGTTTTTCAGGCCAAGGACCCCCGAACTGATGAGAGATTAAGAAGGGACCCCCTACCTACTATATGTGTATATATGTGTATATACATTAAACTTGGCCTAGTGCTATTTATAAATATATCTTGTTATCAAGGAAGTTGTTTGCATTCAACTTCAAAAAAAAAAAAAAAATAGGGCAGAACGTGCAACAGTAGGGTGGCTGTGCAACTGCTGCAAACATAAACCTACCTGACATAAACATACATATAACTGTATGTATATACATATACAGATATGTAATTAAAAGATGAAGAAAAAAACACATAGTTGTCCATTTAGGCTTCAGTAATTGGCTGATGGAAGCGAGCTGCACTGTTAGCTTCTCTTCTGCTAATATTGGCGGGAACCTAACAGAGTCAGGCTGTAATATGCAGCCTTGTGATTGGCTCAGCAGCGATGGGGGTGGGGCCTACAGTGTACAAGATGCTTAGATTGACAGGTCTTGGCTAGTGTGGCGCTCTGTGTGAAATGATGAACGTGGAATGAGTGAAGTCCCGACTGAAAGACAACATCTACTGCTTCCACTGATCCCTTTACTGAAATATGTTGTATTTATGTTAATGTTTATTTAAAGAAATTTAAATAAATTGAAGACCTATGATTTAGACTAAATTTAGTCTAAACTGATATTTCTGTGTCACTTGACACTGAACTGTTTTCAAGTTCTGTTAACTTAATAAAAGTGACCTGATGACTCCGTATTTCAGTTTTTCACACTGTAATATATATATATATATATTTTTTGATTCAACAAAGAAAATCAATGCAACAATTTCCATTAATCGTTTTGAGTTCCCGCAACTTCTCATGGAATAACTTTTAACCAATAGACTGTGTTACTTACGGGAATTATCTTTTCTTCTACAATCAACAGTGTTTTTAATTCTGAATCAGTCAAGATGGACGACTTAGCCTAGTCCACTGTCAGTCACAACACAACTGAGAACATTCCCAAATACACCAGTATGTGAATGGGAATCATAAATTACATAATACTCATTTTGAAATGTGAATCAGGACACATGTTCCTTCGTCTTTACTGCATGATCAAAAACTCAACTAAGATAATGTGTCGCAGACTATCCCTAGTCTGTCTGGACACTTAACACACCCAGTGTGAACTCCACTGGTGTACTGATTGCAATGAGTGATGTTTGGATTGGCAGTCACGTTTCTGTCAGTCTGCCCCAGGGCAGCTGTGACTACTGTGGTAGTTTACCACCACGAGGTTGTGACTGTGTAAGTGACTGAATAATACGTTCAATGTAAAGCATCTCTGAGTGTCTATGACAAAGCTATATTTGAAAAAATTTGATTAATAATATTATTAAACTCTTCGTCCCCATGTCTATTTTTCTGCATCCTGTGCGAAAATGACATATATTAATAAATGGGTTATATCTTCACAACTCTGTTAAATAATTTTGGTGACGCAAATAACTGTGAGATTGCTACAAAAATGTCAGAACAGAGATAAATGTTTCTGTGTCACAGAAAAATAATCTGGAACAAAGTAGTAAATATAGATTTCTGTTCTCGCCTAAAAAGCCCCACATTATTTGAAGTAAAAACCACCCCTGATATGAAAATTATGCCTTTCTGTCACATTTTGGCACCATATGTGCCATTTGACCTTTGTCGGGTACCACTCTGAAAAACTAATTTAGTTCCACTGATATATCACTTAATACAAATACAACCGTTTTCACCCAGACTATGTGTAAAAGGAAGCCTTCGCTGAAACTCAAAGGAGAATATCTCGACAACCGATAGGTCAATTTTAATGATTGATACCTCTATCGACTAATCAGAGTCTAAACACTCAAAAGCCATGCCCAAATTTACTGTAGCAACCACCAATGATGACCCAGAATGAAGTAAACACAAAGATCGCATCAGTGAAGGTAAGACATACTTTACGATTTTGCAAAAGTTACTTTCGCGACTCTTTGGCTTCTAGCTCTCTGAGTTTCTGTAACACAGTGAAGAGATAGACATCATTGTAATCAACCTCATCTGTATGGTTATCGGGAAGTGGCGAGGTTAATAGAAACATAACAGATACATACATACACATATAATACATATTAACTGCTTTATTTTTCACAGTAAAAGACAATTTTATTGCAAAACATTGTTCATAGGATACAGAACGAAACTTTGTGCAATTCACTGTAGCCCCAAGATGAATAAATACAGTACATATCTCTTTCTGCTCTTAATCATCATCATCACCAACAACTGTAAAAAATATTTGGAAGATTAATGTCATGTTGTGATACTCAACCAGTTCCTTGGATTGGGCCCATATCCTTCTCCACCACAATTTCACAAAGAACTTCATTTTAAAAGATACATTTTAAAGATATGTAAAATCACTAGGTTGACGGTTCTGTAGTAAGGCACATCTTCCTGTTTTGCTATCTCATCTTCATCTGGCCCAGAACGTTGTCTCTCAGTGTGGCCAATCACATTTCCAGGGTGCAGACTTGGGCGCTTTCAGACACTTTCCTATCTTCTCGCAGCCGGCAGGGGCCCAGTTCTGTAAATAAAGAAAGTACAGTCATCGCAGCGAGTGCAGCAACACGGCGTTATCTCCAGGAAGTAAGTGTAACTATTCTGTAAGAGTTTAATTTTAGTTTGTCAGTGGTGGCACTAAGCACCAGTTGGTTTTTGCTTCCTGTCTTGTGCCATGCAGGCTATCAAGGGACTTCAGTTTCCTGCCCTGCGCTTTCTTTCTCTTTCTTTTTTTAATGAGTCTTTTCCTTTGGCAATGAGCAATAGGCAGGATCTTGTGTTGTTAAATGAATATTAACACATTTTTCATAAGAGTTAAATAACATTGACCGTCTTGTGACAATTCAGTGCTCTGCTGGGAAACTTTTGGACCTGGCATTCGTTAATGTGGATGTTACTTAGACGTGTAGCACCCACCTAGACCAGACCAGACACCCCCCACCCCCTGGCTTTGTTGAAATGTACTGGAATGCAAACCCTCATTAAATATGTAGAAGTTGCACGTTAACTTGTTCAAGACTCAAATACAAACCAGGGCAGCCACTGGTATGATCCATAAGATTAAGATTGCGCTTACATTATGCACCATAAGGGGGCAGTGTTGTAACACAAATAAACACACATCAGCGTCCTCACAAGCTTTGGAACTGGGAGGGAGACAAAGCCACAACTCAGTTCTGCTGCCTTAAATAATCAAAAAACAGATTTATTCACAAATCACTGGCACAATATCAAGTAGGAAAAAAATAGGGCCCTGCCCGAGGTGATGACTTCATCAAGTGTGATGCACGCTGTGAAGTATGTAAGTAAGCAAATAAGAAGCAAATAAAAGCTCTCTATTTGGAGAGATAGGTTATTAGTCGAGCTACGACTCGTTGTCATTTATTTTAGATTTCATTTATCTGATGACTGCAGACATGTCTTATTTACATTTACTTGTCATACGACAGTATGTTGTGTGAAGAAGCTCAACTAAACTGGTTGATTTTACAATAGTATTATGAGATTAAACGCTGAAACAACGCATATACTTGTTTATAAGATGGGAATCGTACCATTACTGCCAAGTCACACATGTTGAGCTGCGGCATCCCGGGCACCAGAGTCTTCTTATGCTCATTCACAATTGGGAAGATCTGTCTCATGACATCCTGGTACTCCTTCGCCAAAACGCTGCAAACATGCAAAAAAAACAAAGACGTATAGTCAGTGGGGTGCTCATCTCCTAATTATTTCTTGACTAACTGTAGCATCAAAAGACAAATTAAGTTGTTTCTGCGTAACTCAGATATCTTAATTTATCTGACGGAAAGTTCAAAACTTCAAAAGAAGCTGAATGAAATGAATGAAATTAGTTGCTAAGACATCTGCAGAATATTTTCCTTTTGGCTCTTTTACAGCAAAAAATTAACTAGTATACAACAAAAATGTTAAGTGTACATATACAGTAAACTATCTGCTGTGTGATAACATTGGTTCTATTTCTTGCATTTGCAAATTTTGTATATATTTGCTAATTTTATTTTATTTTATTTAATTATTATGTTTTAAAACTATAAAATATATTTTGATTAAATTATAGTTTTATATACTTTATTTATTTCTTTATTTTTTTACTGTTACAAGGCAATTTCCCTTGTGGATCAATAAAGTCTAAGTCTAAACATACTGTAACAATTACACCTCTGGACCCATATTCACCATATTAATACGTGTAAGTCACTGCTGTTTTTTTTTTCGCATACTGATTTTGTCCAATTGTTGTTTCACTACAAAATTAAAAGCCTTGCATGTACACACAACGAACATAATCCCCTTCAATGCATGTATAAAATACGATGTAGCCTACAGGCTTATCTCATTATATTAGCATGATGACACGCTACAGCATCAAAGACCAAAAAAAAAAAAAAGAAAAAAAAGAAAGCCATAAACACACACAGGCTGTCCACTCGGGTAACCTTTGGGAAAGCACACTCAGCAGGGTGAACTATGTAACCCCCATCGCATCCCCTGTCTCTCAATTACTGCTGTTGGACACCAGTGAGCCCGAGCACCTCTGTGCATTATTATATTCAGAGTGTAAAACACAGGGGCCCTGAAGGCTTTCAAAGGAACGCTGCTCTCAATAGGACCTGTAGGGTTAATGGGCTGTGTGTGTGTGTGTGTGAGCGTGTTGTGTTGGGGGGGGGAGTGGGCGTCTGGTGGCGTGACACAAGGATAGACAAATATCAGCAGTGCAATTACACCCCTGATACACTCGCCGGCAGCACCTGTGCCAGCCTTCCATCCTCCCTCCACTGCAAACCCAACCCTCTGATTGGCCCCCGGGGATCATGTGCATGTGTGTGAGGTGAAGTGTCAATTAGAGTAATAACCTCGGGCCCTGTCCAGCTCACACCTACCCTCCCTCTTAGATCTCCCACAGGGCAGCAAGGCTTCCTCCATCAGCCAGCACCTGCTCCTTTCCTTGATAGTCTTTACTTTCCCCTACAATTACTTGACTGGTACTGCGGCTGCAATTAGTCTCTCTCCTTGTGTGCTACATTTGTCATAAGTTGACCATCTATCCGTGCATCGCCACCCTAGCTGATAGGAAAAAAAAAAAACGTTTTCGGTTCAAAATCACACATTCAGATTAAATTGCTTCAGCTATCTAAAATCGAGAATTCCGCTTTCGTCCGATCTCGATCGGGGAGGAGGAATATTTCCTTCGCCTCCAATCTGTGCTCGCCACTGATTGTTGCGATTCATTTCCGTGATAAGTGATGAAGCAGCTTAATAGAAGTAAATGTAAGGGAGATTTATCAGGCCGCTGGAAGTCTTCATATTTCTCCATGCGAGCGTGCAAGCGAAGGGGAAAGTTGCACCGAGCTCCTAAAGTTTTCTATTGTTTTGTCTATGCACTGAAAATCTCAGAGTGCGGACCTCTAAATCAAAAACTAATAATATCATTTGTTTATGCCCCCCTCTGCAAACAAATAATGAAAAGCCCACAGTCAGCACAGCTCATTATCATGATTATAACCCTTAGCTTAGTAGTGTAGAGGCAAAATCTGGAATAATAAGCAGGCTGTATGCAAATGGAGTCTTTTGATTTATAATGTATGGCACCCAAGGGGGATGGGGGCATTGCTCAGGTGTGTCACCACTCTGATTACTGATTCATAACACTATTGCAGGAAGACACACACACACACTCACGCACGCACACACACACACACACACACAAACAACCACACAGTAGCAGAAGGTGGGGGAATTGAGGAGACAATCAAATACATCTGTCCTGCCTTCCCCTCCCCTCCACCGTCTTCTCCACCCCGATGGAAATTGAGCACTTCAGTGAGGACTATTGATTGGGGACACAAGAGCTCGGTGGCAGGCGGCGGCAGATGAGGCCAGACTGTGCAGGGACTGCGCCTGCAGTGTCGGGGCTGGGAGTGACGCGGGTGACCGGGAGCTCTGGGGACGCACGAGGCCAAAGAAAGGACGACGTGTTGGTCTCAGGGGCGAAGGCAGGAAAAAGGTTTCGAGCTGGTGCGGTTAAGCTCCAACGTCAGAGAGTCTGGTGGATGGTTGAGTGCGTGTTTCATTGTGGACCACCACCGGAGGACCTGTCATCCTCCAGCTCCGACGTATAAATAACATTCAACCAGAAACACGGCAAAAAAAATAAATGTTCCTCTCTTTATACACTGCTTTTCTGGGAATTGCGTCTGTGTGTGTGTGTGTGCTCCTTGTGATATCACAGCCTGCGACAGTAGTGAAGGTATGTGTGCGGACAGGCCCTACATCATCTTAAGTGGCTCTTTAGGTGCTGACAGAGATTAATGGTGGCCGGGCTGCCAGTCCAGCTGGGGGACCTAAGAGCACACGGACAAAACACACACACACTCACACTCACACATGTACGCAGGGACATAGGTTTAACTGGGACGTAGGAGAACGGTCCCGGTGGACGGAGAGGAACGGAGGATGAGTGGCGACAAGTGAGCTGAGATGCATTAACGCAGGGGCATCAAACTCATTTTAGATCAGGGGCCACATACGGCCGGACCAGTAACAGGATACAGTATTAACCAATAAACAACCACAACACTAAATGTTGTGTAAATAAAGTTCATTATAAAAATGGCCCCTGTGCAGAGGGTCCGTGTAGGGTCAAAAATTTAAATTTAAATTCAAGGCATTTTTCTTTATCAGGATCGAGTATGGACGAACAAAACTTTAAAAACCACCATTTTCCGTTCCTAAAAACAAAAAATAAAATCGCTAGAAGACAGAAACAAAAAAAAAGCGCCTTTTTTTTCATATTGTGCGTTGTTGTTTTCAAAGTAAGAGCGTGTGCGAGGACGGCGCTGTGTAAGAGAAGTTGATGGAATCAGTACGTTGTTTTCCGAAATAATAGAAGAGTCTCAGTGAAGAGGACATGGCTGCAGAAAAACGTCACATATTTCAGGTAAAAACTAAAAATAACTACATATAAGCAGGGGATAGTTAGCTACTAGCTAACATTACAATGATATGCATCAGATTTCACGTCAGATTTCACGTCAAAGTCATGTCAGGTAAGGTTGTAAAGACCATTTAGCCTGGGCTAGCTAGCAAAACCACACATAAGTCATATATTTGGCCGTTCCATAAACAAAGTACCGTCCTCATACAGGCTCCTACTTTGAAAATGACAACGTCCGTTTGCAGAATGTGAAAAAAACGCGTGCTGTTGTGTTTCTGTCTTTCTTTTTTGTTTTTAGAAGCAGAAAATGAAAATCGCCACTTTTCAAAGTTGTTTATCCCTTCTGATAAAGAAAAATACCAATTTTAATTTTTGAATTTTGAAATGAAAATCATGAATGAACTGCTCATTTTGTTGTTTTCAAATATCCTTTTCTGAACATGAAAATCCAATCACCAAGAACATACACGGTCTGCAGAAGAAGAAGGGGGGAAAGTTCTAAAAAAAAGTTTTGAGGTTCAGATTAGAAGAAGAGGTCATGCATGGGTGTAAGTAGAGTGACATAGGAAACAAACTCAATGACCCCTCTTTGCAGTAAAAAAAAGTAAAAATAAATAAATAAAGTGTGCAGTTTTGGGTTGTGTGTGTACACGTCCAGCACTCAGCACAACACATGGCTGCATATTGATTGGTTTTTGCTTCTTCTTCTTCTTTTTTTTTTTTTTTTTTTTTTTATTCTTCCAAGTGAATAGCTGGGCTAAAAGGTGGGCAAATGAAAAACAACATTAATGTTTTATCATCCAATCTCGATCTGGAACTGAAAGCAGCTTGAGGAGGAGATGAGGCCGGGGCAAAATATGAGAGGCAGGAAAAGAAAAAGGTCAGTGTGAGAGCTTTTTCTACGCCGGCAGGGAGCCGGAGAGCTCATCAAAGTGTTTTTTTTTTGTTTTGTTTTGAGATGATCTTAATGTATTACTCATGGTGTCCTCTTTGTGTCATTTGTTTCTCACATTAACAGTCAGAGTAAAAGATGACGCTCATCCCCTTTGAAGCCTTATTTAGTGGAGTCATAATTCAGGCCTGGTTGTTTGTGTCGTGTGGCGTCACTTCCCTCTGAGCGTTTCTTAACTCTCCTCCGGGCCGAGGCGCAGAGACACACACAGCACATTAAACAGCACTCGCTCTCAATTTGGACCCCAACAATTTATCTTGCAATTTTAACCTGCAGCGATGCACCCGGAGGGTTGAGGGGCCAGAGAGTGATCTTTAAGGAGCTGTTTGCAATCACAAAGAGAAGGGTGTAATCAGGCGTGCTCTGGCTGAGTGGATCAATCCGCCAGCTTCTTTTTTTTCCGATGCCACTGAATCGGCATTGATCTTACACACACTCTGCCACAGGCAAATAACTTCCCTTTTCTTACTTCTTTCTTGCCACACTTCCTTTTCCAACATATCTCTCTCTCTTCTTGCTTCTGGCCGACTCCCTCTGCCCCACTCTTGCAAATCTACTTTGAATTTACCACTAACCTGATCGGGTATTTTTCTCCGGGATCACGACCGAGGTGGAAGAGGATGGGCACCAGTGTGTGCTCTTTCTGATCGTGGGTGGTGACATCCTGCACCTCTTCACCTGGGCAGAAGTTTATACCCTGGAAAAAAAACAAAAACATTACTCATCCTATGAGAAATAAAGTGTCCAGTAGCTTCATCACATAGAAACAGGAAGAATTACAGCTGAATATATGAAAGATATTTAAGTTAGATAATGATTCATGATGGACCGGAGTTTGTCCAGCTGTGAGCTTCCTTCTTCTTAGTGCTGCCTCCTCGGGACACCACAGCGTAGAAGAAGGCAGTGATAACGATGGTCTAACATGTCCAGCAGCGTCCGGCAGATATTAAACAACCTCAGTCTCGTGAGCAATTCTAGACGGCTCTGGCCTTTTTTGTAGTCTATGTTAGTCGACCTGTCCAGTTTGTGATCCAGATGTAGAAGCAGGTACTTATAGGTTACGTTATATATATACAATGTACAATCATATATATTGATTGTATATGACTTTTCAATATACCAGCATACTGCTGTATTTGAATTGTATTTGTATTTGAATTTGAATCTGATTTCTGGGGACAGTCCCCGTTCTGATTGACCTGTCCCCTGGCTATAGCTGTCCCCAATTTTAGCTTTTTATGAATGAGAAAAAAAAAAAAAAGTTTCGCGCAGACTACAACTATTACTATTAGCTGACCACACTTCTATTGACATTAGCAGTTTAAATGTGTTTAAATATGAATAAATATGTCAAAATAAATTAAACCGTAATTGTCCCCATTACTTTATTCCATCTTGATCATTAATTCTTTTTATTTTATCTCTGAGCTGTAAATGTTCCTGGATGTTCACATCAGCAGTCAGTGTTAACACAGGGCCATGCAAACCTGTTTTACTTCTAGTGTGAGATTATTCTACAATATTTACTCATCATCACAGTAAAATAGTCCATCCTTAGTCAATCTACTGCATTAATTCCTCCCTCAACCAGTAGAAAATGTTGTGAACATGTGATTATGCATGAAAAAAAACAACGTAATATACCGTCAGAATATTGAAAAATACCGTGATATACATATTTGCTCATGCCGCCCAGCCCTAGGGACTTCATCTTAGTCTTGGTGACAAGACTTTGCCTCGTCGATGTACAACAACCTCAGGTTCAGGTTCATTTGTCACATGCAGGATTAACACGGGGCAATGAAAACGTTGTGCCAGAGAGAACTGGTCGGCTCAGCCATAAATAGCAAGAGCAAAAAGAAAACTGCGCACGAAACTTACAGAATTTACATCACTTTTACAAAAATGTCACACGGATGTGGCAGTCATGAAACTCTTGCACCATGACACCTCTAAATTGACTGATAAAGAGGGGGGAAGGGGAGGGGGAGGGATCAGAGAGGTGTTTTCTGTCTTTCTTTTTTTTTTGTTTGCCACTTCTTGTTTCTGAATCCTCTGTCATTCTGCACGCCTGCTGCAGCGGTGTCTGTTCTTAAAACACACAGATCACCACTCAGCCAGAAGCCTGTGACAGTTCCAGGTCACTGCCTTCTGTACGTACGCCGCCATAAGACTAATATACAGACGGGAAAGGAGTGGAACTGCCCTGCTTTGGCTAAAAAAACTGTCATAAATTAGATATGAAGGTCGGCCTTTCCACTGCAGAGCAGCCAGACGCGGTAATTGAGGTCAGCTCCGCACGTAAGACAAAAAGAAAGTATATTTGATTACACTCTTTATGCACCAAATAAATGAAACACAAGAATTAAAATAGAATTAAAACAGAGATGAACAATTCCTCCATTCTCTGCGGTCTAAAGCTGATTCTTCCAGTTGAAATACATGCAAACAAGGACTTTCCTGCGTCTTTTGTCGTGCACAAATTTTAAAACCTGCAGCTGAACTGTGGAGATGAGTGTTTAGATTTAGGCATGCAGCCACCTGCTACCCCCGGAGCCGGGAGCCTAATCTCACGGCAGTATGGTCTATATGCATATTGTCTTTCAATCTGTCGTGTTGTTTCTGCGGCTTCTGGTGGTACATGTTGAAGGGGCTTCAAGTCACTTGCAAAACAGGAGGACTGTTGCTGCCTCCTCTTCATCTCTCCACGCCTTCGCTCCTGTTCCCTGACTCCATTCTCAGGAGCCTGGCAGCAATCGCAGCCTGATTGAGTCACTTTCACTCCTCCAGAGCCCCCCCCCCCTCGCCACCCCTCGGAGATCTACCCCCTCCTTCAACCCGCACACACAGATATATATACACACCGACACACACTCTTTTTTTTTTTTTTTTTTTTGATGAGCACAACTAATATTGAAAAGGCATTCATCTGTAAGGCGCTGTTGCTGCCCCCCCTCTGAGATCGCTCTAACGGAGCAACCTCAAAATACATATAGAAGAGAGAGGCTCAGATAGACACCCACCACCCTGCGGAGACGCCACTGATCCAGACTTGTCCTGACTTTTGAAGCCGACAAGCTTAGAAATGCAGAAAAGAATGAAGAAAGAAATCATCCCGGAGGAGCAGCGAGAAAAGTCCTGCTGTGTGTATCGCTCCGTTTCTGCCTCTCGTATCCAAGACATTACGGCGGGGGCCCGCGTATCTCGCATGACATTAAGGAGCTAAGGATAGAACAGGGCCACCGTTATTACAAGATAAGGCGCAGGAGCATCTAGGGGTGGTTGGAAAAGGCAATCACTGGGTGAAAATGAATCAATGATTTGGAAGGATCACTTTATGTGTGGCTTTTTATAGCAGCATCTTAATGCGCTGATCAGGCATAACATTATGACCATAATATAATTGTGTAGGTCTCCCTTGTGCCTCCAAAACAGTTGTGACTGAACATGGACCTTCTGAGGGTTGTCCTGTGGTGTCTGGCTACAAAATGTTGTTAATGGGGCCTTTGGGTCCTATGGATTGAGGGGAGGGGCCTCTATGGATCTTCCCACAGATACTTGATCAGTTTGGGACCTAGTGAATTCACTTTCATATTTTTTTTTAGTTGTTTCTAAACAACAAATATGGCAATATGTAGATACACTGGAGTGTTTCCACTCACCTCAAGTTATAATGGCTCCCGATACAATGCACGATGAAAATTTATCCAGTCATAAAAAGAATGACAAATCTCGTAAAATGGAAGTTCCTGATTCTGCGTTTGTTTGGCTGTTGAGTTGTAATCTCTCAGAGGAATGAGTGACTGGACTTTTAATGTCAGAGCTCATCACACACTATTACAGTTTGCTGCTGGTAATTATTTAGTTTACTTAAGTAGGTTTTTGAATGTGGAGGCTTTTGTATTTGTACTTCTTGGATACCTGCTAAAAGTTTTTATTGTACAGCAACGCACTTTTTCTCTGTGCCTGCGTGGGTTGTCCGGCTTCCTCCCACAGTCCAAAGACATGCTCGTTAGGTTAAGTGGAGATTCTAAATTGGTGGTTGTCTGTCTCTCTGTGTTAGCCCTGAGATAGACTTACTCAGTGACAGCTGTGGCTCCATCAGCCCGCATCTACTTCTTCTCAGATTCTGTGTCAGGAAATAAGCAGCCACCGTGGGACTAACAGGTGTCTCTGAAACAGGTCCCTTTCCACTTTTCATTCAACCCGTGTAAAGTACTCAACGAGATTAAATAAAGCTGTCCCAGACCTTCCTCCTGTAGCACAGGTTACTCAGCAAATCCAGATACAAAAGGCGGCGTCACGACAAACTACATTTCACAACATTAACATCACCACGCTGCCTCGGAGAGTTTGACGAGAGCCGTTTAAGCCTGTGAAATTTCTCATTTTCCCCATGGCTGAGCTGCACGAACGCAGCCAGGGCAGAGCGATACGTCTCCCAGCTATTAACCTGTAATTTCATTCTCCTTCGCAGACACACATCTTCCCTTGTTTATTTCTCCACCGAAGGCCAAGAAAGCGAAATCATATTCCTGAGCTTTACTGTAAAGCTGAGGAAAATCCACGAAACAAACATGAAGAGTGGACTTAATTTATTTTTTTTCTTTTGATACAATATCGATGTTGAATGTCTTAAAAACAATTTTAAAAGAAAATTAAAAAGTTTTGGGCTGATCGTGAACGACTTCCACAACTCCCCCACCACTTCTCTCTGAACAAGTGCAATAAATTTGAAATGGATCATTTGGATTAATATGTTTTTTTTTAACTCAATCTGTCTAATGAATTATCATTGTCATCGGATGTACGTATTTACAACGTGTTTTTTAAGCTGCAATTAAAATTCCTCAGTGAACTAAGTAGAACATTGCAGTATATCGCAATATCATAATATCGCAATAATGTATCTTATCGTGACTCGAGTGTCATGATACGTATTGTATTGTCGTAAAATCCTTTCCAACACCCACCTCTAGTGCTTTCCCTTTATAAAAGCAAGTGAGTGGCTGTGGCTGAGGAGGAAACATGCTAGCTGAGGAGCATGCTAAATGTAATGCTAGCTAGGTGGTTTTAGTAGTTAGTAGTAGGGCTAAGCTAATCTCTAGGTTGAAAGTCACATGGAAAACGCCACATTTTTGTGCTGCTGTTGGCTAGGCTAGTTAGCTGGTGGCTTCTGGTTGGTTGCTAGCTGGTAGCTGACTACTTGCCTGCTGGTCGGTTTTCAGTTGGACTTGGCTTCTAAATGTGTTTGGCCTGGGATTGTAACATCTTATCCTGTGTAACAATGAATACATGTGGATGAAAGTTTAGGAATGACCACTAATCAGGTGCACAAGAGAGCACAACATGGACACAGGAAAATACTTTTCTTTCTTCCAAAGCCGATTTACAAACCATATGGATCATAATCTGCCGTGAACGCATCATTTTTTTTGTTTACATTACATACATATGCTTTTGAAATGCATTGTGGGAAAAACAGCTGAAGGATTCAACCGTAACGGCACAAAGCACCATAAGGGGAATTAACTTTCCCTTCGGTCGCTCAGTGGAAGCGAACACGCAGACATGAACGGCACGGCCGAGCCAAACATGTATGTGCATCAGCCTTGCTTTTTCTTCTCTCCTATGTACACACACACACAAACACACACACACCAATCAATAGGCAACTCACAGGCAATCAGACGCCATTATTTGTGAAGTTCCACTTCAGTTCACATGAGTTGATAAAAGGAGGCCACTATTGATTCAACGGCCCTGAAGGAGAGAGCAATTTAAACGACCGATGGGGCATAAAACAAACTGGATCACAGGAGGGAGGACAGGAGGACATGTGTTTTTATGGACAGAGGAGACAACGAAAGAAAAAAAAAAAGCACCTTACTTTCGTGCTTCTCGGGTGTCAGATTTCAACATTTCTCCTGATATATTTTATCCGCGCCGAGTTCACGGAATTACGGCCTAAAGAGCAGGCATATGTAAATGGAGGGGGAAAAAATTCCACTGGAGTTTGAACAAACAAGTCAAAGTGGTTGATGAATGATGTAAGTCACGCTGATGTGTGCGGAGCCGGTGGCGGGGGCTCTTCATTAATATTCATTACACTCTGATGCATACAGCAAATCAAATGATGAGCCACTCTCACGATAACGGCGACAACAGCCAGAGTGTTTGTGTGTTTGCGTGAGATTAGGAAGAACAAAGGCGGAGGACAATGGGGGGAAGGATGTTGCCTTGCAAATTAAGAAATGAGGAAACAGAAGTGGGATGGGGTTGAAGTTTAAAAACGGAGTCTTACACTTTTAAACTCCTCCCATGAGTTGCTCCAGGTCCAGTAGTGCGCCTTGTATTGTCCAAGCCTCACAGCCATCAGCTCATCTCCGCGGTAATAGAATATCGGCCTATTGAAGGTGAGAAGAGAAGCGGAAAATGCTCAGATTTGTTTGTTTTACACCAGGCAAATTTACATCGAACGGGACAACTGACAAAATATAATTTCTAGCACGCTTACATTTAAGTCCACTCTTCCCATTTTCTATCCATTCCTGCAATATTTCCGCTACTCAGTATGAGGAGCTTGCATCTTTCACATACACAAACAGGACAAATGGTTTGTTCCAAACAAAAGTGTTTGTTAATAGGTCGCACCTGTGAATGCAGCACCGCTAACCACGATTTCAACAGCGTGCAAACATTGGTGCAAACGCTGTTAATGTTGGCCTTGGAAAAGCGAGTCAATCATCGAGCCTGTACACAACACTGTTGTTGTTTTTGTTGTTGTTTTTCCTGCAGAAGTGATGTTCTTCTATCAGTCACCAGCCGGTTATAATAATGTGACTTCAGTGTTCTCGCCGGCGGGAAGGTACGGAGCTCCCCGGTGAAAAGGTACCTTGAACCGTTTGTTCTGAAAGCACTTAATGTGTGCGTTAGCATGCCAGCATCTGCTAAAGGTTCTAGATATTTAGCTGAAGTTAATAAGAATGACGCTATTTTTTTTCTAGTATCTTGTGATAAAACAAATAATAATTAACCCTTTATAGGGCACTCATTGAAATACTTGGCAATTCTAGCTTTCAGCAATAGATTCATGGAGAAAATGGATGAATTTGCCATATATTATTCATTGGCTTTAAGTGGTAAACAAACGCAAACATGTATTTTAGAGCATTAGAACATAAGAGCTGATTCAGGCACTTGTCAACATTATCACATTAGACAACATTAGGACCAGGGACGGCTGGTATAAATGGGCTAACAAGGCTTAAAGAGATGAGAAAATTATTTTTTTGAGTAACTTACAATTGATTGTTTTAAGTTTGAGTGAAGTCAATGGTAGCAACAGAAGAAAAACAGAATATCTCTAAATGTGCTGATTTTTTACAGTCAGCCCTCGGGCCGCTGGTCATTGGTCAAAAGTTCAGCTATCTGAGATGATAATAACTCAAATAATTTAAAGGGACAAAAGCGACAAAATCGTATGTTTTGTGTTTCTTGGTTTGAAAGAAAGGACTGGCTAACGGCAAGGGTAGCCAAGAATTCACTTTTCCGTTTTCCGTGCCTGTTTTTTGGAGGAGATACGCCAAGGAATTCAACAAGGAAATGTGGATTTGAAACATTTCTCGGAAAAAAATTAGATGGATGCAGCGCAAGTCGCATCGGAAACAGCGTTAAGCTGTGGTTGGATAGTACATTGGTTAGAAACGCTGGCCATCGGGGTTCAGATCTCGGTCAAAATGGATTTTTTTTCCATAATGCAGTGTCGGTTTTCATAGTTTCAGTAAGTGAAGATTCTCAGTTAAAGCTACAAATGTTTTTTTCATTTTTTGTTAATGTTTCCCAGAAATTGCATTTTACATGAAAACATTCTGTTAAAAATGTCGTGAGTGAAATGTCGTGATTGTCATGTCGGCCTTATAATTAAAACTTAAAGAAGTGACTGAATAGAACAACACTTAATAGAACATGAGTGAGTCCTCAGCTAAAGCTAAAAAGAGTCTTTTTGAAACTACTTTGCAGTAGTTGGACTTGTTTATTTGGTGTCTGTGCATGAAAGCTCTGTTGAGTCTGTTAAAAATGGCTGAAGTTACTGAAGTGAAGAGTTCTGGTCTGAATTAAAATGCAACTCATTGTTCTGTTCTGTTCTGTTCTGTTCTGTTCTGGCATCGACACTTGCTGGTTGGTTTGGTTTATCATTACATTTCTTTTTTTGTGTGTTTTCATACTGTGATATTCTATTCTACTGTCTCAGGTTCAAACTGCACAATCTTTTCACTCAATAAATTTGAGAAGTTGAAAGATTTTCTTTGATTTGGGGTGCAGTTTGTCATTAAGGGGTGATTAAAGGGTCCTGAAGCCAGACCAGTTGAGATCCACTGATGTAGATCACTAAGTGTACCTGTAATTTATGTAACTGTGTGCATTGTAGGTGATGTTTCCTTTGCTAGTGTGTTGAATTTGTTAGCCCACCCACCAAAGTTCACCACCAGCCACCACTTCTTCATGGTACCTAATAAATCAGTTACACTTGTTCTCGACCACATTTGACCTGAGAATGTTTGATCTCCTCTGATTGGTTCAAAACTTCATGCTTATAAACCTCACTGAGAGGCACAACGCAGAGGCAAACCAAATATGGTTTCTTGCCCCACAAATGGTCAAGATTCATTCTATGGGAACCATTAACTTCCATTAACTTCTGCAATAAGTTTCATGTTGACCTTTTCAATATCTTCAGACATAATTTGCCAAATGGTGCAATCACCTGCTCTGGAGAGTGTGGGGGTGTTTGAGGAGGACTGGGGTCAGGTCGATTCCATCCAGGGTTCGGTCATCGGGAGGGCTGATGCCGGCCAGAGCCAGGCTGGTGGTGAACAGGTCCATGACGTTGGCCAGCTGGAAGCTCACCTGCATGAGGGTGAAGAATTTAAAAGAGAAACAAAAATAAGTTTGAAGAGTCTCATCAGTTAAGTATTCACTCCTCAATCCATATTTTATATCCTTATCTTTTATCCATTTTTTGTAAACTTATACATGTGTGAATCTGGTTTTGAATTTAATTATATTATAGAATTATCTTACACTATTTATTCTTTTACTAATTGTTTTTTTTTTTATGTGCACCTGAGCTACTGTGATCAAACATTTTTCCCTGTGGATAAATAAAGTCTATTTTCCTTGGGCTGTTTTTTAAATCTCTACGATTCATCACTTGATATCTTAAATCCTCAAAACTGACAATGACTTGCTGCATTTTCACTGAGGGATGCTTGCACATGTGACTGTGTGCACACATGTAGAAGATGCTCTCATGTCTGCATGCAGGTTTATTATTAAAGCTCCAAAGTGCCTCTCTTTCTAAATGACTTTTTTTTTTTTTTGGGAGGGGGAAGAAGGCAAAAGAAGGAGCGTAGAAAAGGAGTAGAGGAAGTAGTGAGAGGACAAGGCCCGGGCAAGCAGGCGGCTGAGCTGGCGGAGCGAGCTGGCGTTTTATCTCCTTCTCCCAGTCCCAGTGAAAAGCTTTATTTTATTTATAAACTTTGAACTATTTTCAGATAAAATGCCATTTTTTCGCTGTCATCCTTGATCTTCCGTTCCATTCTCTCCTGAGCGAGCCTTGGAGGGAGACGGCACGCTCACAATCAGATAGCGCTATCAGGCCTCTGCAGCTGCACCGCCATGTGCCGCTGTGCTCCTATCGGCAGCCGGCACACACGCGGACGCACACGCGATGCTCCCGAGCGCTGAAATGAATTCCCTTTTCTTCTGCAGCCACAGAACTAGCCGCAGAAAAAGGCTCTGCAATGCATTCCGTGATCTATCTGCACATCCAGACGCTCCTTCTCACACATACACACAAACACTAACAGATTTAGTCCTTTGCTTCATTTTTCTATTTTTTTTTTTTTTTTATGTATATATAAAACATCCCCCTCGCACAGACATACACAGAGCATTAAAAAAAAAAGACAGGACAAAAGGACAAGAGAAGAAGCAGCGCTGACATTTAGTTGGTAATAACTTGCATGGCTAAAGCGCCAAACTTTAAAAGTTGCATCTTATAGTTTGATTATTTATTAGCTCTGCCGTCTTTTGGAGTCTATACTGAACTTTTTTTTTTTTTTAATTTTATCGCCCTTTGTTCCTTCCCCTTTTGTCTGACTCATCACTCTCTATTAACATCACGCTCTCTTCCCCTCTTCTTTCTCTTGTTTCTCTGCTGTTAGTTATCTGAGGATGCAGAGCGTCTGTCCCCGTCTCTGCCACTCTGCCCGCGTGGCCGCCGCCTGATAACCCAACAAAGGGGATTGTGATCCTCAACAATGCCGTGGGTCTGACAGCCCACCCACCTCCCCATCTTTGTTCCCTACAGCCGCCGCCCTTCACCCCTCCACCCCCCAAAGCCCCCACCCCCGGGCACTGAGAGAATGCTGAATCTGCATCTGCTTCATTCCAGTACACCTTCTTCCCTCCTCATAAATAACAGCAATCACTGTCGCAGACGCTGAAATGATGCATCTGTGTTCAGTCAGTGCAACAAATCTACTACCAACAAAAGGTTTGCGTGGCCGCTCTTTGTCTCACGCATTTATGCTCCAAAAGCTTAAGGACTTTTTCAATGCACAGATCCACAGAGATTTTGGAAACTACAAAAAAAGAAAAAGAAAAAAAGAGGGGGCAACCCTGTTTCTGCTCTGTCCTCCCTCCCAAGCAACACAAAGTGATAAATCCAGATCTGTAGAGCACAGCAGCTCCCAACAAAGCAGCTCTGCCACCAAAGTCCGGGAGGAGCTTCAGCACTGATCTATAGAGCGACAAATACCGTCACTCAACTTTAACCTAAATATTCTTCCCCTTCCAAATGTCTTGAAAGACATTTGTCTATATGAACAATTAATCATGCAAAACGCTGGATAAAAATGTAGGAATTTGGGCTCTGCACCCATGCACATTCATGGAGAGACACTGGTCATATATAATAACATGACACAGGTGCAGCAAAGCACTGTGCACATAACAATGTTTCCTGGCAGACTGACAGCGCCTGCATCTTTAGCGCCGTTCCTCCTTTTCTCTTTTCTATACACCAGCCATCTCTTTTAGTTCTTCCTTGCTTCCTTCCCTGCAAGACCCCCCACCTCCCCCTTCTCCTCCTCTCCCCTACCCCCCCCTCTCCTCTTCCTTTATCCTGAGCGCCTGGCATATTCAGATACTGAAGTCCTCATTACGGCTCAATCCAACCTCAGCAAACACACAAACAGATTAGCCGCTTAAGACGCTCCCAATCCCCCTCTCCCTCGCTACTCTGCCGCGCTATCAGGCCCCAGCACAACCCTGTGAGATGAGCCAGGGGCAAGGCTTACCGCAGACTGCAGCCTCCGCTCGCTCCTCCACAAAAAAATCCCTCTGCGTCACAGCCCCGTGTCACAGCTGCCCTTAATACAATTAAAAGTCATTTGCAGAACGCACAGGCTTAGGGGATCACGGTGTGGGTGGGGGGTTAAATTGGGGAAGAAGTTTAAAAAAAAAAAAAAAAAAAAAAAGACGACAGAGTTTGGGGCATTAATTCTAGCCAAAAATATTTTGAGGGAAGCAGCGGAATAAGCGGCCACACGCTTTGTGGCCAAAATCACACAGTCTGCTTTTACTGTTTCTGGAGTTCAGTCGCCGGATGGAAGTTGCTCGAGATTAATCGGCAAAGGCGCCGATGGATCAGAGCGTGCTCATGTGAAGCAGTAAATGATACACAAGTATGAAAAAAAGTATCAAATCGAAACAATTGAAAAGCAAGGATTAGGGAAATAATTCTTCTTTAGCAGCTTTCAGAGAATATTTGGTGGCAGTATATAAACACACGCTAGTAAAAGGTTGGACCCCTTTTGTCTTCAGAACTGCCTTAATTCTTAATGGCAAACTTTCAACAAGGTGTTAGAAACATTCTTCCGAAATTTTGGTCCATATTGACATGACAGCATCACACAGTTGCTGCAGATTTGTCGGCTGCACATCTATGATGAGAATCTCCCGTTCCACCACATCCCAAAGGTGAAATATTGGACTGAGATCTAGTGACTGTGGAGGCCGTTGGAGTACAGTGAACTCATTGTCATGTTCCAGAAACCAGTTTGAGATGATATGAACTTTGTGACATGGTGCATTATCCTGCTGGAAGTAGCTGTCAGAAGATGGTCCACTGTGGTCATAAAGGGATGGACATGGTCAGCAACAATACTCAGGTAGGGTGTGGCATAAAGTGTGCCAAGAAAATATCCCAAACACCATTACACCACCACCAGCAGCCTGAACCGTTGATACAAGGCAGGATGGCTCCATTCTTTCATGTTGTTTACGCCAAATTCTGACCCTGCCATCTGAATGTCACAGCTGAAATCGAGACTCGTCAGACCAGGCAACGTTTTTCCAGTCTTCTATTGTCCAGTGTTGATGAGCCTGTGTGAACTGTAGTCTCAGTTTCCTGTTCTTAGCTGATAGGAGTGGCCCGGTGTGGTCTTCTGCTACTGTAGCTCATCTTCTTCAAGGTTCAATGTGTGGTTTGTCAGAGATGGCAGTTTCAGCAGTTCAGTGTCTGGCACCAACAACCACACTGCGTTCAAAGTCACTTAAATCCCCTTTCTTCTCCATTCTGATGCTCAGTTTGAACTTCAGCGAGTTGTCTTGATCACCTCTACATGCCCAAATGCATTGACTTGAAGCCATGTGATTGGCTGATCAGCTACTTGTGTTAACAAGCGATTTAACAGGTGTACCTAATAAAGTGGCCAGTGAGTATATATATACATTTATTATACAGATGTTCGTGTACACTAGCATCCAGCTAGCATCTTACATGATGCTAGCCGGGTCAGCAAACATGGAGAGGCACAACCAAGTGGCAGGAACATCTGTACCAAGGTTGGAATAAAAGTTCCCAATGGGCCACACCACAGAAGGTGGTCGAGAACAACAGGGTCAAGGTCCTGTGGGACTTTGTGAGACCAACTGGACATTTTGGTGGTGGATAAAGAGCAGAAGAAGGTGGTGGTGATAGATAACAGCTGACGCCAGCATCAGAAAGAAGGGACACGAAAAGGTTGAGAAGTACCAAGGCTTGAAAAGAGCAGCTGGGACAGTGGTTTCAACAGATCCCAGGAACAACACCTGAAGCCTCAGTCCAGAAGAGTCAGGGCAGTCCTAGGAACAGCTAAGATACTGAACCGGCAGAACCTTCAAACTCTGCAGGCAGGCACTGAGTGAATGATCATAGATTTTTTTTTTTAAAGCCTGAGATATTCTTACCGTGCCTTCTTTAATGTGTCCGGGCCACCAGGCGATGGCAGGCTCCCTCATGCCCCCCTCAAACGTGGTCTCTTTCCCGCACAGGAACGGCCCGTTGCTGCCACCTGATGAATCCACCAGGTCAGATCAAACTCACACAGGACAGAAAACGAACTCTGGGGCTAAACGGCTTCACTGAATGCCTACTTTGATTGGGGCCTGACATCACAGCTGCTCCGTTGTCCGACGTGAAGAAGACGAAGGTGTTATTTTCAATGCCCAGACTCCGCAGCCACGACAGCATCTGACCGATGCTGTAGTCCAGCTCCATCACAGCGTCTCCGTAGCTGCAGCACACAGGCTTGATCAGTCCATTCATTCACAAACTTGTGTCAATAAAACTGCAAGTGAGTGCACCATACCGGCCTCGTTGGCTCTTCCCTAGGAACTGCTTGTGTGCATAGACAGGGGCGTGAGTGGCGTCGGGAGCCCAGTACAGGAAGAACGGCCGCCGAGCCTCGGCCTGACGATATATGAATTCCAGACCTTCCTGCATAGGTAGGAGATGAGAGAGGCTTATCAAAGCAAAGTCACATGTTAAACACTCGTTTAAACCGCGTTTTGAGTTGGCAAGTTGAGGTATCCTTGAATTAAACTGCGGACAGATGTAGAATAAATTCTTCTCTGCATGCTGCTCTTGATCCTGTTAAGTGCAGAATGGGAGGGACGGACAAAAGGCTTTACAGAGATAATCAGTGCGAGCGTGCGAAAGAGTCAATAATCCACTTCTGCTGGAGAAAGCACAGTAACGATCTAAGGCCAGGTCTTTAATTGCATTTGTAAATTCGTTATAGATGATTTCTGTTTTGGTTGAGCTGAAGACAATTTTCCACTCTGGCGGACATTAACGTGGTTTTCTATTCTTCCTGCTTGCTTCACAACAGGGTTTGCGCAACCATTTGCTCTAATGAAACAATGTGGCCGGGAAATCATCTGAGACAGAGGCTCAGAAAGAGCAGGTGAAGCCTGACTTACCATCAAGTAGATCTGTGTGAGGTTTGATTCTCCCGTCTTTGTGTCAATCTTAAAGTCCTCGTAGTATCTGGAAAACAAGTGACTGTGTCAAGTCGTTTCTCTCGTTGCGATTCTTTAACCCGATTGTGCTTTTGAACTTCCTAAATTGGCTGAAACTGCAGCAGACAATCTCCTTAATGGAATGGGAAGTAAAACCCCCCCACCACCACCACCCCTGTCGACTGTGTTCGGAGGAAATTTTTGGCGAGAGACATATTAGGGAAGTCTCAGCAAAGCCGAGCAGAGGGAACTGTTATGAGGTGCTGCTGAAGCGTGGCGCGGCGAGCGGAGAAGCGGTGACAGGCATCTCTTTCTCACGCTTCGCTTCCTCCAGGTGTCCTCTCACACACAGCCAACACAACCTGTCGTCTCTTGAGGGCGTGTGTCCCTGTGTATGAGTGCCTATGTGCAAGTGTGTACGTCTGCCCAGGACCCAGGTATGCAGCGCTGATTAAACCCACGGCTAAGCGAAAAACACGCCCGGCTGCCAGTTCCAATGACCCTGAATACACATATGGCTGTTTTGAGGAAAACAAATGGGCGGAAAATGGAATACACACGCGCAGCTGGTACAGAGAAGAGGGAAGAGGGAGGGAGACGCTCAACTCTAACGGAGCCGCAGACAGACGACATATTCCACTGAGTCACGGGGAAAGATTATAGATTTTCAGCCTCCGTCTCTGTGCTGCGGGTACTTCTGAGTGCCTGCGTGTGAAACTACCTGCCGAGCATCTCGGAGTTGTTGTAGACGGGGATGTTGGGCCTGATTTTGTTGTCATAAGGGCCAAAGTGGCAGTTTGGCGCACCGAACCATTCATCAAAACCGTTCTCCAGAGGAAGGTACTTGGGTCTGTGGCCCAGGTGCCTGCAACGACAAATAAAGAGCTCACACAGGGTAAGAACAACGTGACAGAAGAATCATCCCGCATCCCAGAGGTTAAATTTAGACCATTGTTAAATATTAAATACACATGAAGTTTGGAAGCATACTTTTTTAGATTCTTTTTTTTTTTTTGTCTATTACTGTGCCAACTTTAACAAGTTTTTTATCAGGGAATCGTATTCTCATTCCAACTGATGATCAATGAAGTAAAAAGAAATGCCAGTGTATCATCTCAGAGAAGCTTCACTGCATATCACTGTACAGCGAAGTCCATAAATAATTGCAAACTACAGAAAAATCCTCCATATTGTAGCCGCATGTTTCTGGGTACACAGAGTGTGTATTCATGTTTAAAATGAGATAATCTTTTAATTTATCCCACAGTAGCGAATGTGCACATGTGGTGATAGTAACTGTCTATACTGCATGTACTGATTTATACATTAATATTAGTATCATTGTTTTTTTTTATGTATACACCATTACTGTAAAACACTAAGTTATTTAATAGAATAGTCATAGCCTTTCCCCTATTATTTGGTAAACTTTGGTTAGATGCCTAACTGCATTTCATTGTGTGAGTACTTATACTTTATGCAGTGACAATAAACTTGAATCTAATATGATGTTATTTAAGTGTATGTGATAATGCAAAAAGAATGTGCTAAAATGTGCAAAAACCCCCCTGGGATTCACAGACTGTTCAAAAGAGCACATAAATTTGGCTTAGCTTCCACTTAAAGTAAACCGCAGCAAACGATTTGATCACTCGTTACGCTATTAATCACGGCTTCTAACGCTTCAAAAGCATCTAAAACCTTGGAGGAAAGATAAAAGGGCTCACCACTTGCCAACTATCTTGCTGACATAACCTTTTTTCTTCAACATCCGCGGTAACAAAATCTCATCCTTGGAGATCCCTCCCACTATCTCCTGCGGTGTGTATGCTATGATAAAAAACAAAAACAGTATTTATTGTGCAAAGCGTTCCTTGATTTTATTACACACTGTACATTACAGGCAAAGCGGCGAGGAAACATTTGCAGATGAATCATGTGCACAACAAGAATAAAATAAGAACGTACCATTTCTGGCGTGACCGTTAGTGGTGTAGAAACCGTTTCTGACAGGCAGACGACCAGTCAGAAGCGCAGCTCTGGCTGTGGAACGAATAAACTATTTTATTAGGATTTCAAAATGCTTTTTTGCAACTTGAAAACACAATCTAGTCTTCTTATCGTACTCAGCAGCCAGTGCAAAGTGCTTTAATATCTGGCAATCATTGTAGCTATTTTGAGAATTTGTTTTGTGCAACTATGAGACAAACATATTGCGTTTGACTACAGCTGTTGATTGTGGTCACTCTCCGAATTTCAACACAAACAGGAAAAAACATCTGCGTGTTTTCATGAACTTGAATACCATGTTAAGCTACATAGCCCAGGACCTGACTTTCCAGTTTCCACTGACTTACATGGCGAACAGAGTGGGTTGGCAGTGTAAAAGTTTGGCAGCAGCATGCCCTGAGCTGCCATTGCATCCAGGTTGGGGGTCTCTTTAGAGGGCTGGCCAAACACCCCCAAGTCCCCCCAGCCCATCTAAAAAAAAGAGCAAAGGGAGGTTCATTAACCAATCCAGTAAACTTAGATCGCACCCATACTGTTTACAGGACACAACCTTAAGCAACAAGGACAGAAAGAAAACATATGAAGACAAAATCAGTCAGGAGGAAAGATGTTGCGGGCAGTTCCTCATTTGGTGCCCACACATGCCCCACAGATGTGCTAAACCGAATCGGAAGACACCATTCAAACAACTCACGTCATCCATCAGCATGATGATGATGTTTGGAAGTGACCCATTTGATTCCTTTTCTGTCAATGAGCAGCATATTGTTGCAGCAAGAAGTGTGAGAGATAGAGACACCACCAGTCGCATTGCTGTACAGTAATCATATGACTTCCAGTATCGAGGAAGTGACCGGTTTGTTTTGTCTTCGTGGCCGCGTTCGGCGCAACATTTGCGCATACATGCATTTAAGATTTAAAAGAAAAAGAAGCCACTTCTCACTGTGTTTGAATTCACGTGAACTAAAATTTAAAATTAAGATTAGTTCTCTCGTTGGTGTATGAATACAGTAGCGTGAAAAATAACAAAAAAAAAGCGTTAAACTGTAAATAGCCAATACGGGTGACTTGTGATACATTCATGGACTTCTCATACATATTGCACCGGCGATATTTGAAATTCGACACTTCTCTGAAATAATAACAGAAATCGATAAGTACTAAAAATATAAATTAAAATATATGTGATTTTGTGAATAATTCGAATTCTACGTTAATGACACCTAATACATATTTATAATCAGGTATTTAACTTTTTTATTGCTCTTTTTCCTACAACATTGAATGCAACATATCACGTGACAGCAGCTGACAGCTCGCAGCAGGAAATCCAACATGGCGGTGTGCATAGCAGTGATCGCAAAAGAGGTAATGTTTGCCTTTAAATGTCCACGTTTTCTGCCCATAGCCTGTTCTATGATGATAAAATAGACTTTTCACATCACTATAATCGTCTCTAAGCAAATGCCATCTTCCTGCGTGTGCCGAAATAACCAACAGGCTGGAATATCCCAACAGAGCTAACGCTAACGTCAACATTAGCATTGTTTTGAGGCTGTTGAATTTTACCTCATATTTCTTGTGGTTTTGTGCCACTGGGTGCGTCTTTTTTTGTGTCCTTTTTCCAGAACTACCCGCTGTATATCCGCAGTTTGCCCACTCAGAACGAGCTGAAGTTTCACTACACGGTACACACCTCTCTGGACGTGGTTGAGGAGAAGATCTCAGCAGTGGGAAAATCTCTGGGAGACCAGAGAGAGCTGTACCTGGGTCTACTCTACCCGACTGAAGACTATAAAGTGTATCCTTTGATTTTGATGGATTTTATTTAATTATTTATTTATTGATCCTTTGGTCAGATCCTTTTGATCCAAGTTGGACTGATCAGGAAGTAATTAAGCAAAGAATAAATTGCATTATAGAAGACATTAGAAAGAAAGGCAGCTGAACTTCTTCTGATGGGTAACACACAGATGTTCCTATTTATACTCCAATGCTACTTGGGTGAAACATCTTCAAGAAACTCTGCAACTCCAGTTGCCTTTTACATGTACATTTTCCTTTACCATGTTTGGCTATACATTGAGGATAACCTTTATATTCATGGTTATAAAACTCATTTCCTGAAGAAAAAACAAACTCAAATATCCTTGACTGGTGAAATAGATATGGGTATGTGACCAACTCCAAGGTGAAATTCGTAATTGTCGTGGACTCATCAAATACATCATTGCGGGACAATGAAATAAGAAGTGTAAGTTGAGTCTATTGAGCATCTAAAAATGTATGTAGAACATTGTATAAATCTTTGTCACTCTTCTTGCTTCTGATCTTATTTCTAGCAGATGAATTACTTTTAATAGATGCATGATGAAATACTTTCTATGCTTTCTCAATAGTTACCTGAGGATCCTTACACAATATTTATGAAATATGGACACAACAGTTTAGCACATCTGTTCTTTCCCCCCCTTCAAGTAATTCAGTGTAACATTTTTTGTTCCCCTGCAGATGTTCAGAAAATTGCACAACTCTTTTACCGATGTAATGTGCAACCCATTCCACAACCCTGGGGATCCCATTCAGTCCAAGTGAGTTTAATTTTGTTGAATCAGTTCCTTCTTAGGATTAACATTTTACATTTTTAGCCATTTAACCAATGTTGAATAAATCCTTTTCCAGGGCCTTTGATGGGATCGTCTCTGGAATGATGGTACAAACTGGCTGACGCCCCATCGTTTGAGTTTCTCTTGTATATACCACCTTTTGTTTACACGTTGCTTTGGTTTTTGAAATGCATTAATTGTAATTAAACTTAATCGATGTTGATCACAAGTACCGTCATGTGTTATTTTACTACAAACGGAGCACCGGATCATAGTTTTTATTTATTCACTTACATAACAAAGAACTTAAGTCATACACAGGGAGGATTTACACATTTGCAGGCAGAGACAATAAACATTCACATCCATTTGTAAAAACAGATACAACTGCATAACAATTTGAGGATTGTCCCATGCATTTACAGCAACATAAGCTTATAATGCAACACCTCTGGCCTCAGTCTGTATTCTTCACATCTCACCTTTATGAAAGACTGATGGAGCGCTTACAATGTATCAATTCTGCGTCCCTCATGTGAGATTCAACTCAAAAAAAAAACAAAAAAAAAAACTGAAAGCATAATTTAAAATTCTAACTTCTATCCACCCACGTGGTGTGCATCGCATGGTTACAGCTAGCGCTGCTGAGGGTAGTGCTGTCCGCTCGACCCCGCCCCCAGCTCCTCTGATGGTGGCGTGATGAGGAGAAGACACGGGTAACGTTTAGGCATCTGTTCGTGGTAGTCCATGTGTCCCCACTGTCTCTTGCCCACCGAGGGTCCTCCGTAGTAAGGGTGGGGCGTCTGATGCTGCGGCCTCGTCGACTGGTAACGGAATCTACCTTGAGAGCTGTTGTGGTATCGGGGAGGACGGAAACCGCGGCCTCTGCCTCTGGAGTGACCCCCCCTGTGTCCCCCCCTGTCTGTGGTGCTGATACCTGGCATGTTGGTCCTCTTCGGCATTACCTGCAAGACAAAGGACTCTTGTCATTGTTTTGAAAATGTTGACTACACTGTAGCAATAGAGCATGACACTGACTTAATGCAGGGATAAGATAAGTTTTATGCAGTTCACATGACCAAATGCTATTACCCAATTCAACAGGAGGTTTAGTGATGACTCATGGTAAGAGGAACTGCTAAATTTAAAGCTATATATGGAAATCACTTGAGCTCTAGCATTCAAAGCCTCCTTTATCCTTCCCCTGAACAAATGCGTACCGCCAAATTATAGAGCTAGTAATGGCTTTAGAGCCATTTTAAAATATATGCCTGGATGTAAATCTCCTCTGTAGATAGTAATTTGCAGATCATGACACAAAAAAAAAAGAAAAAGAAAAAAAAAGGCTATTTAACGTATTCTTTCAAGGTCTTGCTACTTCAAGGATCGTACAGTCGTGGCTTTATTCTAAAGTGTGCATAGTGGCACAGGGCTTGAATTATGAATCATTTCTCCAAGGTGGTAGAAGCCGAGCGTGCCCTTAGATTTTTATTGAAATGCGTGTGTGTGTGTGTGTGTGTGTGTAGATAAACTACTTCAAGAAGAACACAGCGTATATAGCAGCTCACCTTGAGGACTCTTCCTCTGAACAACGTCTCATGTAAACCAATAGCGCTCTGCACGGAGTCCCGGTCAGAGAACTCGATGTAAGCAAAGCTGTGAAGGGGGAGAACAGGAAGACGTCAGTTAAACGCTGATTCTCACCGTTGTGAGAACAAAAAGTTTAAATTGTGTTGAACGCGCACCCCTTGGGATGACCGGAGAACCTGTCGCACAGGATGGTGACTCTGTTGACAGGCCCGCAGCCATTGAAATGGATCTCCAGCTCATCTGCAGTGGCTCCATAGTCTACCTGGTGTTTGAGAGTCAAGAGTATTAGATCAGAGCGGCGGAAAAAAAAAGAAAGATGCCAAGTACGCGGAAAAGACATATCTACAAGTCTTACATTTCCCACATAGACAGATCTGTTGTCTGCGTCTATCCTCTCCTCTGGAGTCATATTGTAGAAAGGTCCTGTGGAGCAAATAAAAAACTGTTTTTGAACATGCAATATAAAGAATGCGCTGTCTGCACAGCGGGTCACTACATGTGAAATGAACACAATGATTACTTTCGCCAACATATCCCTTTCTTGCATTATTTGACAACACACATCTCTTAGATTCTTGCTCCCGTCCAACTGCGTCTCGGCTGTGAGGGAGGACCGAAAAGGGAGGGTGGAAGGGAAGAGGAGATGCACAGAGGCAGAAAATAGCCACAGGCAGCAAGGAGGACACTTCTGGTTCTCTGGGGCTCACTGCTTCGTCTCATTGGGCAGTGATGAGGCACATGCGAACACTGTTGTGACCACAGCGAAGTGTCCCAGGTGTTAGCCAGATGGTAAAGGAAGCGGTCGCCTCACCTGCCCGGAGGCTGCAGAGCTCACACACCTGGCTAAAAATACAACGTCAGGGCGTCCCGAACGTACAATCAGCAGTCAGCGACCGAAGTGGAACAACAGCAGCAGCAAAGCGCTTGTTTAGAAAAGACTCGGGAAGGTGCCTCACCAGGCCGAGGGCTGCTGGTCAGGAGCTGCATCTCCACCGTGTCACACCTCTCCTCCTCCTCCTTCAGTCTTTCGGTCTCTTCTTCCATCTCCAGCTCCTGAACCCTGGCTTTGATGGCCATTAGCTCCTGAAGCACAAGAATGGAAACCAGCATTTGAACTGCCGCTGTGAACCAAATACTATAAAATTAGGATGCTTCCTTTGGAGAATGCCGTTCACCTTTAGACTAAGGTTTGGAAAAGCTTTATTGAAGCCATTTTGGAAATGTGTGGCAGCACATCATCTTAGACACTTAATGTTGGTTTTGACTTTAGTTTGTCACCTATGTATGTGTTAACGTGGTGTGAAGATGGATTTATAACTGGTATATGGTGAGTTACAGGTCTAGATGTCTGTCTTTTTTAGTCAGCTTACATTTTAGTTGTAGAATGGATGAAGGAAAGAACTGATTGTTATCAGTGTTTATTTAAATGTAAAACTGTAATAAACACTGATCCGGACAAATTATTGCAAATCATTATTATTATTATTTTTGTCTGAAACGTGAAAAGAAATGTACGGACCCAGAATGCACCTGAACGGCCCCCCACAAGTCACTCAGCGCGTTGCATGGGATGTGGCTCCCTGATGTCGCTCCTATCACATATGCAGCGACACCACATTGCGTTTATTTGTCTGGCCGCGAACATCATTACTGCGCCGCACAGACGTGCGTCAAAAAAACATATAAATAGACGCGTCAGGCTCACCGCAAACACGTTCAGTACTAACCGGATCCTCGGTGAAATGCTCCACGATGGACTCGCCCTCCAGGTAGCCGTACTCCAGATGATTTTCCGCCATGCTCACTGCTCGAACATAGCATCTGCAAAGCTGACTGCAGCTCGCCAAAATCACCGCAAAAAAATCTCTCTCGCAGGACGGAAACGGGTCGATGGTCCACGGAGGCGGCACCTGACGGCATATGAGGTAAGCTAATAGATATCACCTGTGAAAGACACTCATCATGACTGCGTGGACTGATTGACAGCGGTGCACACGTGAGATCGGTCCTGGTGGAGGGTGTGTACCTTCCACGCAGTGCCGTATCTACCATACAAGGGGGGCCGGGGGGGGGCCCCGATGGCCTCTGCTTGATGCACATACAGCACCGAAATCAATTGAGCGGGTAAAATACAACCTCAACTAAGTTGTAAACATAATATATAAATACAGAAATAATGTATTTATTCAAAATGGAACAGAATGTTTTTCATACATTTGGACATATTTAACAATATGTAATAATATACAGACATATCTGTATGCAATTTCCAACGATTTGAAATGTGGGGTAATATAAAATGTATCATCAAGTATGTAATGATATAAAAATATGGTATATACAAGTGTAAATATACAATGTAGAATGGTCATAAGATAGATTACCTTATCATATATAGCCTACTATGTGTGATATAAAGATGTATAAACAAATATACAGAGGTAATTAATTGAGTATGTATGTGAAACTATAGAAGATATATACATTTTTATGAAAACTATAACTGTATAAAATATATAATAGAAGCCCAATATGTTGTTGTCATGCCAAGCACTTAAAATGATTTAGGAAGTATAGCAAAGGCTTCAAAGCTATTCGAAGTAGGTATATGTTACCTGAAAGATAATAGGTGTCATTTCATCAATCAGCCACAACATTAAACACCAATCTGTGAAGTTAAGCTGCTTGGCTGCCCTACACCAAACAAATACATACGTACTGACACATTTCTGTCATAATCAACATTATTTTATTCAGCAATTTTAACTACAGTAGCTCATCTGTTGGACTGGGCCACAAACACCAGCTTTCACTCCCCATGTGCATCAGTGAGCCTTGGCTATCCATGGCTGTCGCCTTGTCATTGCTTCTCTTTCTGTGGATTTCGTGGATCCAAACCTGCAAGATTGCAAGAACCAGGTTTGGAGATGCTCCGGCCCATCGTGAACTATGATGGCTGATATCCTTCACTAGTGGTCAACCCAGACAGGTTTCTCCAAAAGCAAGATTTGTTACAGCCTGAGATTTTACAAAGGAACCAAGGGCAATTTCTAAGCGAAAGCCTCTCTCACATTGGCTAATGTTCATGGATCCATCGTCAGGAGAATACTCAGCAACCATGGTGGTCAGAGGCAAGGACACAGTCAGTCACTGCTCTACAGAGGGAAAATTTCTACCCGTCCGTGATTTGCTAAACATCATGTGGACAAGCCAGAAGAATTTTGTGGGCAGATGAGACAAAAGCAGAAGGATTTGAGCTTGTCATCACTGATGGACCGATGAAGTTTGAAAGAAAATGTTGGGACATCTGTCTAACCAACAGAACGTTTACAGAAGAACAAAATTAAGGTTTTGGAACGACCAAAACATTAGCATAAGTCCTGACCTTAATGCAATAGAAATGTTGTGGAAGATCCTAAAGAAAGCAATTTATGTGAGGAAACCCACCAGCATCTCAGAACTGAAGTGGTTCTGGTCTGAAGAATGGCCTGAAATTCCTCCAAGCTGCTGTAGATGACAGATCAGCAGTTACCGGAAACGTTTAGTTAATGTTATGGCTGCACGATGAGGTCACAGCGGATACTCAAAACAAAGGTTTGCTTACTTTTGCGCCTCACAGATTTGATCAAATGATTCATTTTCTTGAATAAAACAAACACAACACCCTATTTTTTTTCTGATTCTTTTGTTTAACGGGGTTCTTTTAATTAAGCATATCGGGACTTTTTTGAAAATCAGCCGATGTTTTTGAGTCATTTTTGTAAATACTATGAGTAAAAAAAGTCAGCGGCGAAAGAAGGAAACCACCATTATGTGATGAATACGTCATTTCATGTTTTAATTACACAGTTACATTGTTCAACACAGACAATAACCTGAAATAGAATGTTTTACAGCTTCACACATCCAACAGAGCGAACAGTTAAAGAGCGGTATTAGCAACAGGGAGGAAAGCATGCAAGAAATAAATACAAATCAGAATTTAATTCTTCTGGCACAGTTTACTTCATCTAAAAAAATGGCAACAGGACCGTTTAAAGAGGGAAATGAAACGAAAGGAGAAAGATTTTTCAAAAGCGGCAACCTTTCCTACAGAAACATGTTTTCTCTGTAATAATGTATTGCACAATACAGTATAGAATGCTTCCCTACACATATAAAACCATAAACCTTTTTCTCAGTTTAGGTAAAGGTAAAAACAAGACCATCCTGAGCCATGGCTTTTGGGAAAACAAGTGCTGTATCCACTGTTTGCCACCTTAGCTTTCTACTGTAGCTATTCTTCAGAGCCTGTTTCACAGGAAGGACGCACCGCCATCGCATCAGATGAGCTTTGAAACTTCATTGGCAGAGTTACTGGTTGGGGTAGGGAGAGACGAATGCCAACCTGCTAATGTTTGCCTTTTCTAAACACGTGTTTTGCCCATATAATGTACATAGTTAAACAAACGGAAAAGTGGCGGATGTAAAGTGTTTGGAGACCCTCAGACGGTTATTCACAACAGCAGAGCCCTTATGCGTTTGCCATCTTTAATATCTTCACAGAGAAACGTAAATGACACCACAGCACAAATTGCATTTGTTTCATGACTTAATGAATCTGACACCCAGAAACGGAACAGAGCATTGATCTGATCTTTTATATTCTGCTGTAAAATGAAATCAAGAGGGAGTGATTCGGGACAGTTTGCCCTGTCCCTCTACAGCTCCGGTATTTTTTTATTTATTTTTTATTTTTTTGCAGGACCGCAACCTCGTATCCCACAGAATCAGCCAAGTTCTTTAACTGCTGGGACGTAACGCACACACACACAAAAAAGAAAAAAACCTTAACCAAAGTGAAATTTAAAGGAGAAAGTTGTAGCTTTTGGTTGTGTTTTGGTCATTTATACGTGGTCTATTGGGTTTGGCTTTGTTTAGTTTATGTGAGGGCTTACCTGCAGACGTGGAGTCGCACACAGAGCACTGAGGGTTGAGCGGAACTGTCATCGTAATGTTGCTTTTCATGTGGATACTGAAGACAAACACGGTACTTTACTGCACAAAGCTACATATTGTGAATCGATGTGCCACTGTAGTCTGTCTGGGATGTTTCATTAAAGCTCTGAAGGTTTCAAGTAGTTTGCACAGAGATTTAAAGGAAAAAAAATATCTTTTTTTTTTTTTTTTTTTACAAAACCACACATCCACACACAAACACACACCATGCATTCATTTTTATTTATTTTCTTTATCTCTGCAAGGCTTTGTAATTGTAAGAAACATGCTGCTAGTGTAGGTCTTTTCAAAGGAGACGCTTCTTTTGTTTTTTAGAGAAGCAGCCATTCAGTGTGTAGACAACAAGCGCTTTGATTGCTTGAACAAGAATTCTCCACATCTGAAACTCAGCCAGTTTCACTGAGCGTGCTCTTCACTCCCGGGCTCTGAGTTGTGTGTATTTCAAACACTTTGGTTAACTGGTGTAGTGGAGCTCTAACCTTATTACTTCTGGGTCTGTTAATACACACCGCGTTGGAGCTTACTATGGCAATGCACGTGTACTTTGGTCTGCGCTTTTATTGGTTTTTTATTTGGACAACAAATGGCATGTCATGGTTGATTCCGTGCTCAGTTTGGTACTATGCAGGTCTGACTCTGTCTGTGTGTCCCTATTACTAAATGCCGGCTGTGGTATTTTTTATTTAGCAGGATATGATCAGAAAGTTGAGGTCTTGAGGGATAATCTCTCCACATTTCAAGCGATGATGACAGTTCCTTTCGGTGCCGAATGATCGTTTTTTTTTTGAATGCGTCTGTGTTGCGCGTCCGCGCCTGCTCTCAACCCAGCTTTTTCAAAGTCCAGGTCAACCTCTCCTGGTGGTTAGCTGTATGGTCACAGGAGGTAGCTAGTGTGAGGAGGGGTGGGTTTGTGAAGAGCGGACTGTGGTATTAGAGGAGGAATTAGACATCGGGGGGGGGGGTGAAACGAGCACAAATAACGGCTGAGGTCAGCACCGTAACATGGTAAATGCAACACGCATACATATAAATGCTACACTCGGATGCAGGGGCACTTTGTAGCTTATCTCATTTCAATTACAGGACTTATATGGCCCTAAAACGATGCAAATAGTAATAGAAAGCAAGAAAATGTGTTTTTTTGTTGTTGTTGTTGTTTTGTTTTTTTTACCCCCACTGCAAAAAGTAGAAGTTTGGTCCAAGTGTGAATGAGGCCAACCATGTAGGGTTTACAATATATTCAAAAAACAAAATGTTTTACGTGCATGTGTAAAACGAGACGATGCTACTCTCTCGGCCTCTCTCCGATCTTCGGCCGATGCCCGAATTGCTTCCGCACAAATAAAACATTAGCTTCAATGCTTACTGTAGCTTAATACTGGTTTATCACATAACCCTACAGAAGTGGCTCGTCCTGCACCGTCGGGGATGGGGGGGGGGGGGGCGCACACACACACACAGACTGATTAGGTGGTTGCTGAAGCTAAAAAAAAAAAGGGCGGTGAATTAACAAATTTAAAACTGAGCCACCACTTTTAAACATATTGACTATATTGGGACTTTTCTACCGTCAGCGGGCTGTTAAGTCCACTCCGGCGGGATGGAGCTACTTCGTCTCCGTTACCAACAGCCTCCTCCACCCAGAGTAACATTAGTGACATTTTGATTTGAGTGATTTGAGTTAAAAAAAAAGAAAATGTATGACAGAGATAGATAGATAGATAGAGAGAAAAGAGGAGTTGATCAATTTGAGAAACAAATGTACTGTGAGGAAATCATAATCTGGACATTAAACTTTAAAGGTTTCTGTTATTTGGCAAACACATTTTTTGGACCTCTTTAAATACTATGTACATTCACATTAAGTTACTGATGTTACTTTAAATATATTTATATGTATCTATATTATATGACACCCTACGGGGCAGTTGCTGAGGTTCCATTCAGTAGCTGAATTCTCTTCATATTGCACCTCCGTCCTCTCACTGTCTTACAATGCGAGCAATACAAAATATTCTACAAGAGGGGTTTTCATCATCTCATTAATATAGATACAACAAATCAAACAATAAGTACAATGTGGGGCTTCCTCTCATGAACAAGCGTCATTGCCTCCGTCTTCGCTGCTCAGCCCAAACTCAAAGGGAGGAAAATTAAAAGGTAGAAAAACCCAAAACAAAGTCCGTCTTTCTGAATATACACAAGGGCAGCACATGTGGACGCCAGCAACAAGAGACATTATTGAAGAACAAAAAACAAAAAAACAAAAAAAAAACAAATGAGGAACGATATCTACAAGCAGGTTCGACCCCACCGAACGGCCCTGCCTGCTCTGTGGCTCTGTCCAAAGCAGGCCGGGTTCAGGGGGCAGACTTGAGTCAAGTAGTTGGGGTAGAGCGTAGCTGGGGGGGGGGGGGGTGTGGGCGGGGTGAAGGGAGGTAGAAAGAGAGAGGAGAACAAAGTCTGCACCGCCCTTTACTAGGCTCTTTCGTCTGTTTGTCATGCTTTGGAAAAAGGAGGGAGCGAATGTAAAGGTGACGGCAATTCCTTGAACCATCCCCTCGTAAAAAAAAAAAAAAAAAAAAAAAAAACATACAAACAATCTTCCCGTACGTCTCTGTAGCACGCGACGCCGTCTAGGACAGTGTTTTTTTTGTTTTTTTTTAAGCTTGAGGTTTTTGGCAGCTCCTTCGCCGTGTGTGTGTGTTTGTGTGTGTGTGTGTATCTTCATCTCTTTTGAGGCTGTGTAGCTTTTCCTTTCCTCTTTTTTGTTTTTTCCTCTTTGTCCTCTCCTACCGTTCACAAGATAAACCACACTGTGGCAGGGTTTCCATCCATTTCATGAAGTCTCTCTTGGAGGCGAGTTCACAGCATTGTCCATATTCACTAGTCTGGGCCATCGCTGAGGAATAGCTGTATTTTTCTGGCCAGGCTGCAGGTGTCAGCTGCAGATCGAAGAAGGTCACAGTTTTCTTTTCTTGTTGTTTTTCTTTTTAAACGTCTGACTCTGGGTCCCATTCTGCAGCTTCCCTGCAGCCTGGCCCTCTCAGGGCTGGCTTATCTGCTGAGGAGGTGATGTTGCTTTGCGTTTGGTTATAAGATGAGTGCTTCTCTTTATCGCTTACTTACTCACTTTGGCAGTGTAATACAAAGGTTTGGATCATGTTGTTTTTTTTTTTTTCATCTTTGAATTCATTTGGGTTCATAATGTTGCAGAGAGGTGAGTCCGGTGTAGATTTTCTTGGCTCGCTAGCAAGGTAGTTAGCAGTTTAAAATTAATTTTCTTCTCATATCATTACTGTTAGCATCAGCGCCATCGCTATTATTCTTTATTTAGAATATTTGGACTTTTCTTTGTTTTCCCTTAAAGCCAGAAAGAAACATTTAATAAATACTAAGCTGTGTGTTTCTGAGGAATAAATCGCTTCACGGGTTTTCACCCCTTTCCCCCTCATACATTTTGAAAAAAAAAAGGAGTATTATGTCCCCTGCCTGTCTCCACTAGGGACAAAAGTGCCACATCAGTGAACAGATTGGACTGTTAGTGCACATCTCAGGGCTGGGTGCTGTTCTTTCATTGGTGCTAAATTAAAGGGAAATCCCACCCAAGTGCTAATCGACCTAAGTCATCTTCCCCGCCAGCGCTGCCTCACCACAGCCCTTGTCTCGTGTCCTCCGGGGGACAGCTATTCGCCGTGCTTACATTACTGAGGGCGCGTCTTCAAGTCAAAACTCACATACTCAGCGAACACATCTGATATGTTTCTATTAAAGAGATAGGAGACACTGCACTATTCATGCTTTACACTAAATTGAACCCCAGGCTGGAAATCTTTGTATCTCTGGCTGTGGTAATGAAAGAGACAGGAAAAAAAAAAGTATTTTGAGGGACAGGTGAGAAAACCAGTCAATGTTTAGGTAGTGAGAAGATTTTCTAAACAGCTCGGGACGTGAGGGGAAATAAGGAGCGGCTCGGGGGGGAGGAAGGGGAAAGGGAGCGGTGTGCGATGAAGATTCCTCAGTTTGGTTTTGTGTGGAGTGTGGAGTGCACTGTCACTGCAGTATGCGAGGGAGGGGGCCGTCAGCGGGAGGTGGCATCCAGGAGGGCGGGGGTGGCTGGGGTCGTGGAGCGAGAGGCACTGCTGGAACTGCTCTCTTTGGGGCTGGCCGAGACGCTTCCACTGCCGCTGCCGGGCCCCACCGCGATGCTGCCCTGACCCGCCAGCGACAGGGTTCCCGGAGGGGTGCTCTCGGAGTGAGTTGGGGGCGCGCTGGAGGATGCTGAGGAGGCGGAAGAGGAGGACGGGGTGCCTAGGGGGACGCTGCTGCCCCCCGGCAGGCCCTGCAGGCCCTGACCACAGACGTGGTGGTGCTTCTCCCAGTCTTTGTGTTGGCAGAAGGAGCCGCAGTAGCGAGCCGTGTTGCAGCCGCTGCACGTCTCACTGGCTTTCCTCCCGCAGTTCCAGCAGCTCTGGTGAGACAGTAGGGAGAGAGTGGGTTGACAGAAATAAGTCTCTTTTGTCTCTCAGGATAGTCCACACACAAATAAATAGAGCTGGGCGGTGTGACAAAATGCATATGAAGTTTTTTTTTTTCTTTTCATGCATAATTCAACATTTTCGTCTGGTTGAGAGAGGAATGAATGCAGCACATTGACTAAGGATGGACTATTTTACTGTGATGATGAGTAAATATTGTAGAATAATCCCACACTGGTAGTAAAACAGGATTGTATGATGTGGAAATCTGGGGACATTTATAGCTCGGAGATAAAAACAAAAAAAAAAAACAAAGAAGAATTAAATGTTTTCAAGATGAAATTAAGAAACTGGGACAATTACAGCTTCATTTATTTTGGTATATTTAAATCATATTCATACTCCTATGTCTGTAATGTCAACAGCAGCGTAACCAGCTACCGTAATAACTGTAGTCTGGGTGAAACATTTGTTTGTCTTATTCATAAAAAGCTACAATTGGGGACACTTTCAGGGACAGCTTTAAGCTGGGGGACAGATCATCCAAAACAGGGGACTGTCCCCAGATATCGTCTGGTCACCCTAAAAACAAAACCCAAAGTTTAGAAGTGCTACATTGAAATTGGTCCGGTCTGAAACCGAGGCGCAGTGTTCTGAACGCTGTGTAATCAAATACACCGGTATGTCAGTATATTAAAAATGAATATAATAATAAAAACAATACCAGTATTTGGTATGAAACAGTATATGGCAAAGCCCTACAAATAAGTATAAAAACATAAATTTTAATAATCTCAATAGTAATTTTTCTGTTACTGTTTGGATTTGACTTCCTGCTTTTCAGGCGTAGTCCGAGGCCACTGGTTTGTGTTACCAGCAGGTGGTGGTCAACTGCTCTGAAATGGTCCCAGCACTGACACTCTGCTCCAACCATCTGTGCCTGTCTGCTTTTATTTACGCAGACAACTGGACTGATTGTGCAATAATCGTGGCAACATGGTGCAGCACCAAACTAAGAGGAACCAGCTGCATCGCGGATTACAAAATACGAGATAAGGGGAACAAAGTGAAGGGTGATGGATGAATCGAGAGAGAGAGCCTTGGAAAGGGAACCAGAGGAGCGAGGGACTGAGTGAGGAATTAAAGATCAAGTGAGAGGAAAATGAGACGGGAATGTGGGTAGGGGGTCTGTGATACTCACTTCACTTGAGTCTTCCTGCTGGTTGATTACTGTTAGTGCGTCCTCTGAGGCTTGCCTCTTGGCCTCGGCCAGCGCCCTCTCCATTTTGGAGCGCTCGGCGGAAATCATCTCATGAGCCTTCCTCTCGGCGTCTGACACCGCTTTTTGCAGCTCTGACATCGCCTGTCGCTTCACCTCATTCACCGCCTCTTCTAAGAAGGAGGGAAAAGGAGAGAGGTGTTAGTCGCTCGCGGCCGTCGCCCCGTCCTGCGTCCTCCGTCATCCTTTATTAAGGCCCTCAAAGCTGCCGTCTTGTTGTGCCCTAGCAAGCAGATGTACATCATCTAAGATTTAAACTTTCCACCAGCCACACTTCAATCATTAATTCGATCAATTTCAGCAGATGTCACCAACTTGGCCGTTCATCCAGCCTCCTGCGCTCCCCTGGTTGCATCACACTCATCTTGTCACGAGTAGGAATCTAAAAAGAACAGTTTGACGCATTTTACAGTGACGAGCGAATAATCTTCCCAGCAGTGGGCACGCATATCTCCGCTGCAGGACTTCCTGCGGTGCAGATTTGATCACAGGACCTTTTGTTCTCCAAGCATAAGCTGAGTGTATGAGTGGGGACGCTGTGTTTTTTTTTTTTTTTTTTTTACAACAGGCAGGTGCGCAGACTCCTTTCCAGATGGCGGTCAAAAATAGAAACTTCCCGTAGTCCTTCTTTCTCAGCGAGAGGCAGGAGTGATCGCATTTAGTCGTCTTTCATTATCGGCCTCAACAAATGCGCCGCGCCGCATGATTTCTGCAAAGACACCTGAGAAATAGGTGTGTACGCTGTTTATTAATAAAATGCTAACGTGGGGCGGCGCAATCACGGGATATGAATTCCTCTTATCGTGAACAACACTTTTTTTTTTTTTTAAGATAAATAGATACCCCCCCTCCTTCCTCCTGATCCACTTCCTTCCAGATGTTCCCAGTAGACACAAGTGCATACATGCAAGTGGATTGCCAGGTGTGTTAGAACAACCGAGTAGGAGCTGAGGCTGAAGCCCTTCTCTCCACTACTCCCCATTTCCTCCAGTCAGGGTTTGTTTGTTTGCGAGGGAACTCATAAATAACTGTCACTTTTCCTTGCCGCTCCACTCCAGTTGTTTCAAACTACTGTAAAAAAAAAAATAGGATGGGGGGGCCCTTATCCACACATGGTATGTTTGTGTGAGCTTGTACGTAAAAGTCAGTCTTCCGAACGCAAAGCCACACTTGCACATGCATCTCAGTGCTTTCCCTCACCCCGTCATCCCGCCTCTACCTTTCTCCTTCATTTCATTCGAGCCTTTTTCTTGCACCCCCTTCCCCTCCCTTCCCCTCCCTCCCTCCCCCCACCCCTTCCCTCCCCGCTTCCTCTTTCTTCTCCCTCTCTCTTGCAAACACTATCTGCATTATTCCAAGCTTCTCAATTATCTGGCCTAATGCATGCACCACTAAGATTAGTTTGCAAATTTAATTAATTCTTATCAAGGAGACCGCATAGCAGATGCTGGGGCAATTAGCACTTAATGGAAAACACGGGGGCAGCAATATTAACGTTTTAATTCCGCAGGGATTTGGCAAGTCCCTGAGACGTGTTATTTCTGTCTGCTTTTTCACACTTCAGATCTTATTTTTAAAAGGAACCGCAGTCTCTCAACCTGAACCAGACCAAAGAATTGCGTGTGCATTTTTTTAATTAAAAGGCAAAAAGGTGCAGCGGCTACGCCGGGGCCCCGGCTGTCTGTACCTGGCTGCTGAGATAGAGGTGACACACACAAACACTGGAGGTGAGATGCTGGGAGTGAGATATGCTACTCACCCTGCTTGTTTTGGAGGTGCTTTAGTGCTGGGGAGAGCGGGATGCTTGTAGTACCTGTATGAAAAACAACTGCAATTAAAAGAGCTTTTTTTTTCTGCTGGTGAAAATGCAGCACAGTACTTTGCCGACAGCAGCAGCATCTTTCCTCCGCAGGGCATTGGAGTATGAGTGCAACATAATAGTGCTGGGACTGTGGTGCAACAGCGGCTGAGCCAGACTACTCCTGAGATGGGCTCCAACTAACATGTGATATATATACATATATACACAAGAAGGCCCATGCAATGCAGCACTCCCGCCTGCATCCGGGAATCACAGTGATAGTCAATTGTCTGTGTTAGCTACGTCGTCTCTGTTTGCTTCACTTTAGTCGTATGCAATGTAGATGGACAAAGAGGTATAGAAACTTGCGTTTTTCACGATGGTGGAGACCAGTTATGCTCCGTCCCATGCTGCGCTGCTGTGGCCTATAATCTAGGCCCAGTGACTGCATTTTCACTGCAGCTTTAACTGCAGTGGCCTTTCATAGTGGTGACAGATGGAGGGTATTTAGCCCTAATGACACACAGGGCCTCTGATCCTCCGGCCTGACGGCTCTACGGCTACAAGGCCTCTGTTCTGCTGCCTCAGTTGCCAGGGCGAGGGCCGTAAAGACTAATGATGGTGATTGTGTGTGTGTGTGTGTGTTTTGTTACTCTGTGTAAGGTCAATCATGAAGACAATAGGATGTTTTGGCTCTTACCAGCTTTCCTCCAGATTTCTTCTGGCAGGTATCCTGAGGGAGGCCTGTGTAAGAAGTCTCTGTGGATCTCTGGAACACACACAGACAGGCACACATTCAGTGTCAGGCGCACACACAGGCACACACAGGCACACACAGAAACAAACTCTTGATCTGCATGAACACACACCCATCCATCCAAGTCTCCCCTGTACTTTTACATTCCCGGGTTTGGGGACAAATACAAACTGGACCGATCAGGCATGACATTATGACCACCTCCACAACAGTTGTGAGGCATCAGAGAACGGACATGGGCCCTCTGAGGATGCCCTGTGGTGGGACTATAGGTTGACTGGAGGGGTGGATCATCCCACAGATACTTTATCAGTTTGGGATCTGGTGGATTTGGAGGCCAGGTCGACACCTTGTGCTGTTCTTCATGTTTTTAGAGTTAAACCATTTTCGTATGGGGTACATTCTGCTGAGGATTGCTGGTGTCATCAAGGAATGTCCTTGTTAAAAGGTGGGTGGGAGGTGGGTACCTGATCTGGACCGGTCTAGGTCCAAAAGTTTCATAGCAGAACATTGAATTGTCATATTCAGTTCTCCTGTCAGTGGTTTTAATATTGTGGCTGATCGGTGTACGTGTGTGGAAACATCTGCAAATGAGCTGTCATCAACTATTTCAAGCATTTCTGGGAAGGAACTGAGAACACGGGCGTAGCAAGTGAATACAAATCTTGATTTTGAGTGAGCATGCCATCAACATGAGTGTGCAATCAGTTGGTTAAACATCCAGGATGTTGCAACTAGATCTGTGTCGCTCACAGTGTGAGCTGAAATGTCATCCCACTGACTGTCTGCGTGTCTGAATTGATATATTTATAACCCTACCTTGCTGTGAGTGTTTTTGCTTTGCCAGACATACCCTGTGTGTGTTTTCGTCTACCTGTCTGTCTGCCTGTCTGCCTTTCAGCAGCCGAGGAAGTTCCTATCGGCAGTGACTCGCTGCTGCTAGCTGTGTTGGAGGAGGAGTTGTGGTGAGGAGTAGGAGGAGGAAGAGGAGGAGGAGGAGGAGGAGGAGGAAGGCAGTGCTGTCCGTTGCTCCCACCTTTTTTCATCTCCTCCACGTCGCTGTAGCGCCGGATCCAGTGGTTCATCTCCTCCCGGTCGGCCTCCTGGCAGCGGCGCAGCACCGTCAGAGAGCGGCGCGTCTTCTCTACCATGTCCATGATGCAGTTCAGGAGCTGCAAAAGGGCAAAGGATGGAGAATTTAAAAAAACATTTGCTTGAAGCCCTCCTCCGATCTTCATCATCGTGGAGGTTTTTGAATCGAAAACACAGTTTATACATTCATAAACGATAAGAGCAAACCCCATTCAAAAAGTGGGAATTAGTTTTGGAGCCACTAAGCTACAAATCAACACTTTTTTTTTTTTAAATCTGTGCAGAACAGCTACCACCTCGCAGACGTGCGTTTGTTGTGTGACTGTCTCTGCATATCTTTTCATGTGACTTGTCGGTGAATTTCGGAGCCTCACAACAATGATAATGAAACAGCTGGGCTCCTGATGAAAAAGTTGAGCTAATTCCTTCCACCCTTCTGCTCAGCTCCGTGCCAACTCAACAGATTCCTCCCTCTTTCCCCTGTTAAAAAACATGTCCCCCTTTATTTTTTTTTATTTTTTTTTTCCCCCCTCCACGCTGCTCTGTCTTTCCAGAGCGTACAGGGTCCACTAAACGGGCTTCAATACATATTCCCCATTCATCTTACCCTCTTTCTTTCCTCCGCCTCCCCCCCACCACCTCCCTCCCCTCTGAGTTAGCTATATTTATTTCAGTGAAGTGTTTCTAATTTGGCAGGGGTCCAGGCCTGGTCGGTTCTCTCCATGACTGCAGCTCTTGTCTCAGCTGCTCTCCCCAGCTGGAGTTGCTCTCTGCTGGGTCCTGAGCTCCATCTGGGGCCCTGTTTCCTCTCTCTCTCTCTCTCTCTCTCTCTCTCTCTCTCTCTCTGTCTACTGTTGATAATTTCCTCTTCATGGAGTTGGGTGCTAAAATCCAGATAGATGCCCGTCTGTTGTGAATTCACCACACTGACACAGATCTGCTAAGGTCAGACAAAGGCCGTTCTGTCTGTCATTGGTTCCCATCTTTTAGCACTAAAACTTATTTTAATGCCTCTCCCTGACCTCTCGGCTTCTCAGCTTTTTTTTTTTTCTCCATTGCTTTAATGTGAATATATGAATGAAACGCAGACATGCTGCCACATACGTTATCGAGGTGTTTCCATTCTTCTGCCCACTCTCGATCTGTAAGACGGTGGTCGATCACCTCCTCTTGACGGGCTCCGTGCACTGCTGCAACAACACACACACACAACATCTCTGTCAGTTTAAGGTTTTATGAGTGTGTCTGCAAAATAAACCAATAACATCTCTTTTTCAATCCTTTACTATTAACTATGGAGGTCTGTGGTTTGTAATTTATCATATTTTCCTACATTTACTGTTAAGCACATATCCAAATAAGGCACGGACGAAACCAGTTCAGCTTTTACACAAACAGGTGACTCATAATTACGCCACAGCCTTTACACGATTTGGCTAAGAATTCATCTCTTTTCTTCCGGGGAAGCAGAAGGAAGTCTTATATGGCTGCCACAGTTGGCCACATGGTCATGTATGGCTGTGGTCTTTATATAGATGCACCGACACAAGGATTATCACACTGGAGTGACAACTGGCTTTTGTTCTCCACACCAGCCCCACTTACATAGACGCACGCAAATGCGTTGCAGCTGCTCTCTCTACCTGTCTGCCGGTGTCTGTCTCGGGCATCGCGGTGTTCGTTATGTCTGTAGGCGTCCCTGTACTGGTGCGCCAGGGCCATGTCTTCTAGGCGATAGTGCTGGGGCCCCACTTGGGGATTGGGTGGGTGCGGCAGGCCGTTGGGAGGGTGTGTAGCGAGGCCGTTGGGAGGCTGGTGAGCAGGAAGACCCGTGCTGGGGCTGAAGCGTTGGCTCGGGCTGATGGTGCACGGCCTCTTAGCCAGATGCTCCGGGTGCAACCCATCTCTGTCTGAGCTGTCTTTGGTCCTGTAAAGGAGTAAATGGGAATGGGTTAAAACATGACTTAGTCAGGGTGTTTACATGCACAGCTTAATGGAGTTATGCTCGAAATCCGACTGTCTGGATGTGGTCCTTGTCCTAGTTTACATGCAACTGAGAAAATCGAATAACTGACAGGAACATGTCCTCCTCCTCCACAGTAGGTGGCGATATGTGTCTTTTCAGCAGGTTATTTTGGCCCCCTTTTCGGTTGACCTATTACGTTACACAACCGCAGTCTAATGTGGCAAGATGGTTAATAGTAGTTTTTTTAATCTCGTACATAATGTGCGTCCTACTTGTGCTACCTGATATCCCTCAGGTGGTTCTTCTACCGACTCTGTTTACCTTCTTCTTCTGCTTTCTTGGATTTTTTTAGCGGTTGTAGAGCATGCGCACACACGCTGTCCAGTTAAAGTTCAATTAAGGACATTATCTGGGTGTCTCAAACAGATAAAGAGAACTCTGATTTTAGTCGGAGTAACGTGTTCATCTGCGCTCACGTTGTCCAGTTAAAGTCAGATTAAGTATTTTTCTTTTTTTCACATTCATGTAAATGTAGTGCTTGTTAAAATAGTACTGCATAGGTTTATCTGTCTCGATGCACACTAAGTGCTGCTGTGCTTTACCAGTTGTGGGATGTGGACATTATCATCTACAACAAAACAGATATTTAGTGTTGAATACAATTCACAATATACAGTAGCTTTTCAAAGCCGGGCTCACAGGCCATTTCCCCAGCATGTTGATGATGCAGCTTCGGATAAAACCTTAACTAATTAGAAATTGTTCTTCTGCTAACAGCCGTGTGGCTCAACTCCAGTCTTTTTTAAAACTAACTGTTGGCATCATGTTAATGTCTGAAGAGGAGGAGGATTCTCTTTTTACGCGCACTACGCCATCTTTCCCCAGCTAGACCGCTCGTGGCCCTCGCCGGAGACCGCAGTGAGTAATGTGAAAACTGGGATGGCCATGCCAGGCTAAAGATATAACGGCAGTTTATTACTTCATAGTTCAGGAAACCATGTAAGAGTTGAGGCCAGAAACCGGATTCGGATGGAAAATGACAACGACAAAAACATGTCGAGCAAATGGGGAGATGTGACTCAGGATATATCTGATGGTTGGTTATATTGCTAGCGTGCAGCATCTGTGTCTCGCCTACCGATCAGGCATAACATTATGACCACCTTACCCTATGACCACGTCGTCAGAGAACGGACATGGGCCTTCTGACAGTGTCCTGTGGTCCAAAAGTTCCCTAGCAGAACATTGAAGTGTCACAAGTGATTTACTTCCTCTGTCGGTGGTCATAATGTTGTTGCTGATCAGTGTAAGGTGACAGCAATAACAAATTCTGATGCATAATTATTAATAGAAAGCCAAGTAAACAGCTCTGTTCTATTTTTATACTACTGTCAGGGCATCTAGTATTCTAAACCATACCTGTTTGAGGAGGCTCTAGCAGTTCAACAACTTCCATATGGTGTGTGCCAACGCACGCACACACACGCACAAACACATGTGTCTACGTATCCCTGCTGAGAGTTGCTTGTTGTTCAGTTACAGTACGCCAGTGCCTCTCCAAAGCTTCTGCACAGCTGCATGCCATATGTATAAAACAAAACCGCGTCCAACTGTACACCCCGCGTCTCAAGCTCTTAATCTCAATATCCCTCAGCCTGCTCTTCGACTGCAAGTATGCCTCCCCCTCCCTCCCTTCCTCCCTTCCTCCTCCATCCCCCCCATGCTCTCGAGCTTAAGGGGCAATATGGGCTGAATGCTGCGTATCTGGCAGATGTTTAGTGACACTCATTTGTGTTTGTGTACTTTAAAGCGAGCGCGTATCGATGCGTGCGCGAGAGGACGAGGTTGTGTTTTCTAGCCATCTGGACAGTTTAAATGGGAGTGTTGATATTAATCTGTTTAGCTGGACGGCCGTGGCCAAGCGTTCGGATGGAAATTTAGTCTTTATCATCCCGGGGATCAAAGGCGAGTAAAGGCTGCCCCATGTAGATGATAAGCGCGAGCATGTATGTGCTCATTCTTGGTTATCCCGGAGTGTATCTGTGCATGTCGGCTTTATCCGTACGCATCCTTTGGCTGTGGTGTCTAATCAGAGGAACAGCTGGCGGCGACGTTAGGCCCCTGCCCCAGCTGAACGCCCCTCCGCCCGCAACCCCCTTCCGCCGCGACCCGCCTGATGTGTATAAGCCAGAGGTCGGGAGGCAGAGGTGTGCGGATTACAGTGGGATTGCGCGTCCAGCTTCTAACCCGTCGTCCCGTCCAAGCCGCCACCAAACCCGCCCACCCGCCTCCCCGCGCCTCGGTGTTTTTGGTCAGCGAAAACGCCATCTGGACACATCCCTGACATATGGACAGCTGCTGGGTGCCCACGGGTCGTACGGTCGGAAAGAATGAGAGCGAGAGGAGTAAAGAAATAATCACCAGTGCCAATATGAGAAGCAGGAAGAAATTAAAAAAAAGGGAAACGTGGAACAGCAGCACACCATAGCTCTGCTCGCCTCCCCGTCTTTCTTTCTTCAGGATATTTACTTTACTTCCCTGCATCTCCATCCTCCGTCTCCCTTCTTTTGCTGTTCTTCCTGTCTTTTTATTTTGCTACCCTGCATTTATCTCACTCCTCCCTCCCAGACAGCTGGCAGAGGCAGTCTGGCACGAGGGCTGCCCAGACTTCCACCTCACGCACACATGGATTTATAGGTGCCCCTCGTCACTTGGCATTCTAAAATATCTCATTTATAACAGCGTGTGTGTGTGTCTGAGAGCCTGCCATGTGCACTTCCTGAGTCCGGACATTGTTTTCTCTTGTTTAATGGAAAGACGCTACCTGTCAGGGGTCCTTCTCTTGCCGTGCTCGTTCATCTCCAGCATGATCTCCGAGGAGTCGAGGGGCGAGCTGGCGTTGGCGTCCAGGAGCAGCTGCTCGTGCTGGGCCAGATACTGAGCTGGAGTCTGTTTAGCCAACCTGGCACAGTGGAGCAATTCTCTCTGCAGCAGGGGCAGGTTCGCCTTCAGCGGTTAGAAAGGGAAGGAAGACAGATGTCTCTGATTAGGAACGAAATAAGTTGTTTTTTAGGAAGGACATAAATTTCCCGAACCGACGTACATGTCGAGGAGGCCGTTAAGTGGACAAGAGAAGAAGTGGAAACCCACGGTGGAACAATAGATGGATGGAGTGAGAGTGAAATAACGCCAGATTAGGATGAGAGAAAAAAAAAAGAAAGTGATAGATGAAGAGACAGGATGAGATAAGACAGGTTCCTTGACACATACCACTACCATGTGTCTCACTCTTTCTCTTAGTGGCGTGCTGTTTGTGTGAATTACATGCGTCTCTTCTATCTGTGTGTGTGTAACAGTGCTGTCAAATAGCTCTCTCAGACCTGTCTGGTTGATATAACACAGCTATTGCTGCAATGTCCCAGATGGGGAGGATCATGGCACGCCAGGAGGTCTGACACGCTCGCACACATCCTTTTTTAGCGCGCACGTTCAATAGAATTACTACCTAGTTCACACCACACATATATATATGTATATATAAATCGACAATATTTCCCTTCCCGCCTCGCTGTGAACCCTTTCTGTTTGAAAAGGGCAAACGAAGGAAAAGAAAACACATTTGCACACACACACACACACACACAAAAAAACCCCGTTCTGGTTTTATGGAGCAATAAAGCTTGTCAGTGTCAAATGGAGACATCGCGCTTGATTCATGTCACATAAACATAAAATCCTGCTTACCTTTAGGAAAGGAATGACAAAAGGCCTCAGGGGGAAGTTGGTGGCCTCGTGAAGTTTGGAGTGAAACTCCTCAATTGTGAGAGTGGAGTTCTGCCCGGGACAAAGAGGAAGAAAAGACACGGGAAAAACAAGCTTTTTAGAACATTTTCTTATGCAGTTCGCTTAAAAGTTTCATTATGCACTGATGGAGTTAATGAAATGAAAATCTGACATGGATGTCATGTCAAAGAATAGTTTTATTTTGAACAAAGTCAAAGTATGTTTTAGATGATTTTAGATGTACTGTTCACTTATACTGCCTTACTTGAGTTACTGTGCAGAAGTGTGGGGGTAATACATACATGAGCAATATATTTGCCAAAGGAAATATACAATAGGGGTATTCAAAGATTTAAAGAAGGCATTTGATACAATAGATCACTCGATTTTAATTACTAAGTTGAATAATTGTGGTGCAGTGTGTGCATTTTACTGGTAATACGTCTAAATGTTTGAAGATTGAATGTGGGGTTCCACAAGGGCCGGTCTGGGGGCCGAAACTTTTTATTTTATATCTCAGTGACATTTGTGAAGTTTCTAAATCGCTACGGTTCATTTTGTTTACGTTTGAGATTGCAAACCAGTGAGAATGTTGCACTGTTCACTTATACTGCCTTACTTGACTTATTGTGGGTAATACGTATAAGAGCAATATAATGCCTCCGTCCTCATTGCAGAAAAGAACAATCCAAATTGTCCGCAAAGTTAAATTTAGGGAGCATACCAATTGTTTATTTATTATAATACTAATTATGTTCAAAATCAGAGTTTTACCGGACAACCTGCAAAAGCTATTTGTGTTTACTTCAGAAGATGAAAATCGTAGAAGATTGGATTGTAAGCACCAAGTTGCTTGGACTACTTTATAACAAATGTGTATTTCAGTTGTTGGTGTAAAAACATGGATTTCCCAACTACAGGATTTAAAATATTCATCGACTTAAAAAAAAAAAGTATAAATGCAAAAGAAAATTGTCAATATGCACTGGAAACTTAAACTGGATGTTAATGATTAGTTGTTTTGAGCTTGTATGGGTTAGTTTTTATATTTTTTGCATTGTTTGTTGGTGTTGTTGGTGTAACAGGCTACTGAAAATCAACTTTATGTGATGTATTTTCTTTTCTTTTCAAACCAATCATTGAGGTGTTGATTTGAAAATGTAGTGTGCAGCTATATACAAATACTGTTGTCCACTTTCGTGCAAGTAAAAATTAAGTAAATAAACACAAAAGAAAATATTGTAAAGACAAATGTAAATTCTTATTTAATGCATTAAATAACACATGCTAGCTAATAGAATAATAATAATAATAAGAGGAGACAGGGATCTTTCCATGTTCCATGTTTTAGGGCTCATTAGAGTAACTGCACATAACCATAATCACAACCTACCACCAGTCCCAACACAAGGCTGCGCACTCTTTCTCCAATCTCGGGCGAAATGTCGTTGCCAAACTGCTGCAGCGTGGTCAGGAAGCGCTTCAGCTTGCAGAGCTGACGGGCGCCACACGCCGGCGGGAGCTGCTGGTTGGACAGCGAGGCCGTGGAGGACATGGCCGGCCCGTTGCTGAAGCCGTTAGGAGTGGACGGAGCGCCGTTTAATGATGTCGGAGAGTGGCTGCTCCCGTTCAGCACTGCAGATAAAGAGACAGAAGGGAAGAGAGACGGTACGAATTGGGTCAGTAGTTTTAGAGGAGCCCGGGGGGGAGGGGGGGGGAGACGGCATTCGACGGAGCGGAGGGCAGAAGAACTTATACGCTGCTGATAAAAGAATCATGTGGTTGAGGTGAAACATAAACAGTCGAGTCAAATCTGATACCGTCTATGGAGTATATGATGCCAAGAGCCTGGAGTGATACAATTTTATCTTTTTTTTTCTATGAGTGTGTGTATGTGTGTGTGTGTGTGTGTTTGCAGTGACTTCAGCTGTCTCACAAGTGGTACCATCTGACCCGCCCCCAACCCCTCCATCTACCCCTAGTATCAGTCTATTTCACCCCGCACCTCACTCACTCACTCACTCACTCACTCACTCACTCACTCACACTAGGACACAACTATAAGAGGAACTTGTTAAAGAGATGCCAAAAATAGTCCCGTGGCCTGTGTTACTTTTATTCCAGTAGCAGGTGTGTAGCTAAATCTGGGCCCGCACATGTCCACCAGCTGAAAGTAGATTTGCAGCTTTAGGGTTGAGAATAGACCCGGCATTCATACTCATATATAATCACTCAGATATTCTTCTTAATGTAGGCACAAACAAACTCATAAATACATAGGAGCTCGCACTCAACGCGTTCGACCTTTACCCTGGAATTCTTTCTCCGTGCATACCGTATGTTGATGCTTGCGTGTGTGCGCGCACTATGTCTTCCTTTGAATCGAAACATCGTCGGCGTTAACAGAGAGTGGATGCTCTTGCACTGCAGGTACAGCAGGTTAATCTTTTCCACACGTATTTACAGGCCTCCACGGGTAAGCCGCTGTTGACTGTAACATCACACCTCGTCCTCCTGCTAGAATAAGACTATATGCGTTTCAGTTGTTCACTAGTCTAGTTCCTGCGGTTCCTCCCAGGAATGCTTGTTGCTCTAATCCACGGGTCGAGGGCCTGAACACATATGGACTAACCCATGTGATCCCGACAGGCAACACTTGTGTTCTGGTTTTAGAGCGAGGGGAGAGGTGCAAGGAGAGAGCTACGCCGCTGACCACCCGCCACAACAGGTGAAACAACATGGCCCCGTCATTGCTATATAGGGAAGAAAGTAGTCTACACACCGCAACGCCGTCCTGGCTGATGCCCCCCTGTACTGACCGCCGCCTGACCAGCTGGTAAACAACACTAACACACATGCATACGCAATTCCACAGTCGCACTCGCGAATGCGCTTCGGGCCACTTGTCCCACCAGCAAGGGCATTACTGCGTGCACTACAAAGACACACACACACATAGAGATGCCTGCATGGGGACACACACCTGACACACACATGACTTCAACACTTGTTCACCAGAACAGGGAAGAAACACATATTTGGAATTTCCCTCCCTTTACACAAGCACATACGGTGATAGCTGATAGCTGATAGCTGGCGGACACATGTATGCGTAGTCCACGGTGGACGGCTAAAAAAAAAATGCATTGATTTATGGTAATTTACGCAGATGGGTGAATAATTTGATCAGTATGCGGCTTGATAAACTGAGAATTATCTTTATCTTTCGCAGAAAATTAAAAAGCGTTTTTTACATCTTAACCTATTCGGCCAGCGATTGCTCCACTTCAGCACCGTTTTGACTTGGACGACAGCTATTATATCTATGCCAAGAGGCGATTATGAGCTCTGCAAACAATTACAAAAATTAATATTCTCTGTAGAGAATATTGCTTGCAATCCTCTAGATAAAAGTTTGCACCACTTCCCGCTATTTTTTCCGACGCTTAGCACGAAACGAAGCCCTGAAGCTGTTCCATCCGTGGGTCTGACGCAGCACGCCTGCTGGCTCGCTGTTCTTCTCACACTGCCTGCTGACATGACACGCATGCACAAAGGATCATCTTCAGGGCAAAGAAAAGACGTCTCTCACACGACTTGTAAGCTCGCTGTGTGTTCTGTACGGTTACGGCTAAGCAGACGATGGCACCACGTACGGCGCATGTCAAAGTTGGCGTAAGGTGGCGTTATACTTAAAATGATTCTTACTTGATTTACTGGTGGTGGGGGTGAAAGAGGCATTGCGATTGGTTGCTTGGCTGACAGCCGGGGGTGGAGGAGGCATGGTGGGTGGGGTGGACCTGGGCTGGGTTTTCACATCCGCAGGTGAATCTGGCATTGTTCCAACCTTCTGCACTCTGCTACCTGCCATATGAAAGGAGAGAAGACACACAGAGAGAGACAATTATCAAGATGGAACCCCGGCTTAAAAAAAAAAAGAATCATACTTTCAAAGTGGAGACAGCTGGTTAAGGAGGAGAGCGCAGACATTTTCACCTGGGAGCCATCGATTGTTTCCTTAAAACAAAAGCCCCATATAAAGAACCAAAACAAATCAATGCAGGGAGTGGAAATGAATCCAAACTCGTATTGTCTTTCTTGTTGGAGATTCATGGGCCTCGGAGACGTACAGTAACACCTGCTCACTCGCTCAGCTGCTGCTGACTGAGATCCCCCCTTCTCTTCCCTCTTGCTCTCTCTCTCCTTCACACATACACAATCCACGGAGCTATGACATCCCAATCAGTGCCCCTCCACTGTAACCTCCAACCCCCAGACACACACACACACACACACAAAACACACACATTCACACAAACGCACACACACACACACACACTCCTCCCCGCCTGTCCCTTCTCGTTCCCCAATTCAGACAGCCGGCTTGACAGCCAGTGACAAGTGCAGCTGGATCTGCTGCTGTCCATCACTGGACTGGCTTTCAGCAGAGCTCTGTCCTACTACCAGGGGCTTCACTGTCCTCTGCCAGACACCCTGCCAGTACCAAACAAGGCAAGGCCAAGCAACGTGGTGTGAAGGGAACGGATGGTATAGAAAGGGACACGAGAAGAAACACAGGTTAGACGGAAGGATGTGCCCCCGGCGCCTTCCACCGAGTCCCCTCAAACATCTACACAAACACCACAGCCGCGCATGAAACCTCATGCACAAAGTCAAACTCAGATCCGTTCATCCATCTATGGAGTGTTGACTGTCTTTCTGTACGTGCGTCCGTTTTGTCGGCGCAGCTGCTGGAACTAGATCCTCCTGCAATGCAAACCCGAGCTGAGAGTGTGATGGCTTTTTCAGCCCGCGCGAAAATCTCTTTAAAAGATGCGTGCAGAAAAACAATGAAGGCGATGCACTGCGCGGTTTGTGTGGCCTCACGGAAATGTCTGAGCACCACACGCGTCACGTGCATTAAGAACCAAGGTGTAAGCAGGTGTAAAACCGAACCGTGGAGTTGGCATTAATCGATTTTAAAACACTCTCACTACATCCGGCCTCTTAATGTATCACGAGAGAATACCTAGGAGAATAAAAACGTTAAAAAAAAAAAAAAATCCTTATTCTACAGTTTCACACACAAAGGGGCCTCGCTGCGAGTAGCTAGTCATAATTTAAGATAATAGAAACCAACCACCAGCTCTGCCTTTGGAGTAAAATAAAGTGCTTTCTGCCATTTATATCTCCTTACTCTCCTGGTTTGAGAGTCTGTGTTTCGCTATAGTATGAAATATATTGTAGACGGGTTCAGTCGGTGTCGCATAAAGTGTTTTTCATTTCAGTCCCCTGCCTCAGTTGGCCTCAGTCCTTGGAGTTAGCCTATTTCTGACAGCTCATGTAGAAGCGTTCAACAGCTGGTGTCTGTATTTAAAGAGTGCCACACTGGAGTGCGGTGTACGAGGGCCATTGACACAGTGATCCTCAGCAACACGAGGGGCACTCTGCTGTTTGCCCCATGCCAGACGCTCTGAACATATAAACACACAAGGTTGAAGATAGAGGCAGACGGGGCCCGGCTGGTATAAATAGATGCGGCGCTTCTCTTCCATAGAGCGCTAAACACAAACAAGCTCTCTGTGCTGCTCTCTGAGTCTTTGGGCTGATTCCTGTAAAGACACTGCGTTTGTGTTGAGCAAAACATCCCATTTATTTTATTTTTTTAAATCAAATTTTTTAATTATGCACTGTATGCAATGTGTGTAGAAGTGTAGGGCTTGAAAACAGTCCGGACGTACTTAAAAAATGACCACTCACACGTGTCCTTTATAAGACTGCAGCAGCATCTGTTTGTTTCCCACGCTGGCCAGTCTGGAGACACGGCTACACTTCAGCGAACAGGACACGGAGTCAAAATGCAGCGACGGTTTTAATAGATACATGAGCAGAGGAGAGGGGAGGACAGAGGAGAGGAGACGAGATGAGGATAAGGGGACCGTCCTGTCCGTCTGCTCCCACCGTGGGATTATAGACAGCTGTTTAATCTGACCAGCTACAGGGACAGAGCACACACACACAAACGCGCCATGCTCTGGATTTTGCTTTTAATACATTAGCATGTCTGCTAGGTCTGCAACCCCATCTGTGACCATCTGTACTCCCATTGTGCTTTGTGTTGAAGGACAAAACATTTATGCCAAAACAAAAAAAAAACATAGAGACTGGTATCCCAGGTACAGGTTCAACTCTGGAAAATGCTCCACACTAGTGTCTGAGAGGAGCCACTTAATAACAAATGAGAATAGATCTGCTCAGGTTTTTCTGTCCGTCCTAAATAGTATTGAATAAAATGCAGAAAATAAAGCAGCATGATACAATCGTTACCTATCCCGCCGTCTGTGTCTGCTCGTCTCTGTTTTCTCAGACTCTCTGAGCAGCTGTACGTCTGTACAATTGACGTAATCAGGGCTAAAAGATTGCTCATCAAAGGAGCAGTCTGCAGCCTGAGCTCGAAAAATGTTCTCTGTTTGCTACTCTCCACTCGTGCCATGATGAAACGAGATGAAAAACAATTCGCAGCAAGACGCACAAAAGCCGCAGATAGCACTGGTACTGTACGACTGCACGCACACACACACACACACATGCAGGGACAGTGGATTGACTAACTTTCTGAAGTCGTTTCAGGTTCTCCTTATAGGTATTCTCTTATTAAATCCCCTTAAACCGAACAAACATTCCCAAATAAACACCAATAATAAGACAACAGACGTCCATTCAGATGCTAGTGTGTCTGTGTGCTGAGTGTGTTTCTGCTTCCCGTGGAAATACAGCTGCAACTTATTAGCTTTAGCTAACCGCTGCAGAACAGTCCCCTTAAATCCCTCCTGTCTATTCAATCTCTCCTGCTCCGCAGAGACTCTCGTCAGTGACCACATAGCCCTAAAACTCTCCCTCTGTCTCTTGCTGGCTCGCTCCCTCCCACTGTAATTCCCCCAGTCTCCAGGAATGCTGTTGTTTTTAATTTCTCCCAGCTGCTCTGGCTGGCTGCCCAGCCGCCTGCCTTTCCACATCTGTTCCCTATCAGGCCGCTGTGGAGTCCACACAAACAGAGCTTGAGCCCCTGGCCCCCACCCCTGCCCTCCTCCCCTCCTCCCCTCCTCTCCCCCCCCACCAGGCCTTTATATCAAAACATTGGCGATTGTGGTCCTGTCCCGTGGACCATAAGATTTAGGGATACAGCGCCTACAATACCATCCATTCTCATATTCCCAGATCAGTGGCCATTCAGAAGGAAAGCACTGCTAACATCATTAGCGCAAAGCCAATATGTCATCTTCTTGGGGACATTCCAAAGGGGATATTTAATGCCTGTGCACTGACTACTTCTCTCTTTTAATATTCATATCAAGTGTGAACTGTATGTAAGATAGAAATGTTGTCTGCGTGTAGTAGCTATATATCTGCCTGTAAGCACAGACGTTGCTTCTGCAGACGGATCCCAGACTCCGCTCCATCTTGAGCTGATTTGGAGTTCAGAGGCTTTAAGGCTCTCACTAATGACAGGGTGGAAGACAGGCCAGTACAGTGCAAGCACACAAACACACACACACACACACACACACGCGCGTACACACATATGTTTTTACTTCCATCTTACTTATGACCCTCATTGACATCCGATGCATTCAACTAAAATCAGATCAAATTTTAACCTTCAAATCATCCTCTTTTTTTCTTTTTTTTTAAGATGCTATATTTATGACTGCAAGTAGAAATATAGTCTGCAAGTCTTGTGAAGTGTGCACATGCATCTTCACAAAACGCAGATGCATGTGACGCGTGCTCAAGTTTGTAGGATACATATGCTCACGCCGCGGACACGAACGCAGACAATTTCCATTATGTTACTTGAGAATCTCTGTGACACCGCACATGCAGGGCCGGCTGAACAAACATGTTGAACATAAAAACAAACGGTTGGGTGGAGGGGGTGGGGGGGTCGTTCGCTCTCCTTAACAAGAACCACTGACAAAAGCCATGCTCTCTTTGATCAGATTTTCACGAGCAAATCACCGGCGAGTCACCGGCTCTTCCAAGTCAAAGGCATTTTTTTGAACGCTCAAAGTGGCGAGAAGATTTGAGGTGAAGCAGGGAGGGATCCATGAGGACGGATCAAAGACAATTTATCCAGGGCCAGAGGTGCTAAGGTTGCAGGAGTTGTATTTCTGGCTCTCTGAGCTGCAGGGATCCTGCCGTACAGCGCTTATATCTGCGAAAGCTGTTGATGTAATTGTATTGAAGTTCTAGCGACCATCTGTTCTCCTCTGGGAGGGCCTGCTCCTCTCGTCGGCAGTGAAGTGGTTATGTGCAGCGTATCACTGCTGCCGACGTGCTCGCGGAGAAAAAACTTCCTTTTCAGATTTTTCCCAAAGGCTGCTAATAAAACCCAGATGTTAGACTGGAGCTGCTTCTACCTCACTCCCGCCCCTTTCTATCCTCCCTCTCCATCTTCTGTCCTACATCTCTCCTCTCTGCCTCCCCCCTGCTCCTCCTCCCCCTCATTCTCTCCTGTACTTCTACGTTGCTAATCATTTATTTTCCTCTTTTCATCTGCCCCCCCCCCATCCCACCCCTTTCCTTCCTCCCTCGACGCCCCCACCATCCATCCATCCTCGCCTCCTTCCCTCTCTCCAGCCACTAACCCAGAGCCATTCCT